>NC_087530.1:4689290-5412012 GCF_963921805.1 Phalacrocorax carbo
TGCATGAGTGCTCTGGAATCAGGAGTCAGCGGTGGGACCCTTTCCCCTGAATTTTCCTGATAGTTATATCCACACATAGCACAGATGTGAGAATTATAACCACCCTGCCTAGCACAAGGTAGGCTCCGAGCCCTGGGGGCAAGTCAGAGATGCTTTTCTAGGATCTCCAAACCCTGTAGAGTTCCAGAGCAGCAGGGCCAGGGTTTGGACCTCCTGGAAACACAAGGGCACGGTGAATGCTGCTATCAGCCGGCGACATTTCTCTTTCCCTTGCACAGAAATGATGCTGCTGGTGTTTTCTTCCACGTGCTCAAATACCTTGGCACAATACGTCTTTGTGGTGGCTCGGTCCCATGTGATGACACGAGGCGATGCAAGCTGAACCCTGCCAGCAACCCCGCACGCCCCAATTAGCCACTGCGGTCAGGGCTTTGCAGACCGCCTGTGTAAATCTATTTACCAGCGCTTTAAGCTAATTAGTGTTTAAGGGTTTTTTTTTCCCTTCCTCCTCTGTTCCTGTTCCTCTTTAAAGCCTGAAGGGCCAAGTGCCCAGCAGGTGTAAGTCAGCACAGCTTGGTGGCTCTCAGCAGACTTCACCAGTTTCCACAGCCGAGGTCGGGGCTGTTAGCACCCACGTCCTCCTACGTGTTTCACATCTTCCCACGCTTGAGCTAATTCCTTCAAGATTTTCCTACCTGATTGTCACTTCCCCCAGAGAAGGCGGCAGGGCAGCAGGGAGCAAAGGCATCCATTTAGCAGCAGATTCCTTGCAAAGTGCTGTAAACCCGCAGTACAAGCTGGGTGGCGGATGTCTGCTTTGCGGAGCAGAAGGGCGTTTCGTGGCCTCTGAGCCGCCAGGCTTATGCAAGGATCCTTCTTCTGGAAAAAGCAGAAAGATTTTAGAGGGGAGGAGCGAGTTAACTGTGGGAAACTACTTTCAAAACAGCGACTGCATGAGCTGGCACTTGAGGCCTGGCTTGGGACTTGGTTGAGTTCCCTGGTCTTGCTTTTAGGCAGCGTTTTTAGAAGTATAATTGCATTTCTCCCCACTGCTTTGGGGGGGTTCAAACATGATGCAGGATGGTGCAGGCGTGCCCTCTGAATGCTGCTTTCCAGGTACCAAAACTGGGCAGAGCTGCTGTGTTTCACTTGGGCACCTTGTTGCTGCTCAGTGATAACTGTGTGACTGTAACGTTTCAGAAACGCTACAGAGCCCCGTCCGGTGTCCCGAGGTCAGCCCGCACCGCCGATACCCCCGGGCTGCCCTGGGCTCTCAGTGCATCAGTGGGAGGTGGTGTGTGTTGGGAGTATTTGGAATGTGGCACGTGTACTTGCTTACCAAAATCAAAGGCAGGTGTTTATCTGGGCGCCAGCAGTCCTTGTAGCGCAACGTCGTGCATCTTGTCCGAACGCCGGGAGGGCTGTGCAGCAAGGAGACGCATCGGGGAAACCTCCTCTCTGTCGTTCGGGACGCTGGGTTAGGGTTTGAGAGAGGGGCTGTCCCAGCCTTGCGTGCCTCCCCGTACACCCAGCCAGCAACACATTTTTCCTTTCTTCTGTAAAGGCTGATTGATTCCTCTTAGGTGCTTTCGGGGTAAGCTAATGGCAGAGCTCCCCATGCGATGCGCCTTTGCTGTCGTGCCCGGCTGGGGAAGGGGAGCGTGCGGCCGTAGGCAGCACCTCGGCTCCATCCTCTGCTTGCTCAGCCTTTGACATCTTCCCAGGTTCGTTAGGGACCCACTGCGATGTTACATGGGGGCAGAGGGAAGGAGCCAGCGTGGCCGGACAGAGCAGAGCGCCGTGTTGAGTGAGGAGGTGCGGTGCCGGTGCCGGTGCCGGTGCCGTGCCGGTGCCGACGCCGCCGGCCAGGGAGGTTCGCTCCGTAGCTGTGCACTTACCTCAGTCTCTGCTCCAGGGACCTGGACCAAGCTCCTGCTTTACCCGGTTTGTTTGTGGTTTTCCCCCGCCTCTAATTTCCAGGAAAGCACAGTTCCCTGGCATCCTTGCCTTTGTTCTCCGAAGGACATGCTTTTGTAGCCAGCTTTTGTAACTATTGCAAAGCTATGCAAATAAACCCTCTCCAGTTACCTGCTACATTTTTTCTGAAGAGACAAATGTGTAATACCCGTGGTCTGGAAGAAAGCAGCCAGCCCTCAGCTCAGACTTCCCATGCTTTGGTGTTTCTGGGCATCCATCAGGAGGATGCTGAAATCCCAGCTGTGATAAAAATGAAGCTTAGTTTCTTCTCCCTTCTGGCTCCCTTTGCCCAAATATATTCCGTTATTACTCTAAGCAAAGGCAAAATATGACTGATTTGTGCTTCATAGGTCAGCAAAGCCAGCGTATGCTGGGATGCACTGGGATAGCATGAGAAACAAGGGGTCATGGTGGTGGTCGAAGCTGGGGAGGTGATGCAGCTCCCCGGGCAGTGGTGGCACCTTGGAGCCCCAGGAAGACACGGGCAGGTACTTCCAGAGGGAGAGACACACAAGGAGAGCTCTCCAGAGGACCCTGTGAGTTTGAAATCAGTCGGGGCTGGATCTCCCATGGTCTGTCCCATAGGGGTGTTTGGTTGCCAACTTTGACAACCAAAGAATGTGCTTTCTGCCTTTGGTACATGGAGTGCCGTGGAGAGCCGGAGCATCCACCCGGCCTCGTGTGTAATCACACAGCCCTCTGATCCTTGGTTTCAGTTTCATGCGCTGCTGCACACCAGTGCTGAAATAATTTGGTTAATATTTAATTAATGCTGTTCCATATCATGCAGAAATGTGAGACTGGCTGGTGTTACCTTAAACACAGTTGTGGTACAGGCTAATGACTCATTTCCAAATCAGCATTCAGAGGTGCTAACAAGCTTTTCCCATAAATAGTTTTCAGATATCAAGGCTTTTCATTTTCCTTCCTTTCTTAGTGCTTAGTGCCTTCACAGTTGCCTTATTTCTCCTTATTTGCAAGTTCTGTGCAAATTGAAGGGGCCAAGCTGAGCTAGGGAAGGAAGTGCTGGTGCAGGTGGGCATTCTGCGGGAGGAGGAGGTGAGCATGGCCACTCACCCCTGCACCTCCTGCCGAGCACTTGATTTTTGTCCTTTTTAGAAGCAGTGCTGGGTGTTGGAGGACTTAGACGTGCGCGGCAGTTCCCAGAGGTCCTGGGGACCCTCTTGTCATCTGCTGCCATGGGTGAGCTCATCGTTCGACCCATCCTTGCTTAGCCAGGACCTTTGCAATAGCACCGGGTGTCTCTTGCTCAGTCCCAGTGCTGGACGCATAAAGAAGCAATTTCAGTGTCTCTTCTGTTTTCTCCTGTCTGGCAGAGATGCTTGCGGAGGCAGCGTCTCTCCGAGCCCTTGTACGGGGTAGGCTCGCCCTGGCGCGGGGAGCAGGGGACGGCTGTCCCCAGGCAGGAGGGGAGCGCGCGGCAGCTCGCAGGCAGCTGGGTGTGTTTGCAGCAGGCACAGCTCATCCGTGCCCCGTGAATCCCCGATGTTTACAGGAAACCAGTTGCTTCATTTCACCCAGAGCTTCCTCCCAGTCATGTTCTTGCCTTGGCTTTGTGTTTGTGCTTTCTCCAAGCCTGGGGTGTCTGTGATGTGCCGCATGGTAGCGCCTACCATGCTATTGAGTTTTCCCCAAACCAGGGTGTTGCTGAGCAAAGCCTTTGCTGTCTTCTTGCCCTGCGCCCTGAGCTCTCACCAGCACCCTTGGGTACTGCTGAGCCCTCCCTAAAGGCTGAGCTTGCTGCTTCGAGTGTTTCAGGGCCATCAAAGGAAATCTCTATTCCCGTGTTCAGCTGGAGGCACAGCAGCAGGCGCTTTCTCAGCTTGTGTCTGCTGCCTTTGGTGTTAGCTCACTTGAGAAACCGCTTGGGTTGCCCCCCCCCCCGGCCTTTAAAGTCCCATCAAAGCCAACTCCTCACTCTAGTCATTGCCAGACTATCAGATAGTGATAGTAAAAGTAACCGAACGAGACAGCAGCTCAGCATCCGTGTCGGAGGAGAGAGGCCATTAAGTAGCAGAATAAGTATTTATTGCTGTTGTATTAAAGGAACTCAGCAGCATAAAGAAAGCGCTGTAGTTTCAGGGCATTAATTTCTGTGCTTAGGAGTTGGGGAGTAGCACAGCAAGACCACAGACGGGCTTGTTTGCGGCTCTCGGTGCTTCTGCGTGTTGGGTTGCTTTGCTTCCCCCCTCGCTTGCCTTTGCATCTTCTCCTTGTCCCGGGGAGGTGAGGGATCCTGCTCTGCCTTGGGCCTGGCTTAATGTGTTTGCTGTGGGATGGGGACATCCGTATCGCAAAGGGGATGGAGGAGCACTGATACCTCCTTATGCAGAGACGTCAGGGCTTGGGGTCCCCTAAGAGACGTGTGATAAAGTTCCCTCTGATACTCAGCTGCTCTGTGATAGGAAAAGACAGATCGGTGTCTTAAATAAGAGGGAGGACATGTGTACATCTGGGAAGCTTATGATGGGGTGATATGGTACAAAGCTTTTCTACCAGTAGCTATAAATCCACCCAAGTTACTCTTTTCTCTTCCTTGTCAGGGGATGTTGCTGGTTTTGCAATGACTGCCCGCTGTTGTAAGGCTACACGATAGCAGACATCATGCCAGCCCAAAGAGCTCAAAATAAACATGTTAAAATGATACAAGTCCTGTTCCCACTGAAAATCAGCAGAGGCTTTGCTGGTGACTTAATATTTGCATCCCCAACATGTAATGTGGCCAAATCATGGGTTTAATGCAAAATAATGCTGGATGTAATAACCCTGTTTTAAAAAGACCATCCAAACATATACAGTGTGATGGCAACGGTGCTTAGAGCAGCACGCTTACAGCTAATGGGCTTCACAACGCAGCGGTGCTCTGGAAGTGGAGGAGCTGCCCGTAGCCCTGGAACATCCCGAGTTACCCAGGCACAGTCTGGGCTGTAAATCAGAGCAGCTGATGGAGTGGAGGTGATTTCACAGCAGCTGAGGATCAGGTCCAGAAACTCCCTTTGTTTTCTCTTCCCAGGGTCCCATTCCTCTCCTCTTTTCTAATGTAATTTATCCACCATGACTGATCTGTAGATGGTGGTTGCTGCGTGGAGAGCTGCTGGCAGTGCTCGCGGTGCCATGGGGAGCACACGAGCCGGAGAAGAACCTGCTCATCCCCTTTGCGCCCTCTCTGCTCCTGAGGGGGATTTTCTCCCTTCTGTTTGGGGATGACCGTTCTGCATCAGACCAATTTTTGCCTGACTCCTCCTGCTCCCCAGGGAGCTTTGGGCTTTCATTGGGTTTGCAGTTACATCAGGTGATGCTTCCCAGCACTAGTGGGGTGCTGCTTGTGGGTGGTATGGGGGCTCCCCCAGCCGTGTCGCCCCTTTCTCCCTCCTAAAGCCTCGGGGACAGTGACGGGGTTAAAGGCATCAAGCTTACTTACACCCTCGTTATACAGAAGTGTAATCCAGTACTTATCAAATACGGATCAGATATGTCCCCTGAGGGCGTGGCAGCCACAAATCACAACTGCAAAGGATTTCTGGTTTGGGACATGGATGCTCTGGGCTCCCTCCCCAGCGTGGCGAGGCTCGCCCCTGCCCCGTGCTGCTGGCGGGGCTTGGTGCCGTGGCCATGGGAAAAGTTTCTGGTGCCCAAGTGCTGTGTGGACTGCCAGGCTGGCTGAGAATGCTTTTTAGACTATTTTAAATCAGATCTGTAAAAATGGCTATATGTACTCCAGCTTCTTGTTGGTAAGTGTTCCTGTGGAGGCAGCCTTGCTGGGGGAGTCGCTCCCTCCCCAGCTGCCCTGTAAGGAAATAATGCAAAACCCTGGTGCGTGTTCCTCGTGCTTTCTCAGAGGAGTTTTTGGTTTGGGTAAAGATGCTTTTGCCTGGGAAGTGTATCTCTGACGATGGACTCTCTTTAGAAAGCTTAACCTCATTATCTTGAGAGGTGTAACCCCTGTAGTGGGGCAGCAGCAGCAGCCAGAGGTCTCTGGGACAATCTGTGTCAGATGTTCACCTGAGATTATTTTAACCCTTTGCTACTTCCAGAGCCAAGGATACATTTAGGAAAGGAAGGAGCATGTACGTCCAGCCTTCCTTGTTGAATTCGAGAAGCAGAATCCAGCTTGTACCTGGTTTTCCTGCACCCAGTTTGCAGATTGGAAGTCCTGCCCAGCAGTCCGGCCACTGTGAGGCATGTGGCACCAGCATCCCTGGCCAGCTCTCCACCGAACCACTGCTGGGCTTTAAGATGGCATTCACTACTTCCCTGGGAACAGCATTTAATGCTGCACACAGATCTTTGAGGTCAAGGGAGCAGCAAACCCAGAGGGGTGCTGGAAGCTGGGCCGTTTTGTTTTTCCCCACCTGCCCTGGCAAATGGATTCTGTTTTATTTGATGGGTGCCCTAAAGCTCATCTGCAGCTCCGTAACAATGTCGCACGTTGCCAATATTTCAATAAATCCAAAGGCAGTGGTGGTCGAGGATCCCTGGAATGGGCATTTGTTGGAGGAAGGAAGAGGTTTTATCATACCTCCATCACGGTGTTCCCCATCTGTTGCGTGGTCCATGCAGTGAAATAGAGAGAGGGAAGCCTGCCATGGACACACCATCATGGGATCCCCAGGCAGGCGGAGGGGAAACCGATCAGGCAGGCACATCTGACCTGGAAAGGCACAATCCAGTTGTCCAAATGGATTATTGTTTCTTACGATGAGGGTGGTGAAACACTGAACCAGGTTGCCCAGAGAGGTGGGAGATGCCCCATCCCTAGAAACATCCAAGGTTAGGCTGGACGGGGCTCTGAGCAACCTGATCTAGTTGGGGATGTCCCTGCTCACTGCAGGGGGTTGGACTGGATGGGCTGTAAAGGCCCCTTCCAACCCAAACCAGTCTGTGATTCTATGACTATTTAATAGCCCTTGTCCTCACCAGCCAGCTGGGTGGATGAGATCCACTGGAGAGGAGAGAGCCCTGGGTGTAGGAAAACCAAACTGATCTGATCCTGTAACAGGGCTCTGCCTGCCCTTGGCATCCTAAGGAAATAATTCACCAGTCTGGGGTCCTCCCGCCTGGCCCGGGGCTCCTGCCATCGCCATGTACAGCGATGCTCTTTTCGGGTACTGGGTTGTATCAGGAGATGTTGATTTAAGGAATTCCCAGCAACATCTGTGGGATGCTGAAGTGGCAGCAGCCCCGGCTGTGTGGTGTCCGGGGAGAGGGTTGGAAGGCAGCTGTAGGTTTAACGTGTGCTGTGCTCAGTGCACACATGCTATAAGGTCTTGCAGGTTTACACACTAGGCAATAGCACACATGGAGCACAAATAATTGATCCAGAGCGAGCAGGTTGTGTTTTGTGTTGGCTCTCACACTCGGGGCTTGGCTACCCTGACTTTCCAGGGCTGGTCTAGCCGAGGTATGGACCATGGGAGAGGCATATGCAAACGGAGGAGGTGGGAGGCCGGGAACTGCCGGTGACACTTTGGTTTGCCAGTGTCGGGTGCTGGTGCGCAGCCCGGGGCGTGCGCGCAGCTGGGCGGGGAGCACTGGGAGTTGCCGCAGGTGGGCAGGGATGCTCCTCGGCAGGTGGAGAAGAGCAAACACGAGCTGACCGGCTGCCGCCACGTGCACCAGTGCAGCGGTGGGAGAAAACGCAGTGGTGGTTTTTCAGCACCGCAGACTGGAGGCAACTGGAGGCAAATCCTGCTTGCTTTCATGGCTGCTTTTGTTTTAGCAGCCTTGTCCGTGCAACTCTTCATATCAGTGTTTTTACTATTGGATGCCATTATCCAACTCTGAAATAATTTAGCCAGCTTGTCTCTGAATTTGAGGTCAGGTTTCTGCCCACACAGAGGCTGGGGATGTTTGGATTGATTATTTTTTTTTCCCTTCGTCGGTTTAGGGGCAAACCAGAAAATTTCCTCATGTAATTTCAGGTTCTGAAACCACCTCCCCCCTCAGAAGGGTACACGCGGAGGTGGCAACATTGAGGTCTCTGCCCAAACTTATCTGCTGTGCAGAGCTCCTGATTTGCTTAGAAGTAAATATTAGCTTGTTCTGGGAGCTCACGACCCTGCTGGGGCTCGGCTCGGGCTGCGAGCCTGGCACAAACCCCTGCAGCTCGCTCGGGCGCTCGGCAGGCGCGCTCCCGGAGCGCAGAGAGCTGGGCAGTTCCGCCCATGCACAGCGTGCTCCAGCCCAGCTCGGTCGGTTTGTTTTTTCAAATAAGGGGTTTATTTAAAAGTTTTCTGGATGCACAGAGATACCATCAACAATAAACAATGCTGGAGGAAATAGAGGAGCAGTAAGCTTAATAATTTATTTTTTTATTTGCTTTAGTTTATTTTTAAATCTGTAATTCCTAGAAGAAAGTTGGTAGTAAGGAAGAAGAAAAGTGGTGGGTTTATTATGGTGATGGTGTGGGGGTTTGGGTTTTTCTTTCTTTTCAAAAATCCCATTTCTCTACTCAGCCGGGGTTTTAGCAAAGAGACCAGTGAGGACCCCACTTTGAGTCTAGATTTTTTTTTCTTTTTTTTTTTTTCCCCCAAGAAGTGCAGAACTCGCCGCCTTTTTAAACCAGGGTCCCCCCGAGACCTCCGATGCTCAGCCTCTGAAATTGGGTGTGAGGCCCTCGTGCCGTGTTTCTGGTTCTGTCGATTCACGGCACTGACCTCATCCCGTGCTGCTGTGCCGGTCGGTAAATGATCAGCTGGGTGGTTGGATTTAGCGCGTGTCTAAAAATACAAGGCGAACTGGAACGTCAGGAATGCGAAGGGCATTCCTCACCTTGCACGGTGAAACCACGAGAAAGTTCCCACTAACCCTTTGCAGGTCGACTGCAGAGAGAGTCTCCTGTACCTCGCCTGCACTGCACACCTTTATAGCTCCACTTCTGGTATCTCACTGTCAGCGGGATGTTATATATAGCTTTTACCGTAATGTTTGCATGCTGAATGCAGTTTTCTTGGAGGAAATTGCATTGAGAAATGGGTGAAGAAGTAACGATAACCTGCATAAGCCCCTGTTGTTTAAGCCTACAGCCCTCCTTCTCCTGGAAGACAAAAACACAGGTAAAAGTATAGTTTTTCCCAAGCGATGTGTTCAAATGACTTAGCGAACCCTCTCGTCTGGCAGCGCTGAGCAGGGTGCTTCCCCCGACGTCGCTGCGCCGGGATGGGGCCGGGAGAGACCCCAGCGCTAGCCCAGCGGGGGCGGTGGCCCAGCACTCGGGAGCGATGCCGTTTGGGTCATCGTAGCCTTGTCGAGTGCGGTTCAAGGGACCAGAGCGTTTGGAAGCTCTTGCTTACGGCTCCCAGCGAGCTCCAGGGGCACTTCCAGGGTGCAGCAGCCTCGGTTCTACTGGATTCCCAGTTTTGAGCAGTGGGTTAGTTTTAAGAGGGGGAATCCAAAGGTCTGAGCTTACGAAATAATCAGTGTAAATCTGAAGGGAACTGATACCCCACAGCAAGAAATCTTTTTTGATTATACCATCTGCCTTGGGAAACAAAGCATCTGAATTTCCAGGCTGCCATAAAAGAAAGGGGAGGTATAAATAACCAGTGAACTAGAACTCCACTTAGTGTCATATCTGAATTAGTTGTATTAATATGTCCTTGTATTGCAGAGGCAACGAAAGGCCTCAGATGAGATCAGGGACCCCGTGCGCCAACTGCTGCGTGGGTGCGAAGCAACACGGATCCTGCCTGGCCTGATAGAAGAGGGTGGCGGGGAGTGGCAGGAAACTGGCTTCCCTGCAAATAACAAGCTGCCTTACAGGGAAAATGAGACACAGTTTAGCAAACACTTAAGGATTGACTTACTTTTAAGAATGTTGTTTAATCCTGTTGAAATTGAGAGGATTATTTATCCTTAAAAGCATGCTTAAGCCCTTCCCTGGCTGGGGGCTGGCAGGCTGGAGCACAGAAGCAGTAAAAGGAGCTGGGGTTGCACTTGGCTCTTCTTGCTCTTGGCTACTGCCTTAGCGGGAGTTGTTGTTGGAAAAATACTCCCTGATATTGAGAAAGTTACCGTTCAGTCTTGCTTTCGGTGATGCCAAGCTTTGTGGAGGCTTTTTGTACCCGATCCCTCAAAGTGAATCCCTTTGCTTACGTACCTGGGCATCAATTTGGGAGCCTGAGCGTAGGCGAGCGCGTCTGTGCATGTTGCCTCGCTGCTGGAACCAGGTCCCGGGCTTTGATGTGCCAGGATGTTCAGAGCTTGGGGCTTTTCATAAAAGAACAAAGCAAAAATTGTTGGTGTAGGGAACAGTGCGTTTTTCTCTTAAATTTCCCTGGAAGTCAAACCCTGCAGTATAACTGTCTGATTCATAACCTGATTTTTCTACTTTATAAGTCTAATAATAGACCACAGAAGAGACTCATTCAATCAGTCTAGGACTTCCCTCGGACTATTTTAAGCCCCACGGAGCGGGGCCGGGGGCTGCCAGCTGCCTCTCCAGCCTCCACGCCCTGTTTGGGCTCAGCGTTAGCAGGTACCGCTCGCCGGCAGCGATGCTCTGCGACGCAGGTCTGCCTTGATGAGCCCTGGAGCCTTTCATGGGTGCTAATGAACTCGGTCCCATCTCCCCTCCCAAACTGGGGAGAATTTTAGAGGTGGGAGACTGTGGCACAGAGAGATTTAATAACATGCCCGCAGCGGTCTTTTAAGTTGCTGGCAATCTGGGAGTAAGACCTGATTTTGTTGACTCCTGGTTATGTTTGAACCCGCTTTGTCCTGTTGCTGTTCATGTCATTTCTAAAGGCAAAGGCAACCTTATTTAAAAATGCAGAATGAAATGGGAGCGCGCACTTCAGGGCACCGGGAGAGGGGCACGGTTTGCGTGGAGCTCTCAGGCAGGGCTGCCCTCTCCTTCCAAGGGGGCTCAGCTCCTTTCGCTTTCTCCAGAGCAGATTTGCTCGTTGAAGCCTGGCATTACCAGAAGCCATGTCTTTGCTTGACGTTTCTCAAAGCCAGAGCAAACGAGAGACTGGCCAGAGATAGGGGTGTGAGAGGGACTTTCAGAGCCAGGCTTGCTTAACACCTCCCTGAAATGGAGGTGGGCATCTCGCCTGCTGGCGCTGGGGGCTTGCAGCTCGCTGGCAGGAGACTGCGTAGCTGAAGCACCTTTTCCAGAAGCAACCAACCTTTCTCCGTGCTGCTTTTTTGTTAGATTACAGTAAAATGGGGAACTTTTCTGCATTAACATTCAGGCCGCTAAATTTCTGCTTGAGAAAGTTTACAGTTTCTCTTCTAGTTGCACAGTAATTATGGTCCGTAATCAGTGGCTCCAGGGCATCTCTGTAAAACGAGGCGTGCAAGGGGTGGTGGTCTGGTAGCTATCCAGATGGGCTCTCGAGAGTGAGAAATAGGCCAAAATATGCTCATGACAGCAGTAGCAAAGCAGTGCTTTGTCTAGTTAAAAAAAATTCCCTTATTCACATCTTCTGCTTAGAGGGAACTGTTGGGGCAACATCTTTAAAACAAACAAAAAAAAAGATGCGGAAGGATGCTTTGGTAAAGCCTTTTTTTGCCAGAAGCGTTGCACAGGGGCAATAAAGGCTTCCGAGGTGCGAGAAAGATTCCCTCTTGCTCCAGAGCTCCTTTCTGAGTTGAACTCCTGTTAGTGACATTTTATGCCGGAGAGAAATTTGGCCAAGTTTTGACATTCACAGAGTCTTGTTGGCCTTGTTGAATAATTCAGCATCTGCGTTCCCTGTGTGAAAGTCAACCGCTAAATGCCAAACTGTGGCAGCTCCTTTGTTGCTGCCCTGGCTTCGGGTCCGTGCGCGAGGCTCTGGCAGCCGACAGTTGGGCTGGAATTCATGGCCGTGGTAAGAGAAGACAACCCTGGAGCAATGAGAGGGATGAAGGTCGTGGAAGTGTGGGGAAGACAGAGTTTGGAGCAGCACGCCTGGGACCTGCCGCAGCAGGAGCTCAGGCTCCAGGGCAGTCCTGGGAGCTGTGTGTGTTCGTCCCCCCGAAACGAGCCTGGTGCTTGCATGCCTCTCGCAGAGGGAAGGATTTGCATCGGGATCCTTCATGTGACTCTGATTGGCGTTCAGGATAATATCACAGGAGAGAGAGGCTTCAAGTACCAACGGCAGTCCCAGGAGAGGCGTCAGGCACGTACTCGCTCGGGGCATGTGCTCCCCTGGGCGGCTGAGCCGAAGGTGGCTTAGCAAGCACGGAGGCATCCCTCAGCGGGGCGGCACGCTAAAGAAAGCAGCGCGGACGGGTGCCCCACGGCTGGGCTGGGTGCAGGGCAGCTCCAGACAGCCACAGCCCCCGCGATGTTCGGCTTGGTACGCCTGGAGGGGGGCGGGGGCTGGGGGCCCTGGCCAGCAGGGACCACTCAAAAAGTCCTTTATCTGTGTCCTGGATGCAGGCAATCTGTATTCATTCCAGTGGACAGGAAGCCAGTCCAAAAATAATAGGTTTGTTTTTTCAATCTAGCTTTGAAATTATGAATATCAGCAAGAGTAAAACATGGTTTATATCTGTAAGGGACTAAGCCCATTCTTTCTTTGTCTTCACTGAAAATTCTGCATAGCAATTAAAACTTCCATCAAAAACGGGTCTGTTCAGAAAAAGCTGGTGGTTTTACTGTTCCTGATTGAGGTGCTGATGAAAATATTTCGTTGTTGAATCACTTCTGGCTGTTTTCCGCCAGAAAAGGGCGACGGTCTGCACTCACCTCTGACAAACTGATGATGCATCTTTATTGAAATGCAAGAAGCCAAAACCATTCAGTCTTGGCAAGTTTGCCTCGATAAGATCATTTTGAGTGGGGAGAGACGAAGGGAGTTGTAAACCTTTTGTAATAAAACACTAAGTAAGAGGGTTTTTCCACTGGCTCTCAGTGTTGCCTAAAACATATTGGAGCAGGTCTGGGCGTATTATATGAGCAGCAGGATGGAGTTTCCTCGGGTGATGCTGTTGAATGGATATCTTTGTAGCTGAGGATAAAATATCCTTTGTGCTCAGTGGTAAAACCAAAAGTGGTGTTTGCACTGATAGGGTCCTCCAAGCCCTGATGGTGATGTACTGGGACACTGGTGGGGGGACTGGAGCACGTCCATTTCAGTGGGTGTTCAGCTCCAAATACCAGGCTGTGGGTCCTCGAGTTCCCACCAAACCTTCCTCTGTCTTCAGTAAGCACACCAGCATCTTTTTTTTTTCTCTTGTTTCCAGGTGATCTCTGCAGTATCCAGGCTCTCCTTCCACAGTATTGCCCAAACCAAAGGAATTAGGTAAGATCCTTTCAAGAAGATGCTTTAAAGAATGTTTCTCTCTCTCCCTATCCATGTTCCCAGTATTTAATCACATCAGACTCTTTAGAAGCATGAAAATGGTTGGGATATATTAGGGTTAAACAGACATCAGGGATGCCTTTGGGATGTAGGCAGGGTACTTGTAAAAGCACCTCACCAGCTGCTCAGGAATAGTTTACAAATAAAATAAGTGGAAATGTGACAAGTTGTGTGCAGTATGCCTTCTGGGGAGGGTAGCGGGTGGGTTTTAGTGTCTCTTGCTGGAGGTTTTGCTCAGGTCCCCTCCGCAGGGGCTGTGCAGCTGAGGGCCGGGAGCCCAGGGGCGCCAGCAGCCCCCTGCCCGGGGAGCTGTGGTGTCACCCCGCTGCCGGCACCCGGCACCTGCCCCGCTCCCCGCCTTTCCGGCACTGACAGCTGGGAAGTTTCTGCCTGGCTTTGGCAAAGGCAGGTTAGTGCTGAGCGGGTAATGGGGTTAATAAGTAACCTGGCCCTGGCACCCAGCGTGGGCTGCCCTGCTGCCGGGGCTTCTCCTCTGCTCATCGAAGGAGCAATGGAGGAGGCATTAAAAACAGCAGACAAGCCCATTAAGCAGAGCTGTTATTCTGGTCTTTATTCAATTCCCTGCAAAATTAAGTTTGCAATTGGTTTTTCTTGTTAGTGTGCATTTTTATTATTAATCTGGCAACATCTTCTCATTAGGGCCAGAGATATAACTGGGAAGACTTCTCAGCCTAAAGTACCTTTTGGGTTTTTTGGTTGCGTTTATTTTCCCAAACTGTAGAACACATTTGCTTTTCTCTGCAGAACGTCTCTTTCTGCTCTTCTGGTCAGGGTGCAGCAAGGCGTTGGTGTGCAGCTGCACCCTGGGGCCAGCCCCAGCCGGGGTGGGGGGATGCGGGCTGCATAGGTCCCCTGCTTTACACTTCTAGCCTGCCACCCGTGCCACCCCATGCCATGATTTTCACTGTTTGAACTTATTTTCACTGCCTTAAATGCATTGATATTGCTGGAGGGGAACAGCTTTTCACGAGTAAAACAAACTCGGAGCCTCCCCATCTGTTAAACACAAATCTGAGAGATCCCCCAGGACTGGGGGGAGATTCAGGGGACAAAGGTTTGAGGAATAAAGACAGGCCCTAAGTTAAGGACTGTTTATTATTAAGGATAGCCCTGAGTCCTGGAGAAGCCTGCAGTGATTATTATTTTAAGGGAAAAGAACATCCAAGGCGTTTGGAAGCAGGGAGTAACGGGGGAACCCACGTGCAGAAGCTGCAGTGCCTTTGCAAGGGCTGGGTTTGAGTCTGGGGGCATGGCTGGAAGAGGACGCAGTGTGTCACCCCTGGCAAGGCCCTTGCCCTGGCAGGGAGGTCCTGGTGTCAGCTCAGAGGATGGAGGAGCCGGCCGGCCTCTGGGAAGGCTTTGGCTCAATCACTGGTGTTTCTGTTGAGGTCTCCGGCTGCCAGGGATGGGCGGGTTGGGGGATAGCTGGGAGCCAGGAGCAGGGAGGCTTTGCTCTTCTTGTGGATATGCGGCTTTTTCTCACTCATTTTACAACCAGAATTTATGGTTCCCAGTAAAATCCCTTATCTTGGAAGCCTTTGGCACCATAATCACGCAAGAATAGCACAAAGCTTAGCGGGTCTTTGCTTCTAACTCTGTTTTCCTGCGTATTAACCCTGCTCCTCCTCCCTAGTGCCAGCTCTGCAAGAACAGAAAATGCTGTTGCTCTGGTTAGCTGGAAAATATCCCCCCAGGGGTGTCCCTTCTCGTCACTGCTGTCCCCTGCAGTCAGGGAGCCCTCGCTTTGTCCATTGCTGCACGTTTTGTCCTTTTAATTAGATTATTTCTTGCTGCACCATCACAAAAGCCTTCATGACAGAAGCTAATCTCAGATGAATTAATTTAATCTGTGGGATTAATTCAGCAGCTCTGGCTCCCTGAAGGGCCTGGCCACGTCAGCCACCGCTGCCCCTCAGCTCACTGGGGTCCCCTGCGATGATTAGGGTCCCTACCTTCCCCCCCCCAGTGAAGATGCTGCCGTTGACATAAATGGGTAGAGTCTTGTTGGCTTAGGCACAGTGTTTAAAAACATGGTAAATGCAGTGCATTTAGGATGGTTTATGGAGTGTATGGTCTTCAGCCCCGTAGCATGACCGTGGCTCTGCTCCAACCCCTAGTTTGGGGTCTAAGACTTCAGGGTCACACAAATTAAGAATTAAATAAATCGCCAAGCCTAGCACTTGTCCTTAAATAAGTCTCATGGCATGTAGGGTAGAAAAATAAAAATCAGTCTTGTATGCTATTCAGTGAAGAAAAAATAGTCTTTCTGTCTAATAATTTCTGGATACATGAACCTTGCCAGAGAAACTGTGTCTCACAGAGTAAATCAGATAGCTATCAGGATTGCTATGTTGAGATGACAGAGTGTTTCTTCCAAGGAACAAGCTACAAGCAGCAAAACACAACAAAAAATGATCTTGAATGCGATGTTTTGTTTGCAGCACACTGCTAAGGCTGGGCTTAATCTATTGCAGCTGTAGCTACAGCCCGCGCTGTGTCTGTCCTCCTCCTGCTCTGATCTAGCCCCGGTTGCAGGTTTCAGAAGACCTGCAGAAAACAGCGTCACCCTCCAGCATCGCTGACTTCCCTCCTAGCGGGCGACGGCCTCTAACGATTGCAGAAATAGGTTTCTCTCTTGCACAAGGCTGTTTGTGCAAACAGCACAGACGATGTTTCTCCACTAATTATAAAAGTGTGTAGTTGTAAGGACCGCCGCCGCCACACTGGGCTGCTTTTTGGATAGTGTCCCCGTGCCTAGCAAGACCCTCGATGATAAGAGGCTTATTGGTGCCTCCTAGGAAAAAAAGACACGTTTTCTGACTTTAATTTAAGGCATTCAGAGGGAAGGTGGTTTCGTGGATAAAGACACATGCTAAAGGGGAAGCGAATGCGTGAAACTACGTTCAGATCTTGGCTCTGCCCCAGGTGCTGTACATGGTCCCGGGCAAATCCCTTAGTTTTCTAGGTCTGATTTTCCCCTCTCAGAAACGGGGAGGTGAGGAATGCCTTTGTTCACCTGGCTCGTTGGGAGACGAGACCTGCCTGCTCGCGTGGGCGCAGGCAGCCTTCGGCAGCGCTGCCGTTTGATCTCGTTTGGGAGCACAGGTTCTGCAGTAATGTGATAATGCCTTTTTCCTGGGGTTTTCATCCATGCATCGTTTTACAGGGCTGTATGCGGGGACAAAGGAAAGAACCTCGCTGTGTAGCATTGCCCATCATCTGAGGAGAGTAGGGTATTTTTAATTGTTACTGTTTCTTACCCTCTCCTCCATCTGTCCGGAGGACTGGCAGCAGCCGCAGGGAGTTACCAGCGTGCTCCTTGCCCATCCGTGGCTGTCTCTGAACAAGGAGCCTTTATTTTACAGCCAGGACGCCAGGAGTTTCCGCGGCAGACCTGACTCGCGGCCCAATAAGTCCATTACCCCGTTTCTCAGGGTAGCTGGCTCTGAGCTTCCAGGTTCGGTGGGAGGATTTTGTAGCAGACAGGAGCAGGGTGGTTGTACGGCGGTATTGTGCAAAGGTTCTCCTGTGCTCTGGAGCATGAGTTTTCATTCCCTTTCCAAGTTTTCTTGAGCAAACTCAGGGGAACAAGAGGTCTTCTTGCTGCAGGTCCCAATAAACCAGGATGCTTTTATTTCTTAAAGCTTTTTTTTTTTTTTCCTTAAGACTTTCCTGCTGCAGCCCTGGCTCTCCTCCATTGCCCACGGTTCATCCCGGCATCCTCCGGGCTCCGGCCGGCGTGCACCTTGTGCGAGCGAGCTCCGCCGGCTGAAGGCGAGCTGTGAGCGGAGGGGGCGTGTGTTTTTTCATCTCCCCGAGATATATGTTTTTCCTGGAAGCAGAGTTTTGCAAGCAAAGCAGGAGGTTAAGGAATATTGGCTCATGCTGCCTGCATGCATTTTTAATGTGCGCACAGTGAAACCATCTGAAAACGGGAAGGAGTTAGCGTGTTCAAAGGCCTTTTACTGAGGCCCTTAATCTAAGTAAATCCTTTATATATGAACTGAACCTCTCAGTGACTTTCTTCAGAAGGCGTTGCAGTTAATAAAATAGATTTAAAAACATTTGCAAACGGGGAGGCGGGGTGAATCCTATTTGTCAAGAGGAGGTTTTCTCCTGCGGGAGAAGTGGCGGTGCTTTGGCCGGGCGGTGAGGGGAAGGAGAAGGGGATGGTTGTGTTTTTCCCAGCCTGGGGGCCAAGGCAGGTCCCCCTCGGGTCAGTGGCCAGCCCAGGCTTGTTGGAAGAATAAGTGACATTAGTTTTACCTCCAGGCAAACACAGCGAGGCCAGCCCATCGCCCTGGGCTGAGGTTTACCTTGCATTTAAACAAATTAACAAATAGAAGCCAAAATGCTGATTCTCTTGGCGTTGAACCTCTGCACATGACGTGCCTTGAGGTGACAGAGCAGATTTGCTGGCAGTGGAGGGCAAGCCCTTGGCCGGGAGCTGCCCGCTGCCTGCCGGGCAGGTTTCATCTAGGCGAGAGGTGACAATGCTTTAGATGCCTTCGAGTCCCGTGAAAGTCCCATACATTAGGAGCTGGGATTTGCTGTTTTGCTTAAAGGAGGCTGGGCATGTCAGTAGAGGAGAGGAACCCTCGTGGGACGGGCTGGCACCGGTCCTGATGCTCGCCTGAGCCCCTGGGTGCCCTCCGCCCCCCTGCGCATCGGTGCTGGATGGGTGTCGGGCCGGGGTGCCCACCGGCACTCCGTTGAGTGCAGACCACCGTCCAGGCCATCGTGTCTCCCGTTTTGCCCATCTCTGCAACGCAAATGGTGAGCTGGGAGGAGGGAAGCTCAACAACTGGGATTAGCCCAGGTTGGAGCTGCGTCCAGGTCGAGTTGAAGCCGTCTCATTGGTAGGGATTTAACCCAGAGGACACTTTCCTACCACCCTGCTTTGCCTGCAGACCCTGTGCTTTGCTGATGAGGTTCAGTGTTGCGCAGCTTTGCCCAGGTAAACTATTAAAACAGACTGACGTGCTCAAAATGAGGTTTGCAGCATTATCATCCTTGGAGTTTCTGTACTTAACGGCTTGCCAATAATATCAGGATGTGTGTGTGGGTGAAAGGGAGGAGGGATGGGAAGGGAGGGTCACAAGCATCCCGCCTGCACCGGTCTCGGGGTTGTAATATCACTGTGCTGAGCGAGCCGTGTTCCTCAGCACAGCGGTGCCCTCCCTGCCTGCAGGAGAGGGGGGCAAACGGAGCTGGAGCTGCGTGGACAGCCGTGAGCCCCTGCACATCTCTGTGCACGTCTCTGCTCCCCGTGTGTGTCGTTCACTGCTCGGCTGTGGTTGATCCAGAAACTCCTCCATGCTTCATCCACCAGTTCAGGATTAAACCTACAGTTTTGACCGAGTTTCATGACTTTAACCCCATCTGACTGAGCCCCGCTACGGTGTGGGGGTACCCTTACCTTTGCAGTTGGGGTGACCTTGTGGAGGAGACTTTGTGATCCTACCAGCAAAACCCACTTCTTGCAAAAGACAGGACAGCACAAGCCCTAGCGTAGCTATCAAGGAGATGTTCGCCTTGCTGTCCTGGAGGAGAGGAGAGAAGGGGAAATCTTTTATAGGGTTTGCAAAGATTCTCCGTCGTGATGGAGGCTTTATACTGATCAAATTTGATCTCTGCTCCCCCGCCCCTGGGGATGGTAGCGCGACACAGGAGGCAGATCCAGCCGTGTGTGAAAATGGCAAGCAATTAAAGTCACTAACGATTAAGTCCTCAAGTGTCTTCTGGTGAGGAGGTAGTTATGGGCCTTCTCCTGTAAGGTTGGTTTTACAAGGGCTGTTTTATTCATTGCCAATACTCTCTCTGTAATTGCACTCTGCCCATTATTTTTTTTTACTGCCGTTGTGTATCCATTGTACGTGCTTTAACTGTTGCTATAAAATGGATGGAGAAGGCTGTGGAAGGAATCTGTGTCTGGAAGTGCATGCGGTTGCTGTGCAGTGCTCTCCTGTGCTCCAGGGAGTCTGGAACTAGGACCAGTCCGGGGACTGGCCACCACTCCTGACCAGCACAAATGCACAGAGGTTCAGCCACAGACCTCAAAGCGGGGGGTCGAGTGGAGATGGTTTCCTGTGACATGAACAAACCCTCTCAGGAGTGACCGTAAAGCTTCTTCCTTTGTTAATAAGCAGGACCCTTGGCTAAAAGCAGTTCCTTTCCAGCTAAGAACGTTTTTAACACATTTATTTTGGCATGTATGTATCCTCACAGACTTGCTCCTAAGAGAGTCTGAAAAATATCATTGACATGTTTTCCTGTGCGGCTGCTTTGTAGGCTTGGGAGATGCTGAGGTCACCCTGTAAGCATCTGCTAATAAAAGCAAAGGCAGTTTCTCTCACCCCCTCCCCACCAGCAGCTTTGCATAATGAAGATACAGTTCTGATATGCACAGCTCTGCTTAATAGGCACGTGTGGGGCTTGCTGGTTTCTGGGGTGCACCTGCCTTGCCGTTGCTCATCCACGTTGCCCGTGTAGTGCTTCCCTCGGGGCTCCCTGCTGTATCACTGGCCACCCTCGCACCATCTCACCTTTGGGTGCAACAGCGAGGCAGAAACAGCTTTCTTTCCTGGGCAGGGTCAGTGCATAGGTTCACAAATCAAAGGTCTCTCTGAAACGCAGTCCTTGCCCCAGGTATGGAGACGCGCTTCAGGCTCGGCTGGTCCAAAACGGGGGGCTTGGAGGTGGGGGGCTCCCAGTGCTGGGGACAGGGGGGCTCAGGGCTGGCGGCACTGCTGTGGGCTGTGCCCGGGGAGAGGGGTACTCAGGTGCTCTGGGACAAACCACGTCTCTCTGCGCCTCACTGGAGAGGGGAAGCACACGTCCACAAGGAATGAAAAGGCCGCAGAAAGCGCTGCTCAGCCCAGGTGGTCTGTTTAGATCTGGTTTACGTTGCACGGTAGGACCCCGCTTGGCTGGGACGTGCTGGTGGTGCTCTCGTGCAAACAGCCAGCAGCGCTGGGGCTGCTCTGGAAGCAGGCAGAAATACGCGTTTAGGTAGGTATTTGTTTTTATTGGCATGTGTTTCACAGGGGCCGCGGCTGCTCAGGTGCAGAAGAGAAACTGCTCCTCAGACTGCTAAAAGATTTCCTTGTGCTGCTTTGCTACAAGTTAAAACACAGGAAGTTTCAAGGTTTTTGTTTTAACAGAGTGTTTTCCAGAGTTGGGCAATTGCAGTATCCTGAGTGGCGGGGGTTGGGAGGCACCTCTGGAGCTCACCCCGTCCCACCCCTGCTGGAGCAGGCACCCCCAGAGCAGGGGCACAGGGCCGCGTCCAGGCGGGGTGTGAATGTCTCCAGGGAAGGGACCCCACAGCCTCTCTGGGCAGCCTGTGCCCCTGCTCTGGCACCCGCACAGGGAAGGGGTTTGTCCTCATGTTCAGGGGGAACTTGCCGTGTTCCAGCTTGTGCCCGTGGCCCCTTGGCCTGGCGTTGGGCACCGCTGAAAAGAGCCCGGCCCAACGCCCTGACACCTGCCCTTCAGGTATTTATAGGTATTTATGAAATGCCCCCCTCAGCCTTCTCTTCTCCAGGCTGAACAAGCCCAGGTCCCTCAGCCTTTCCTCCTAAGGGAGATGCTCCAGCCCCTGACCACCTCCATAGCTCTCCCCTGGCCTTGCTCCAGCAGTTCCCTCTCCTTCTTGAACTGGGGGGCCCAGAACTGGACACAGCACCCCAGATGTGGCCTCACTGGGGCAGAGCCTTGCAGGGGTGTTGTTAAATACCGTGGGGTGCGTCCCAGGTGTTTACGTCCTGGCTGTGGTCTGTTCGGATGCTCCCCGGCTGATGGGTGCCCTCTGCCCGGAGCGAGCCTGCCCTGAGCTTGAGTTAGTCGCGTTGGCTGGCCGGGGCGAGGGCTCTGGCCGGCTGCCCCTGCGGTGGGCGCAGCCCACCTGCCCCTGCGGTGGGCTTGGCAGGGCACTGCTGCGGTTTCAAGCCGGTGTCTGAGCTGCGAGGGCATCCTCCCTCCTCCCCGACCTGCTGCCTGTGCGTTGCTGGTGTTACCAGGGCCACGAGGATGTCCCACCGGGAGGGAGGGCTGACGATGTCCCTCCTCACTGCGCTTGCCGTTGATTTTTAGCCACGTCATTTTCAAATCTAGTTTTCTTCTGAGTCAGAGACCTGGGCGAAATTGTTTCCTAGTGATTGGTTGTGCTGTTACCCCAGAGAGTTTTGGGGTTTTTTTCCCTTTATTTTTGAGAAAGATGTTTCTGGATTCCCCTTTTGATTTTATCCATCTGTTATCATCAATGTGGAGCTGAAGTGAGGAGAAAATCATCCCGCCTTCTTGAGCAAAGCATTGGTACATGAGAATTTTTTAAAAATGCGATAATGTGTTGAAACATAAAGTTATACGAGCTGTTATTTTCTTGTCTCATAGTCTCCAGAAATAGTTGGTTCAGATTTGAGCTAAAGATAAAGCAGGGTATGCAGCTAACCCTTGGGCACTGTGCAGTGCACTGTGCTAAATGCTGTAAGTGCTCTTCTGCAAAATCATCATCTTTGTGTTATCTGATGATGTAGCTTGCTGTTTCCCCACTGAATTTCTATCAGAATTAATCTTGTGAGAATTTTGCAAGTTCCAGACCACAAATAAAAGCAAATAATAATTTTTCAGAGGACATGTCTAAAATCTGGCACGGCATGAGGTGCTTCTTTCCAGAGATGAGTAATGTAACACAATAGTATGATTTTAATTAAATTCAGCAGCTTTTGGTATGCTCCGATGTCTCTTGTTCTGCAGGGAGAGAATTGATTCCATTCTGCTTTATAAAAATGGCTCTTGGGCATTCATAGCATGGTTTTCATCCATCTCGCAGTACTTTGCCAAAATCATTCCCTGACACTTGTTCCCATTTCACAGATGGGAACCAAAGCTCGGCGGTGCTGCCCGGGTCGAGAGCGGGGCTGGAGAAGCACCTCCAGGTCACCTCTTTGCTCGCCCCAGGTCAGCTCACAGCCACCTCTTGGTACATCAGTAAATTAAATGCCACTTTAATCTGCCTAATCCCACTGAAGCCAATGATGAAGGCATTTTCAGTTGCGTGTAAATGTCTTGCAAAGGCACGTGGTTTGCTTTGGACGGCTCCAGGAGTGCTGTGCTCATGAAGGCACGACGGCGTGCACGGGGGACCCGCTACCGCTCCGGGGTGCCACAACTGATGGCTGATGGGGGACCCCATGCCCAGGGAGTGGCTTGCCATCCTGCAGAAAAAGAGGGGAAGGTTGGAGCTATGAAAATGATGTGCTATGAACAGCCCAGGTCAGATTGCTTCCCCTGGAGAAGCAATTTTGGGATTGAAGCAGCGTTAAACCTCAGCAGTGGGACAGATGGACTCATCTGGAAGCACAGGAGCTGAAGCCGGCTGCTAAACCCCCACCCAAACTCATACGGAAAGCACAGTCTGAAGCCCAGAATCTTGGGGAAATCGCAGGCTCCCGTGGGTTTTCTTTCTATTTGCCACCCTGCTTTCTTCAAAATGGGCTTGTCGGAGGATCTGTACACCCAGCCATGGGTTTCGTGAGTTACGGCAAGGTGTAATTACAGTCTGTAGGCACCATGCTATGGAAATGTTTTTCTGCCAGATTCTGAACCAGGAAGACTCAGCCCAGCCCTGTCCATCCTAGCAGAGCTGTAGAAGCTCCTTTGCACCAGCTTGAGGCTCTGGTCCTTGCCATTTATCAAGAAATCCCTCGCAGAAGGGGCAGCAGATGGGAGCAGCTCAGGTTTCACAGGTGTCACATAATCCGCCTGCTTTTTAAAACACTGAAGTGTGATCCCTGGACTTAAGAAAGGAGGGGAGATTGGCATGGTGGCATGGGGAGGCTGGAGTCCCGCTCCTGGCAAGGGTTGAGCCACCTCCTTTAGTCTCCTGTGGGTGTTCACACAAGTCATGAAAACCTTGCAGATCAGCCTGACGGATGGTCTCCTCCGAGAGCGGCCTCGGATGGGGACTGCTCCTTGGGGCAAGGGCAGTGAGTGGGACATTTCCACCCTACCTGCTTCTCACCAGGCTTTCTGTTCCCAGGGCTGGTGTTTGACCCCAAGAAATCAGAATGGAGACAGGGAAAATAGAAAATAAGTCATGTCGGATCCTCCCTGCTCTGTCACACATGGATTTGATGCTAAGATGCTACTGTACAAAATGGTCAGACTCAAGCTGAGCCATCCCTGACCCTCTGTATCCTCTGTGATGGTACCGCAGAGGTGGACAGCTGGCTTAAGTTGCTAGGACGAGGCACCCAGATGCTGAAATATGTTCATAAATAAATAAATCTTCCTGCTTATTGCTGTTAGAATTGCAGCCTACCTGGCTCTTCCCTTTAAATAATTCAGAGGAGAGAGCAGCCAGGCGGCACAGCGAGCTGCGACTTCTCCCCACCGAGAGGATTATTGCAGGGGAGCACACGGGGGCGGCTGATGAGGATACGGCGTGGGATGGATCATGGGGTAACCCGAGTGACCGCTGAGGGCAGGGGAGGGCTTTTGCATTAGGTGCCTCGTGAAAGAGGAATGGATTGTCGCCCCGTGTGATGTGCTCTGGCCGCGGACTGCTCCTGCCTTTCCGTGTGAGAGCGCATTGCATTTGCAGGGCGCAGCCTGCTGTGCATATGCAAGCTCTCAACCCTGAAAGCAGCCTCAATGTTTTGTAAGATCAAGGGGTTGCTTTGCATCGCATGTCGAAAACGATCATCTGCTGTAAGCCTTGTCCTCAAGAGGAGAAGCTCACTCTAAACTCCATAACAAATTACTTGGTCTTTCCTTCTCTTTTAGGCTCTAAACCAAACGCATCAGATCGATCCTACTTTGGTTCTCTCTGATCTCTGGAAGCGATGCTGTTGAATGCGGTGGGGTTTGTCTGTGAAGAAGCCTACTCTGGGAGGTTTATTATCTCTTAAGAGCCTGTTTTAGCAGTGTTTGATGTTTCTCGGGCTTTTGCTGTTCATCTGAGCGGGATCGGGCTTGCTGCAGCCCAGGCGCGGGCTGGGAGGATAAATGGCTCAGCAGGTGGTTTTTCATGATGGTGGAGTAAATAACAAAGTCTGGTGCTTAACTAAAGATATCAAATAAGAGACATTTTCAAATGAATTTAAAAGAACTGGGATCTCTGCAAACCCGATGGGTTTCAGTGGACTCAGAATACTTTACTTGTTGGGCATTCCCAGCTGTAGCGTTTAATACTATGTATGAAGTTGCAATGCACCTGGAGATCTGTAAGAATTTCCCAGGGAATCAGTAGCTTCTGCACCCCTTGACTTCCAATGTTTCTGCTCTTTTTTAAAAAAATAATGGCACCCGAACTGGTCCCAAACTATGCGGTTGCTCTTGGGGAGCTCGTGGCTGGAACACGTGCAGCACCATCGCCCAAGCAGATGGAGATGCTTCTCCCTGCATGGCTGGGGCTAAGTTGATAATCTGCATGAAGGCGTCTACATGCAAGTCCTGTCCTGGACCTGGATGTGCACAAGAGAAACCCCAGTGAGAAACAGTGGGTTAAAAGCTCACCCAGTTGGCTTTTCTTAGAGTTGCCTTGACGTGGGTCTGGTGGAGCAGCAGCAAGAGCAGGGCTCTCCCCGCCCCTGCTTCTCCCCACCACATCAAATCTGTTTCTGCAGCCAGCTCAAGTGGAAAACATTGCCCTGAGAGGAGCCTGGCCTGCGGTGGGGAGCCACGAAGGTGATCTGATGGGAAGCGGCAAAACCAGCAACACAGGCAATAATTGATGGGACAGGGCTGGGTGGGCAGTAGTTGATGGGGGTGGGCAGTTCACCCCGCGCCTCCTGCCAGCACCGCCCTGATCCCTGGTGCCGGTGCGAATCTAGGTAGAAAAATGTTTGATGTGTTTTTCTGTAGCTGGCTGCTGGAGGTTCATCCTCACCAGCTCATTGCTGGAGGATTCATTTTTCCTGTGTTCAGCAAAGAAAAAATAATGTAAATGGATATATAAGGGAACTTAAGCCAAAAGTAGGGAGATACTTTAAATAATGGACATAATTAGTAGAGCTCAATTAAATTGTGTCCTTGCACGTAAGGCTTTAGGGGAAGAGCAAGGACCGTGGCACGGTCCCAGCCCTGGGTGACTTGTCCTGCAGTCTGGGGGCCGGCACCCTGTTTTGGAGACAGGGAGAGGAGCTGCGGGTCGATGGCAGCTCTGCTCCCGCAGCGGTGACGCGGGGGCGCAGGGAGCCTCTCGGAGCTGCTTGAGGCATGGACAGCTGGGGAGAGAGGCAAGAACAAAGAGCAAACCCAAGGCTTTATCTAAAAAGCCATTCTTCAGCTCCAGATTTTAGATGGTCCATTTAGTAATCCTCTCCTCAGTGTGACTTTCCTTCTAATTGCATTCTGTGCATCCTTATTTAGCGATTAACTGCTATTGCAGAGATACAGGTTATTAATTCCTCCCCTGCCCTGACTTTCACTCTGGTGCTTTACCGACGGTCAAGGTGAAGTTAGGAGGGCTGATGGAGGTGCCGTCTCCGTGAAACTCTCATTAGAAAATATTTTTCTCTCTTTGCAGTCTCCTTGTCTTACGTGGCGGGGGGTTTATCACAGGAACTGATTGCACCTCAAGCCCACATTTATGGCTGGAAATATGTGCTTGCGATTTTAATATTCTTTATGCCTCTTTTACTTCTTTCTTTCTGGCATGGTGAGCACTGGAGAAGGAAATAGTTGGAGATTAAGAGCAGAAGATGCATGTAAAAGAAAGGAGGTTGTGCCCTGTGGTGGATTTTTTTTTATTACTATTATTTTTAACAAGTGGTGTTTAAACAGAGGTCACCTCTGATTTCTCCTTTCTTGCCGGAGCTGTGCGGGACGGTGTAGCCCTGCGGCAGCGGCTGCCGTACCCCCTCGCCCATCGGGGCTGAACTCCAAGACCGGTTCCCATGATCGGCTCAGCCACGTGCAGGAGGAGCTGGTGGCTTTTTTGTCTGTGCTTCACACCGCTTTTGTGTTCGGCACTAATCCCCAGGGGACAGCAGTGGAGAGAAAATGCATGCAGCCATGCACGTTTTGTAACGATCCTGGGTGCCTCCTGGTCTCTCACTTTATGCTTTGAAGCTTCTCTCCAAAACAGGCTTCCCCCCACATCTCGAAAATGCGTGGACAGCTGTTTGTGCCAGATGTTGGGGCGTTGGGACGATCGCCCAATGGCACCTGCCTTGCAATGAGACCGTGAGAGCAGGCACAGCCCCAGCTGCTCTCCCCACCCATCGCTCTCCGCCCTCCCATCGCTCTCCTCCCTCCCGCGTTGCCGCTTTGCACGTGGGCATGGTTAGACTTTGCCAGCCTTGGGTGCTCCGTGGTTCCTGCGGGTTTGCGACTCAAGCAGAGGCACGGCAGCCTCTGCATGAAATTGTCCTGCGCTGTGGCTGGGGTCACCGTGGCTCATTTCCCTCCTGGGCTCACCAGCTGGTCGTGGTTTTAATTGAACTTGCTGCAGATTTGAGCAGTATTTCAAAACACTTGGTCTGAAGCCGCTAACCAAAGGAAGGGTGAAGTAGAGCAGAGGAGGGAAGGCAAATTAGTGCTAGAGACAGGATGCAAAAATAGCAAATTCGGGGGCTAGCCAGGCCACGTATTAAATCTTTCAGGAGAGGCAATCTATCATGAGACAGGGAGGGTGGGAGGGAAGAGGAGGAAATTGCTCTTGGGGGCAGTTAAAAGTTCACGTGTATCCCGTTTTCCTCCCCCCCAGCATCAGCATCCCGTCCCGTGTGGCTCGTGGCCTGGGGACCCCCGGCTGCCTCCGCTGCGGTGCCCACGGGCTGCAGCCCGTGTTCCCTGTGCTCTGGGCTGGCTGGAGCAAGGCTCGCTGTGAGCGCAGGGAGCCCCAGCCCGACGCAGCCGTAGTTGCAAGGTGCATCCAGCCCCAGCAGAGCCACAGTCCACCGTGGCTCTGTGCCAGCAATAATACATTGGGTTTAATTAAAGCAGTATTTTTCATCTCCTTCATACATTATTTGGTTATTACTTTAGAATGAGCCAAGGAATTCTTGCTTTCCCCCCACTCCCTCCCTTTCTCTTTTAATCTGCTTTCTCCTCCCTTCCTTTTGCCCTTTTGGTGTCCTTTCCCTCATCCCCAGGGTTTTAACTTTTTTCAGCTATCACAAAGTTGTTAAGATGAGGAATTCCAGGTTTTGTAAGGACTCGTTCACTCTGGTGGCATCAGCTACTTGCAGTGGTGGGAGACACCGATGGGCATCAGCTCGGTGTGCCCTGGCCGTGCCCCGGCCGAGTGGGGCAGGGGCTCGCAGGTAGAAAGGCTCCATCGCAGGTGCAGGAGAGAGTATTTCTCTGTCTCAACAAGTCCTACATGAGACTTGAATTA
Organism: Phalacrocorax carbo; assembly: GCF_963921805.1. Taxonomy (NCBI): domain Eukaryota; kingdom Metazoa; phylum Chordata; class Aves; order Suliformes; family Phalacrocoracidae; genus Phalacrocorax; species Phalacrocorax carbo. Next base: position 4,716,951 of record NC_087530.1, read on the forward strand.
GATCTCTACTGAGTCACTTGTGCCAGCACCAGCACAGCGGGGAGCGGCGGCTCAGACACCGGGTCTGAACGATGCTGTTAGACGATGGAGCTCCTCACTTCGGTGCTCAGATGGTGCCCTGGGGTGAACCGGTCTCACCACCTGGTTTCTTGTCCTGCCATGCCAGCGCTGCCTGTGGGAAGCAGCGGAGATGAGGTCCTCCTGGGAGGTAATGCCTGAACAGGAAAAAATGTATTTGCAGTGAATATTTTGTTCCAAAACACCCTCTGCTCAACAGGACGCTCAAGGCAGGGCTGAGTTCAGCTGGGGCTGCAGGGGATCTGCTGCGAGGGGTGAGATACACCAATAACGCTGTCATTCCTCTCCTCCCCCAGGCCCTTCCCGTCGGAGGAAACCACGGAAAACGATGACGATGTATATCGGAGCTTGGAGGAGCTGGCGGAGTAAGTGGCCTCGCCTTCTCGCAGGGAGGGGACACAGAAAGGGAAAAGCTGCAATGTAGTTCCAGCGAAGTCGGGTAAAATTTGACAGCGGGGCTCAGAGCGCCGGGCCGGCTGCTTTGATCGCCTTGCCAGGAGATTTTTGTGCTCTGACAATAGTCCGTCTTTTCCCATGTAGAGCCCTGGGAGACATCACTTTTAATCGGGTTGAGTTTATGAGCGGCTCGGTGGGAGGTGAAGGGGGGCCAGATACGCGGGGAGCCCCTCCGCCCGCTACGTCCCATCGTTAGCTGCAAAACCCCGGGACGTCATTCGTCCTCCAAGCTGACGGAAGCTGAGCCGCTTGCTGGGACTGGGGTGCCCATGGCTAACTCAGCGCCGGACCCCGCCATGGCATTTCTGGGGCTGCGTGGGTGCTGGTACATGGATCTACATCCCCCGTGAGTGATTTTTGGACCACACCAGCCAGCCCCAGGGCAGACCCTCGCAGGGGACCTGTCGTGCCTGTCACTGGTGGCACAGTGGGATGCGGGGTGATGCTGCCGGGGTTTCTGTGTCTGGATTTATCTGGGTCTCTGGTGTCTGTGTTTTGCTGCCCATGGTGATGTTACAACAGGCTTTTAAGCAACCTTGAACTACAACGTATATGGTGAAACATGGGCTCTGTCGGAATTCGATGGCAGCGTTCCCATCGGCTTCAGCGGGGCCAGGGTTTTACTTATGAAGTGCAGTCTGTTTCATACGGAGGGAAAGTCTGTATGGGTGGATATGTGGCTTTATACAGTTAAATATTATTGTTCCACAACATAAATAATAAGACTCCTTAATCCAATGAGTTCCTTATGGCTTCAGTTATTACAAAAGTAAATCATAAATTACTAGTCAAGGGAATGGAGTACCCTGGAATCCCCTGCTCGCGGTTTGCTCCCAGCAGCTACAGTTTAATAAAATTTTAACTTATAAAGGGATCCTTTCAAGAACAACATTTCCCACCCCCCTCTCCTAAACTTCTCAAAATCCCTTTAATATTGGGGTTTAAGATTCTTGATTCTCACACGTGGGTGTGCTTTTAATTGGAGAAAGGTTTGTGCTAAAGTTTGTGACCTCGCACACAAGCGCTGGTGGGGATGGGAGCCCTCCCCTAGAAGTCGGGGTTTCGGCACAGGGTGTTCCTGTTGAAGATGGGCTCCCAGCTTTAGCTGCTCTGCTGCCGGCGGTGCAGCTCCCGCAGGGTGTCCAGGTGGAAGCTTCCCAAACTGTTCCACGGACCTTTGCTCATGGCTGCGAGTTGGTCCCTCCATGAGAGGGTCTTAGATGCCCAAGTCCCGTGCTCAGATGTCTTAGAGGTTTATTTCTCATTGATTTCCCTATTCTGTCCCTGATTGTCTCCAACTTTTAACCTTCCTTTTTTCACCATTCTTTGCAAAATCCTCTTCTTTACATCTTTAGTTGGGACCACTGGGGAAAGGCACGTGTAGATCAGCATGGGGATATTGCAAAAATGCCTCCATCCAGATCTGCCCTCCCAGCGCAGCCAGGTTGTGCACGGAAACACAGCCTACGAAATGGAGACGCGATTCACCCGTAAAACCCCAGAAATGCCCCAGAGAGCCCCTTAGCATGAGTGTTGCTGCTCCCGCTGCCTGGAGACACGTCAGCAATAGTCTCTCTTTCTCCCTTTGACAAGGAGCGTCTCTCCGTGCTTGACAAGGAAACTTTCATTGGAAATTTGCCGGTCACAATGGTGCGTACTGGGCACCGACGCTGGGCGCTGGCAAACCGCGGGGCCGCATGAGAAAGCTCTTTCTTAGCTGCTGCCGATCGCCAAACAGCTGAACAAGGGTGTCATTCATGAGCTAGGAATGATTCACTCCATCCAGCATCTTTGCATTTAATATTGCTGATGACCCAGCAGCCTTGGGAAGATCCGAGTGCATCCAAAATGCTTTACTGGAGGCGAGGAGAGGATTTTCACAGCAAACAGTGAAGCGACCCAACGCATGGAAGGAACTGCTACCAAACAGCACAAGCAGGCGTGGCAAATCCTCCCCGTAGCGAGAAACACCCCTCCGTCTCTGCGTGTTTTTTCCATGTTAACTTGCTACATCTGTGCAGCTGAGTGATTATTTTTGCCCTTTGGATCATTTTGGAGGGATGCACAGTCCTGTCTGTATGAAACGTGCTGCTGCAAGTGGCCAGCCTGCCGTCCCCACTGGCCTCGAAGGGCTGGGGTGCAGGTGAGGAGGGACAGCCCCGGTGGGCTCAGCACCGCCACGTCACCCCCCAGGAGAGGGGAGCCTCCCAAAGGGAGCTCTCTTTGGTCGTGCTGCTGGGTTAAAAGCTCAGGATAAATATTGAGGTGGTTCTAACAGGACATTCTGGGGGCTGGTAAAAGTGGCTTTTTTTGAGAATGTCAGAATGCTTCATTTCAACCTTAAGTACATAAGCGGAGTGGTTTGGTGTGTCCCCCGTTGAGATTTTGGGTGAAATCCTGTTCTGCAAAGCTTTCAAAATACAAACATGTTTGTGACGAAGGTGCAGATTTGGGAAGCAGAAGGAACCAGGCTTTGTCTCCGTTGTCCCCACGATGCTCTGAAGAGCGAGGACCTTCATCCCGCGGGGCAGCGAGGTCCTTCCTGACCTGGAGGAGCGGCGGCAGCCGGGGACAAAAGCCAGCGCCGGGGCTGGGAGCGGATCAATAGCAGCGCCACGAGGGCCGTTTACGTGCGCTGCAGAAACAAGCTGTCTGCGTGCAAGCGCGGGGTGGCCGCGGGGTGCTGGTGTGTATAAAGGATGTTCATGCCTTGATGAACTCATTGTGCTTCCACCTTTGGGGTATCGCAGAGGTTATGCTGGGCTGCATGCAGCTCCCCAGCACCCACTGGGTCAGCCATCCGGCAGATCAAGGCAGATAATTGCCTGGAAACAGCTATTTATTTAAAAAAAAAAAAAAAAAAAGGCAAAACCCCCAAAAAACAAAAGAACAATTGGTGATGGAAAGGGGAGGGGAAACTAAAAGGGTATCAGGGGAGCCAGAAAGTTCTCAAATTCCCTGTCCTCAGCCCGCCGGCCCCTTGGTTTGCTTTACCATCGGCCAGATGGCAGCCTGCAGAGAGCCCGGGCAGATGGCGAGGGCTGGCCGGTCTGCAAATGGTGCCTGATCGATACTGGGAGGAGCAGTAAAGGGGCGTCTGTCCTTTGCTGCCTGATTTATTTCCGCGTGCCGTAGTGCCAGACCCTCGAGCAGCAGCCGGGTTTTGGGGAGTTGGCCCAGGAAATGAGCAGGGCTTTGCAATGGCAACACATGGGCTCGTTTGCTGGAGCCTGTCCCCAAAAATTAAAGCGACCCTTGTCCTGCTGGAGCTCCTGTGGGTCTGCAGGGTGTGAGCTGCCGCCTCCCACACCGCTACGGCTGCTGGGCACTGACAGCAGTAGGCAGTTATCCACCTTACTGCTGAGCATCTTCCCTGCCAACCGCTTTTCCATCTCTCTTGATGGCTGTTTTGAGATGCCCCAAACCATTCTGGTACTTCTGAAGTTCTACATAATATTTAACCAAAATTTTCTCTGCTGCCACTTAAGCTTTCTCCAGTTATTTTGTCTCATTAAATTTACGAGAGCAATTAATCCTGATCCTCTTTACAGCACCAGAACCTTCTTTATCATGAACCATCTCTGCTTCACAGCGCTGTCCCTCTACGCTGGCGCAGAGCCCGGCAGGCTCGGGTGGATTACACATAGGGTGGGTTTTGGGTTGTTTGGTAGCTATTTGAGGAATTCAGAGTCAGGCAGAAGTGCTGTGAATGACTTGACATGAAATATTTAATTTGCATCACTTTTACCTCCTTTTTTCCTTTCAAAGCCAATTGCTTTGAGGGGAGAAGTTGTAGTGTTGCAAAAAGGACAAAGAAAGTGTTCTAAGCAAAGCAGCTCCCCACCAAACCCTGTGCTGGGGCCGGCGTGTGCCCCAAGGGGACTTGTCCAGCAGGTCGGTGTCCCCCAGTCTTGTTTCAAGCCACAGCTTGCTGGGGATTTATCCCCAACAAAAGTACTGGGGATAGCGATGTTGTTTCCAAACCTTTCATCGCAGAGAAAGGGCGTTGCCGACGATCTCCTGCCTGGCCTCAATTTCTCAAGCGATGCGATTCGTTTGGGTACAGACTCTGCCAACAACCTGTCTCCTGCCAAGAGCTTCTTGCTGAAGTTTGTCCTACTTCTTTCATTGCTGTCACCAGCATTGCCTCCTCGTACCTTCCAAAATAGTGATGTGATCAGCAGAATTTCGCAAGTGCATTAAGAAAAGTAATGAATAGAAGAGCCAAGGTGAGATGATAAGTTAGCTGCCACTTTTCTCATTATTTTTCCTGTGTTGGAAAAACCACGCTCGCCAGCCAGTTAAATAAATGGCTCCATGGTACACGGCACTCGAGCCATAGCACTTGTAAATGTCTTTTCTTCTTTGTCACCAGTAAAGATTTTTACATGTCCTACTTGTGCCATTTCTAGGATCATGTTAGTTGCTATAACTGTGTGAGGTTCATTCTTGGGATTATAACGTTCCACTTAGAATGGGGAACGTAAGACCTGAGTAGAATAGATGGCAAAAGGCTTCTCTTGCTATTTCCAGACACGTGTCTCCGTCCAAGTACAATCTGGCTAATTAAAACCCTGCAAGATCTCGAGTCCAGTGACTGCACATCTTGCACTCCTTCACCCTCTAAGCCTGCCAGATGTGCTGCAAATATAGGACTCTGCTTGTCCTCATCTGACAGAGACTGTGAATGAGGGGGTTGATCAGATGAACTGTCTATTTATAGCTGTAAGTGCAGAGTAAGAATGAGAAAGTGGAGGATTACTGGGGCGAACTGGAGCCTCGCAGCTGCTGGGCAGCTGTCTCAGGGACCCTGCAAATGCACTTCCAGCCTGGACCCGGCGGTGGATCTGAGGTCTTCTGGCTCTTAACCTCGGCCACAGGGCTGGAAGTCTGGGTTTGTCTTTTGGTTGGCTTATTTTAGCTCCTTCTCTCTCCTCCTCCTCTTCCTTTTGCTCTTCCTGGTGGTTCTGGCTTGTTCATCAGCAGAGCAAAAGCAGTGCCGTGGTTTGGACAGGGCTTTGGCACCAGGGCTTTGGCGTGGTGGGTTTGCCCTGAGGGCCTGGCTTGGGCTCATCCTTGAATTCTTGAGGCTGGTACAAACTCATCAACTTCCTGGAGCAGCTTTTATGGATGAAGAGGTCCTTCAGTGGCTCTCAAGACTCTCAGAGCTTTCCCCCCTTACCCTCCTCATCCATGGTGCCACTGCAAATGTGATGTGCAGCATTCCTTTAGCGTAGTGGACCTGCTGCAGAGTATTTACTGGGACGTCATGGGCCATGTGCACCCGTCCCCTGGTGTGGGCAGCCCAGTCCAGAGCTCATCTTCTCCCAAAGCCCATATGCGGACTGTGCTCTCTGTTTTGGCCCAGGGCTGAGCTCCAGAGGGCTGGTTCCCAGTGGTGGGACCAGTGGGACCAATGCCTTCGCCCACAGCAGTGAGGTTCTTCTTCAAATTAACTCAACTTTGGCATCCTATCTGGGGAGGTGGCACCCAGGGGTCACGAGGGACCATGTCCTTCCCGAGCCGGCTCCTTCCATGTCCCTGTTTGTCCCTTACTCCAAGGCAGCAGCCTGGCATCGGTCCCTCTGTTACGGGAGCTGCTCCTTGGCATGGCTGCTGCCTGCTTGGGAGGGCATTTGTACAAAGCAGCCATTGCTGGCAAGGAAGAGCTCAGCCAAAAGCATTGTTTTTGCCTGAAATCACCTTAGATATGAAAAGCTTTATTCTTTTTGCTTTGAATGAGCTTTCCCGGCTAGGCAAGATGCTGCCAGCCCAAAGCTGGTTACATCCGTTCTAATAACAGTAATTGCAAATGCTGGCGTTAACTCTGATGGGTGGATAAAGTCCCTTTCCTAAACCTAGAGCTGTCAATGAGTCTCCTAATCCAGGCAGAAGATCGTAGGCTCTGATACCCGCAGGTAACTAGTGGACTCTGCTGCTTTTATTGAAGGAGTAAATTGCTTTTCTTTGTGAAGAATGAGGTGAGGATCTGGCCTTCCTTGCTCAAGTTGTTCAGTCTACGCGTGACATGCTTGGGATGCTGAATTTATTGCCTCCCACAGCAGGGAACTGTGCTAAACACGGAAAATGCCTGCCCCGCTTTCCCTCCCCTTATGGCATTTAGAATTTAGTGTGTTCTTAGGTTGCTACTGGCTAAAATCATCCTGATACCTGTTCTCTTTTTTTAATGATGGGAGGGTGTGTGTTTTCGACTCCGACAGACAAATTGTGGAGACCGATGCAAATCAGTACGTGCAAAGCAGCGGTATCGACAGCCATACATACACCGGCAAAGCTCAGCCGCTCATGGGCTGCTCCGGGGGAGGCTAATTTTCATGTTTTACTGCTCTCCATAAAAGTGACAGCCTCTGGTGTTTCTCAGAGATGTACTAGGGATGGGCTTTAATAAATAAGGGTCCATCGGACAAAGGTATCGTTGTTTTAATACTGCCACAGCTATCGGGTTTGAGCATTTCTAGTGCCTCTCCCCTGAGCTCTGAAATGGAGGTGGCTTTCCAGATGGCCCCAGGACAAGGGAGTCATCCTGTTTTTTTGCCTCAGGCCAGAAAATGGAGGTGGGAAGGGCTTGCAGTGGTGTTGAGGAGCAGGAACGAGCGGAGCGACAGGGGCTTGGCCCTTGGTTAGAGCAACGAGGGCGGCGAGGCGCTGTCAGGATGTGGCTCCCCGTGATGGGCGCAGTGTTTGTGGCAGATGGCTCTTTCCAGTTCTGTGGGAAATATGCTGTGTTTGCCCTCAGTAGGTGTTTCTGCCCCTTTCCTGGTGGCCCAAAGGAACTCTGGGTAGGGCCAGGCTGGGCCAGGTCTGTGGGGTGCCTGTCCTTCTCCAGGCTCAGTCCAGGCAGCCCGTGATTTAGCAAAACCCCTTCAGCATCCCGTGCTGTCACCTGGGTTTCTCATGGTGACACCCTGGTGTGTGTCAGGCCATGGTCTGGAGCTCGTGGCACCTCGGTGGGGGAGAAAAGGGGGGTCTTGTCTAGGCTGGGGTCCCTGTGGAGCAGCAGGCTGGGGGTGGGCAATGCTGGGGTCTGAGGCTTGGATATTTGGCACCTGGTTGTGCTTGTGTACATGGGAAGCAGGTTCCAGGTGATGCTCAGGATGCAGGGCTTCCCAGGGATACCTCAGGATCACAGAATCACAGAATGGTGGGGGTTGGAAGGGACCTTGAGCAGGCACCCCCAGAGCAGGGGCACAGGGCCGCGTCCAGGCGGGGGGTGAAGTCTCCAGGGAAGGGACCCCACAGCCTCTCTGGGCAGCCTGTGCCCCTGCTCTGGCACCCGCACAGGGAAGGGGTTTGTCCTCATGTTCAGGGGGAACTTCCCGTGTTCCAGCTTGTGCCCATGGCCCCTTGGCCTGGCGTTGGGCACCGCTGAGAAGAGCCCAGTCCCATCCTCCTGACACCCACCCTTCAGATATTTATAAGCATTGTTGAGATCCCCCTCAGCCTTCTCTTCTCCAGGCTGAACAAGCCCAGGTCTCTCAGCCTTTCCTCATCAGGGAGATGCTCCAGCCCCTGATCCCCTTGGCAGCTCTGCGCTGGCCTTGCTCAAGGAGTTCCACATCGTTCTTGAACTGGGGGGCCCAGAACTGGCCACAGCCCTGCAGGTGTGGCCTCACTGGGGCAGAGCAGAGGGGGAGGAGAACCTCCCTCGCCCTGCTGCCCACACGCCTTTCCATGCCCCCCAGGGCACCGCTGGCCCCCTTGGCCCCAAGGGCCCGGTGCTGGCTCAGGGTCCCCTCGCTGCCCCCCAGCACCCCCAGGGCCTCTCAGCAGAGCCGCTCTCCAGCAGGGCCCCCCCAGCCTGTGCTGGTGCGGGGGGCTGTTCCTCCCCAGGGGCAGCACCTTGTGCTTGCTCTTGTTGGATTCCATGAGGTCCCCTGGGCCCAGCTCTCCAGCCTGGCCAGCTCTCGCTGGATGGCGGCACGGCCTCTGGTGCACCAGCCAGAAGATGCTGCCGTCTCCTCCTGTACAGAGCCCGCAGCAGCTGCCGAGCGCTCGCGCGGCTGGGGATGAGCAGCCGTCGCGCAAAGCGGGCTCTGCTCCGGCAGCAGCATCGCCGCAGCCCTCGCCGTGGTCGCGTCACACCCAGCCGGGCTCACGCTGCCGCCGTTAACCCAACCGTACGTTTCTTAACGACCCTTGAGCCAGGGAAATGATGTATGGAGAGACAGCCAGCAATCCGAAAGGTGCGGGCGGGAAGGGAAGATTAATCAGGAACCAGGAGTTACTCGCTCTGGATGAGGAGCGGAGCTGAGAATATAAATATTGGTACAGATAATAACGGTGACGGCGACGCTTGGGAAGGGGAAGATGGATCACCAGCTATTAGTGGGCATTATTACAGCAGCTGCAATGCATCATTCTGGAAGAATGGGATGGATATATCATGCCAGTGTATTTATTTAAAATTCCCAAACTTTTATTAAATAAATCTGTTTTTAAAAATAGAAAGAACTGCATTTAGAAAAGAATTAAAGCCCAGTTTTGCAAACAGATGTGCTCTGCTGCTCCGTGCTGTGTAATATAGCGATGCCAAGCGCTACAGTTTGAGCAGTTTTACACCTAAATATATTTGTATGTAATTAATACCCCTGTTGAAAGAGACAGCTCGTAAAATATGCGAATGCTGTTTGATATTTCAGCATTTCACACTGTCCTGATCCCACGGGGTTGACTTCAGTAGGAGCCATTAGCAATCAGCACCTGTAGATCTAAGCACTAAAATTATTATCGTTAATTGCTATTTATTGTAGGTTGAATTTCCAAAAGTATTCTAAGACTTAGGAGCCCCTGGGGGAGTTTTAAAGGCTCAGATGGCAATTACCTAACGCCATGACCTTTAAATACAAGTTGGGCGCTACATCTTGGTGATGCCTTTAAAGCCTGTGCTTGCAGGGGCATCTCCTAAGTGACATGGGCTGTTCTGAAAATGTGGCTTTTTTTGCTGCTTAGTTTATCTCCGATGTAAATATTATTACTGCCTTCTGCTCAGTGTCGGGGCTGAGCACCACCGAGCTGAGCATCTGGCGGGATTGCCTTAGGGTGATCAGGAGAGTCTCCCCCTCCTCCGGGAAATGTTAGGTTAAAAATCACCCAGTTGCCCATCAGGACAGGGATTGTGCTTTGTGGGAGTCGGCGCATCACCCAGTGAAACTGGATCCAGAGCTTTTAAACCTGGACGTGATGCCCATGGCGGGAGGGAGTGCGGGGCTGTCGCTGGAGGCAGCTGCCTGGGCCGGGCTGAGCTCTGCCCGCGGCTGGTCGGGGCGTTACTGCAGGTCCCTGCCCAGCCCAGGGGGTCAGCGCAGCGAGGCCGGGCTCGGGTGGGTGCTTCTGCCTACTGCACGGAGCCATCGAATGATTACTTAGCATCCGCTTACTGCTTTATGGTTAAAGTCACTGGCACAAGAGCAGCTCCTTGTCCTAAAGAGCAGAGGCAGGAGACGAACAGGAGGATGCAGGTATCTTCGGCGGCCGGTGGAGCTGGACCCGGTCGCGTGCGGCGGCTCAGATGGTCCCACTGGGGCGCTTGGCCGGCGGGGCTGTCGCGGCTGGGCCGATTAGCGCTGAGCACAGGCTCTGCAGGGGCAGAGCTGGCAGAGCGTGGCAGGCTGGGCATCGCAGGCGCGCCTGGCACGGGGCTCGGGGCGGCTTCTTGGCTGCGATCCCCACTCGTGTCAAGCAGCGTTTTCGCCTTTTCCAGCCTCCAGCGAGCGGGAGGATGTGCAGCGGGTACCGACTCCTGATGCAAACGGGGAGTGTGGACTGAGGATGTCAGTGCTGTGGGCCACGGGAGTTTTCTTATTGTCGTGATTATCCTCCCTCTTTGGTGCGAGCGGTTGTTGGTTTGCCTGATCAAGTGACAGCGAACGTGCCCTCTTCGCTGTCGCTAAATTGCTCTGCTTCTCGTTCCAGCGAACATGATCTGGGGGAGGATATTTATGACTGCGTCCCCTGTGAAGATGAAGGCGATGATATCTATGAAGATATCATCAGAGTGGAAGTTCAGCAGCCCATGGTAACAATTTATATGCATTTTTAAAGCTACACCTTGATGGGAGGGGAAGGGAGGGAATTCAATTAAATAAATAAGTATCCGCCAATGACGGGTGATGCTGCTGGGAAGGGAATTGCTTTGCATCACTCCTCGAAACCGAGCTGCCTCGTGAGAGGTAAAAATAAGCCAAGCTGGGATGGTGCTGGCCCAGAGGGGGTTCTCCAAGGAGTTTCCCAGCCCATCATGTCATCTGAAGGAGTTTGGGGAGGAGGAAGGGGAAGGAAGAGCTAATAAGCCTTAAAAGATAAGCTAAAAATAGTAATTTGCTGCTGAGCCAAGGCAGCGTGTGTCACTTCAGCCCTTTCTGGGGAGAGGGGAGCGCGGCAGCTCTGCCTGCTCCATCAGCCAGATGTGCCGTGTCTGCCATGGGTATTTTTAGATCGGGCCAAGCGCTGACAGATCTGTGTGTGGAGGATCCAGTGCTTGTTTGTGCCTGCTGCCGCTCCTGCCTGGGTGTCAGACGTTTACAGTGGGGCTTTCTGGGGCAGCAGGGACCGCTGTGGCTTTAGGGACAAGGAGCCAACCCCATTCACCATCTCTAAAAGCCTTTTGATGATGGGGGAACCCAGCTGTGCAGCAGGCACAGCCTCACGAGGGACTTGCATTAACTCCAAGGGCTCTGGTGTATATATCACGCTCCATGGATGAGCCCAGAAGGTGTTGATGGCCCTTGCATCTCCCCAGAGGTGCTCACAGCCACCATTGCTACCTGTGTCCCCAGCGCCCAGGAGACTGGCTGCCCTGGCTTCTGCTGATGCAGAGCTGGAAAGGACCTTTCCGCCGGCGTGTGACCTTCCAAATTTTCTCTCATCCTCTGATATCTGCCACCCGCAGGCTTTGTTCAGACTCTAATTACTGTCTCCTAGCTGCAAACGGTACATGCCTCCCCGTAACAAAGCAGGATCAATGGACAAGTTCACTGATCCATTAAACCCTGGAGCAGGGCGTGGGGCTGGGAAGGCAGGGCTTCACCCCATGGAGCCCGGCAAACAAGCCGAGCTGTGGGGCAGTGATGCCCGCGCTCCGATTTCTCACCTCTCCCGGGCTTGCCTGCAAGTGGTGGGAAGACCATGATGATGGTGGTTGAGGCATTCCATCCCTACACACCTTGTCTGCAGCCTGAGGAGTTCCTTGCACACCAAAAACTCACCTGGATCAAGCTGTCAGGCACAAAATATTCCTGCTGATTCTGGCAAAGTGCTTGGAGCTGTTTATGGCCATCGGTAGCAATGCCGGAGTCAGCACAGCTCGTTGGCCTTCAGTGTTTTTATTGTGTTGCCATCAGTTGCAGAAGCCAGCTGGCCCAAGAACTGCCCCTTGGGAAGGTTTGGGTAGGAATTCCTTGCATAAAAGGGGAAAACGGGGGAAAGCTCCCACCGTGTGGTGCCCCACAGCCGGGTAGTGCAGGATTAGGGGCAGTGGAGCTGGCAGTTTTTCACTGTCCTTTCAACAGTGTTCTGTGTTGACCTGGACACTGCTGAGCAGTGATGGACTCGAGGGCTCTGATTCCCTTTCCTCCCCTTCCCTGTGCAAAGAGTTTTATTTTTAATATAAGCACCCACATATTCATCTAAATACTGGATTATTTTTTTAAGGTTTGTTGCAAGTGTGTAATGCTAATTGGTTTCTTGTATTTCTGCATGCTTCAGATTAGATATATGCAGGTAAGATGCATTGATTAAAATATTGGGTTCCATCCAGCTGATAGGTGTGAGCCGTGAGGTAAAGGGGGTGTACAGAGGGTGTCCATTCCTGTGCATGATCATTAAAGCCCAACACTGAATCACCTCCCGGGTTCAGAGGCTGCACTGACAAGTGCAGCGCCTCCAACACGTGTTTTCAGCTCCACTTTACAGATGCAAGAGCAAGAGAAGTGACTGTAGGAGTTGGGGCTTTAAGAAACACATGTATTATCAGATTTGACCTAAAATAATGAGAATTAGCAACCTGGCAGGGGATTTGTATAAGTCTCATGTATTATTTATGACCCACTTTATTACTTACGAGCCGTTATTTATGACCAACAGGCTCGGTTGTGAGTTTCATCTTCAGCAAAAAAAAAATGGGGAAAACAGTATTTATCTCTTACTTATTCTTTAGCTGTTATTCATTGGTGATGCAGCTATAATAAATGCAAAAAATGTAATGCTTGCCATGTTGAAACATATTGAATAGTACAGCCAGGGTTCCTTCCTAATATTTTTTGGATAAAAATAGTTTCCTTTAGCACAGACCAGTAACGGGACTCTCCTGACTCCCCAAACTTGCGCTTGTTCTGAGTTTGCCGTCGCTGAAGGCAGGGCTGGAGCTCCGCTCTGCATGGGCAGGTTGCTGCACCACTCTTAGGAGTATCTGACCATGCGTTATTTTTCCATTTTCTAGAAAATGGGAATGACAGAAGATGACAAAAGAAATTGCTGTTTGCTAGAAATCCAAGAAACTGAGGCCAAATACTACAAAACACTTGAAGATATAGAAAAGGTAAGGACTGAGCCATCTTTTCTATGCCGTCGCCTTCCACATCATCACTTGATCTTGCATTAATCTCGCTGTATTAGTTCTTGCTGCGAGACCTGGCAGATGCGATGAGGCAGGATCGATGCATTCACATGTAAAATTGGAGAGAAGGGGGATCCAGAAAACCCATACTGACAAGCACAAATGTGCAGCCTGTAACTGTAGGAGCCAAACAACATATTTTTTCTGATCGCTGCATATTGGAAGTAGGCTGAAAACCACCCTTCTGTGTCCCCCCTACCCTGGGGGTGAGAGACTCCCACTCCTCGTACAGCCAGGCCGGTCTCACCAATAAGAGCCATGTTTGCAGATATCTTATCGCTTTGATTGCTATGGAATAATTTCTTTATTCTGGGCATTTTTCAAAAGTGCTGAAGCTGTGCTGGCTTGTCATTGAAACTAATTGGATTAAAAGTAACATTTTTGCTTCTTGAATTCACGGGCTTTAATTGGTTTTGATAAATTATTGTTGTGCTTTTCTTTTGAATAAAAACAAAAATGAACACCTCAGCAAGACGGCAGAGTCGCGGATACGGCTGGAGCCTGGAGGTGGTTTCTGCTCCGAGGAAGGCAGCAGGAATGAAGAACAATAGTGAAAATCAAGCTGCCATTTCTAATCACCCTAACGCTTTTGTTTCTTGCCCGTTTGCAGTTATTTGTCTCTGTCTGCTGAAAGTTCCCACAAAGAAGCTGTGAGCGAAACCAGCACGATGGAATAACATCTCCCATTTTCCATAAAAATATCCAAACATACATGTTATTTGTGTAAACAGCCCTTGTTCCTTGGGAACAGCCACAGCCCTTCTGGTTCAGTCTAAAGGAAGGGTTAAATCACTGCTTTGATATCCATTAAAAAGGCGTGCGAAGGCTTAGGAGATTCTGACAGCGTGTTATGGGTAGAGGGTCCTGTCTTTGGTGCATTGCATCAGGGTTGGTTTTTTTTTTTGTAGTTACAAGTCATGTAGACGTTTCTATTAATATGTATTTGTTCAGAAAGGCATTTCCAATGTAATCACATCATCGGCGCTTTTTCAAGGGCAAAATTCTAGTGAGATAGTCAAAGGGCTGAAAAGATGCTTCAGAGTTCTTCCCAACTGCAAGGTGAAGAAACTGTGCATTTAAATCCCCCTCCCTGTAGATTTAGCAGGAGAAGGGTCTGCGCCCACCCTGGAGGTGCCGTGGGGACCAAGGGGATCTTGGGGGAAGATGCACCCATGGGGGTTCCTGGCTCCCACTTGGGCCCCTGGCACAGCCCAGTCTTGAGAACTGGGTTGTCATTTGTCTGCCTTTGCAAGCGCTTAAATTTGTTAAAACCTGGCTTCTCCCTGCTCAGGTAAATGCAACTGGTGAAGCAAGGAAAAATAACTCCCTTGCACAAAAAAAAACCAACCAAAACCTTGCTCACACCTCTCTGGTATTTCAATCCCTTTTCCATTTCCTTCTTGCAGAACTACATGAACCCACTGAGGCTGGTACTGACTCCCCAAGACATGGAAGCTATTTTTATCAATTTGGAGGTAATGGCATAGACATCGTGGCTTAAATATTTGGTTTCTTCATGGCAGCTCAGCCACCTTCCTGCTTAAGACAAGACTCAGATTTCATCTTAGATTTGTGCATTCACCTGTAGAAGTTCAGTCCTTCATGTGCTGTGGAGCTTGAACAGGTTTAGGAGATATTCTTTAACACTGGGTTTTGGAGTTGGGGATTATATGAACTCTAGGTAAGAAAACAATTTCATACAGAGGATGCTCCAGGGCTGGGGCTGTGTATTTTAGCTGTACTTAGAGGTGGTTTGGGCACACGGCGATAAAGGGATTTATTTCTACACTGGCTTGCACAGGTCTGGGTCAGAGCCTGCCCACCTCTCCCGCTCCCTCCAGACCTGCAAAAGGGACTTTAATACACATGGAAAACCTGGTGCATTTATCAATGAACGACCCCCTAACAGAATTACACCCCTGCACTCCTGCCATTGAGGGCTGCGTCTCACTAGAATGACTTATTTTAAAAACAGCTAAAAAGAGGAAAAAAAAGAAGAGAAAATGACTGCCTGATTAAGTAGTGAGTGTGCATTTCTTTGGGCTCTATTTGCCCGCTTGCTTTGGATGTGTTTAAAGTATTGATTGTTTCTTTGTTTTAGGACCTAATTAAAGTGCACTTCAATTTCCTGAGAGCCATCGACGTCTCTATGATGTCTGGAGGAAGCAGCCTGGCAAAAGTGTTTCTGGAATTCAAAGAGAGGTAAAGGAAACCCAGGTCTTTAGGCAGCTCCAGTTTTAACAGATATGGGTTAATATTTGCAGGGTGCATCTCGGAATTTGGAAGGGAAATGCCTGTTGCAGCAGACCAGTTTTGTATCCTCTGCAGCTAGATGCTCTCAGGCAGCCGAAACATCACTCGGTGCTGACGCTTAAGCTGCCAAATCCAGCCACAGGCGTGCCAGGTCGCCCAGGGGCAGAGGCTCACGCCGGGACATCTCCCCTCTCTGACCGACCTGGCTAAATCGGTGTGGCTCCCATGGACGCTTGCTCTTGCAAGCCCACGTCTGCGTCTGAATTTTGCCAGGCTCACAGCCTCCCATATGGGGCCAGCTGTTTTGCAGGCGGAACGTACGGTGCGTTTACAGGGATGCATCAGAGGGATAAGTACGGGAATGCTACATTTACGGTGAGCCAGAAGGGAGTTAAACCTCACTCACCTTCAAGGGTTAGCGTAGCCTTCTCCTGCAAGCAGCAGCGGGGCTTTGAGGGCCTGTGATGTGGTAGGATGACTTCTTTGCAGGGGGGACTTCGTTCTGGTTAGATGAAAGCGATTGCTCACTCTAAAAAATCGCGTATTTGGCACTGCTGCTGTCCCGCACCTATTGCATGATGAATAAATGTAAAAGTTGCTTTCGTAAACATAATAGGTTCTGTGTTTTGGCAGCTGCGAGCAGGAGTACCCCAGAACGCAAAGATAAGGTTAATAAAAGCCTTTAATATCCTTAATACTAATCAAAGGCCTGATTCATTGTGGAATCGTGCCAGGGTGTTATTTCACTGTGATTAAACCAGTGTCTAGACACAGAAATGCCATTCAGAAGTCAATAACTCCAGAAATACCATCTGCATTAATAATACACCGTAAGGTCAGATATTCCATCATTCACAGCGCCTCTTTGTAGAAAGGGAATGTTTTCTGGATTAAATGAAAAAAAAAAAAAAGTTTCCAAAGAAGAATGCAAATAATTTAAAAATGCTTATAAAACTCACTTAGGTGATTTTGATCTCCTAATTCCTGGCTTGGCTCCGTGCATGCCGGTGCTGTCCCCAGGCAGCGATCCCGAGCCAAGCCGCTGCCGACTGTGCTCGGGACAGAGCTGTGCATGCGAGGAGCAGGGACGGGACACGGGAGGAGTCGTGGAGGTGGCATTGCTCCCCGGGGAGGTCTCCCTGGCCGCGCAGGAGCGCGAGGCTCGTATTTGGGCTGACAGCCTTGAAATGACTGTTTGGTTCTGTTCATTTGCTGGTGGGAGCTCAGGAGAGCACTTTATGGAGCACTATGGATTTCATGCAGGCGAGTGAATGAACTGGCCCGGTTCCTAAGGGAGTTTGCAAGCAACTTTTTAAAGGACTTAAAAGCCTTCCTGAGAGGTGAATGACGAGCCAGGCCGATGGCTGCGGAGTTGCGATGGCAGCTCCAAAGCTGCGCTCAGCCCGTGGGCGTCTCGGGGACCACAGCGTTGTGGGGAACTGCTGCTTGTGGGGAGTTTTGGCTTGGAGAAGACCCAAAACCAGGCTCTTGGAGATGAAGAGTTTGGAGCAACCTGATCTAAATAGGCAGGGTCCTTTCCTACGTCAGGAAAGACGTTGATGCTGCATTTTACAGCAAGGAAACGGGCGTGCAGGAGGAGAAAGTGAGCTCACCTGGAGCGTTGCCCCACCAAGAAGGGAACATGGACCTCCAGAGTCCCTGCTTGGTCCCTGTATATAAGGCCTTCTTTCATCAAATGTATCCATGACAAATAGCTCTCGCTTCCCTACACATCCTCAGAGACATCCCGGCAAAATGATGTATTGCTCCTCCACTTTGCAGGTTTGCTTTTCATTTTGTTTTTTGTTTTTTTTTTTTAAGGAAATAGTTTGTAAATCTCTTTCTCTGAAAGCCAGAGGTTTGAATTTATGCTCCTGAAGCCTCCTTGAAACTCTCCAAGTGCTGGCAAGGTAGATAGTATTGTGCATGTTCAGAAGTTGTCAAGTGGAAAAGGCAGAAGAATAATCTGTGTTGGCTGCTGCCTCGCCGGGAACTGCGGCTCCCATAAATCTCTCTATTTGATTCCCCAGCGGGGTCTGAGAGTCCCACGTTTACAGGGTGACACCGGGTCAGGTGCTCCCAGATTGTCTCCATCAAGAGATGAGGCCCCGAAATAATGGATGAATTGCAGCGTGTGATGGAATACGTGTCTTATCAGCAGCAGTGCAGTTAACGGCAAGGAAGGGGGGGAAAACCCAAACCTGTCGTGCAGGATTAATGAGTAAAGTGGGGGAAAAAGGGGGAACCCAGAGCAAAACTGCTCTGTTTGTGTCAGGTGTTTAAATTTATAGCCCAGGATGTCCATACAGAGCTTCACTGAGTCTCCAAAGGCTGTGACAACTTTCTTTTCCCAAATTACCTGGTCTCTTGATCTCTAGGTCCCTGTGGCCCATCCTGCAAGGACCAATGAGTTTTCTAAACTGTGTCCTTGGATTTTAAGGAGATTTGAAGCCTCTCATTCTCTGATGAGGTGCAAATTATCACTCACGTCCATTCTGGTCATGTCTTACCTTCTTGCTTCCTTGGTGAAATATCCAGAAACCCTCAGAGAGCGGGGCACACATCAGCCGTGGTGGTGGCAGTCGTTTTTTGGGCTGTGAGCAGCTGTGACTTGGGAAGTGAAGGCTTTTGGGGAGATGAATACATGGGCTTGAGCAAGCTGCATTCAGAAATGCCCTCAGGAAATGGGTTTTTGTTGTCCTTTGGTCTTGCAGCGCATCCCTGCTCTGCCTTCACAAGCCCTAGCGCTAACGCGGCACAGACGGAAAACCGGCGCGTGGCCGTCGGGGCGGCACGGCGCCTATCGAGGCACCGAGGGGATTATGGCAAGGGTGCAGCCACGAGGAAAAGCCAGCTCAGAGCTGAGGAGCCGCAGTGTTGGACTGCAGGGGTTCGGCGCTCACCTCCTCGTGTTTGAGCTAACCCGCAGACCCCCGCTGGGGTCGGAGCTGGTCCCCGGGAGAGGCGGGCACCAGCAGTGACCGGCAGCTTGGGCAGAGGTGGCGTCCCAGCTCTTTGCTGTTTCTTTTCATATTTGGGCTGTCATACCTGGGATGCAGCTAGCTCTTGTTGAGCCGCTTTGTAACCTGCTCTAGGAACGGTCTTTGAGCGTGGAGCTGGGTTTCCCTTTGCTGTTGTGGCGCTCCGAGAGCACAGCTCTTGGGGAGCGGTAGTTAAATATATCACACTCGGGAGTGGAGGGATGAGCCATCGTACCTCCGAAAACAGGCTCCTCTGGGTGCTCGGCCCCTTCTGCTCGTCGTGAGCTGAATCACCCCCGTGGGCTCCGGCTCTGGAAACTTCAAAAGATTTACATGTTAAAAGGCCGTGCCGTAAAAGAGTGTTAATACCTTACTAAGCAGTTATATGGGGGAATAGCTGTTTGCCTTGTCCATTCACTGTATATAAGTATATATATCTTTTATAACAGGTTATAACTGCCAGCAAGTGTTTCCGATTAAATCTGTGATTTCCCTCTACAGGCTGCTGATTTATGGCAAGTACTGCAGCCACATGGAGTACGCCCAGAACACGCTCAACCACCTCCTCGCCAACAGGGAGGACGTCAGGCAGAAGGTGGAGGTGAGCGGGCCGGGGGCATCGGGGCCGAGTGCCGCCCACCCGCCGTGTCGCGGGTTTTGGAAGGACTTGCTGGAGCTGAGGGCGTGTTGGGAGTGCGTCAGTTAGCGAGGGAGGGGAGGCGTGTGTGTGCTGCCCCGAAAGGGAGCAAAGCTGGGGGTCAGCTTGTCCTGATCTCCCCCTTGGCCCTTCATCACCCTGCCAGACACGCTCTCTCTCCTTCATCCCCCGAGTTTATCCAAGTTAAAACAAGCCGGGTGACTTTATTTGGGTGGGACTCGTGGACAAATTCCTCTTGCAGTCGTGCAGGGAGACCCAAAGGCGCTGAGCATCCTCGAGCCAGGAGCCGAGCGGCTTTCCAAGGTCACACGCAGCATCAGGGACAGAGGCGAGCCCGAGTCCCCAGGCGCATGCCCGGATTACGCCCCTGTCCTCCTTCCCCAGTGTAAAGGCTTAGTGTAAATAGGGGCTGATCCAGATATTAAGTAAATCAAAGGAGCCCCAGAAGGGATGCATTGTTTGAGCTGCTGTTTTACCCAGCTTTAATTCCTGCTTTGGTCTTGATGCTAATCTGGATTTGCTGGGCTGTCTGTGTATATTACCTCGTTTTCTGCAAATGCTCTTTGATTTTCCATGCAAAAGTAGCAACCCAATTCAGGGATAAAACTGCATTTAATCATTTTTTGAAAACATGTTCCCCGGATCTCACATCAAGCCAGTTGCTGTAAGATCAAGCTGCTCCCGTGCTTTTCCTTTCTCTCCCTCCCTCGTGGCAGCTCTGCTCATCTCCCTGGGGGGGCACGCAGGGGTCTCAGCCAGCGCAGCGGAGTCACGTATCTAAATGGGTCTGGGCGAAGGTAACAGTCGCAAAACTTCCTGCGATCACATTAGCTCATCTTAATGACTTAATGCTTATCAGCGAAGCCACAGCAACTGCCTGCGTGCTTGCTTCCAGCCCCTCGCAAATAAAATGCATTAGTTCAAACCGTCGAGGAGGTGAGTTAAGCTAATGCGTTTCATTTGA
The DNA here is from genome assembly GCF_963921805.1 of Phalacrocorax carbo. NCBI lineage: Eukaryota > Metazoa > Chordata > Aves > Suliformes > Phalacrocoracidae > Phalacrocorax > Phalacrocorax carbo. The sequence goes on from NC_087530.1 coordinate 4,736,975, forward strand.
CATTTCCCAAGGTCTGAGAGCATTCGTGTGCTCCCCTAATGAGCGGTATCTCATTAAGCTGGAGTAGCTCAGTTGCATGAGTATATCTGTATTTTAGGGTCCAGACCCTGTGTTTTATGCCTTGATAACCTCTGCGGGCGGGGGGCCCTGGCTGGGACCTTTCAGGGAGCCATTTTTCATCCGAACCAATATTACAGAAGCAAAACATAAGAGCCAGGGAACATTGGAGGCTTTTTCTGTGGGGGAGCTGTTGTTTTCCCCCGGCTGCTTCACCACTGATGTATTGATTTCTTTAATAGGAATGCACACTAAAGGTTCAGGACGGGAAATTTAAATTGCAAGATCTGCTGGTGGTTCCAATGCAAAGAGTTTTGAAATATCATCTCCTGTTAAAAGTAAGTGTTTTGGCATGGGCACTTCTCTCCAGCTGCCGTCCTTCCTGTAGCATCTTTTGGCTTTTACAGTGGAGAGTGAATTATCGCCAAATGCGGAGTGAGGGTTTTTTTTTTCCTCCCCTTCAAATGAAATAATTACAAGAGCTACTTAACATGACATAATATTTGTGCCATCTCTTAAAGTACGGTGACCTAGGGTAATTCTGCACTTGTTAGCCACAAGAGGCAGTTAATGAATATAAAATAAGCTTGCATATAATCTGATTATGTGTGAAATTCCTCCCGTCAACTCCATGTAACAGATCTTTCAAGCACCAGCCGCTTGGCCTGTTCCCTGTCCTACGGCTGCAGGCGCAGCCGCCCGCCCGGCCATCCCTGCTGCCTGCCCGGTGCAGGCAGGGTGTGGGCAGCTTTCCTAGCCCACCCAAGCTCTTTATTTTTCTTTTTCTGTTGTTTCAGGAGCTGCTGAGCCATTCATCGGACCGACCAGAGAAGCAGCAGCTGAAGGAGGCTCTGGAGGCGATGCAGGTACGGGAGGGCGAGAGCAGCAGCGGGGCTGCGCTGGGCTCAGGGTGCAGCAGGGCGCGGGGACCCCTCTGCTTCTGTAAACCGAACACTTGGATGGAAGAACCATCCAACGGCCTGAGGGAGGGCAGCACCTCCTCCTTTAGGGCATGCGTGTGTATATTGATTGCCATTTGATGCCATCGCTTCGCCGCAGATCCATGGGCATCGCTGTTATCTTCCTCCTTAAGCAGCTGGGGAAGCTGGTATTTGTTGACAAGTTACGACTTTTTCACTAATTACTATTGCGTGTAAAGAGGCCGTGGCAGATTCAGCTCTTGTTTTTGCTCGGAGGGATCTGGAGGAACTCCAGCCATATCAGCAAGTCAGGGAGCATTGCAGAAGTGGGAGCCCGTGTCTGCGCAGAGCATTGCCTGCGCGCTGTTACCCAGGCGCTGGTTGGGAATCCTTTTATCCAAGTATTTTTTTTATTAAGGGGAAAATGCTCTTTCCACAAATGAAGATTTCTGGTGTCAAAATTTTGCTTTGATTAGAGTTTTTTTGAGCTTTCAGCTAAAACCCCCAAGATCTCAGGAAGACCATCGGAAATAAAACATAAAATCATCCAAATGTTTTCTGAGTTGGGTACGTCCCCCCCTGCACATCCACCCTGCGCAATTGTCGTCAGCAGAATCTGACTTGAGGATGATCGTTAAATCCAGGTTTTCTCTCTGGAGAACATTGCAGGATTCATCCCTGGGCTTGCTCTTGTGTTCTCAGGCCACTTTGTTTTTGCCTCTGAGCTGCAGCTTTTGTAACAACGCTGTGTTTCCCGGCACTTACGTAAGTTGGGTGACCTTTTGAGCCATTACCCCTGCAAGCCCAGGGATCCAGAGCTGATATATAGGTCACTTTAAAGTCAAGGTTCTTTGAAGGACGTTGCATTCGCAGCCCGCTGCTGCACAACACATGCCCGTGGCCTCAAATGAACACTACACCTGGTGACAGTTGTTAAACCCTGCTTATGCCTCATAATACAGCACCCACCGATACCATTGCTAATAAATAAATGTATATACACTCCGGCTACACTGCAGACTCAGCATTTTTTGCAGGAAGCTGCCCATAGCCATCAGCCAGGTTTCTCTTTCATCGCCAGGAGAGCGCAGGTGCAGTTCAGACTGTGCTGGGCTCAGCAGGGTCATAGGAAGCCGTGCAGTTTGGTTTTAATTGATCTGTAAACCAAACCTTAACTTACAAGTACTGTTTTTCACTGCGAATCCAGCCTTTCCGTCTGCCGTGCTGGTGGGCGGCAGATGTTGGTGCCGTCTGGGGGGAGAGCTGGGCAGGGAGGTGAATATCTGCAGCTAAAGCTACATTTCCCAAGGGATTCACCTCCCTTTTATTTTGCCTAGGCAGTTGTCTGCACAAAGCAGGGGCAGGATTTGCACCAAAAAATTGCACGTGGGGGTATTTGGTGCAGGTACCGACCCTCCACCTGAGCGCGCAGAACCGAGCCCGGGGCGGATGGTGGGAGCGAGGCAGGTTCCCGGATAAATCCCGCAGCCCGGATTTGCACGTTGCTGTCGCTCTTTCAAGGCACGGTCGATCCTGGGACTGCGTTTCCCGTTTGTGTAGGAGACAGCCTGTTCGGCAGCGGGGAGCAAGTGCTCAAGCGCGATGGAGGTGCCGCTTCATAAGGCTTTTGGTTTTGTCATCCTTCATAACCATCCCTGCCACCGGCCTGGTGGGGTATGTTGTGATGTTATAAGTATTGCCACGTAGATTTGTGATTATCACCTGCGATTAACCCTATGTTGGGAAGCTGAGGAAGGTCTGACCGGGGGGGATGTTTTAAAAAATCCCACGTTGGGATTTAATCCAGGTTGACAAGAGCTGTTGTTGAGGACAAGGAGGCAGGGAGCGATAGGAAGCGAACAGGCACAGAAAATATGCTCTGAAGGCTGTAAGTTGTTTTAGTAAAAGGGATAGGATTCTTTGATGTGTCAAATTTTGGGTAAGCAAGGAATTTTTCAGGGCAGAACAAGCTCTGTGAAGTGTTTCTTATTTTACGACGTAGCCTTTGTGTGGTGCGAGACGTTGGAGGCCCAGATGTGTTGGAGATGGGGATGCTCTCGCGGGGTCTCCCTGCGAGGGGAGTATGAGCATCCCAGTGCTCTCGCCAGCTCGGGTGCGATCCAGAGCACCCAGGGAGCTCAGCTGGAAGCAAGCAGGGCAGAGCCAGGTCAAGTGCTGTTCACAGCTAACACGCAGCCAGGTGTCCAAAGCAGTTATTTTACAGACGTGGATGTTTTGGCAGCAGAGACTGGCTCACAGCTTTTGTACCTGGGGGGATGAAGGGATTTACGATGCTGAAAGCCGGGAGGGAAGGACGCTGCTGGGGCAGAGGCGCAAAGGCAGGAGATGCCTGGCTGCTCGCCTGGGCTCTCGCCAGGTAAAAGCCACGGGTCGGGTTTGCTGTGCTGCACTGGATTCATGCATTGCCCTCTTCTGGGAAATGGGAAAAACTGCGGCGCCTGCAGCAAGGCAGGGCGAAGGCACAGAAAGCCTGTGCTCCGTCCCAGGCTGCTGCTTGACTCCTGGCCTGACCCCTGAGGGCGGGGGGCAGTGCGGCTTCGGGGAGCCTGGGTCGTGTGTTTTCTGCTTCGGTAAGGTACTGGTTTCATCTGGAAAATAAAAATCAATGTTCACATTTCTTTTCAGGACTTGGCCATGTACATAAATGAAGTGAAGAGGGACAAAGAGACTTTAAAGAAAATAAGTGAATTTCAGAGCTCTATAGAAAATCTGGTAAGTTGGAAAATCCTCTCACTCCCGACTTTAATTTGGTTATTATTAACATATTTGCTTTTTCTGTGGAATTACTGCTGAATCTGATGTGCTGCCCAGGAGAGATCCCTGTGTGTTCAGACACTCCCTGCTCACACTGTTTTTGCTGACTGTCCGGGACTGGTTGCTACATTACAAAACCAATTTGCCTGTGATGGAGGGTGTTGTCTGTTGGTGGTGTTACACTGATATTGTTTCGCCAACTTTTTCTCATATTATTAGTGTAGGGGGGACCCAAGAATTCCCCAAATCTGCTATTTAATTTCCTGTCTGCTATTTAAAGTGGGTTCTCTTTTGCTGTTAAGTGGACAGAGGTTAACTGAAAGCATACCAAGGCCCCTTTGGAGAAGGGCACATGCAATATGCACCTAATCCCAAAATCTCAACGAGGTATTTTAAGGAGAATCTCATCCTCCAAACTCCAGAGGTATCAAACCCTTGGTGCCGTTACTGTGCATCAGCCAACCCTGTGCAACCCATCACTCACTTTAGCCCCGAAGCAGCCCATTAATTTAATATTCAGTGGCAGAACTTCAAGCTAACGAGCTTTTTCCCACATTTGCCGGGGGTGGGGTGGGAGGGGGGGCCTGGTCAGCTGCGGGTGCAGCTGCTCTGCTGTCACGCTTTACGCTTGGATAATGCAATTTGGGGGCTGACACCTGAGATGCTTCAAAAGGGCTGACGGAGGGAGATGCCGGGGGCTGCCCACCCTGAGGGCTTCCTGGATGGGTCCTGGGCTTGGGGGGCTTTAAGCCTTGACTTCATTTGAAAACAATGAACTTCTAATTGATGGTTATTTAACAGACGGAGACAATGTCCTTAATTTTCAAGAGAAACCTGCAAAAATTCTCTGGTGGGATACGGGTCGTTGCGGCTCAAAGGTTTTGATTGAAGCAGTCACGATAATCCTGATCTGTGCGAACAATCAGACATCATGCTCTGTAAAAACGGGAATGTAAATGGGGGCGTTAAGCAGCCACTTCTCCTTGCAGCAGCCAGAGAGCAAGTCTGACACACGGGAGATGAGAAGTTAGCAAAGCAGTCGCTCCTGTCGGCAGATCAATCCCACGCACGTTCTGCTCAGCGTTTCCTTCCCTTGCACCGGGCGGGACGTTGTGGAGGGGTTGGTGTGCACAGAGCCCGCAGGGCGATGAAATAATTACGGGCTATACACACAGCTGTGTAAAATACTTGTTTTCCTGACCAGTGGCGATGCTTCACAATATTTTTTTTTTCCTGTTAAAACTATGCAAGGGGATTGATTCCCATGTCTCGGCAGCTCTGCTGCACTGAGCAACGTTTGCAAGGGCTTTTGAGCTGAAAGACAAACTGACCAAAGCCTTGGGTTGGGCTCCAGTCTTGGGTCAGGATGGGAATCAAAACCATAATCACCTCGGTGCTGGTTTTGTAGAAACCCCTGGAAAATAGCTTATTTTCCGAGGGTTTTGCTTTCAGGATCCCAAACCTTATAAAAATGCTTTGGCTCCTGAGCCTTGCCCTGGGATGCTGGTGCTGGAGCTCCAGGGATCTCCTGTGGTCCCGTTCCTGACGCCGGGGCCATGGTCGTGCTTGGGCTCCCCGTGCTTGGGCAGTTCTGTTCCCAGGAGCTTCTGCGGCCGGAGGCAGGGCTGGGGGGGGATGCCCCCAGCACCCTGTGCAGTCCAGGCAGGTTTGGGTTTCAGTCTCCGAAGCATCGTCCCAGCCCTGGCTGTGGATCTCAGCCCTGCTTTGCTTTCTGCAGCAAGTGAAGCTGGAGGAGTTCGGGAGGCCGAAGATCGATGGTGAGCTGAAGGTCCGCTCCATAGTCAACCACACCAAGCAGGACAGGTGAGTGAGCAACGGCGCTCAGAAGTTTTCCCAATCTAAATGTGCCTTTGTTTGGCAGTTGTGTTCATTTATTCAGTGATTGCCTAGAGTTGCACTGACAAAAGTCACCATTAATGTGAAATTATAGCATGGTTAAAGCATCAAGCTGCGCTTGCTGGGAAGCTCTGCAGAGCCTTCCAGATACTTCCCATTGAATGGGGACCTTAATGCGATGTTTGATTGGGTTGCTTGTTTATTTGTTTGCTTTGGGCAGGTATTTATTTTTATTTGATAAAGTGGTGATCGTCTGCAAAAGGAAAGGATACAATTATGAGCTGAAAGAAATTATTGAGCTGCTCTTCCACAAGATGACGGACGACCCTATGAACAACAAGGACATTAAGAAGGTAGGTGGACCGGGGATTAGCTCCGCTGGAGAGCATTTTGGAGCTGTTTGGGCCAATCCTTGGGTAGCGCATTCCCATTAGCCTTTTAAAATAGAAACAGAGCTTGCAAAAAGCTGGAAAATAAATGCTCAGCTTTCAGGGCAGCCTTGCAGAGAGTTGGGAAATAGTTCCACATTAGTTGGAGCTAATGTGGGGCTGGGTTTGATCCTTGACCTCTGTCCTTGCAACACAGCCCTGAAGAAACTGGGATGATTTGAGTTAGGCGAGAGGAAGCTACTCCCTGCTTTCTGGCCCACCAGCAGTGAGGGACCAGCAAGGAGCAAACATCGGACAGGGTGGAGGAGAGGGCAGGGAGGGAAGGTCCGTCCGGATGCTCTTGCTGCCACGAGTCATGGGGTGGAGGAGCCTGGAAAGGCGGCATGAGTATTGGCCATCGGCCTGCCAAAACTGGCACTGCTGCCACTGGAGGAACATCATTTTGCTGGTGGTTTGGGGCTTAGTCTGCAGCCATGAAGGAAAACGTCCCAGCTATCGCTTTAGCAGAGACCCATTACCTTAATCCACTTACGTGCAATGGGAAGAGGTATTGTACAGATGGGATAAGTCACATTTGGTAAGAATAGCCAATTTTACCGCTTGGGTGCTGAAGAAATGCTGCTAGCTTTGTGTTTTAATGAAATATATTTCCACTTTGCTCTCCTATGCTTTCTAGTCTCATGGAAAAATGGTAAGCAAAGCACACAATTTTCTCTCCTGTTTTCCTGTGCAATGTTGTACTGACGGGCAGAGCATATGTGCAGTGGGCAGGTCAGATGTCCCTCCCAGGCTGTCAGTTGCTGTCAGGGAGAGATATAATGGCTGGGGAGGATCCACTAGAGCAGAAAAATCTGGGTTCTCACATCTGCCACCATAAAATCCTATTTGGCCTTGGTGCACAGTGCCCAGCTGATTCAGGCATCATTAGTTGTGATGTTTTAGAGAAACACGGAGCTCTTTTTCCTCCTTCCCTGTTGTTACCTTTGCAAAGGTTCAGCAGTCCTTCAGAATCAGGGAAAGGGACCGGCACTGCGAGCCGTTATTAAGATGCCTGCGTAAAAGCGCGGTGTGTTTTGCTGCTCGGGCGTCGGGAGCACAGCGGTCCGATCAGCTCTCTCGTTTTCTCTTGCAGTGGTCATACGGCTTCTACCTAATTCACCTTCAGGGAAAGCAGGGCTTCCAGTTCTTCTGCAAGACAGAGGAAATGAAGAGGAAGTGGATGGAGCAGTTTGAAATGGCAATGTGAGCACGAGTGGCCCTTTAGCCCTTGCATGCAGACACCCAGCGTGGGGGGACAGTGTCTTCGACCAGCAGGTCACTGCAGACCAGCTCCTGTAGCAAAGCCTGTGAGGGGGAAGCTCGCGAGGCCTTGCTGGATGGGTCCCTGTGCAAAGGGAGCTTGGGTCCAGCAAAACATCATCCTCCGCAAGCGCCTGCAGCAAGGCGCACGCGGTGCATCTCTGCAGTGGCACCTGCGGTGATTGCCGCGGTGTCAGGCCGTGCGTGAAGCACTGAGCTGGGGCTGGAGGAGGCGTTGCAAGAGAAGGGCTGCTGCTGCGGGGACCTGGTGCTGCGCAGAGCAGGGGTTGGCCCCGCACTGGCGGGTCTGGACTACTGATGGACTCGGGCAAGGGCCAAATCCGTGAACGTTGTCTCAGGGGAAGGTTGATGGGCAAAATCCTCTCTCTGCACAGTCAAGGCCCGAGTCTGCTTCCACACTTGATTTCTTATCTGTCCGTGTGGTTTCCAAACTTCGACTGAAGTGCAAACAGCAGCTGCCGTGGCAGGTCACGAGTGCAGCGTGGCTCGTAGGGGCAGGTTGATAACCTCCTGGTCCTTTCCCTTAGGTCCAACATAAAGCCAGAGAAAGCCAATGCAAATCACCATAGCTTTCAGATGTACACATTTGAAAAGACTACCAACTGCAAAGCCTGCAGGATGTTCCTAAGGTGAGCAACGTCCTTCCAGCTTTTTCTGCACCTGCATTAAAACACGGAAAGAAAATCTCAAAGCTGAGGCTGAATTAGGACTTTCTGACTTCTTTTTTTTTTTTTTTTTGTGCAGAGGAACCTTCTATCAGGGCTATCTTTGTCCAAAATGTGGAGCAGGTGCTCATAAGGAGTGCTTAGAGATTATTCCTCCCTGCAAGATCGGTGAGTTATTTCACATCAGTAGCAGCTTGTGCCAAGGAGGCGAATGCATGCGAATGATCTGAAAGATTCACTCTATAAAGTGCTAATGTCCACAGCCCAGGGCTGTAATTCACAACAGCTGGTGGTTTAAAAACCAAACAAACCAACCAAAACCCGCCCCAAACCAAAGAGCTGAATCTGAGCACGTCAGAGATCGCAGCAGCTCTGTGTACTAGGTGGGATGCACCCAGCCCTCCTGCTGGGAAGGCGTTTAAAAGAGGCGACGATTTCTTCATCAGATGTTGGTTAGTGAAAGCAGGAGGGCCCGTGCCAGGAATCACATTTCTGATGAGGAGAGACCTCATCTCTGGATCCCAAGTGCCCCACAGCCCTGCAAAAGTCTGTGTCCTTGATCTAAATTGGGCAAAACTGTGACTTGCCTCCTCTCGCCTGGGGCAGAGCCCTGGTGCTGCTCGGTGCAGGGGACACTCATGGGGTGGCTTTGGGGAGGTTTTGGGTGGGGAGTGGAGGGAGGAGGAAACAAAATCGCAGAACTTTGTGCAAGTGAGAAAATGTGCTTGTCAGGCTCCAGTCCCTCCCTGGGTCTTGCCCAGCCGGTGCAGAGCAATGACTTGAGTGACCCCAGCCTATGCTTTGTGCTTCCTCCATCAAGGTCAAGCACTGATGCCAGTTTATTGATACTTGCAGTGTCAAGAAAAAAAACACCAAAACCAAAAAATGGGGTTTATTGCCTTTTAAGTTAACCACTTATTTTAACATTTCTCCTGCAGGTTCTTCAGCAGACCAGGTACGTTGTTTGATGGCCCTTTTCCTGCATCCCCCTCTGCCTTGGGCAGAGCCTGTGTCCTTGCCCAGGTGTGGAGCAGCTCAAGGGAAGAGCCAGCACCAGGCTCAGAGGGGGTGTCCCAGTAACTTCTGGGGCAGGACTGGAGACTGATTGCCTCTCCTCCAGCCTAAAACTGGCCTGGTCTGTGTGGCACCATGGCCCTTGGGAGGTGCCAGCACCCAGCTGGGGCAAGCACCGGGTCCCAGCAGGTGCCGGCGGGGTTCAGGAGAGGGTTTTTTGTCTCAGGTGGCTTCAGGTGGGCACTCAAGGGAGCCCAGACAGCCATATCCTCATGGAGACTTTCTCCTCTCTCTTTGCAGGATTCGCTGAGCGCTGGACCTGGTAAGGGCATGACTATTGCAGACGGGCAAGTAGAGGCAGCGTCTGGATTGTGGTTGCAGATGTCCCTAACACGTGGGAGGGAGAAGCTCCTTCTGAAACCAGAAAGGAGCATTAGTAGCTGTAGAAGGGTCCTGTGCCACCCTCACAGCGAACAATGGGGTGTCAAAGTCTCTCCTGTCCCTGCTCCCCAAAGCAGCAAGCTCCTCCCTGGGCTCAGCCCTCGCCCGCTGCAGCCATCAGCACCACGTCGTTTCTGTGGGTGCATTCGTACGCCAGAGCAGGCTCTGCCCTGCGGTTAAAGCTTCTGCACGTCACACCGGTAACCGAGGAGTGCCTGGCAAATTTCCTTGTGCCACACCATCCTTAAAAGCAGACCAAACGTGTCCTGGCAGGGAGGCTTGTTGGTGATGGGGAGCATCCTCCTGCCAGCACGTGCAGGGATGTGCAGCTCCAGGCACTGCCCTCTGATGGGGCTGTTAGTCGTGATGGTTGCCACAAAGTTTTTTATTTTCATTTGCTTAAAACTAGACAGAGAGAGTGCTGGGCCTGCCCTGCCCGTGCTCTGGCTCAAAGGAGAAGGAACAATTTGTTTTTGTGCTTTTTCAGTTAAAAGGAAAGCCAAGCCTGGCAAAAAGAAACCTGAATCAAATTGGTGGTTAAAAAAAGCACAGAATGCTCTCGCTGGGCAGGGAGAGGCGGAGGTGGGAAAGCATTTTGAAGATAAACACTGTGGTTTTAATGCAGTTGGGGTAGCTTATTTAATGTGCAGTTGTTGGCGAGACAACTGGACTTTGACTGCGAGCTTCAGGGGCGTTTGGGTCCCAGGTCTGGCTGAAATTCAGTGGAAGCCGAGTGTTCACTGGTCCCTCCGGCAATCGTGGGTGTTACCACTGAACCCAGCGGGGTTTGGTGCTGGCTGGGCTGGGAGTCGGAGCTTTGGCTTGGCTCGGTCCTTCATGGGTTTATTTTTGCTCAGTGAACTCAGCCATTCATGTAACTGCAGGAGCCAAGACCGTTCTCTGTGGGCACTGCTCCTTTCTGCTTTCATGCTTTCTGCCCCAAAATCCTGCCTGCCAGTGCTGTTGGATTTGTGGTTCACAGGATAAGGAATAACAGGCTTCATGGAGGGCATTTTTGTTTTGCTTCTTATTAACACTGTCTAGGTGATGAAATTGTTTTGCGTCTGTTCCAGGTCCTAAAATGGTGGCAGTTCAGAACTACCACGGAAACCCAGCCCCCCCCGGGAAGCCGGTGCTGACGTTTCAAATTGGGGACGTGATCGAGCTGCTGAGGGGGGACCCCGACTCGCCATGGTGGGAGGTGAGAGCGATTCCCCTTGGGGAAATACCCAGGAGGTTTTAAACCAGTGACTTTTGCATCATCCGTTCTGTTTGTGGGCTTTCCCAGAGCGCAGGGATGTGCCGGGGCTCTGGAGCTGGGGCTCTGCGAGGTGGTTTGGAGCCCCGGAGCTGCAGCGGGGGCCACCTCTGTCCCTGCACGGCAAAAACGTTGCTCCCCCGTGCATGTCCCAGGCTGATACCCGGCTTGCCTTTGCAGGGGCGATTGCTGCAGACAAAGAAATCGGGTTATTTTCCCAGCTCGTCAGTAAAGCCCTGCCCCGTGGATGCGAGGGTAAGTGCCAAAGGGGAGATGGAGCCGGGAGCACCTGTGGGTGCTGTGGGAGTGCAGGGGTGGGCGCTGGGGACTGTCACGGGAGGTGCTGCTCTCGCAGTGCCTGTTGCTCTTCTCAGCCTTCTGCTTGAGACCTTGGTCCTTCCAGTAAGCCCCTGGACCTTGAGTGAGGCCTTTTAATGTTGGTCAAATTACCAAGGAAGTGGATGCATCATCCCGTGGTTGCAAACGTCTGGTCAGGTTGATCTCTGCCCCGTTCCCAAGGTTGGGGTTGGTGTGACCAGGTCCGGACTCCATTCCAGCTGTCAGCTGCTTCCCAGTTAAAAATCTCTCAGGTAAATGAAAAAACGCAGCATGCCCATCACAGCTGGGAGGCTGAGAGAGAAATGCTCAGCTACAGCACTGCCCTCCGCCGCCAAAGCCAATAATTCAGAAACGTCTTGGCAGACGAAAACCCTGCCGTGGAGAGGAGCGTCTCGCGTGTGATCTATAGCCTGATGAGGTGGTGGCTCATCAGTAAAAGCAACGCTCTCTTTGCAGCCTCCCAACAGCCGGCCGCCCTCGCGGGAGATCGACTACACGGCGTACCCATGGTGAGTCGCCCTGCCTGCCGCTGGGCACTCTGCTGGAAATGGCCTTTCTCTGGCCAGAAAGATATATCGACCTTGCCTTTTCGTTGCTACTTTGTCAGGAATCCATTCTAATAACAAATTACGAACGCAGGTTAGCAATGCTCTGCATCCCACCGCCCCCACGGCCACGGGGCAGCCGCTGCAGCAGCATTTGGGTGTTGAAACCTGGCGCAGCCCTCGCAGCGTCAGAGGGGATTTCTTCACTGATGGAGAGGGTCAGAGGCAAAAGGAGAGAGGCTGGTTTCTCTTCCCATTTTCTGTGTTTTCTGTGCCCAGAAAACGGCTCTGGGAGGAAGGAAGCAATTCCTGCCTTGGCAGGAGAGGCTGACCTTGGCGTGCCTCCTGCTCCTTCCCTCCAGCTCCAGCCAGGTTTTCAAATTCATGAGTCTAAATTATCCCCAAACCCCATCTCTTGCTGAAACCTTGTTCACCTGGGGACCGATTCCCAGTTAGTGGGATTTTCTAGGTGCACTGGAAACATTAGAGACTTCAAAGGGAAGAGGCTACACTCTGCATCACTCATCTCTGTTCAGTGGCTGAGCAGTGTATCTCTGGGCGCTTTCCTTTCTGCTCATGGAGTTTTGGATGAGACCTGTTTCTCTACTTGCCCAACCTTTATGCCTTTAAAAAGGATGTCTCTTTTTGTCTAAAACACACCTATTTTAAAGGTATGCGTTGATTTTTAGTTAATTAATTTAATTAACCAACCTCTGGGCTCAGGTTCGCAGGGAACATGGAGCGGCAGCAGACGGACAACCTGCTCAAGTCTCACGTCAGCGGCACCTACCTGATCCGGGAGCGGCCGGCCGAGGCCGAGCGCTTTGCCATCAGTATTAAGTGAGTAATACTTAATCTAGTAATTTAGTAATACTTAGTTTAGGAATTTAGTATTACTCGCACACAGAGGGCGAGATGGAGACGGAGTACGCAGCTACGTTTTCTTGAGTGCCTTTGCTACTGTTTGCAGGTTCAACGAGGAGGTGAAGCACATCAAGGTGGTGGAGAAGGACAACTGGATTCACATCACAGAAGCCAAGAAGTTTGAAAGCTTGCTGGTAGGTTTCTGTAGCCCTTTTGAGCGTGCCCCCCATCCCTGCAAGTCACGCAGAGGATGGCGGAGACAGCCGGATGCCTCTCCGTCCTTCCCAGGAGCTGGTCGAGTACTACCAGAGCCACTCGCTGAAGGAGAGCTTCAAGCAGCTGGACACAACACTGAAATACCCCTATAAATCTCGGGAGCGCTCTACCTCCAGGACCTTCACCCGCTCTCCAGGTAAAACCCAGCTCAGCCGTGCGAGCGGGCACCGTTAAACCCCTGATGGAAAATCTCACCCTTTCAGAAAGGTGTAGGAGCACAGTCTGGACGAAGGGATTCATAGCTTTGCTGTAGGGCTTGAGCCCCTGAATTTACAAATGAGTCTCCTGCTCAGCTGGTGGCATTTTGAGGACGGGTCTTGCAGGAGGTGGTGGGGGTCGGGGGGTCTGGCCGAGCTGGGGCTGCCTGATGCTGCTCCCCCAGGCTCAGGCAGCTCCACAGAGCGGGTGCATCCTGCCAGGGAGAGCTTTGGCTGGGGGACACTGGTTTCCCTCCTGCACTTTTGCACCCTGTGCTTGGGGGTGGTTTGTCACCGCCTGGTCATGCTGGGAGAGGAGCTGCAGCTGCAGGGGCAGCCCGGCCACCTGCGGGTAGTGAGCAGAGATGTGATGCTCCGTTAGTGGGAAATATCGTGTCTTACCTGCCCACGTGAGGTTTTTGTGCATGTGTTTTAATGGATCCGGTGCCAGTGTCACTTGTGGTGGTTTGAATCCCAGTGGGACTCCTTTAGTGGAGGTGATGATAGAAATGGTAAGTCTGTGCCTAAAAGAAAAGAAAGAAAAGAAAAAAAAAAACAAAAGGAAAGCAAAATGTGCACTAGTGCAAAATGTTCCATCTTGTCTCAAAGCCTGAGTGCAGAAATAACTACTTCGGGGGGAAAAAAAAAGTGTTTTTTAAAAAATTTTTTCCATGGTGCAGTTTATAAAGAATACCAAAGGAAGACAGTTTTTAAATGTTGATTAAACATCTTTTCCAATAAAATACAACCCTAGGATGACTTTTGAGCCCCCACACTGGCTGTGGGGCTGCGGACGGACCTGATGCTGGTTGTCCCAGCTCCGAGCCCCTGCGCAAGACCTCCTGTGTGCTTTGCCCTGTATTCCTCCATTGGCTTTTAAAGCATTGTGCATTATAGTATTTTTTTTAATTTCCTTTTTAATGCGTGTTCTGCCTCTTTCTGTTTCTCTCTAACCTCTTTGCAGCCTCCTGCGCTTCCTACAACTTTTCTTTTCTCAGTCCTCAGGGCCTCAACTTTTCTTCTCAGAGCTCCTCCAGTCCCTTCTGGTCAGGTACCAGTGCCTCTCCCCACCGGAGAGACCTGCCGCCTTCCCCAGGCTGCAGCATCCCCAGCTTGAAAGCCATCGCCGGTGGGACCTGCGGGGTCCCCGCTGTCCCTCCATCACCCGCAGGCAGTTCAGGGGGTCCCCAGTGCTGCCCTGGGGCACAGCCTGGAAATAAGTTAATTAACCATGGCTTGGCTGGAAGCAAAACACACTCCCCCCTCTCCCCAAAATCAAGGCAGGGAGGAGATGGAGTTGTCACTATTTGAGAAAGGGGGCTAAAATTAACAAAAAAGTGAATCTAGCGCATTGGGATCTCATGATGTACTTCAAGCTCAACCTGCCTATCCCCTGTGTTTCATCAAACGAGCATTGGCATCACACCGTCTTCCAGACCGTTTCTCCTTGCTGTACAAGGAGAACATCTCATGTCCGGCAGTTTTTGTGCTCTGGTATCTGAGGCTGCTCAGGAGCCCCTCGCTGAGGAGGCGGGGGGGAACCTGTGCTGTCAGATGTGTTTTGTGGCTCAGGCTCCCTGCAGAGAGTGCGGCGGTGCCCTGGCCTTTGAACTCCGTTGATGTAAATGTGTTACAGACTGGTGTCTGTTTGGCAGGGATCAGAGCAAAACCCTGCCAGCTCATGACTTCCTGTTGAAGCTTTTACCTTTCAGCATTTTCTTTAGGCTAGACAGGGAAAATCATCAGCAAAGCCACGCGTGCTTCCCTTTCTGCTGTTCTGGAGAAGAACACTTAACTTTTCAGGGTATTAGAACATAATTCTGGGAATTTGGGATCCTTTAGCTGCACACAAAGTATTGCGGAAAGGAAGCTGTGCAGCAGTGGGCTCTGAGCAAGCCCCGGATGAAAGAGCTCAAAGCTGCCGCGATTCTCGCTCCGTTCTCCAGCCTGGCTGTCTGGTGAGGACAGACGAGGCCTCCAGTGATTGCACGTTGTGTGTCTGGACCGTCTCCATCGCCATCCTCATCTCTTTCCATCCCGATAGCTGAAAACCTGGGCAAAGCTTTTCCTCAAACATAGTTCAACCTTGGTTTGCAAACTTTTAAAATTGGAATTAATCCTTGAAAGCCCTGGGAAAAAAAGGGTGGCTTCACGGAAAGACCACATCCCTTCAGGGTGGGGTTTTTTTTGCAAACTTGAGAGGAGGTGCTTTTTTCTCCTTCTCTGCCCATCCCATCCCTCCCACCATTGCTCTCCAACCCTCCTTCCCCCTGCCCGGACGCTGGGGCAGGGAAGCTGAGCGCTGCTCCTGCCTTTCCCCCCTCACTGCTGCTCCTCCCTGTGCCTCCCTGACCATTTCCCGCCTGAAGCGATGGAGATCCGCGGTGCTGGGGCCGTGCTGGTACTGGCGGAGGCCGGGTCCCAGGATGGCTCACAGGGCCATGCTTCTTATCCCAAGCTGTTGGTCAGCATTAGGGTTTGCAGGGTGCTTTTGCACCTTTTGGTCTGTTATGGGACCAAGTTTCCAAGGGCCCTGGCTGCTCCCTGGCAGGGACAGGAGCAGGGAGGATACCGGGTTAGCGGCTTGTTCCTCCCCATGGCAAAACATACAGGTGTTTCTCAGCACCTCTAGGAAAATCCAATCCCAGTAACTCAATTTTTTGAAGTAGTTTAAATACAAGTTGATTTGTGAAATCTTTTGACGTGGTGGTCCCATGAGGTGCTGGGAGCTGTGTGGCAGCCAGACCTGATATTGATAACGGAACAGGGTTTTTCCATGATTTCATTGTTGATGATCATGTATTCCTATGAAATCTTTTCTTTTACCACCTTCTCACAAAAGTGCCCCTCACCCCATGATCCCCACCAAGCCCCCCTAGACTCTCCTGGTCAGCAGAGAGGGGCTTCCCAAGCCCACGGAGCTGTTTAAAGCCCAGCAGGAATCCAGTCCATGTGGGGCAGAGCAACTCGGATGAGGCCCCACCATCCGCGCTGCTCCAGGTCGTGGTGTTGCAATGGGAGCCAGCGCCGCGGTGGAAAACCCAGGTTGAACCTCACCAAGCTTTCCCCAGGCTTCGGCTGGCCCCATGCAGCGGGGCAGCTCCCGACTCCCTCCGCTTTGTCCCCTCGCAGTGTTCACCCCACGGGTCATAGGGACGGCGGTGGCGCGATACAACTTCGCGGCGCGGGACATGCGGGAGCTCTCGCTGCGAGAGGGCGACGTGGTGAAGATCTACAGCAGGATCGGCGGGGACCAGGGATGGTGGAAGGGGGAAACCAACGGAAGGGTGAGCGCATCCAGATAACGTCCTGTCCCGTTCCTGCGGCGCACGGCCCTCCCCGCTCTCAGCCTGCCCAGCCAGAGCGCAGCAGAGCAAAGGGCAGGGGGACTCGTCCCATTCCCTCCTGCTCTTTTCCAGCTCGCGATGGGCTGTTGTCCCACGAGAGCCACCGCCGCGCTGCCAGTCGGTGCCGTGTGACAGTGACACGCAATGCCCAGAGCGCGCAGGCAGATGGGAGCATGTGGTGGGCAGGCGGGCACGCCAGCTCGGGCGGTGTCCGAGTCTGCTCTTCCTTAAACCCACTCGTGGGGGATTTATGCAGGAGTGGCTCTGCGGGTGAAGATCTCGGCGCCCTGGGGAAAAGCAGCAGGCTGATGGCTTGACTTGGTGTCCACAGAGTTTATAGCACTGGAGACAGATTATTCATGCCCTGATCCCATATGTATTGTGGACAACCCATGCGTCCAAGGCAATGTATAGTTGCTAGCTCCATCCCAAATTAGGGTAACAGAACAGGAGGTCCCTTCGGCTCCCCACTCTCCGGCTCACCTCTCCGCTTCCCCGACAGGTTGGCTGGTTTCCCTCGACATACGTGGAAGAGGAGGGGGTGCAATGACTGCGGGGATGTCTGATGGAAAGTCGTCGAGCGCCCAGAGCGAGCCGCTGCGGACCGTGCACACTTGTCCCGACGCCTGCGGCTCCCCGCGAGATGCGGCCGGACGCCTCCCAGGACTGCTCCCGCAGACTCTTTAGCAATCCGTTCCTCTGTACAGTGTGTGCGCGCGCGTCGGGGCCGCCGGCGGCCTCGCTCCTCTGTCGTGTATAGAAGATTGATGGTCTCTTGGAAAACGTTCGTGTAGCAGCTGCAGAAGAGTCCCGGGACAGCCGCGCTCCCCTGCATGGACAGAGCTGAGAGACTCTGTGCGGTGCCTCACCGGAGGCTGGGGTCCTCCAAACCTCTTTTACTAAGGGTGTTTTAAAAGCCACTGTGGTGGTGACGGTGGGAGGGCGAGGCTGAAGGTTTGCACCTGGGCTGGTGGCTGGGTGTGCTAAGGTGAGAATTTGGGGGTTTCTAAGGGGAGGGGGCGACTCAGCCCCGAGGAGACAATGTGAACCCCTGCCATGCCGCTCGGGTGGGCTCCCTGCGTCAGGATTTCGGCGGTCGCCCTGGCAGCCGTGCGGCAGCGCCCAGCAGCACCGTGCTGCGGCCGGGGCGAGGGGGCAGAGCGGGGACACCCGACCCGGGAGGAGGAAACGGCTGTTGCTCGTCTCTGTGAAACCAGGAGTGCGTTTTGACCATCAGACGCAGGCTGGAAGTGGAACTCCGGGTCAGACAGGAGGGGAAAGAGCCGCGTTGGCATGCCAAGCCTGTTTTCTTTACAACTGCCTT
Organism: Phalacrocorax carbo; assembly: GCF_963921805.1. Lineage (NCBI taxonomy): Eukaryota > Metazoa > Chordata > Aves > Suliformes > Phalacrocoracidae > Phalacrocorax > Phalacrocorax carbo. The sequence continues at coordinate 4,754,563 of NC_087530.1, forward strand.
CAGTCCCACCAGCCTTGCTGCAGGCAGTGGGGCACAGCCCGGGGTGCAGACTGGTCCCACTGGTGAGCAGGAGGTCTCGGCATGCTGCAGGACTGGAGATGTACTTTGCCACGTAAGGGTTTTGGGGGCCACCAAGGCATCAGGTACATGCAGAGGAGTGGATGGGAGCTTGTGTCCGTGGGTCTGTCCTGCCCTCGCTCCCAGCTTGGTCCTGCTGTGGGCAGGACCCCCCTGAGCCAGGCCGATTTTTCTTGCAGCCATGACACGTCCCACTTCGCTGAGCTCAGGGACGAACCCACCTGAGTAAGGGCTACGATATCAACTCCTCATTTCTCTTGCTAAGTTGTGAAAGCATCTCTTCTCCAGCTGAGTGCACTTTTGGGGGCTGTGAGCGTTGCCTCCTCTCTTCTTCCCACAGGCTGTTACTGCTGCTGCTGTCAAGCAAAGGTCCGTCTGTCGCGGCGCTGCCGCTGCGTCCTGAGCACCGTCCATCCGAGTCTGTTCTTTCCAAAGTGCAGCCGGGGGTTGGTAGGCAGAGCTGCCGGGTGGAAATCCCACCCATCGTCTTCTGCCAGGCACTGGCTTTGCTCTCCAGTTCCAGAATTTCCTTCCGAAGTGCAAATACAAATACGCGTGGGGGTGTGTGATGGGGAGCAACTTTCCTCTACCCAGTACCTGAGCCCCAGGAGGTGCCCTCCTTCCAGCCTCTCTGAATAAGTGGCATTTTGAGCTGGTGCTTCCATGCCCTGACGTTGTTCCCCTGGGACTTGCGGTGGTCTCACCGTGGGGCACCGTGTTGCCGGTGTGGGCTCTTGGCATCGTGCTGGTGCAGGTCTGGGAGACACCAGCACTGGGGGGGTGAGCGGTGCTGATGCCCTCGGTCCCTGGCGAGTGGGTACCACAGCTGCATCTGAAGCCTCGCTGTAAATGGAGCAGTAGTGCCCTGCTCAGGATAATAAATGGAGGAATTTGGGGCTCTCAAGGAAGAGGGAAGGATATTAACTTGGAAATTAAACGTCATTGCTCAGCGACAAGCCCAGAGCTGCCCTACTTTGCTGCCCATTCCTCCTGGAGCCCCGCGAGTGCCCCCGCGCTCGGTGCCGCGGGGGGAGCGGGGTGGGTGCAGCCAGGGTCTGGCCGGGGCAGATGCCCACCGGGGGTCTTTGCCAGGTGACGGGGACACGGAGGAGGCTGGGGGCTTCCCCAAGGTACTGTTTGGTGCTAACCTCCCCTGGCCAGCCCCTCAGCGCTCAGCTCGGGGTCCGCTCGAGGGGGAGCACCCAGCTCTCCTGTGCAAAGCGAAGAGCCCCGCTCCAATTCCTCTAGCTGCGCTGGAGCTGGGGGTGTTTTTAGGGTGGATGAGACACATGCACACGCACACCCGAGACAAACTTGCAATGGCTCGTGTTATGCCTCGGATCCTAAAGCCTTACGCGACCCTCCTGTTTAACATGGCCAATTTTGTAAGGTGACAAGGGCATCCCCCCTGGAAGAGCACGTACTCTGTCGCGGGGACCATGGCACCGTCTCTCCCTTACGCCCCAGAGGGGTCCCCGACCTCCACCACTGCCTGTGCTCCCCTCCCAGCCCGGCCAAATCCAAGGAGCTCTCCCTCTTGTGTTTACTGTTGTAAGAAACTTGTTAAAAAGATTGTTTTGTTTGTAAGTAATTATTCAGCCATTTGCCACAATATATATCTGTGAATAAGAATGGGAAATGTTTTTTTATGATGGCGAGGAAATTGTATATATATTTTAGTTCATCGCAGATCATTCAAAATTGCAATGGGATACGTTGGAAAATAATATGTAAATTCCTTGGGGTTTTCCTTTGCACTGCACTAACTGGGGTAGGGTGGAGGGGGTTTAAAGAAAACTGTTTGTTTATGGGATAGTTTATAGCTGGGAATTTGGAAATCATTTGGAATAGCTTGTAATGCTGGAATAGAAACTTTAGCTGCTACTTAGAAACCCTTTTGCATGTGGTTTTTCCAGACTTTTTTAAGTTACAATACATCAAAGTAAATTCCACAATGAAAAAATAAAAGTGTAATTTTGCTGATAGGTTTTTTTTTATAGCCATGTTTTTACTGTGCTGGAGGGCTCAGGCTCATGTCGGGCTTCTTGTCACTGAAGTCCCCTTGGCTGTGTTGGGGCTGGAGGGGTGGCCTGGCCAGTCCAGGGGAGACGCGTGCTCGTGGGGATGGATCCTTTCCAGTTGCTGCCATGAACCGTAAGTCTTCGTACCCCTTCCAAAACTCAGAATAAATCCTTCCTGCAGTGCCAGACGTGGCTCTTTGCAGTGAGGCGCTGCTGAAGCCGACTGCTCGTCTGTCGAGTTCCTTCTTGTTGCTGGAGCAGCTGCTTCTGCAGTTGTCCCGTGCTCCTGCTGGGCGGCTTTCTTGGGGCTCGTCTCCCTGCCGGAGCCCAATCACTGCGGGGTGAGAGGAGGAGCATGATTTTCCATGGCTTTTAGTCACTGCCGAGTACCGTATTCCAGAATCCCACTCAGTCCTGCACGCAGTAGCGTTTTCCAGAGCAATAAAAGAAATCGCGCAGTTGCTTTTAAAATACCTGAGGCGCTGCTGGAGGTTTCATCCAAGAGCAGGGACACGAGATGCCACTGTGAGCTGCCATGTCATTTAATTAATAATAACATTCAATTTCTTCTGCTCTTGGAGTCCCCAGTGCTTTCTCCTCACTTCAACTTTCACAGGGTCAGCTGAAAGGGGCTGTGGAAATGAGCAGAGGTGTTTCACTCGGTGAAGCAGGACATTAGCTGGCCACTAACTTTCGGATGCCGATTTGAAAAGATGCTGCTCAGGCAGGTATTTAGCCTTGCCAAAGGGATGACCCCTGCCTGGGATAAACCCTTTCCCCATTGTTGCTTTTCAGTCTAAGGGAAGCTCTCCAACATACACCCTGTATGAAGTCCCGGGTTTGGGTACTTGGGTGCTCTCCTGCCGGCACCGCGCATCGGCCCGGCACCGAGCGGGTCGGGCATTGCCATCAGATGCCCACGGTGCAGATGGGCTGCAAAAATACAGCACTAGAGCCTGGAACCGACTGATGGCTGCAAGAGCAGGTAAATGTAAAGATCTGCTTCCATGCAAGGTCTTGGCCCTGGGGACATCCTTGCCACCCCAGGGGCTGGCTCCTCGGTGGCGGCGGGTGACATCTGACCCTCGGGGGTGGTTGGAGTCAGCGGCGTTGCAGCCTCGGCCAGGTGGGTACCTCGACAGCCGGCTTTGCTCGGCTCCACATCTAAACCTCCCCCTGGGGTTTTCACTGATGAGGGCTGATGCCTCGGGGATAAATGGGGCATTTATTCACAGTGCCCAGCCACGGCCAGGCGCTGTAATCAGACCAGGAGCAGCCTTCCCAGGGGCATTAACAGGAGAATAAATCCCCAGCCTTGGCAAGCACAGCTGGCTCCAGCCTTGCACAGACCCTGGCCTGCCTGAGGATGGGGGACGCACCAGGCACAGGTTTACTTTCTATTTATTAAATTATTTCCCCCCCCCCCAGCAATAGCAGCTGCTGACATAATCTCCCACATCAGCTGGGCTCGCCAGGGCGCTGCCTCTGCTCTGAGCAAACACGGCGCGGGGGATGGTTGCGCTTGCTGGCTGCCCTCTGCAAACAGCAGGTCCCGCTCCGAGCTGCAGAGCGTGACAGTCGCCCTGCGATGTCCCTGCGGCTGGGCCTTGAGCACGCCCCGCGGCCCCGGTGGCCTGTGGCCGGCCAGCCCGTGGCCACCTCCCTCTGCCACCTCGGCTGGTCCGTGCCACGAGCAGGCGCGTTGGCTGGGTGCAAGCGCTCGTGCCGCCCGGCTCGGGGGACTCCAAAACAAGGGTCCAAACTGCTGTGCAGTTGGGATGGGGAAACTGAGGCAGGGGGTTGCCAAGATCAGAGCTCAGAAAATCTCTGCCCAGCAGGACTGTGCAGGATCGAGCCTGCTTTCGGTTTGGGGTCACGTACAGGTAATGCTTTCCTGAAACCGAATGCAGACTGCAGTGCAGGGGAGAGCAAAGCCAGCTCACCCAGGTGGGGTCCAGCAGCGGTGGCGGTGGCACTGGCACATGCTTGCAGCCTCATGCACGCAATGCTCAGCTGCAGTTTTGCAGCACGCATGGCTCGTTCATTCCTGCATTAGCTATAACGTTTTCTGTGACCTAGAAAACTCCAGCTGGCACTGTGCTCCTTTATTTTGTAGTTAATATAAGAATTATTGGGAAAAGATTGAACTGGCGTAGGCTTCCTCTGTATTGGGTTGATATCAATAAAAATAACCACCCTCGTTCCCGCTCTGGAGCTGCAGCAGAGGGACTGAAGTCGTGGGCGCTTTCTCTGCTGTCCGTCCTGAGCTTGGTGAGAAGCTCGGGCTGCTGAATGCGTACTTGGGCTTCTATTGTTTTAGGTCTGGTCTAACCCAAAGGTCGTCTTTATAATTAGTACATGCTGATGAAATGGTTCTGGCCTGTCAAACAGAAACACCCCACTGCAAACAGGAGTTTAGACTTGTTTGCGTCTCTGTGGTTATTTTGAGCAATTAGTCCATGGAGAAGTCTGGAGGACTTGGGGCTCTCTCTTTAAAACTTAGAAACTGATTTTATCTTTGGGAGAAGGAGAGAAATGCTGCCTGAGACAGGGACTAATGCTGGAACAAGCAAACCCCTCCGCTTCTATTCAAAGCCTTCCCAAACTGGGAGAATTTGGCTGCAGACTGGGTACCACGGTGTGCTCAGCGAGCAAGAACAGAGGCATGGGGCGGTGGGGAGCAAAGGGGGGCGCTTCCTAGTCTCACGGTGTTGTTGAATGATAAAAGCCCCCCCCAAACACCATCCCTGGGCTGCTTGAGGCTCCATGGGGCCAGGGGCAGGCGGTGCTGCTGGGACCCTGACCACACCAGCTGCCGGCCAAACCCCGGCTCCAGCCCGACCTCTGCTCTGCCCAGATAGCTGAATCGGGCGCTTCAGAGCCACCTTTAAAGAACTCACATTGCCTCCGTGTCCTGCCCAAACAGGCCCTAATTTTAGGGGTGAGTCCTGGGCAGGAGGAACAATAAATCTTCAGGCTGGGAGATCTGAATCAAACATTTATTTTCCTACCCCGACTCAATTAAATTTTCTGGTGTTCCCACCTTCGCTTTGAGCTCTTGGATCTGGCTTAGGAAATGTGTAAATTTATTTTAATTCTGCTCTTAAAATGTAACTGCTGGGAACTCCGACAGGAGGGTCAGATGGTGCCTTTCCTTGCCCTGTTTGCTTTCTGGCATCCAGCTGACGCTCCAGCCAGCGCCGAACGAGCCCGGGAAGCTGCGAGTCCCCGCTGGCCCCAGCTGGGCTGTTTGTTCTCTGCCAGGCACCGAGCTGGGGAGAAAAGCAGCATTTTTCCTCCCTCTTTCAAATTCCTCTGTTCTGCCTGACTTTTCTTCTTCATCGGGAAGTAGCAGAGCCACGAGAAGGGGTAAGAGCTCGCCCTGGCTGCCTGGGCTGGCTCCACTCGCCTCCAGTGCTGGTTAATGTTTTTTGCAGCAGGGGCCGAAGGGGCGGCTGTGCACGGAAGAGGAGGAGGAGGAGGAGAGCATCGGAGGAAGGCAAGGGCCCCACGGCCATCGCGGTAGGGAAAGCCAGCCCAGATCGAGCCCCGGCGGTGAGTGGAGCCTGCAAGTCGTGGCTGTGGGTGGTGGGAACCTGCCGTGGGCTGGCCGAGAAACTCCTGCGGGTGTCGCGGGATTTCCCGAGCGGGAGTTCGCAGCTTTCCTGGGCTGCGGGGGGGACAGCGGGTGTTTTGGTGGCTGCATGGCAGCAAGTGGGGGATTCTCGGTGGGGTGAGCTCCAGGGTAGCCCCCAGCCACAACCCATGGCTTGCATAGGAGGGGGTGGCGCTGGCTTGTGAGGGCCTGCTGCACCCCCCCCCACTTGTGCACCCAAAACCATGTGCCTGGAGCAAACCCCGAGCCATGTCCCTGGCCAGGAGCCCTGGATGCAAGGGCTGGGGTGTCTGCAGGCAGGATCTGTCCCTGTCCCCCACCAGCAGCCATTGCACTGCCCTCTTTTGATAAGGAGTAAACCTTGCACTTTCGTTGTGGCCAAACAGGCTCCTGAAAGAAGGAAAAAAAAAAAACAAAGAAAAAGTGATCCCTGCAGGCGTGAGAGAGCACAGGCGTTGCCATGCCCTGTGCGTTTCCAAGCCCCTTTCTTAAGGGGGGCCCCTTTGAAGGGTGTTTGGGACTGCACATGCATGCAGCAGGGATCCCATTTCCCTGCTGGAAGGGGGTCCCAGCAGCTCACGCAGGGCCTTGGCGCAGGGCTCACTCCAGCCAACGTGAGCCGCTCAGCCCCTTGCACAGCACCCAGAGATGCTGCTACCACCGAAACGGTGGTGAGCCCCCGTGCTGGCCGGGGTTCCCCTGCCCATGCCAGAGGGGTGTTTTGGGGATTTGCAGGTGGAGATGTCCTACATGAGCTGCGCTTTGCGGGCGGCCGCCCCCCGCCGCCTGCCAGCCCCCTGGAGAAGCCCCCAGCCCTTCAGCAGTGCGACGGGCCCCACGGCGAAGAAGAGCGTCCCATATCAGAAGACGCTGAAGGAGGAAGGCTCTGGGAGCGGGAAGCCCAGCCGGCCTCCGCCACCTTCAGCCGAGGTGGTGGTGGTCGGGGGGGGCAGCCTGGGCTGCCAGACCACCTACCACCTGGCCAAGCAGGGTGTCACCAGCGTCGTGCTGCTGGAGAGGGACCGCCTGACCTCGGGCACCACTTGGCACACGGCCGGTGAGGCGGCGGGCACAGCGTGGGTGCTCCCTGGGGCGGGGGCGGCAGGCGCGGGGATGCCCACGGCTCGGGATGTGCCGTTGCACGTGGAGCGGATCGTTGTGCAGGATGGCTCCGAATGTGCTGCAGAGCTTTGGCTTTAAATGGGGACAATTTCAGGGTTTCTCATTTTCCTTTTGGCGTAACTTTTTGTTAAGAAAACATCCGCCAAATTTTCTGTTTTTTAAAAAGTTTTACATGAGCACTGTGAAAACTAAGCAGTTTACTTCCATGCCTTTTTTTTTTTCCTTTTTTAGGTCAATTTTCTTTGGTGGGGTGGAGCTAGAAGAGGTTAATTCAATAAGCTTTTTTGAGGGGGTTTTCTCTTTTGGGGTACTCTGCTCCAGAAACCCTTTTATCCCATTATTTTAATGCCCAAAGGAAATAGAAATGGATGATTTGTAGCTCTCCCACGTCGCCAGGAGATGGAGCAAGAGCCCCGGCAGGGTGACACACGCCACGCGTGGGCCCCCTCTGCATCCTGCAACGGATGCATTGCAAACCCGCGGGCTCTGTGTGCGTGTCTGCGTGTCTGTGTGTCCCCAGGTCTGCTGTGGCAGCTGCGTCCCAGCGACGTGGAGGTGGAACTGCTGGCCCACACGCGGGACGTGGTCAGCCGGGAGCTGCCGGCCGAGACGGGGCTGCACACGGGCTGGGTGGAGAACGGGGGGCTCTTCATCGCCTCCAACAAGCAGCGCCTCGATGAGTACAAGAGGCTCATGTCGGTAGGGGGAAGCTCCTTGGTGTGTCCCCCCGCCGGGTGGCGTTTATCTCCTGCCCACGGGAGCGGGGCTGGGGGGTCCCAGGGCTGCGGAGCCCCCTGGGTCTCCAAATGGCCCGTTCCTCCCAGCCTTCCCACCCAGAGAGCTGCGGGTGGCCTGGGGTGGGCTTCCAGAGCAGCCTCCTGGCTTCCTGCTGAAATCAAGCAAAATGCTGGCAAAGTAGGCAAAATTAAATCCAGCCGTGGGTTTTTGCCCTTTCAGATAGTGGTAGCATCATTCTTCCAGCTGCGCGGGCAGTTTGTATGCAAATATGGGACCATATTCCCTGACACCTGTGCAGATCATCCCACCCCATGTTGGATTTAGGGCTTTTCTTGGGGCAGCAGCTGCCTCATCTGGGAGATAAACACATCCTGGGGTTCTCCCCCTCCTCCAGCAGCGAGTGATGAGCAAAGCTTCTGTTGCCTGCTTGAGCTCCCCGTTTTCTCGTCCGGTTGGCAGCTGGGGAAGGTGTATGGCGTGGAGTCCTACGTCCTGACCCCGTCGCAGACCAAGGACCTGTACCCACTGATGAACATTGACGACCTGTATGGCACACTGTATGTCCCCAAGGACGGCACCATGGATCCAGCTGGTACCTGCTCAACTCTTGCCAGAGCAGCAACTGCCAGAGGCGCTACAGTAGGTCCTAATTAGTAATTACTCATTAATGCCTGTTGACTCTGGGAGGAGATTTCATCCTCTCCCTTCTCCATCTCCTACTTTCCCACTGGAGCAGAGCTGCTCCTGCAGCATCAGGTCTTTGCCCAAGAAGGGTGTCGTCCTGTTTGGCTTTGATAGCTGTTTGGGTCACAGCAACAAAGCTGGCAGGAACCATGAGATCTGGAGAAAATACAGGATGAAAAAAAAGACCTTTAGGAGCAAGATGAGGCACCACCCAAGGCAAGTTCCTCTGGAGAGCAGAGGTTTTAGGGTCAGGTAACCCAATGCACTCCTCAAGGCAGGGACTACCAGCCTGTCCTTGGTGTCCTGGTTTGCTCATGTGCATGTAAATAATAAACATCCTTTGCAACCGCATGTGCACAGAGCAGCAGTTTAAGTCTGCAGATGAGGAGGGTTATGTTGTTATCAGCGGCTGTTGGGAAAGGGAGATGGCCATTGCCAGACTGCTGCTTAGATTCACCTTTCCCAGATTTGGGGGCTAAATGTCAGGTGAGCCGGGTTGTCCCACCGCCCTTGCGACCCTGCCGTGACTCTGCTACTCTTCCTCTGCCACCAGATCATAGAGAACTGCCCGGTCACCGGCATCCAGGTCAGAGCTGATGATTTCGGGGTGAAGAGGGTGTATGCGGTGGAGACGGTCCACGGGACCATCCAGACTCCCTGCGTGGTGAACTGCGCAGGTACAGGGCGCAGAGCACAGCGGGGAAGGCGGGGGGACCGGGGCTGCGGCCGCAGGGCAGGGGGTGGCTTTGCATCCCGTGAGCCGGAGGGTCTGCATCAGCCTTTGTCCCCCGCACCTGGCCGCCACCCCCTGACCGCGGCGGCTCTCTGGCGGGGTGTGGAGGATGGAGAGGTGCTCAGCGCGGGGCTGCTCTCTCCGCAGGTGTGTGGGCGCGAGCCCTGGGCCGGCTGGCCGGCGTCCACGTGCCGCTGGTGGGGATGCATCACGCCTACGTGGTGACCGAGCGCATCGAGGGCATTCAGGTCAGTCCCGGGCGGCTGCAGATGGGCTCCTCTGCTCTGGAGGGCAGCGTGGGCTCCTGCGCCCCCGCACGTGGCAGGGTGAGATGGGGCAGACCCCCCGGCACCCCTGGATTTGTGGGACCGACCCCTAATTCCTGCCATCAGTGCGAGCCTGCGCTGCCGGGCCAGGCTCCGCAGGCACCCAGGGAAGTGCACACCCAGCAGCTTCTCCTAACAGGACCATCAGACCACCTTTAATAGAGTTGTATTTAATATTCAACAATGTTATAGCTAGCAGGATAATTGTCTTCATTTTTTCTTTCACCTCAGTAGAATTATTATAGGGTCTCTGATGTTTTTGGTGTCTGATAGCAGCGTTAATAAAGATGCCAAACACTTTCTGAACAAGCCCCAGTCTCCGGCAGGCAGGGGTGTAGCTCTCCAAGCATTTCCAAACTCTCCCAAGAAACCTGTTCCTGCCATCCGGCTGCAGAGAATTGTTCAGGAGCCGAAGGAGACTTCATTCACTCAGGCGCCAGGGCATCGAGAGTGACATGTTATTTAGTTTCTATCCCACTGACCCAGGCTGTGTCTGACTTTTCCATCCAAGGTGCCTCATTTTAAAAAGTGCTGGAGTCAATGATTGCATTTATTTACCAGTAACTCCACTGTGCCATACAAACACGGTGCGAAAGAGACTTTTCAGAGAAGAGGCTGCAGCTTGCAGACCCTGGCGCCTCCTGTTCAAGCCACTGAATTCCATTTGCCAACATGAATTGCAGTAGGCCCTACACCAAACCCTTCCACGCCATCTAAATGTTTCTCTATCCATTATTCACGAGAACAAATCCCTCGTTCTTTGCGCGCTGCTGCCCACGTGTTGTGCCGTTGCATCCTCCTGCGGAGGTGGGTGGCAGAGGAGTGATGCTTTCCAAGCTGGGATCAAGCCCAGCGGCAGCTCCCCGAGGCACCCCCGGTGCTTCCCGTGCCACGGAGGAGCAGCGGGAGAGCCGAGGCGCTGCTGCCCCGGTGCCTGTGCAAATGCCCCCCCAGCACAGCTCCTGCCCCCAGCACTGGAGTTCACCAGCTGCTAATTAGGCAGGATTTGTGCAAGACTCGGCTTCCAGCTTGGGTGCCTGGGCTCAGGGCTGGCGAATAGGTGCCCGCAGCATCGCTGCCTGCCTAAGCCACTTTGCCCGTGGTTTGGCCACATTTGCTGGAGCTGACCTGGCTGCTTCCCCTTGGGGCAATATGGGCACCCAAATTTCAGGGCTGTGGGAGCACCCACGGAGCCACTGCTGCTCCCATCCTTGGTGGGTCACTGCTCTAGGCACCGGCGCTGTGCCCCAGACCCCCAGCTCATCCCACTCAGCCTCGCTGGGGCCATGTCAGGGTCTCCCCACGGCTCTCAGCCCCCCCTCACCCCTCTGCTCTCCCTCCCCGTTTTTCAGAACATGCCAAACGTTCGCGATCACGATGCCTCGGTGTATCTCCGTCTCCAAGGCGATGCCCTTTCCGTGGGTGGATATGAGTCAAACCCCATCTTCTGGGAGGAGGTGAGCGGTGCCGGGAGGTTTTTTCCAGGGGAACAAGTCAGGTTTCCAGGGAACCCACCGTGGAGGGGTGGGCGCAGGCGTGAGTGCCTCGGCTCCTGTGGGTACCAACCTCCGTGCGGCCGGTGGGGAACGCACAGGACAGCATCTTCCCTTTGGGTCTGTCTGTGGTGCAGATATGAGATGCAGAGGCAGCAGGAATGAGGTGAAGAGGCTGGGCTGGGGGCATTTAAAGGCCACTGTGTGGTCCCTGCCCTGCTGCATCATCCCTTTATCCCAGTGCAGGTGTCTTAATTCGGGCTCTGCCCAGACCTTTGGCTTGGCTGGGCTGTTTGTGTAAATCCAAAGAAACCAGAGTCTGCAAAGCAGTCTTGATTTTCGGTGGTCTCTGAGGCTGCCAGAGCTGAGAGGTTCTTACACCCTCAGCTGTACTCTATTTTGCATCCCAATTCCTGTTTCCCACATTCAGGTATCTGAAAAATTTGCTTTTGGCCTCTTTGATCTGGACTGGGATGTTTTCATGCAACACATTGAAGGTGCCATCAACAGAGTACCAGTGCTGGAGAAAACGGGCATTAAGTCCACCGTCTGCGGGCCAGGTAATGCGGCAGCGGCGGCACCGTGGCGGCCACGTTCCTCCAAAGATCTTGCTGGAGGCAAGGGGAGACACCATAACCTGGGGAGAGGAAAAACTCTGAACGCAGAGAAAGCGCCTGTGGTCTGGCTGCAATGGTGTCATCTTCCGAGGGGTGGCATCCCAGGCTCAGCCTAGGTGGAGAAATACCCAGGGAGATTATTGCCTTGGTCCAAACTGGGGGTGGCTAGCACAGATTTACAGCCGATGTTGTGGCCACTGGACCGGGGAATTAAGGGGAGGATTTTTTTTCAAACAGTGGCCACTGTTTTACCAAGTGTTATCTTACGTGATTATTTTTGTTACGTGCTTCTGGGCTGCTGACATTAGATTTACCCAGATGTAAATCCCAGGCTGTCTGGTGTGGAGCTAAAGACCATAGCATTGATGCAGTGGAAGCTGGAGGTGATGGCAGCCACCGAACCTGAGCCCTGCACACTTGGTTTGGCCTTGAAATCCACCACGTGCTAAAAAAAAAAAAAAAAACCTTAAAAAAAAAAATCCCTTTTTGCTGAAGCACTTAAAGAGAAACCCTTGAGGCCCTCGGGGAGGGAGCGGTGCTGCTGTATGAGGGGAAGGTAGGGCTCATCTCCTGCCCTGGAGCACATAAAACATGAGATGTACAAGGTGGAGGTCTTGGCCCTGGGTACGGTGGGTTTGATTAAACAGCGGTGTAAGCAGAGCTGGTGGCCTCCAGTGGGGAGCTGACTTCTTATAGATAAATATCTAGTATTTATAGTAGACTAGTGTAATTTCCAAAGGGTCTGCACTCCTCCTTTTCTACTTCTTGATTTAAACCAGCAGCTGGTTTGCTTGCGACAGCTGAGTCACACTGGGCTGGAACAAATAGCAAACGCTCATCCTTTCTGCTGCACGGTAGATATTGCACCAAAACAGCTACTAGGCTGTGCTTCAGGCGCGGGGGCGAAAGCAGACCAAATTGGGGTGGTTTAAGCTGTTTCTGCTGTGGCCGCTTATCCAGCCCTACAGCTGAGCGGGCCAAGGTCCCGTGTGAGCGCGTAGCATCCACCCCAGTGCAAAGTCAGCGGGGCTGGCGTGCGCCACTGGTGAAGCGGAGGTGCTTTGGGTGTTGCTCCATTAACGCAGTGAATTTGTAGCCTGGAGTATGGGTACAGGGATATCGGCATGAAATAATCTTCTGACTCTCCTCTTGCCTTCTCCTGAGCACCGAGATCTTGGGAAACAAGCTGGGCATGGCTGGGCAGGGGAAGGACCAGACTGAACTCTGTCTTCCCTCTCTCTTTTTACGTGGATGGATGAACCACCATAAAACAGGGAGGAGGATTGCACACCTCTGTCAGGGTGACTTGCTCTGACCTCCCTAGCAGGGATTTGCCCAGGGGCCGTGGTTGATAGCCCTATGGGGAGCAGCAGCTGGCAGCATGAGCCATCATTAGCACAGGAGCCTCGGGCGACATCAGCAGCAATCCCTCAGCGGAGTAAAGTAGCTTAAATTCATGAAATCTCCCAGCAGAAATCGATGAAGGTGAAAACTAGTCATAAAAATGAGATATGGCCCAGATGTTGAAGAGGCAGCAAATGGGTCTGTGCAGCTTCCTCGACTGGGGGAGTGGCAGAAAGAGGCTGCTTCGGCCGCTGCAGCGCCTCATGCACCTTCTCGTTGGGGATTAGTTCTGCTTCACAAGTTTTCAATCTAAACTTTAAGACCAAGGTCCTCCCCCTGCAGCACGAGCGTGCAGCGAGTGCTGCGGAGCTGCCCAGGGACACGGAGGGCACAGTTAACCTGAGTCTGGGGTCTTGATGGTGCAGGGACAGACCGTGCAACTTGCAGGGCTGCAAAGGAGCTGCCTTGTGCCACCAGAGCCTGCCTCTGACATGGGCAGCGCGATGTGCGCATATATGTGTGTGTGCATGCATGTGAGTATACTCCTGCAAGCTGCTGAAGCATATATATGTGTATATCTGTACGTGTATTTGCTTCAGGAGCCTGCCCGAGACCCCTGCCTGATGCTGGGCATCTCAGTAGCAGGAAAGCCTTCCCTTTGGCCTCTGCTGCCTGGGTCTCTTGGAGAGAGGCAGGTGGGGGATGCTGGAGCTGAGCTGAGATGCTGGGAAGCGCTCAGTGTTGGTCCAACTCTGGCTCTCTGGGAGCAGGACGAGGCCATCATGGGAAGTCTTAGGAGCCCTGCTCCTAAAGAGCATGATCTGTCTCCAAAACGCCTGCCTGGGCCTTGCTGGCACATGCCCCTCTCTGTCTTGCAGAGTCATTCACAGCCGACCACAAGCCACTCATGGGGGAAGCCCCAGAAGTCCGAGGCTTCTTCCTCGGCTGTGGCTTCAACAGCGCCGGTAAGACAGATCTGCAGGGATCACACCTCAGGCATCCCGATGCGGGCACTGCATCCCAGGCAGAGCCCGGCATCCACGGCTGTGCTTGGCCTCCTGGCCTCATCTGGGTCCTCGCCTCTTCCCCCAGGGATGATGCTGGGAGGCGGCTGCGGGAGGGAGCTGGCTCACTGGATCATCCATGGGCGGCCAGAGAAGGACATGTACGGCTACGACATCAGGCAAGTCACCCCGGCTGCCCCAGCTCCCCGCGGGCTCCTTTGCTCACTCCTTCATCCACGGGTGGTCCTTGGGGATGGGTTTCGAGGCACAGCTGGATGCTGGCATTGGGAATGGGTGTCGGGCAGCATCTGTGCCACAGCCTGTGTCCCTCTGAGGACCTGAAATCAATTACACTCAATGGCTTTAATGAATTTACTCGTGGGGTTTATCTCATTTGCCTCATCCCACTTCTACGCAAACAGCTTCCATCAGACACGAGGAGACTGCAGTGATGGGAAAGGACGGGGTAATTATGTTTGGGTTTTGTTGTCGTTCAATTAGTGCCATGCCTAATAGCTAAGTTAATAATCAGGGGTGATGATTTCAACAGGAGAAAGATTAGCTCCCCCCCCCCCCCGAGCTCTGCAGCACAAGATGGGCCCCAAGTTTTGACTGGCAGATGTTGGCTCTGTAATTGCATTTTTACTTGCTTGATTATATTTGATTGGGTTTGGGCTTTCTTATAGGTCTGCTAGCAGCAGCAACCACCTTGTCAGGGACAAAGCTTTTAAAACCATGTTGCTTTAGTGGCAAAGCTGGTAAGCCCCCCATTGCCTTGGGCTGGGAGGGGAGTCGCTGCTGGTGCCTGCAGAGGTCAGCAGGAGATGCCTCCAGCAGCCTTCCTCCACCAGCCCTGCAGCCAGGCCAGCGATGGGCCAAGCTGGGAAGGAGAAACCCCGGGCTGGGCAGGCACCCCTGCACCGTCAGACAGGCAGGTTGGCACAACCGCAGCCATCGTGGGGCTGACCTGCGCCGTGGGACCCCAGCCCCGCTCGGACAGCGGTCGGGGGCTTTCCAGCCCTTGCATCGGATTGCCTGAGCATCCCCCCTATCCCATCTGCCCTGTCATCAAGCTGGTGTCAGTCCCGTTTTTTTTTTTTTCTTTTGGTGGTGATTACTAAGCTCCTCTTTAAATAACTCATTTTTCTGCACATTTAAATATTTATCCTCTCAAAACACTCGCTTGTAAATATTTCATCTGGCAGCTGTTGCTCCTCTTGCTGCTGTCAAAAATTCAGCACGTCAGTGAAGGGGCTGGGGCTGACGGGCAGCTGGGGGTGCCGGTGACATGCCATGTGTCACTTGCTGCCTGTCCCGTGCCGGCAGAAGAGGCAGCTGCCCTCACAGCCCCCTTTTGGGGAGCTTGGCTTGCACGGCTTGCGCCACTGCAGGGCTTGGCCCCGGTGCCCTGCCTCTCCTCTGCACCCCGGCTGCAGGGAGCGAAGCTGAAAATATTCTTTTCAAAGGCCCTGTGGGTGACATTTTATGTCGCCTTTCGCCTGCTGCCGTCCTCTCTTCCTCCAGAGCTGGGGTCTTCGGGCTGGGGAGGAGCTGCTGGTAATTCAGAGAGCCGTGCTCCCCTGCCTGCCGAAGCCGGAGGATGGGAAAGGTGCCACCGGCGCCTGGGGCTGCTCTCCGTGAGTTATAGGTCTCTGGTAATAATAACCTGAGCATGTTGCTGAGCTGGCACATTCCTTCAAGGAGCTTTTCTGTTTGAAAAATGAAAATATGTCAAACAAATTTAAAATGCTTGGGGTTTTATTTATCTTTCAGCCTAAGGAAAATTGGATGAAAAATGTGAGGAATGTCCAGGGCTCTTTCCTTCATCAGGGCTGTGTTAAAACCCGGGCCGTGTGCGAGGCATGCCCTGAGGCTGGCCCCACGCTGGAGTGGAGCAGAATTAACCTCAAGTTTCTTCTTTTTCTATTTTACCCCCTCCAGCAGGGCTGTATGTCGCTCCCAGTTGCTCTGGGGTAGGTGCAGGGAGAGTTGCTCTGGAGCAGAGCTGGGGAGCTTGGTGGGGGCTGTGGCGAGCACCAGCTCTGGTGGGCAGCGCTGCAGCATGGCCAGCACCAAGCCCTGCTTGGTTCTTTTCCTCTCCGATCCATGAAAGGGGTGCAGGAATAGCAATTTTACACCACAGCAGCTGCATCCACAATGGGGTCTGGCCAAGAGGGCCGTGCCCGGGTGAGGAGGCACCCTGTGAGCCCGCGGGCTCATCCGGACGGCCGCCCTCTCCCTGCCTTCCAGGAGGTTTCACCACTCCCTCACTGACAACAACCGCTGGATCCGGGAGCGGAGCCACGAGTCCTATGCCAAGAACTACTCCGTCGTCTTCCCCCACGACGAGCCGCTGGCGGGGCGCAACGCGAGGAAGGACCCCCTGCACGAGGTGAGGATGTGCACCCCAACCTGGGCTGCCTTCTGAGGAGCGGTGGGAGACCCTCACAGCACCCTTCCAGCAAAAAAGAGGTGTCAAGGAGTGGCTGCAGCCGTGTTGCTCCCTAAAGGGGTGTGCTGCATCCTTACTCCCAACCATCCATCCTGGGAAGGTCCCTGCCGAATCCCAAAGCTCATCAGCTGCATGCTCCGAGGGTGCTGGCACCATGGACACTTTAATGGTAGAGATGCCAAGCATCCTCCTAAGATTTAACTTAGTAGATATGGCTTAAGAGCCCGGTGATTGTTGCTAGGCAAGACAAAAGTGGAGAGAAGGGCTCAGACACTTATTTAATTCACTGCCAGTTCGGCTCGGGGGCAGTGGGGTGCCAGATCTCCTGGGCGCCCTTGCCATGCCTCCATCACAGCTCAGCAGCAGCTTTTTCTCCCCAAAAGAGCATCTTGCAATGCAGAGCGAGGCCGGAGCACAGGGAGGGATGCAGAAAGAGTGGGGAGCAGCTCTGTCCCCATGGAGGCAGTTTCTGCCATCACCCCCTAAGTCCTGCTGGTTTTGCTCCCTGTAGCTGCCAGCCAGGGCTTCTCCCTGCTCCCACCTTCGCCAGCTGCTTCCTTGCACAAATCTCCATAGGTGAGTGCTTTCAAGATGCAGCATTTGAGAAAAAAAATTCATTTCCAGTGGTTTGCTGCAGCAGCAGCATTGCAGCTGCCGTGACTCAGAGCCCCCAAAACACCCACCGCTCCCGAGATGCTCGGGAAGACCTGGGGCCCGCCCCAGTCCCAGCCCCAGCAAGGAGCAGCCACATTTCTTGAGCCCATTTCTGCCCATCACTAATTCATATCACACTATTTCTCTTCTGATGGAGAGCAGAGGCTCAAGCAGTAAAACAGACATCCCTCCCCACCATCCCCCGGTGTTTGGTTGACAGTTCAGTTGTTTTCTGTCACCGAGGATGCAATTTATTTTTTAATAGCATGTCTAATAAGCGATGCCCATTTGACTGACAGCCTGGTATTTATACATGCAGCTCCAGAACATGTGCTGTGTTTTATAAATAGGCGCTGAATCATTTCTGAAATGTTCAACAAAATCTATTCTTTTCCGAACAGAGGCACCAAACAAAAATATCTTAATGGATCCCCAATTAATTGCATGCAGAGAGATTTTCCTGAGAGCACAGAGGAGGAATGAGAAGGTTGCCATGTAAATCTTAAATGTTATTATATAATTACTCTTGTAAACATCAGGGGGAATCTTGCTCTCTGGATTTAGTTAGCATCTCTCGGTCCGCAGTTCTTGCACCATAGCACAAGCTTTGGGGTGCACAGCTGGGCTGCCAGACTCCTGCCCATCGGCTGCCGTCGAGGCAAATACCTTTTGGCGGGGGGGGAGACAAAAATATCAGGAGTCTGCAGGCAGCTGGGGTTTGCCACTGTTTTAAAAGACAAAATGCAGAGCTGATTTTGGCTGCTGATAGCCAAAGCCAAGGCGCCACAAGCTGGGTCTTGAGCATGTGCTTGGGGAGGGCAGCCTGGGTCTGCTCAAAAAGCAGTGAAAAAAGCACCTTTTTTAAACCATTTGTTTCCGTTTTTGTGGCTTTGCTTGCATAGGAGCTGCTGCGACAGGGCTGCGTTTTCCAGGAGCGGCATGGCTGGGAGAGGCCCGGCTGGTTCAGCCCCGGGGGAGCAGCCCCGGTAAGCATGGCATGCATTTCGGGGGGCGATCAGCCTGGAGGGTACCAGCTGTGGCTGGCACATGTAGGATGTGTGTCCTGGGCGTGCGATATGCTGCAAACAGGTGTATGCCCCCAAGAAAGGGTCCACAAAATCTGTTGGCTTTAATTCACTATAAGAGCAGTAAAAGGGAGATCCGTGTGTGGATGTTGTGTGTGTCTGTCTGCCTGTCCCTCTGCAGCAGGCAGCATCTGCCTGCAACGCCCCCAAATGACAGGCACTCATCTCACCTCTATATATTGAAGAGACCAGCGGGCAGGGATGCCAGGGAGGGCACCCATCACTGCGGGCAGGGATGCCAGGGAGGGCACCCATCACTGTGGGCAGGGATGCCAGGGAGGGGACCCATCACTGCGGGCAGGGATGCCAGGGAGGGGACCCATCACACAGGCAGGGGTGCCAGGGAGGGCACCCATCACTGCGGGCAGGGATGCCAGGGAGGGGACCCATCACTGCGGGCAGGGATGCCAGGGAGGGGACCCATCACTGCGGGCAGGGATGCCAGGGAGGGCACCCATCACTGCGGGCAGGGATGCCAGGGAGGGGACCCATCACTGCGGGCAGGGATGCCAGGGAGGGGAACCATCACTGCGGGCAGGGATGCCAGGGAGGGGACCCATCACACAGGCAGGGGTGCCAGGGAGGGCACCCATCACTGCGGGCAGGGATGCCAGGGAGGGGACCCATCACTGCGGGCAGGGATGCCAGGGAGGGGAACCATCACTGCGGGCAGGGATGCCAGGGAGGGGACCCATCACACAGGCAGGGATGCCAGGGAGGGGAACCATCACTGCGGGCAGGGATGCCAGGGAGGGCACCCATCACTGCGGGCAGGGATGCCAGGGAGGGCACCCATCACTGCGGGCAGGGATGCCAGGGAGGGCACCCATCACTGTGGGCAGGGATGCCAGGGAGAGGACCCATTTCTGCGGGCAGGGATGCCAGGGAGGGGACCCATCAGCACAGCCAGGTCCTGCATGGACCCGCTGCTCTCCTGGCATGGGGTTTATGCAACTGGGAGCAGCCCCTCAGCTTCAGCCTCATGCTGTCTTCCTCACTGCCCCCATCCTCCCGCTTCCCCCCCAGGTTCTGGATTATGACTACTATGGCGCGTATGGCCAGGAGCGCCACAGGGACTACACCTACAACCAGCTGCTGGGGGACGAGTACACCTTTGACTTCCCCCCCCACCATGACATCGTGAGTAGGTGGGGGCATCCTCCCCTGCCTGAAACCGCTGGGCACATCTGGAGCTGGGGGGGTTAGAGGCAGCAGAGCTCGTGCCACACCACCATTCGGGGGGGAGCTGGTGAGGCTTGGAGGGGAAGCAGCGAGCTTTGCCCAAAACTGAGAAAAATGTTCCAAAAAGATTAAGAGAAATGCATGGTCCGTGCTCGGAAACCTCAGCGGAGAGGCCACAAGAATTTTACTGCTGCTTTCCTAAGTGAAAGAGTTGAGACTAGCCTGTGGGAAAAACTCAGTTTGATAAAATTTAAGTATTATTATTGATAACTGCCACTGGGTTAGTAAGGTAAGGAAGGGGGTTGAGCATACAGGGTGGCCTGTCAGGCTTTCTCCATTTAATACCTGATTTTTCAGAAGTGTTTTGAAGCTGTACAGCCTTTGAAGGCACCAGGAGACCGTCCTGGTATTGTTTCACATTACATAAATAGTTTTAGTGTGTGTCTCCCACTGGGGAGTGAGAATATGGCTCAACTTCAGTGGTGTGTTTGCTTTAATTGCAGATCAAGAATGAATGCTTAATGTGCAGAAATGCCCTGGCTCTCTTCGACATGTCTTATTTTGGGAAATTCTACCTGGTTGGTCCTGAAGCAACAAAAGCGGCAAACTGGCTGTTTACTGCCGATGTGAGCAAAGCACCAGGTACCGGCGCAGCCCCTTATTTCAGCTGCCCTGGGAGGATGCCCTGGGAAATCACATCTTACACCAGAACAAATGGGGGGGGACCCAAAGTGGCTTTTATTTTAAATGCTGCTTTTGCAGAGGGTATGGGAAGTGTGTGAGAGCGACTGCTTTCCCTGTCCTCACCGGAGGCTGATTCTGCTCTCATTTACACAGGGGCAAATGTGCTCTGAGCTGGGGGTGAGAGAGGGGGCATCTCGCCCGCTGGCTCCAGCTGTGGCTCACAGCTGGGGATGTGATGGGTGCTGGAGTAAATCAAGCACAACCCTCACCAGCCGTGGTTTGCAGGGGGAGAAGCTGCCCCCTCCTCCGGGGCTGGGAGGCAGCTTATGGCATTTCCAAGGATGCAACTTCAGCTCCTCACAGAGCTCTCAAGGGGAAGAAGCATCACTGCTCTCCCCCTCCTGGTGCTGGGGCGTCCAGGGTCGGTCAGGGTTTACCCAGGCAGTGGCAGCTGATGTAACGATAGGACAAATTTCCCTGATACCCATCTCTCTCTGCCGGGGCCGGGGCTCTGTGCCGGGGCCGGCTGATGGGCAGCGGTGCCCGTCTCCTTCCCCGAGGCTCGACCGTGTACACCTGCATGCTGAACAAGAGAGGTGGTGTGGAGAGCGACCTGACCGTCAGCCGGATCAGCCCTGGGGACCCGGCCTCTCCCCTGGCCCCTGCTTTTGAAGGTAAAAGCCCTGAGCACAGGGATGCTGGAGTCGGGCGTGTTTCTGCAGCCGCTGTGGGGCTGGGGGGTGGATCGCTGGCTGGGTTTACCCTCCTGCAGTTCAACTCCCAGCCTTTCCTGCTGCCTTTTTCAGCTGTGTCAAAGCATGCAAAGATCTTTCCAGTCCCAGGAAGCCACGGTGGCTGGTTCAGTCTGAGGCCCGCCAGCATCTCCTCCATCCCCGCCACAGTCGGGGGGCCGCAGGCGCAGGGGTGATTGCATTTACCTAATGGCAGCCACCTGGCTTTTTCCACCTCCACCCCCCTGGTCCCTGTAACCCAATTATCCCCCTTGTCCCCGGGGGCCTGCACTGCTCATCGTTGTTATTGGGTTTGTCCAGCGCTGGCTGGCAGCTCTGACCTCTCCCCAAGTCCTTATCAGCTGCAATAAAGAGGAATTGAAACGGAGCAGAGCCGCCAGCCCACAGGGCAGAAGTGGCATTAGGCAGCAGCAGCGAAGGAGGGCGCTGAGCTCGGCTCCGGCAGCGCTGCCAAGCACCGTGCCTGGTGGTACCCGGCTCTGCCAGGGCTGCCGCCACAAGGCAGGTTTGCACTGGGATGGCCGGTGCCAGCGGAGCCCCGTCCCCACGCAGTGTCACCCTCAGAGCTGCTGCGTGGAAGGGACCAGCCCTGCAGCGGGTGGTCAGGTGCTGGTGGGCTCTTCCCTCCCTGTGGAATCCTGCATCCCTCTCCTCTGGGGCACTCGCGGGGGGCAGAAGGGTGACGGGAAGCAAATGGCAGAGCTGCAGGGTTTGTCGGGCAATGGAGGAGTTTAATTGCAGCAAAGTCTATTCTTCCAATTACAGTAGGTGGCTGCACTTATTATCGTTATGACAGATTATCAGAGAGCAATTTTGTAGTGGCAGAAAAGACAGAGGGAAGATTGATTACATATTAATCAGCTCTCAAATCCCATCCCTGGGGATTTTTTCCACCCAGGATTACTGACCAGATGAAATTCCTCGTTGTATACAGTGCAGCCCCTGCACTCGTTATGGCCCGGTTGCTCCCACCTGTAGTTCCCAGCTCCCTCCACACTTTGGCATCCGCTCTGTACTGGGACAAAAGAGCAGATGCTTTTGCTGGTGTTCTCAAGGGACAAAGAGTTTTTTCGCTTCCCGTGATGCTCCAATGGCACAGGCACCTCCAGGGCTTGAACAGCTTTTTTAAACCTTTTTTTCTTTCAGGTTTTAATGGTCATTTGGTTTTCACTGTGCTGAGCCCCACAAAAGGCATCATGGATGTTAGCAGAGCCCCAAAGCCCTCCCTTACCCCAGCACTACTTAACCCCCCCTTCCTGGCAGTCCCCCTGGGCTGTGCAAAGTAGAGAGGCTCAGGGCTGCAGCTCAGCCTCTGGAGTGCAAAACCAGCCCCGAGCTGAGCTGGGCATCGCCCCCAGCCCGATGGTCTCAAGCCTGAAAGGCTGCTGGGGGTTGTCTTCCAGGGGATGGCTACTATCTGGCTATCGGTGGCGCCGTGGCCCAGCACAACTGGTCGCACATCACCACTGTGCTGCAGGACATGAAGCTCCAGTGCAAACTCCTCGACTTCTCGGAGGAGCTGGGCATGATGAGCATCCAGGGCCCCCTGAGGTGAGAGCGGGGAGAGCGTCGTGGCCGCCTCCTTGCACCCTGACCATGGAGGGGTGGAGGGAGGGATGCAGGGACAGATGGAGGGATGCCTCAGACGCAGGCCATGTCCCCATGTTGGGCAGGGGTAGGTGTGAGCCCCATGGCAACAGGCGATGGATGGTCTGGTTGGCACAACGCTCCGTTTGCTGGGGAAATGGCATTTCTTTCAAGGCTCTCACATCATGGCATATCACCCACGTCACCTCCCCTTTGGAGGGAGAAGTCTGTCTTGCCAAGAAGATGAGAAAGCAAGTTTAAGCTATAACCCTCAGAGCAGGCTGTCAAGCTGCAGCCTTTCACCGCGGCCACTTTGCTGTTTTCCCTGCAGCCGCATCGTCCTCCAAGAAGTGCTCAACACCGACCTCAGCAACGAGGCCTTCCCCTTCTCTACCCACAAACTCGCCGTGGCTGCAGGATGCACGGTAGGACGGGGCTGGCCCTCCAGCTCCCAGGGATGTCTGTTCGCTGGGGTGACCGCCCACCAGCCTGCGCAGCCGAGCATCCTCTGCTAGGGAACCCTGGCAGTGGGCAACTGTGAGGTTTTGTTGGGGTTTTTTGGTTGGAAAAGGCCAAAAACTGGGGTGTTTTCCCTCCCATTTGATTGCTAGGTGCCAGCCTGCTCTCCCAGCCCACCCAGCAGTGTCGTAGCCCAGGCTGAGCTTGGGGAAAGGACTTGGTGACTTATGGCTTTGCAGCACTGTCAGAGGAACACGAGATGCATCCTATGGAGTAGGAGCAAGTACTGGTGCTAAAGAGATTTATCTGACACTCTAGATCCCCTCCTTACCCCCCTACTCATTAAAATAGAGGGATGATATAGTGTAAAGCATGCCAAGTGCTGGTGGTAAGGGCTAGGCCGCCTGCAGAGCCGGTGTAGCTGATGATCACAGGAGAAGTCTGACAGCCTTAAGCTTTCAGTACAAGCGCAGATCATCCTGCATTTGCCCAGACTTCAGGGCTTGCGTCAGCGGTTATGCAAGAAAAGTGCGGAAATGGTAATGCTCCACGCTAACGCCTGGGGCTAAGCCGCTTGGTGTCAGAGCGAGGGGCCGAGAAGCCCTTTGGGGTGTGATGGTGGCAACCGGCACAGCTGCCCGGCTTGGGTGCCTGGTGGGGAGTCGTGGGTGGGGGGTGCCGGCTGGCTCCTGCCCCCGACGCATCGCCTGGAGAGGCAGCGCCGGTGCGGTGTTTTGCAGACGGAGGCGAGCTCGCTTTGCCTGCACTGCCTGCCTGCAGAGCACGGGGCAGGCACACGCACGCCGTCCTGAGCGCGACGGTCCTCGGCAAGCCGCGGGAGATGCACCTTGCCCAGGCATGGCAGCGAGCACCTCTGCTGGGACACACGGTGATGGGTTTAACACATTATGTGGTATCTCTGAGAGGTGGCAAGGGAGGAAGGCTCAGCCTGAAGTGGTTTTGTGTCCAGACACAGGAGCAAAGAGGCCGAGCGGTCCCTGGGGTTTGCTGTGAGGTTTCGCAGCACTGTCTGCTTGGTGGGACTCCTCTGTCCTGCCTGGTGTCGGGCAGTGAGAAGGGTGCCTTAAACCTGTTCCCTGCCTCGTCTGGCCGAGATAAACGTGGTCTGAAGTTATCCCTGGGGAAAAGGCGGTGGTGGTAGTTCTTTGGGGAGTTTTGTCATGTGTGAAGCTGTGATTTAACCTGCTTGAAACACCCTAAATAGAAGAATTGGTGACCACAAAGTGTTGTTTTGTCAAAAGAGAAATGTTCTGGGGAAACATGCGACTGGAAAATTTTTGTATTGGGGGAAAATACTTTTGCAAGATTTACCCAAAGAGCTCTGCCTTGGTTTCCTGTTTTCATTTACCTCACATAAAATATTTCTTTTTATGTTCCAATGCAAAAGAACCCCTTTGGAAGAGGGGGCCGAGTTTGTACCCCAGCCTTCCCATGGGAAATCCAGGCAGGCAGCGGTCCCAGGGCATCCCTCTCCTGTCCGGAGGAGCCAGCTGGCAGGAGAGACTGTGCCAAGCATTCGCTCTGGCTCTCGGGCAGGTGGGAGACGAAGGGGGGTGATGGGAGATGAAGAGGGTGAAGGTGCAGCAGTAAATCTTGTAAAAGGCAGCAGGAAAACAGGGAGCTGGAGGCAGGATGGATATTAGCGAAATTGGGTTAAGCCGCATGCGGACACTTTTCATTCAGAATTAAAGTGGCTTTAATTAGAATGCAGCTGGCTGCTGAAGGGATTGCTGCTAAATCAAATTAAGGCTTCTTGATTTGTGAGCAAGAGCCTAGCCAGGGTTTAGGGTGGTTTAACTAAGCCACAGGTTTTGCCCAACTCAGATTAACTCTCCAAACCATCACCATCGGTGCGCCCTGTGCTCTGGGTACTGAAAACCCACATTGTGTCCAGTGTCCCTTTTGGGGGGACAGCGGCACAGGGGACCCAAAAGCCAGTCCGTGCTTGCAGGTTGTCCAATGCGCTGCGTTTCAGTCTCCACCGGTGAGTTCTAACCCTCCCCACGTCCTCCCCGTCATGCCGGTGGCAAGCTGGTAACATCTTGTAATAATCTACTTATCCCCTGGGAAAGGTGTATAAACGTTCCCATCTTCAAGAGTGCGATTAGTGTATTTGCATTTCGCTTCAAGTTTACAGAAAATAATCCGCTCCCGTGTGGAAGAAATAGCTGGTGGAAATGTTGTGGCTTCTTTTGGGTGTAAATACCCTGACTGTAGGAAAAAAGCTTTCCTGCCCAAGGGCTCTGGGCTGGGGGGGCACCCTGCCTGCTGCCGGGGCCACCCTTCAGGAGGTCTCCATCAGGCCCCCGCCGCACAATGAGCACAGGGGACTCCATCCCACGCCGAAATTAGAGTAGGAGGGTTTCTTAGCATAGCAGGTTGGAGCCTTCGCTGATATTATCGCCTTCCAGGGGGATTAAACTGAACCCACCATCTTTAAAAAGTTATCGCTGAGATTTTCATGCATTAACTCAGTAGTTGAACAAAATCAGCTGGAGTGAAAGGAGAGCTCCAGCAGGGTTAATGACTCTGGAAATTGCCGATTGGTTTGTGAGTTTATATATAGTGTCTCTCATTGTATTGAACAGCAGAGAAAGGTCCCCTTTTGAATTTCACTGCTGGATACAGGGTAAAGTTCAGGTTTTCATTTTCTAGAATACTTAAAAAGCTTTTGAATTGCTGCTGAAAGACTCAGGAATTGATGCTATTTCATAACTCCAGTTGAAATCTAACAGAAAAACCTTTTCCTAGGGGAATTCAGCAGAAAGTTGGCTGAAGCAGCTGATCCCAGCCCTTGACATCCCCCTTGGCCTCTGTGGTGAGACACGCACCCCTGCCTGGATGGGTGCAGCCCCCAACCCCTGCCTGCCCACAGCTAATGACTGACACCCCAATTTTCCTGAGGGTACCTGTTTTCTGTGGTGCGCTGCTCTGCCTCACCACGCTGGCTCCCCCAGCACAGCAGTGGTTTGAGGGGAAGTTTCTCCCGGGAGTGACTTGCTCCTGAAAGTAAAGCGCGCTTTAGCTGTGGCACCGACAGCAGGCAGGTCGCAGGCAGGGCTAATGAGCCGGGAGGTGGCCTGTCAATCCCCAGGGTATCTCTTGCCATGATGAAGATGGTAGCTGGCTGCAGCGGCTTGGTCGCTGGCTGTTCTCTAATTAGGTGAGGTCTTTGTGCGGAGTGAAAAGCTTCCCCATGTGCCTTGTGTTTGAGCACCTCGAAAGGCGATTGTCAGACTTTGGGCTTCGCTGTGCGGTTGGGGCAGGGGCTGGGTGAGGCTCAAAATAAATTCCCAATATCTATTGTGTTCCTTCCTCCTCTCCACTTCAATTGTAAAGATTAGGTAATCTTAAAAGCTGCTTCAAACTCTGCTTGAGGACATTATTTTTGCAGCGCCGGTAGAGCACGGGTGTGCTGGGGAAAGCAGGGATGGGTCTGGGTTCTCGGCCATCACCTGCTGGGTGTCCTCGCAGTGGAGAGCCCAGGCACCCCGTTGGTACTTCTGACTCTTGCTGCCCGTTTTGGGCAGCGGCTGCTGTCGTCTGTTGTTGTTTACACCCGAGATTAAAGAGCATAGCTGATGCCAGCTCCCGGCTGTAGTAAGAGCTCAGCAAATGGCAAGAGGCAGTTTCTGCCCCAACGACATCCAGAGCCAGCACAGGCAAGACAGCCCCAAAGCTGCTGAGCATGCCTGGCCAACAGAACCAGCCTGGAAGTCTCTTCCTAGCTGAAAACTGCTTTATTAAGACTGCAGATCACAATCTGGTGTGAAACTCTTGAGTTAATCTCTCTCCCAAAGTGAGGTATGCATCTGCAGTTGATGTGCATCTGAAGGGAGGAACCAGTGAGGTTTTGTGGGGGAGGAAGCGGAGAAATCCAAAGGGATGAAGCAGAGGGAAATGCAGCTCAGACTCAAGGGGTATCTCCAGGGAAGGTGCCCAGGCTGCAGTGGCCTCAGCCAGGCTAGAAAGCTTTGGGTAATGCAGACTGTTCCAGTAGGGACAACAGGAGGATGTGGGCAAGCCCGGGTGAGAAGCTGGCGGGGGGCATGGGCAGGGCGGTCCCAGCACAGCCTGGAGGTCTTGCCCCTGGGAGTGCAGGCAGGCAGGCATATCCCCAAGGATGAGGCTTCCCCTGAGAAGCGCCAAGTCCTCTCTGCTGATCTGCTTATTCCTCTTTGGAGCTTCATGCATTTGGAGTGGAGCTCATTTGGCAGCAGAGAGTATCGCTTTGGGGCTCTACCTTCGCTGGGGTGAGCGGGGCATGGGTCAGGACACCGGGCTCAGTCCCTGCCCAGGAGTGTAGGGCCTTTGGGTGCCTCTGCCGTGGAGGCACCATGCCAAGTGGGGGACATCCCTGGGGGACAGCAGCCACTATGTGCCCCAAAGCAGGACAGTCCTCCTGGGGGCCGGCTTCCCTGTCTGACAGGCTGAGCTGGGGAGAAGCAGGGCTGGGGATGCCTGTGGGCTTTCTTCTGGCATTGATGGATCAGCAGAGGGAGACAAAAGCCCAGCTGGAGCCGGTGCATCACGCCTAACCCCAGCCCAGCTGGTGCGACAGCCCTGGGATCAGTGGCCAGAGGATGCTGAGCGCAGCCCCCTCTGCCCACTGGCCATCCCTCCTGGGCACTGGGTTTGAGGTGCCAAGCTTAGGCTGTCCAAAGATGATAAATTCAGTCTGACCCTGGCTTCGTGCACTAGGGAGAGCAAAGAAATGCCTTCCACCAAAGCAGAGCATTTGCACAAAGTTCCCGGGCAAGCCGGCTTTCCTCCCGCCGTGGCGGCTTGCGGCTCCGGAGCCTCTCCTGTGCTGCACAGCCCAGCTCCGTCCGCAGAGGTGTTTGGCCTCTTGCATTTCACAGGTCCGTGCCATGAGGTTGTCGTTCGTCGGTGAGATGGGCTGGGAGCTGCACGTACCCAAGGCGGACTGCGTGAAGGTTTACCAGGCAGTGATGGAGGCGGGTGCCCGGCACGGCATTACCAACGCCGGCTACAGAGCCATCGACAGCCTCAGCATCGAGAAAGGTTTCTTGCTTTCCTTACAACAGCACTCATTGCTTTGTCTCTGGACAGGGGACCAGGGCAAATGACTTTTTCCCAGCTTTGAGGGCAGGTTAGTGTGACTGGAGGTCTGGCAGCTACTGGCAGCCCCAGAGCTCCTTGCTGAGACTTCCCCAATATGGGCTCCTCTTGAGGGTGCTTTGTCCAGGGCCAAGTGAATCGAGGGCAATGGGGTGTCCAAGAGGCAGAGGTGATGTCTTGGTCTCCTGATGCTGCTCACCATGGGCTTGCTACCGTCGCAGGGAGAGGCTGGGTGACTGATACCTGCTCTCTGTAGGGTACAGGCACTGGCATGCAGACCTGCGCCCCGACGATACCCCACTAGAAGCAGGCTTAGCCTTTACCTGCAAGCTCAAGTCCAGCATCCCGTTCCTGGGCCGGGAGGCTGTGGAGGCTCAAAAAGCCAAGGGCATCTTCCGCCGCCTTGTCTGCTTCACCACCGAGGAGTGAGTACCACTGCCGGGCTCCGCTCAGCGCCAGGCATCACCCAATGCCAGTGGCCGCACTGGGTTGAGCACCTTCAGCCTTCCCCATCCACCGCTGCACCCGGGCGTGCATGTGCAGCTCAGTTGCAAGCTGGCTCGGCTGTTTTCCATGCTCTAATTCCATCTCTAATTTAAATCCCACTGCAAATTCCCTGCTGGATGTTTAATGGGAGCTGGAAATGGTGTGACAGGGAGTTGGTTTATCTTGTTTCACCCAGAACAGTGGGAGGTTTTATAAATCGGGCTGGAGGGGCCTTGCAAGCACCTGGGATCAGCGCAGGGAGGATAGTGAACCTGTGGGCAGCCGGAGCCCTGGCACATAGGCTGGCCTGGGGCAGAGCCAGGGTCTGGTTCCCCCAAACCCCTCTCCCCCATGGGGTCCCAACCTGGGGCTTTGCTGATGGCAGCTCTGCCTTCGCCTTGCAGGAAGGTGCCGATGTTCGGCCTGGAGGCGGTCTGGCGGGACGGGGAGGTGGTCGGCCACATCCGTCGGGCAGACTTTGGATTTGCCATCGACAAAACCATTGCCTACGGCTACATCCGTGACCCCGCGGGGGGCCCGGTGAGTACAGAGCCC
Organism: Phalacrocorax carbo; assembly: GCF_963921805.1. Lineage (NCBI taxonomy): Eukaryota > Metazoa > Chordata > Aves > Suliformes > Phalacrocoracidae > Phalacrocorax > Phalacrocorax carbo. The sequence continues at coordinate 4,783,338 of NC_087530.1, forward strand.
CTGCTGCTGCCAGCCCCTGGGGATGGCTGCGCCTCCTTCCCCGCAGCGGGGGCTTGCTGGGAGGGAGTGTAACGCTTGTTCGGTTTTGAAGCCATATGCACAAACCCATTGCAAACCTGCTGTCGTCTGGGGAGTGAGACGGGGCAGAGGCTGGAGGGTGAGGGATGCCACGGCTCAGCGGTGAGGTCGGTCTCACCGGCTGTTGCTCTGTGTGGCCCCGGCAATGCTCTCCGGCTCAAGCGCTGCCTCGGATGTTAATTGCAACCGATTATTTAATTGCAGCAGTAAATTAACTTACATTATATGGAGCAATGGCCAATAGGCGCACAGCAGGCTCTTAATTAACTGTGGGAGACTCCTGGATAGTAAATCAGATGCCCTCATTAAGCAGCATGCTGTAGGCAGAGGCCAGGGAACCTGTGTGGGGACAGAGGGCTGTGGGTGACGTCCGCAAGGACCCTCCCTGTCGCAAACCAAGAGCAGTGCATATGGTCATGCTTTCATCCTCTTGCTTGCTTTGACTTTTAATTCTGAATCAGTGCAAGACTCCCAGGTCAAGTGGTTTTGTGTTCCAGTTAACCCCTCCTCCACTGGGGGCCATCTTTTCTCCCCATGGTGAATGTTCCCTCCCTTCCTTTCCCCCTTTCCCGCTCTTGTCTCTCTCCTCTATGTTACATCTCACTCTCCCGGCCGCCCCCGCCTGCCCCAGGCAGTGTGACGGAGGCAGCAGGATGGAGGTGGCGGGGGGGGGGGACGGTCCCCTCCTGCCTGTGGCGAGGCACTGGTGCGGCAGAGCGGTGCTGGGCGCATCCCCGCCGGCTGCAGCCGTCGCGCCGCTCTCCCTGCTTGCACACCGGCTGCAGGGAGAGCTTTGCTGCGGCGGCGTGCCGTGGGGCTGGCGGCGGGCGGCTGCCTGCTGGGCTTCGCAGCAACCAAAATGGTGGGGAGAGGCACTGCGTACGGGTGGTTGTGCCGTGGGGTGCCCTGCCAGCTCCTTTGTGTGGCCACTCCAGCCGGCTACAGCCAGGAAGCAGCTTGTTAGGTAGATGTTAATGTGCAGCCCTCGTCTCCCCGCTCCCTGGGATAACTGCTGCTTGGTTTGGGCAATAATTGCGGAAGGTGGGGAGAGCTTTGCTGTGCAGGGAGGGGAGGGGGCTCGGGGGACCCTGCCCCACACCAACCCCATCAGAGTCTTGGTGCTGGACCCAGACCCTGCACCAACCCCAAGCCCTTGGAGGAGGGCACACAGAGCCCCCCTTTTAGCAGGTCGCTGGAAGCGGGGTGCCCGGCATGTGCTGGGCTGCCTGTGGCCCTTGGGTTTCCCTCCCATGGATATGGCCCTTCAGTGACTGGGTGTGGTGTTCCCCGGCTCCGGGAAGCAGGGTCCAGGGTGGGGATGTCTCTGCAGCAACGGGGCTAGAGGGTCAGAGGAGGAGAAGAGGTTCAGGGGGTGAGTTGGAGAGGAGAGAAACAAAAATTGTTTGTTCCTAAATCACTGACAATTTCCAGGTGATAAGAACACACTGGCATTGAGAGCCCCCAGTCCTTCCCTGTGTGAGGTTGCCGCAGCCGCCGGCACTGCCTGGCAGTGGGTGAGACCCAGGGGCGGAGGGGACAGCCCACGCTCCTCATGCCAAGCGGTGACATCCTGGCTGTCACCGTGGTCCCCTCCTGCAGCCAGGCCTGACCCCGTTTGGCTGTGCCATTCCCTGGTTGCTCTGGCCCCTCTGGCAATTAGCCCCCACAGCCTGGCTGTAAGCGCAGTGTGCGCTGGGTGCCACTGAAAATATCCACAGGAAAAAAAAAAACCTCCAAAAAAATTAAATACTGCATTCTTTTAATTTTTGTTTAGCTGAGTGCTTTTAAAAAAAAAAAATCTGTTTTCCTCCTCTCCATGCATCCTCCTGGGATGGCAGAGCCGGGGTTTCTGCAGAAAGCAGATCCGCAGGGTAGCATGGGAGCTTGCCCAGTGGTGGAGCTGGGATGCTGGCAGGGGCTGGTGCCCCACCGGTGCCTCGCAGCACCTAACAGAGCTTTTGCCGTGGCTCTGCCTTGCAGGTCTCGCTGGATTTTGTGAAGAGTGGCAGGTACGAGCTGGAGCGGATGGGAGTGACCTACCCTGCCCAAGCACACACCAAGTCCCCGTTCGACCCGGACAACAAGCGAGTGAAGGGCTTTTACTGAGAGTGCGGCAGTGCGGGGCTGGCGAGCGGGTGCTGCGATGCTGGGCTGGGGAGAGGGAAGAGGCCATTAGGAGCTGCCGACTGCATTCCCAGTCCCTGGGTGCCCCAGCTAGCTCCGGGGTCTGCAGGGAGAGCCAGGCAAACGTCTGCAGCAAGCTCATCAAGCAAATTTGGGTCAAATGAGAGGGAAAGAAGAGGAAGAGATTCTAAAGATTCTAAAGGTTTTGTTGCTCTGTTTTCTAAATGAAGCAGTACCACTACAGCAATAATTCTTTTCCATGGGTTAATTGGCCTGAAAACAGTGTTTTGCTCGACTGCAAATTAAGTGGTTTCAATTTTTGACTTTGCTGGAAGCCCTGTCCCCCAAAATGTAGTTTCACGCTGCTTGGAAATGAATTTTTTAAACTAACTCTGCTGTTAATACAGCTGTAGCCTCCAAACGTGCTGTCTCTCTGGTCCCTTGCTGCATCTGTCCCTGCTCTGATGGGTGTCACCTTGTCCTGGCTGTGCCCTGGGGACCCGGTGCTGGGGTGGGAGTGCTCATGCAGGCCATGGAGGGAAGGGGCAGGGGGCCTGGGGCCATTGCCCAGGCTCACGCTGTGGATGCTCAGCCCATTGCAGGGTTCTTCTGCACTGCTAAATTCTTGGCTTTACCCAGGGCGTTTCCAGGCATGTTCTTCCCATCTCTGCAAGCACAGGTTTAACCCTCCATCCCATCTTGCCCCGGTCACAGCCGGAGCTTTAGGTCCCGCTTTGGCAAAATGCATCCTTGTGGCTCCAAAGTTCAGAGGGCGTTTAAGCACCAACTTCTGTTACTTTCAGTGGTAATTGGCACATAAGGCCCTTTAAAAAATCAACCCTGGGGAACGAATCGTTCACTGCCTGCTTCGATTTTGTTTGTGGTGCTCAGTGTGCGATGGCTGTGCGGGAGGCGGGGAGGATCGGTCCTCCCAGACCTGAACGATGACCGTGTCCATTTGTGGGAGGGTGAGCGTAAAGGCAAGTCCCAGTTTCTGGCCGTGGCAATGGGTGCCCAGGGAGCGCTGCCAGCCTGCGCCAGCCCCGGGTTTGAAACGAGGAAAATACGGTCGTGCCGTGCAGCCCTTGATGCTTAACTGGGGAGACATTCTCGTGTTGTGCCCCAGAGAATAAAAGAAACTCCCGGAGGCAAGTGCTGTTGGAATGTGGGTCCTTGCTGCGCGCGTGTGTAGCCTCTGAATTTGGAGGAGAAGAAAAAAAGTGTTTGATGAATGTGTTTTGGCCCACGGCTGATTTGCTGGTACAGTTTGTGTCTGTGTGTCCTCTGGGCTGCTCCCAGTACGGGCAGGACCAGCTCAGCACTGTGGTGTAAGCTCACTGACTGGGGCACCGACACCAGGGCTGCCCTTGGCCCCCGGCCGCCGGCGGCTCCGTGGTCCTGCCTGCTCTGCTGGCATCTTCCGAAGGTCACCTTGGAGGTGGCTCCTTTTAGCTGCCGACAGAGAGGGGGACGCACGCAGGGGCTGAGCTGCGTGCTGCCAGCCCCGCAGCCTCCGGCAGCGCAGAGCCAGTCTCGGAGGTGTCAGGGACGGTTTTTCATCTCACGCACACAGCCCGTGACCCCCCGGCTGCTAAAGGGAGGGGACAGCTGACCCCAGCCTGCCCACATAATTGCCCCTTGCTCTGGTCCCCTGGCTGGACTCCATCCTCAGCAGCGCAGCGAGGGCCTGGTCTCCGCTGAAGCTTTCACCCGCCTGAAGAAATAATCACACTGCGTGCTTTTCACTTTATTTCCCTTGACTAGTTTTGCTTGGTTTATGCCGTCTTTAGAGCCGATTTCAATTCCTTAGCCTCATGCAACAAGCGCCATGGGCAAGAGTCTGAACTCTCAAGTGCTTTGGTTTTACTAGAGACATTAAAAAACAAGATTGGGATGAATTTTTCGCTGAATAGGAGGTGAGTGCGCTCCCTGATTCTGGCCAGGCGGAGGGCAGAGGGAGTGGCCGCCGTCCTCTCCGTTTGTCCTGGGGATAAATGCAGGACTGAGCACGCTGCCTCCCTGCCGAACCAGGGATCCACTGTGTGCCAGGAAGATAATGTTTTGCTTCAAAAATACCTTTCTGATCCACAGTGCTCTGACCTAAGATTTTCCTTTAAACTCGAGGTGGCCGGGAGGGCAGGATTTGGCTGCAGCCTTGCCCTGGATCCCACCCGCTCCAGGGCAGCGAGGGACAGGCACCCACCAGGGACGGACGGGCTCCACCGGCCTTTCCTCTGCTCCTCCCTAATATCTTCCCTCTGGAGCTCAACAGCAAAAAGCAGGGTTTTTTTTCTCTTTCCTTTTTTTTTTTTTTTTTACATTTAGGTATTTAATGGAGTCATTTTTTCCTGCCCAAAGGTTTGTCTTTCCCCCTATGTCCCTCCCCCTCCATCTCTCCCCCTTTCTAAAACCCATCACAGAGGTATCATTTGTTCCTGGCCATTGGCATCTGGTGGCGTCAAGACAAATAATCCCCAGCGCGGGGGAGTGGGAGGAGGAGCGCGGCGGGGAGCCGCAGTCCCTGCAGCGGGGAGGCGAGCGCCGGGTGGGCGTCGCGGCATCCCTCCCTGCCTCCATCCCTGCCGTGGGTGCTGGCATAGGAGAGTGCCCGCGGAGCCGCCCTGAGCCAGATGGGACTGTGGGGCACCAGGAAGGCTTGTATGCTTCTCCCATGCAGGGTTTTTGCTCTATGCCTCAGTTTCCCTGCAGGAAAACAGGCTTTTTCCCCCCTCCCCGGGGCCGAGCTGGGTTGAACACAATAGCAAACCTCCACATTATTATTCTGGGGGCGGAAAGCAGCATTACTCAGAGCCAGGATTGCTAATAATGCACTAAATATAGCGCTTTCCATCTCCAGAGTACTTTCTGAACTCTAGCTCATAAGCCCTAACCGCCTCCAGAGGCAGGGGCCAGGGCGCCGGCCAGCATCGCTGTGCAGGCAGGGATGCCGGGAGAGCGACAGGGACAACGTTGCCTGCGGATGCTCCTGCCTGGAGGAGCTTCCCTTCGAGGTGGAGAGAGCAGGCATCGGGTCAGTCCTTCCTGAGCTCGCCCAGGTTGAGGGGGATGGGGGCGGCCGGCCGAGGCCCCGGGGCGGGCGGGCAGCGAGGGACGGGCTCCTGCAGCCTCTTGGTGATGGTGGGAAGTGGCTGCTTCTCCCACTCGCCCTGCAAGAGAGATGAGACCAAGTCCAGGTTTTGGGTACTTGGAGGCTCCATGTTTCTCCCTACTTGTAAAAATGAAATGATCTTTAATGTTTGAAGTGGTTTTATCCCAAGCCAGGATGTTTTCTTATGAGACATCAACAATTATTTGTATTGCAGAAGCACCTATGCATCCCCTTAGCAGCGCAGATGTCTCCACTGTACCACATTGCACAAACCTACCATGATTAGAGAGTTTCCCCCCCCAAAAAGTGTTACCCACCAAATTGGATGGAGACAACTTAAACCAGGGAGTCCCATCAACCCACCATGTTCTCAGCCCAGCCCTGAAAAATGCTCTCCCAGAATCACAGAATGGTAGGGGTTGGACGGGACCTCTAGAGATGATCTTGTCCAACCCCCCTGCTTTATCAGGGCGTAGCTCTACCAGGTATTGGCAGGAAGGTTGGCTGGAGGCAACGTTTGCAGTGTGGCAGCATGGATTTTGTGTGCAGCTGCTGTGAAACAGGAGGGACACAGAGCCTGGATGAGGTGCCACAGGGCAGAGCCGGGAAAGGGCTGTCACAGCCACCAGGGCTCAAGGTGACCATGGCCAGGACAAAACCCCCAGCTCTGTGTATGCACGGGGGCACCTCGTCTTGGGGATGCTCCCTGCAAGGAGCGATCTGCTGGAGTCAGCACTGAGGGCTGAGCCCGCCGGGCAGGACCTAGCTCAGATGTGATGTGTTGGTCCGGGTTAGTGGCCAGGTGAGACGCGGGCAGGGGCTGCGAGGGCGAAGGGGGGGCTCAGCCTGGGCTGAGCTCTGGTTCGGCGATGCAACGGTTTGGCTGCTGGCTGCGCGCCCATGCGGAAACATCAGCGAAAGGCTGAGCTGCAGCGTGAGCAGGAGGAGGGAGGTCTGGAGACAGGAGGTAGAGCTGTGAGTCACCAGCAAGAAGATGAAAGTTGAATTTATGTTTTTAGATTAAATTCCTTGTAGTAAGTCAAGCGAAATGGGCCAGAGCCTGCACCAGCACCAGGAAAACCCTGGGGAAAGGTGGAGGGGGATGGAGGGACCCTCCCAAAGCACACGGGGAGCAATCGGAGAGGGGACAGCATTGCAGGGAAGCACCAGCTGAAGAAACTACTATTATCCTGTACCCTTATGGCTTAATAGAGCAGTTAAGCTTGTTTAGGGTGCGCCTTCTCCAGGGCTTGGCCCCAGCCCTGAGCCCATCTGCCGTGGCAGTCTGCCCTGCCGACACATCCCAAACCTTGTGCTAGCAGCTCACAAGCACCCTGCTTTTGGGGTAGATCAAAGGTATTTGGAGTGTCTTGACAGTTGTTTTCAGTGCTTTTTAGTGGACGTCTGAATGTAGAAACTATAGAAAGTATAGGTTCATTGCGAGCCCTTGCAGGTGCAGGGAACTTGGGTACAGCAGCATCCCCACAGCCACTCGCAAGGGTTACCCTGAGATTTTGCTCAATAATTAACAGCACTCGGTCCTTCCAGAAAGCTCGTCAAGTTTGGGATTGCTGAACTGCAAAAACATGAGCTTAATTAGAAGCTGGTGCTTTTCTCTTGGCAGAAACAGTGTGGAATAAATGAGATGTCTTAAAATCAGGCTCGCTCTGAAAACACCATCAGAGCAGGAGGGGCAGCTCGGCTCCTAAGCCCTTGCTGCAATGTTCGTGACCCACTTAGTGCTGGCATCGGCTCTGCTCAAGTCTCTTCTTGGCCACTCCCCAGACCTATCTAAAATCAAGACAGTTGCTTGGGCCATAATTAAGAGGTTTAATTACTAATTCTGCTGCTGCACAAAAGTTCAGTGTCACTTCCATCCCTGCAGCAGAGCTCTGCATGGCCGAGAGGTGCCGGGTCTCCAGTTCCAGGGAACTGGGAAGGTTTCTGCCCCCTCCAGAACAGACTTCGCTAAAGGGGTTTTACTGGGGCAGAGAGCTGATGGTCTTCCCTGCAATCAGCTCAGCATCGTCCGGCGCTGCGGTGGATAGCACTGGATCCGGAAATAGCACATCATGTAAGTTTATTACCCTGATAAACAGCGTTGGGAGCTGATGGTGATAGGGACCATCAGTGGGTTTAAATCTTCATCACCATCATTGCCATGACCATCATCGCTGGGCCTGGTTTTTCTTTAATGATCTCACGGCACTTTATCCCTCACGTTTTGCTGGATCGCCACATTTGGAGACTGCACAGATGCTGTGCGTAATGAGCTCGCCCTGCTGGGACCTGATGTGATTTGCCAAAATCCTAAAAAACCACCTCATGTTTGTCCTCAGCTCTGGAGCTAGCCCTGCTTTAATGCTCAGCAAAAGCAGCCTCAAAATCACTGTATGCAAATGCATCTCCTAATTGAATCCGGCTGAGCACATCCACAGCGGGCTTGTGCCGTATTGTTTTAAGCACCAGGTTTGGGCTGAGCTCAGCGTCCTGGTGACGCCGGGGTTCCCCAGGCAGCTCCAGCTCCCTGCCCTCAGCCTGCTGAGCGCAGCCATGTCCCGAGCACCGGAGGCTTGACCCATCTCATCAGGGTCACCCTGCAGCACAGCTCTGCCAAGCTGCTTTTTACCTATGGCCGGGGGTTTTGCTGTGAAGCTTTGGTTGTGAAGCTACACGTACCGGGAACCGGACGGCTGAGGATTTGTTGCAGTGCATCGAGATCGGAGCAAAGCCGTAGAGGGATTTCAGCACGTCTCTGTTGAACGTGTTCCAGGGAACTGAGAAAAACTGCTGTGGGATGGAGACCTGCGGGCACATGCAGACCTCCTCGTCGTTAAACCTGGGGCAGGAGAAATGCCACACTGTAACGCAGAAGTGCTGTCCCCTTTTAGCACTGAATGTGTCTAATTCCTCCCTGCCTAAAGCTCGGCCTGGGAAGGCTCTGAGGTCGGCTCTGGGAGCGGGGAGAGCCTAGCACAGCTGGCACCCGCGGGGGAAGATTTGGGCCAGCTGGACTGCCCGTGAGTAGGACACCCTGCGCAAGGTCAGCATCTGTCCCCTCTCATCGTGGCTGAATGAGCTGCAGCCTGCTTCTCTGGCAGGGGTGCTCGGTGTCTGCCTTGGGTTATAAGAAGTATTTTGCCCATAAGCACTTGGCCATGCACTGCCTCTTGCTGGGAAGTCCCAGCTGGGAATGCTCTCCCTTCCCTGATCTCACTACACAGCCATCCTTACAGCCCTGGGTTTGGCTGCCTGCTCTGAGGGCAGGACTGTGCTCCCGCGTGCAGCCACGGCTCCTGAACCCCCCACGGCCTGTGACCCCCCGCGTACCTACTGCACAGCCAGCACCTCGAACCCCACTTCTTAAACTTTTTTCCAGTGTTACTAGCAAAGAGCTCTGCAACAGTCCCTCTCCCCTCAGCGCTGCCGTGCGGGGGCTCTGTACCTGTTCACGAGGTTGAAGTATCGGTGCAGGTAGCCTGGATCCACAGCGCTTTTGCACAACTCCAGCTGTGTCTGGGGGTAGTAGTGCACGTAGTTCACGCACATCTCCTCCAGGATGCCAAACCCGCCCTGCGGCAGACACAGACGTGCTGGCGGCAGGGTCTGGCTCTGCCCTGCGGGGCTGCACAGGCAGCGGGGAGGGCAGGGGGTCTGCAAAGGCTAAAGCTCACACCTGTACGTGCACACATGCACATATATATATGTATGCACCCCTTCAGGTGCATGGGATGGGCAGTACTCTGCTCATCCTGTTGGCCCATTATGCAAGGACAGGCTTTCAGGCTAGATCGTGTGATTTACATTAAAATGCAGATTTCCTATAATCCACCTGCTATATTTAGCTTGGTCCCTGTTGACGGTACCTCTGACAGGCTCTTTTTGCTGCCTGTGTAAGAAAATAACATGCACTGTCAAAAAATGCCACTTCTCTTTAATTACAGTTAATCCCCAGTGGAACAGTTTGTGACGGGAATTAGAGTGACACATGCTACTTCTCAATTAGCACCTTAACATCCCCGCTGCAGGCAGCAGAGCCTTGTGGGCTCGCTTCTTTACCACCCTCCCTTTGGTTTCTGGCTGTGATTGAGCCCAGGTTCATGCAGGTGCCCGCTTTGTGGGTGCCGCCAGCCGTGGGGTGCAAACAGACGCCAGCCCCGCGCGGGCAGGCGAGCTCGCCCCTGCACTCACCACCGTGACTCGGCTCCGGTCCTCCGTGTTGTATGTGCAGGTCGTGATGAGTTCGTCGCCCTGGGAGGGGTTTGAACACAGACACGTGTAGGTGTGAGAGTGCGGAGCTTTCCCTCCCCGACCAGAGAATCTGGGGACTGGGGAGTTTGTAACATAGCAGATCTCTGCTCTCTGTAGAGGTGTCAGCCCGTGGGCAGCCTGTTTCCCCGCCAGCGCCGGCCGCAGTGCCGCAGGAGCGCTTGCTAAACTTGTATCCCCTGGGGAGATTCCCTAGGGCTGTATCCCAGGGATGGTGTTTCCTGCCTTCTTCACTTTCTAAGAATTTCTGCAGGGCTGAAGCACCTCAAAAATGCACTTAGGCAACATTTTGAATTGCCAAACCTGTATGTGACTTGATGGCACAACTGCCTCCCCCTCCACGGTCGGTGCTGAGCCCGTGGGGACACCCCAGAGCACAGCCCTGGGTATGGTTTCAATAGGTGCTGAGGCTTTTGAGCAGCCTCCTGGGGCATGACGACTCCTGTAGGTGCCCTCGCTTTGCAGCCAGGTCCTTCCTCACCCATACAGCCCCAGGGCACGCTCAGCCTCTCTTGTACCACCCACTCCCACCACATTTGCTGCCGAATCTCTTCTTCCCTTCCACCAAGCAAGGAGGGAGGAGGCACCTCCAGTGCGTGCATGGTTTGCCCTCGCCCCCCTAGGAGCCCCCCTCTGCTAGAGGAAGCCCAGCTAAATTAGATGCTTAATTTAGCTCCTGGCATGGTTCTGCTGCCCACACACTGGTTTCATGCTATATGAGATGGGCCCCGGCATCCCCAATGCATCCATGAGGAGGTGGCAGATGTGACCCAGGGACCATGGGGAGCATCTCCTCCCGCAGCCCCTGGGAGGTCCTGGGCGGCAGTGGGTGCCTGTGTGTGGGCAAGGGCTGCTGGTAGCAGAGGGGATGAGGTGGTGGAAAGGAGTCAGGAGTCTCGGGGCTGTGGGGTCAGGGAAAAGTCTTGCACTATTTGGAGCCACCACGGTTTTGGGAGCCACTCACTGGAAAAACTGCAACCACCTTCTTCAGCATGCGGATCTCCTGGGAGGGAAGGAAAGGGGCCGTGTTAGAGCAATGCCATGGTGCTGTGCCTGGGGCAGCCCCACAGGTGACATCCAGCCAGGACCCCCCGCTGCCCCTGCAGACCCCGGTACCTGGAAGTGAGGGCTGTAGTGACCATCGGCATTCACGACCTGCCGCTCTCTCCCGTCCCGGGACAGCACTGTCACCACTTTTCTTCCTGCCAGGTGAGTGTGGAGCTGGGAGGCGAAGATGCGGATGCCGGCAGTGGGCAGAGCCTGAGGGAAGCATGGCTCAAGCCTCTATATCCGACCCCATCCCTCTCACCTCCAGTGCATCCCCTTGCTGTGGTCTCGAGACCCTGCACCGGCTCCCACACAGGGGTTTGGGGAATGCTGTGCCATTGGGACAGCGTAGAAATGAGCTCCCTGCAGAGTAACAGATGCTCGGTCCGCTGCCAAATCCCACGTACGCGCTGCTGTGCCCTAAGTCAGCGGGACCAGCCAAGCCACATGCTGCTTGCTTCCTTGCTTTCATTAGTGGTGGCACAAACAGTTCCTTTTGAGTAGGCCCTACAAAAGCACCCACTAAAAATTCCCTTAGAGCAAGGTGGGCATTTTGAAACTCTCATTGAGAACCCTTGGCGAGCTCCTTGGAAGCAGAGACCAATCCTCCCATCTCCGGGGGGAAAGCACCGCTGAGGCACGGCCAGCTCGGCAGTAAGTTTTATGGGAATAGTACCCCAGGAGAGCTGCTTCGAGGGGGATTCAGCGCACCCCAACCAGCTGCTCACTGTTTGTTGTACACAGCAGGTTTTTCTTTCCAGCACAACCTCATGGTAAGAGGTTTGGGGAGTTTAAAACTGGGCATTGGGACCCCAGAACTCAGTGCTGTATCACTGCTGCCTGGGACTTGAGAAAAACCATTTGCAACCTCTTTTTCCGAGGCAAAGCCGAGGCGGAGAGGATGGGCACTCACCAACTGGGTGCATTTGTCGGTGCAGTACCCTGTGAGGACAAAGGCATCCTCACCCGGAGGAATGGCCATCACTGGCGTGTAGACCAAGCCCAGCTCCATGATGCCAGCGTCGTAGCGTCGCAGGGTGGCCGTGTAGTAGAGGCGGATCCCCGAGGAGTCGCGGCGACCTGGTGAGCAAGAGGATGAGGCTGCAAGTCACCGCGGGAGAAGTGACGGCTGCCAGGACAAGGTCAGGAGTGAAAAATGACACTGTGCTGCAGCTGGCATGGGGAGAGGTGTTCCAGCCTCTCGCTCGCAGCTTTCTTCATGTGTGCAGTTCTTATTGTTTTAAAATTCTAGATATTTTGGTGCAAGTCTTTACTGAGTGGCCCCAAACATACGCCTGCTCCCCTAGAGAGGTCACCAACCTGAGGCCAAGAGAGGTGGTTGCTCCAAAGGCAGAGTAGTGCCTTTGGAGAGCCCAAAGCGGGAAGCCAGCTCATGGGGTGCTTTGGAGAACTCCCTCAGAAATACGGCTCATTGCGTCTTTAACTGATATGTCCAAATAACTAAGGCCATGCTGTTACTGGGGGCCTGGCAGGAGGAGAAATGCATATGGAGCAAGTACTCCTTGCATTTGGAAAGCTTCTGGTCTCTCTTGCATTTGAGGTTGCTCCATTTAACGCCCACCCCAAGGAGCTGGTGGGAGTTGGAGAAGACCCTGTGCCCATGGTGTGCCCCTGGCAGATGCTGGCCATGGGGCAGGCAGAGGCAGCAGTGAGCTCTGCTGAGATGAGCTCTGGCTCTCATTTGCCACCCAGCTTTGTGAGCAAAGAGAAAGGGCAGGTTCAGTAGGTCAGGAGGGATTCAGGCTGGCTTTGAACCCTCTGTCTCTGGGCTGAAGCCCACCCAGGGATAAGAATAACTGGGGAGACACTATTGGTTAACATGCAAAAGCAGATAAATCATGAAAGACATGAGCTCAGTATTTATAGACGTGTTTCTTCTCGAGTTGCCGAATGTGCTATGATTGATCTACAGTACATATGCTCTGGTCTCCTAAAAATATACTTGGGTAGTCAAGAAGCCACTTGTTTTTATGTAAATGAAGAAACTGGGTTGTTTGGAATGCTTTTTTTTTTTAAATGTGTCTCCTGACAATGTTATTGAAGCAGGAGTACCAGTAAAACAACATCTAAATTCCCCCATCCCCAGGCAGGCTGGTGCTGTCTCTCTGGTGACTCTGGCACTGCTAATGCTCTTGGCTCTGGGCTCAGACCCACCGCCGCCTTGCACAGAAACTGCAGGGGCACCTGGGACAGCCCAGCTAAATAACGGAGTTGGCTTGGACCATTGCCCTGCAGGAATGATGTGCAGGGGCATCTTTCTGCCCCGGGGGGTCTGTGGGCTCAGCCAGGCTCCCTTCCTCGAGCCTCCCTCCCTGCCGCAGGGCATGTACAAGGATGGGGTCCAGCCTCTGGTGAAGGCGACTTCGCCGAGGCCAGAAAGACCAGCAGCATGGTGGGGATTTAATATATTCTTCCTGCTAGTGCGGATCTGGACCATGAGGTCTCCAGAAAGTTGCAAACAGGACTTGTTTTGGCCAAGTTTCCTTCTCTATAAAGCCCTCCCTGGCAGGGTGGCAGTGTCTGACGTTTACCCAGCTCTCCTGCCGCCGCCTCGCTGGGGAGGCACCGGGCATCGCCACGCGCCCACTCACCTTTGAACACCAGGGGATTGTGGTAATGAATCTCAAGGCGCAAATATCTGGAGGAGCCCGGGCCACCGAAGGCAAGACCCGCTTCTTCGGGGTAATAGAAAGCCTGGAAGCAGAGTGAAGGTGTTAGGGGAGCAGTGGGCTGGCTTTCCTGGGGACAAGGCTGAGAAGGCTAGGGGAGATGTCTGGGCATAATCCTGACTCCCACCGGGGGCTGAGGGATGTGACTGGTGCTCTTGGCTGTGCTTGGTGAGCTGCTCTTGCTTCCAAAGGTGTCTCACGTGCCGATAAGCACATGCAATGGCATAACCACTGAGTAGGGGCATCACACCGATTTATGGCACCGGGAGGTGGGCTGGGGTGAGGTGGAAACTCAGATGCACCTCGGCGGAGCTCAGACAGGGCTGGATGCAAATCCCAGCAGAGACTGGGATTGGGCAGCCTGCACGGGGCCGTCCCAAGATTGGATTGGGAAGGGCTGAGAGGCAGCAGGAAAGCGCCTAGGAGAAAAGCTTTCACCCAGGGTCGCGGGTCCCATCTTGCACCCACCTGTGCTCCCATGGCCCATGCTGCAAGCACGTGCCTGCAGTAGTTGAGCCGGTCTGGCTTCATCTTGGAGTCGCAGGGCCCGTTGTAATGGGGGAAGCTGTCAAACTCAGCAGCGCACTGGAACACTTCCATGTGGTGGACCAGGGCCTCGTTGCCTGCTGTGACCACTGGCTCGTACTGCAAAGCAGTGTCCAAGAAGAAGGATGCAGTAAGACCGTTTGCTGAGAGCCCGTGCCTAGGGGTTGCTATCTGTGCAGGCTCCACATGGAGCCCAAGGCAGGTGTGCCTGCTAGCTGTTACTGAATGGGAGACAGTTTCTGCCACGTGATTGAGAGGGAAGGTTGCTCTGGGCATGAGGCACCAAAGGCCACAAGATCTTGGCTTTGGGACCAACTCAGAGTCAACCAGAACCCACAGAGAAACGTCTCATCCCTTCTCCAGCAACAGATGCACGTGATCAGCACAGGGTCTCGGTCTGCTTTGTGATGACTGAGTCCTTTGCCAGTTTTGCAGGGCTGAGGTGGCCCTGGGCACATTGCTTTTTCCTAAAGAGGGTTCTGGCCATGTTGTGGTAGCTCTGCCGGTAGCTATTGGGTTTTGTTTCTAGCCAACAGCTGCTCAGGGCACAGGGAGTAGGATTTGGGGTAGAAAGAGTGATTTCAAATAAGCCTAAGGAACGGATCTGGCTAAAAGCGCCAGCTGTAGAAATGATCTGCAGCAGCGGGAAGGTATCAGGAGCTACGCACTTTTTACTTACACACAGATGATTCATTTCACACCATCTGTTGGAGAGAAAATCCTCCTTCTGAGTTTTCCTTTGCAACGTCGTCTCTCCCCTATAAATCACTAAGCGCTTGCTTTGGCTCGTGTGTCAGGTTTTCCCTCTCCCTGTTCGTGTGGTTTTTGACTCTGGGAGTGCCAGGTCATCTGCTGAGCCACCTCCGCGCCTGCCGGGGCGATGCTCTCCCAGTAGCTCGTGATGGGCAGTCAGATTGGCGTTACGCCTGCCGTTCCCCGGCACTGGGCTGCCTGCAGGTTTCTGCCTCTCCTCTGGGGGAGGTGAGCCAAGCATGTGCAATGTGTCTAGGCATGCACACAAGTTGCATTTATGTCTGTAACCCTTTTTTTTTTCAGTATGCCTAATATTTAGAAGCCAGTTCATATTCTGGCTTGCTCTGCCCTGCTCTTACCCGCCCTGTTCCTTTGTTTCCCACGTCTATATATTCCTCGTGGCTCATTGCGTGCCATAATCCTGCCATGGGTCTGTACTTGATGGCTACAGCTCTGCCTTCTGCAGGGGGTCAGCTCTGAGCCTGCCCCGATATCTGCTTGATGTGCCAGGTGGAAAGTCACAACCCGGCCACCTCCTGCTGAGAAACTTCTGATTTCAGGTTCTCTAGGAGACAAGAGGATGCTACTGCTGGTGGGGTGGCTCTGGGAGATGTTTTGGTACCATGTTGAGGAAGACATGGGTCTGAAAGCCTTCCTGTGAAGGGGCAGTGAAAAGGCAGACTTTGCAGAGTGGCTGAACGTGAATGCGGTTTCTGATCTGCACCAGGGAAAGCAACCCTCTTCTCCTGCCTCTTACCATGATAATGTGATGTTTGGGGAAGCCATCTGGGAGCTCCGCCATGTAACACCAGTAGGTTGTCTCCTGGCTGGGAATGACAACATTAGGGGCCGTTATCTCCATGGTCTTCATGTCACTGGGCAGTTCAGGGACGGTGATGTTGGGCTTTAGCAGCTGCACCCTCTGCAGTCCCCTGTGGATGGCAGAGATGTTGATGGCTTGGAGGGAATGGACTGGTTTCTCCAGGATCCCATAGATAAGGTGCACGGTGCCATCCTGAAGCAAGAGTAAAGTATACCAGGTAGTTTTTCATGCAGGAATGTGAATTTCACGGACTATTAGCACCAGTGGTGGTGGCGTGAATCCAGGAATGGGCCTCTTGACTCATCCCCAGATGGGAAGCTACCCTGACTTCACCAGTAGCTCACTTTGTTGGGCTCTCCCAGAAAGGCTATAGATTTCAGGGCATTTCTTTGGCTGACATGATCACAGGGGGTTCCCTACCACTCGGGAGAGTCTGAAAAGTTTTCCCTAGATGGCATCAGTTTTAATCTTAGGAAGTTAATGCTATTGCCCATAAGGGTAACATCTCCTCTCTGCTTCTTCAAAGCCCGTCGTCCCTCCTGAGCTCCAGGCTGGGACAACCATGTCAGTTCAGGGTTCATCCCATCCTGCAGCCCAGCCCCAGCAATGGCCATGGGCAGCAGCCTGGGGAGGAACAGCAGAAACAGAACTTCTCTCTGAAATCCTCCCTTTCTCCCAGTTTCTGTTGTGGGTGTACGGCGAGAAGCTCTGCTGAAAGTCAACTGCAAGCAAGGAAGGTGATGCTGAACCCAGTGAGCTCTGGGCAGGAGATGAGGAAGAAGGGAAAAGAGAATTATTTTCTCTTAAAGGATCAGAGAATAAAGACCTGCAAGTCTTTTCCTGATTCACACACAGATATTTTTTCCTCCAGGACTCTGCATGTTTTGGCAGACAGTAGACATTTCTCACCACAAGACAAGCTTTTGAAAACTAGCAACAAAAACTCAAGGATGTTCTGTGTCCATGTTGGCTTTAAAATATTCTGCCCACCAATGGCTTTCATCTGAAATCAGGCTGGTGCCAATTCCTGCCCGCACCTGAAGTGCATGGCTGAGACCCCCAAGCTCTTCAACATCCCTGCTGGGAACATCTCCCCCAAATCCTGCCTCGTGGGGGAGCGGTGAATGCAGATGAAGACAGACTTCACTGATTACACACAAGCACACCGCAGCGGCTCTATTTGCCATCCCTTTGCTCTGGCTCCTGCCAAAACCCTCCCCTTTGCCTCATGTTGAACAACACCAACACCTCTTTGTAACACTCCAAACAGTTGGCTCCAGACTGCAAACCAGAGTGAGGCAGGAGGGTATTTATATAGACCTAACACATGCTTAACAGGAGCAGATGATGCAAACAAGCTAAAATCTACACTTTATAGAGGTTTATAAGGGGTTGTAAATAGATCGTGCCAAACATTACTCACGTCCCAGGGCTAACATCTGTAACACACTTCCTTTCTGCCCTAGACAGCCTGTACACCTAATGCTGTCCCCAAAACAAAACATCGGTCAGGTATAACCATGCAGGTTGGGGTTTGGAGCTCTGTCCCGGGGCTGGGATGGGGCTGGGGAGTGCTATAGCAGGGTGAGGGTGATGCCATACCTCTATAAGGTAGTCCTTGGGGTCACAGGTGCTGAAGGCTCTTCTGAAGAGGAGGTAGAGCCCCTCAGGAGCCCTCCAAGCCCCGAGGAGCTGGTAGTCCTGCTGCGAGTCCATGTGCAGCTGCCCCTTGGAATCGCTCCAGGCATCCTGTGGGAGGAAATGCACCCGCTAAGCCGGGAGGCTCCGCTGGCCCCGCTCAGCCCGAGGAGCCCACGGCAGTGACCTCCAGCGGTACCGCGGGTCGTGAGGTCCTCCTTCTGTTCACCCTCTGGTTGGTTCACCCTCCATGTCATGGAGGTGGAGGGAGCCTGTGTTTTGGTTGCCCCGTGCCCTCCTCCAGCAGCCCATGGGCACAGCCGTGCCAGCACGGCCCCTGCCACAAGACCCTTGGTGGCCACCCATGGGTGGGCACAGGCAGACCTGTGAAGTACATGACCCCGGATTAATATTCTGCAGAAAGACCTTTACAGGTTGAGATGTGACTCAGGGAAAGGACACGGGGCGGGGGGAGGAAAGCCCACAGGGACACATTGCATTAGTCTGTTCTGTGTTTTGGGTGTATTTGGCTGAGGGGACCTTCTCGGGGGGTGGTGGGGGTGGTGGTGTGTGTGTGATGTGCTTTCCAAGACCCTTGCCACAAACCAGCTGCTCACAATTTAAGATCGGACCCTTTGCAGGGCTGTAGTGTCAGCCCTAGAAATCACTACCGCTCTTCAAAGTCCATAATTCGTTGTGACCAGATTGTTTCAGCAAGGCCTCCCAAAAACTGCTCGCTGTTGATGATGGTGACAAAGCCACACTGAGAAGCAAAGCAGCAGGTTAGTCCTGTGCTTAAGGGTTTGAAGGTTTTCAGTATAAAACCCTGCAATAATTTGGATTTAAATAGTGTTGTTTTCTTGATCTTTTGCATCTCCCGTTGATATCTTTTGTTTACTGAGAAAAGGCACCTAAGAAGTACCCTGCTGTACGTACACAAGTGGCATTGGTTCTCTTATCTTGGGGGAAAAAACAGAAGAAAAAGAATAAAGCATCTTGGCATCATTTCAGCCAGAAGTATAGAGTGATATTTCGAGAACATATTGTCCTTAGAGGGGGAGAGTAAAATCAGCTACATGAAGCTAGCATGACATTTGTTTTCATGGGAGTATGGTGTGCAAATTAATCTCATAGTACATGGGGGGGTTAAGCAAATTTGGATCTTTTTAATAGCTGACATACTTAGCCAGAAGAAAGGATGCTGGGAGAGAGAAAACCAGGACTGGAGAGATTTATGGAAATCTCCTTGCAGGATGCTGTTCAGCACCAACTGAGCGAGAAAGCCCAAATGCTGCCCGGTGTTTAATTCAGTGCTGTTTGTCTTTCAGTGAGCACATGAAGGCAGATTAGAAATGATCATTTATGGTTTTTTAACATGATACTGTAAAATACTGTAACATTCGGGCCACCACACATCCTGAATGGCTGGTAATTAGCAGGAAAACAGTATAGCTAATAAGCCCTCTTTTTCATCCTTTCATTACGCTGCCGATCACATTGCAGCTGATTGTGAAAGAATGTATTTTATGGTTAATTTGAAGTAAGCAGAGAGGTAAAATTTAACTTGCTGGAAAGCCTCACATGGGGAAAAATGTGAATTGCTTTCTGCAGCCGAGCGCAGTTGCAATAAGCCTAACGCGGTGGTCTGGGGATAGGTAGCTGCCGTAGAGCACGAGGGCAGTTACTGTAACTGCAGCCCTGGTGGGAAGACAAGCCAAACAAGACCCTGGACAAACGGACTGTGTCAGAAAGGACAGCGATTTGCAGTAGCAAAATCAAACAGCGAAATTAGAAATTAGTTCCTGCCCCCATCTGCTACCACCAGGCGTTTACGTACTGCCCAAATACCTTTGCATGTTTAATTTCTGATAACACCGCGCGGCTGGCAGGCAGCCGTCAGGTTGCGTTTTCCTCTGTCCTGTTGATCTCCGCGGTAGCGCTGGACGTGACTCGCGGCTGGGTTGTTGGTGCTGGCAGGAGCAGCCTTTCTGGTTGACAACTTTTGCACTGTCTCAAAGTCATTAATGGGAGCCGCGGTTAATTTCTAATGTGACTGACAGCAGCGCGCAAGTGAACTGAGTTGTTGACACATCCTGCACGTGTGCGTGTGTGCACGAGTGTGAGCTGGTCTGTACAACCACCTGTGGGAGCTCTTTGCAGCTAAGCATAGCAGAGATATCCAGGTTTGGGTTCCACTCAGCCCTGCTGATGTGCTGCTGTATTTATTTTCTCTTTGGGTTTAAGACCCTATGCCAAACCCATAGTGTTGCCTGATCTGTGGCTCCCGTTGGGATAGAAACCCCCAAGCCCTTTTGGACCACTTCAACCTGAGCAAGCGGGAGAGGTCTAGCGTGCACCGTGCCCTGGACCAGCCCCACTCTTTCAAACCACGAGCCAGATTCACCCGTGGGGAGGTAACCCCAAAAGCAGCCATGCAATCACACAAGTGACTCACCCCAAAATAGGAATTGTGCCCGTCGCTCCAGAGCACAGCCAGGTCCGCGTTCTCGAACTCGCCCCTGTCCGACATCCCAAAGAGGAGCCCGAACTGCAGGTCCCTGATGAGGAGCTGGAAGTGCACGGCTTGCTCGGGATAGCTGACGTTCCAGGAGAGCTCGAGCAGCCCCTGGGGATCAAGGGGCACCTTGTATGGAAAATCACTCCCGCGGGGTGCCGAGCCCTGCAGGGCCACCACCAAGATGACCAGGAACACCGCGATCATGGTGAAGTACATGGATGCCACTTCCCGCAGCTTGAAGCTGGGGCAGGGGCAGGGCTTGCTCCCGGAGGTCTGCATGCCGGGCAGGACGGCACCCGCATGCCTGGCTTTGCCCATTTATGTGCTGGCCCTCCTGGGTGAGCTGGGTAAGTGATACTCTTTAATTGCATTTGGTTGTTGGGAAATTGGATTGTTGTATTGACCCCCCCCACCTCCTGGCCAAACACTTGTCATTCGCTGCCTCCCCTTAATTGGCTCTAATTGCACATGGACATTATCAATAGCAATTGAATTCGACTGGGCTGATGTTATTCGCTCTTAAATCTTCCTTAGTGGCTGGAAAGGGGTGTTTAATCTTAAGCTGCTCTTGCTGAGCCTTGCGTGGACACTCTCTGCCCTGCTTGCAGTGCCTCTCGCCCAGCTCTGCCCCAGGAGCAACCCCAGCCACAGCCCCCTGTGTCCCCCAGCCTGGGATCACTTATAACCCAAAAGGTGGCCAGACTAGGGGGGATCAAATCCCAGGGTCAGCTGCCTGATGGACACAGAGTCCTGGGCCCCCTCCCTGCCCACACTCCACTGGGTGCAGGTTGGGGTATCACTGGGTGCGCCCCCATTTTCTTTTTGCTCCTCTGAGTAACCACGCAGGACCATGGCTTGCAGGTCAGCTGGCCCAAGTGCCCCTTGGGGACCCCTTGGCTCTCCCCAGCCCTGTTGCAGCATGCTGCTCAGGCTGTGCCAAGGTCTGGGCTGTACCACGGGGACCCGTCCGGCTGCACGTTCCCTCCCAGAGGCCCCGCCAATGGCACGGAGCCCGGAGAGCTGTTTCTGGGTTTGTTTATTTTTGGAGGCTGGCCTCCCTGAGGACACGTTTGCCTGAGATGCTGCCGAAAGCTGAGCCAAGTCAAGCTGCCCAGAGCCCCACAGTCCTTTAGTCGCTTAAAGCTGGGTTTAAAATGAACCTCTCCATGCCAACTGTGGTGTCGTTTGCCTGTCTCTCATGGGTGTCAGAGCAGGTCCAGACAGAGGGTCCCAGGAAAGGCTATGTCCTTCCCATGTTTTGGGTGGTGGCAACGGTACCTTCTGCTCCAGTGAGCCAGCCCGATAGCTCAGCCAGAGATGGTGTGGGAGATGGCTGTTCTCCTCCCATCTCAGCCTCCATCCATTTTTTAACCTGTTAATAATAGTTTTACATGTAATCGTGATCACACCTCCAGGAAAATGCTGCAAGAGTTTATTTTAGCAGGGTAGAGCCATCCTGGCAGTGCTGAGATGGGGTCCTGGCATCTCATGGGGTCTTTCCTGCGCACCCCAGCATTGGAGACAGCCCCACAGACTCCCAGGAGCCATGGGCAGAAAGGGTACAAACCAGAGCAGAGTCACCCCAGCTTGTTAATGCTCAGAGAAATCAAGGAAGAAAATTAGAATGAACAGCACGTTATGAGCAGCGTGCTGTATTGTTCATCAGAGCACCTGGGAGGACACGGGGAGCATGAACGGACTCAGCCGTGATGGCTGGAGCAGGCAGCTACCGGGGACTGCAGTGAGGAGGTGTCTTAGTGCTGGAGAGTGCAAACTCCTTCTCCTATTCTCCTCCAAAATACCCCATGGGGATGTATTGCCTGTGGTTATTTTTTGGCTAATAACTGTCATGGGAACAGAACTCAGCCCTTCTCAGCCTCCTGCTCCGGCAGCTCCAGGCTGCTCTTCTCCCCCATCCAGCAATGCCAGGAAATGCCTCCCTGACCCCAGCAGCCCCGGGGGCTTGGCAGTGCTGGCATTGCCTGGATTTCACCCCTGAGAGCACCTGGGAGAAACAAGGGTCCCGCAGTGCTGCCCCAGGTCTCCGGTCCCGCGGTTGCTGAGGTCGTGGTGATCCAAGTGTGGATGAATGTCCCCGTCTGCTTGCGGTTTCGACCTGGGAGCTTCTCATCAGTGTGATAGAGTTTAGCACTGGGTGGCCAGCACCTGGGATGTGCTCCTCCTTTCAAATGGCGTTACTCTGGGATGGGACAAAGACAAAATACCCGCCCTGCACTGATTATTTAGATAATTATACCATGAAGTTGAGTACCTCAAGAACAGGAAAGCAAATGGGAGATGCTGCAGGCTTTGAGATTTGCTCTTCTGCTTTCTAACGATGCAATTAGCACAAAGGAGTCCTGATCATGAGGAGGGCTTGTCTGAGCTCCCAGGCATTAAGTAATATTGGCAGTGTTTGAAATATTTCCCTTCAAAGCTAAATGCTAGAGAAAATGCTGATTTCCCCCAAAGAGTCAGAAACGAAACTCAACTCTCTTCTCTTCTCTTTTCTCTTCTCTTCTCTTCTCTTCTCTTCTCTTCTCTTCTCTTCTCTTCTCTTCTCTTCTCTTCTCTTCTCTTCTCTTCTCTTCTCTTCTCTTCTCTTCTCTTCTCTTCTCTTCTCTTCTCTTCTCTTCTCTTCTCTTCCTCTTTCTCTTCTCTTCCTCTTTCTCTTCTCTTCCTCTTTCTCTTCTCTTCCTCTTCCTCTTCCTCTTCCTCTTCCTCTTCCTCTTCCTCTTCCTCTTCTTTCTCCTCTTTTTTGGCTTTTGTGTGAATTATTTCTGGCCCTTCCAAACCTAGCGCAGCATTTAAGCAAAAATAAGGCTCCCCATGCAATGCCCAGCTCCCCTCCCTCCCTGGCTCCCATCAAAGGCCCTGCCTGCCTAGACCTTTGGAGATGTTAAATATTTGTTATTTCTTTGCTTTCATAGCAGCTGGGATTTTGGCTTCAGTTTAAAGATACCTTTTGTCTCTCCCCCTCCCCCTTCTAATTTGTTTAAAGTCTGATGTATTCTCTCTTGGTTATTAACTTTTCTATGTTAATTGGAATGATAATGAACTGCCTCAAGCTCTTTGCTATACATACACTGCCTTGCTTTAGTCTCGGAGTTTGTGATCTTGTTTTATTAGTGCTGGTTCACGTGACAAGCGATGCTCTTAGATGCCTTCTGTGCGGAGTCCCCTCCAGTCCCCTCTGGGTCTTGGGTTTCACTTGTGGTCCTTGCAGCAATGTCACAGGGGCAGATCCACATTTCCCAGCCTGTGTAATGAGAGGAAATAGATTCAGCTCAGTGCCTGGGTGTTTTAATGAATCATCACTGTGTGCATCTCTACGTTAAATTTGATGAGGTTTCACTGTCCTAAGACACAACCATTACGCAGGAACACGGCAATTGATGCAGAGCATCTCTCCTTGTCAGGTGACCTGCTGGTTAGAGGTTTTGGTCTGTCATTCAGCTTTATCAGGCAAAATGCCAAAGCAGAAAGCCGGAGAGCTGAGCTCTCCCAGACAAGCGCATCCCTCGGCCCCATCCTGCGCCCTGTGGGAGCACTGGCCTCGGTGCACAACCCGGCCCCACACCAGCCCTCCTGCTGCCGCTTTAAAAGCACATGTCTGGATAGCGTAACGTTGGAAAGCTCATTAGAGCCGCCGGGGAAGGCTCCCACCCTGACAGCTCTCGGGGCCATACTCGCAGGAGGTGTGAACTGAACCCCCGCAGTGCCCCGGGCTCCATCTGCACCTCTGCGGCTCAACCGATCTGCAGCTCCGCTCGTCTTCCCGAAGGAGGAGGCAGCATCCCCCTCTTTGCCTGAGGTTCCTGGGCTTGTTCCTGGACGCGCTGTGCTCTGAGATCCTTGTCTGAGAACGTCAGATGGATGTTCCTCGTCCTCCAGCCCTGGCTGCTTGGGTAGACATCTGGCCGTGTTACAAAAGCCCTTGGGAACAGATTTTTGCCTTGCCCCATTTCTAACCTCCTCCAAGCACAGATTCACCCACTTGTCCTCTTCTCTTGGCTTTATTTCCTTATTGTAAGGGGAAGAGGCTGAGCTTCCAGCATGGCAGGAAGGCAAATGATCCTCACTGGGGGGCGGGAGGGGGTCCTCAGCTAATGAGTTCTGCCTCCACCTATTAGAGATGAAACCCCAGGTTGCTGGCATGTGCAAGTGGAGCTCCTGAGCTTTCCTGTACAGAAGGAATTTGTGGTAGAACAGCATAACATGGGCAGGTCAGCTTGAAAACAGCTGAACTTTGCAGATAAGAAGTGAGAATTTATTTAAAGAGGAAAAAATTATGTCTATCTCTCCCCCCTTCAGTTTCTCCCCAGTCGTTGTTCATAAATCCAGGCAAGGAGTGAGGATCCAGCTTTCCACTCATTGCTCTGCGTGTTTATTTTAGTATTTCAATGAGCTGTAGAAATGCCAGTTTCCCGACTCCAAAACTCTGACCACTCGGAGCTGATGCAGAGCAGCTTCCCGTGGGCCAGCTGCTGGGAGGAGCACCTGGAGGGCTGCAGGATGGGAGCTGTGGGTTCAGCCCCTTTCCTCGAAGGCAGAGCAGAGACAACAGCTTTCTGCCCACCTGCAAGCTCTCACCAGCACAATTGCACTGGCACTAGCATGGGAGCATCCTGTGCTGGAGATGAGTCTCAGGTGTCCCCGCACAACCCCCTCTCCCACTCCAGGCAGAGCCTGCCAAACCCCCCAGGGCAGAAAAGAGCTACAGGTGCAGAAATGCACAGGGAATACCTGGAGCATGCCTTCAGCCCCCGGAGAAGGGTTATTTTGAATGGACAGTGCTCAGATGTGTCCCCCAGGCCCCGGCTCTGCTGTGCTGGATGCTGTACGAACCCCATCAGCAGCATTAATCCCCCGCCGGGTGTTGCTGGCCCCATCATCTGCAGAGCTGCACGTCCAAACCCTCCTGGCTACGTGCTAAAACTACCGTGGCCTTTCATTCCCACTAACGACCCCGGATGCAAAGCCAGCCCTAAAGGGAGATAAGCTGTGGTTTCCAGAGCCCTGAAAGCAGCAGTGTCTGACATTTGTGGCAGGGAGCTCGAGGAAGCAGCTGCCTCCACCGGCAGGAGGCAAGGACTGCCTGCCTGGAACAAAGGCTGACTTACAGGTAAGTAGGTTTAAACACAATTGATGCACCAAATTAGGGATTGAAGCAGGCAGCACCCCTCCGAGCTATAATCCATCGCCTCACTAACAGAAATGGAAATTCAATTTGGGTGAGGGCAGGGAGGGAAGGGAAGCTCACTGTCTGCTCCCACACATGGCCGGGTGCAGCTCTCCGTGCCCCGGGGGCTCTGCTGTTCGCAGCCCCCATCCATGGCCAGCCAGCGCCAGGATCGAATTTGCCTCTGTGTTGATGAGGTTAGGCAGTGTCTGACTCAGGCTGGACCTGACATGGTATGAGAAGGGGGAAGAGAGGGCTGGCACATAGGGCAGATGCTCATGTGGATGGGCAATAGTGTGGGGTCCGAGGGACCCCTGCCCTGATCAACGCTGTGTGCAGTTTCGCTGGCCAGATCTACCCCTCACCCTTCATACCAGAGCCGTAGAGTCTGGACCAGCCCCGTGGCTCACAGGAACTGATCGATATGCATCCCAGGGTCAAGGGAATTTTTTTGTCATCCTTTTAAAAGGCTGACTTTCTCAGTCCTGTTCCCATAACAAATCTGAAGGGATCTGCAGGCTGCTCGTTGGCTTCGTTGTGCACCGAGAGGGTGCTGGGGCTGCAAATCTGAGCTTGCATTTGCCCAACAGAGGCACAGGCGAGTATTTAATGTCTATATGTCACCTGGGCCTTGCTGGGCCACAGTGTGAAGCTTTGGGGTGGTTATCTCTGAGCTGCATTGTTTTACATGGGACTGCATGGGAACCTCCACATGCAACAGCAGCAGTTGCTATTTAACCCGCAGATGTGCTGGACCCTAACCGAAACAGGACCCTTGGAGGACACCGTGACCCAGCAGCAGTGGGGGGGGAATAGCTGTTCCCTCCTTCTTACGTGTGAGTTTGTGCCTTACAGCATGACAGCAGCAAATGCTGTAACATCCCCCTTGCTAAGTCTCTGCTCGTTCCACCTTCTTGCTTTCTCCTTACCCATTTCTCTTTTTCGCCTCCCTCAGAATCAAATTTTCTCTCTCTTACACCAAGTAATGCCCACTGCCTCATCCCCCCTCTCGGGTCAGCCGTGCACCCGTGGCTCTTCTGTAGCATGAAAGGCAGGTGGATGGGCTGTGCCCAGCACCACACCATGGTGAGCTGGTGATGAGAGAGCAGGGAAAAGGCCAGAGTTAGCTAAAGGAGAGCATCATTGCTCTTTGGGAGGTGCTGCCTCGCCAGGCGCTCGAGGCCGGGTGGGCAGCCAGGCCCCTTCCCACCAGGGGAAGGATGCTGCACAGCTCAGCATCCCAGAGAAATTCCCTCCCCAGTGCTGCCGCAGCTGAGCCACCTAATGAAATCTAGTCGCCTGTGCATGCTATATTAGGGTTACCATGGATATGGTGTCACAAACACTGGGCTGTGGCTTTGTTATATAAACAGGAGAGATTGCCACAAACACCCAAAATATCTGAAAAGGACAGGAAGAGACAAAAG
Source organism: Phalacrocorax carbo (assembly GCF_963921805.1). Lineage (NCBI taxonomy): Eukaryota > Metazoa > Chordata > Aves > Suliformes > Phalacrocoracidae > Phalacrocorax > Phalacrocorax carbo. Next base: position 4,809,542 of record NC_087530.1, read on the forward strand.
CGTTCTCTGAGTTTGTTTATAAAGGGTTGTGTGATCCAGCGGATAGTGCCAGCGGGAGGTGGGAGAGATTTGTGTTAGCTCTGAGAAGTGGAGCATAACCAAGCGGTGGTCTCGGACTCGGTAGCTCCGGAGACTTCTTCTGATCTTCAAGAGGATCCTTGTGAAATGATCACAGAGGTGCCTGAGGGAATCCGTGGTGAGCATCCTTGAACTCACCCGCCCCTCATGACTGCATGACTCCACCACCATCGCCAGTCCTGGCCCCCACCAGCTGCAGGCAGCAGGCTCTCCTTGCACATGGCAGAAATTGGGTACGGCCAAGATCTGACCCTGCTCAGCAAGATCATCCAGCTAATCTTGTACCATCTCAGGTACAGAAAGTCCCTTGCACAGTTTGAGGAATCATGTAATTTAAAGAAAAAAAAAACTGCTCTAGAAAGGGAGGTGGGATGTAAGGGAGATGGAGACATCAGAGTGGCTAAAATTGTATTGCACTCCCACTCCCCTGCCAATAAAAACACCATAAATAAAGTGGCTTTGCAATAACCATCTCCACGCATTGTAACACAGATTCACGTGTCCCTGCAAAAGATGCTCCGATCAGGCTAAACCCTGCTTTAGCCTTGTTCTGCAAGAGAGGCTTGACAAGCTCGCTCCAGTCCTATCAGGGAGATGGCTTTTCTCTTCCCAGCAGGTGCTACCCCAGGATCCCCGTCTCCATCAGTGGCTTCCTCTTCTCATCCTCCATGTGACGTCCCCAGCCCACGGCTGCTCCAGATCCCTCACGGCCTTCCAGATGCCCTTCACCACGGGATGACCATTCATCCACTTGTTTTCTTTCCTGTCGCTCTCCCCGTGAGTCCAAGCAGACATCCTTCCATGCTTCATTTTCTGACACGTGGTGGAGAATACAAAACTCCATAAGGAAAGCTTTGCTTCATCGTTTAAAAACACACCAAACCCAGTTTTTGCTCTGACATTGCTGCATCGCCCTCCTGCATCGCCTGTCATCCCTGATTTTGCGGGACCCATCTGAATTTTCATGAAGTGACCTCTTGCATCTCCAGGGTGGTGGGAAACAGTTCTGTGAGTTAGCAAGACAAAAGAGCAAAAGGAGCAGGATCTGCTGTGGGCATGGGTCCAGGGGAAGGACTGTCTGCCATGTGAGTTTTCAGGGGGTGGTTTGGTGCTGAGCCCTTCTGTGTGGGGCTCTGCTCTTTGATGCCAGCCTTTCTTGTTGCTTTCCCTCTAGCTGTTGCTTTCTGGCACTAAGCTGCTTCCTGAAGATTACACAGCAAGCTAGGATCAACATCAAGAGGAGCTGATCCAGGCAAGGACGTGGGGCAAAAAGAGCCTGAGGAGTTTGAAGATGGAGCTTTATCAGCTTAGCCAAAGGGTTGGTGCATTAAATGACAAAGGCTGCAGGCCCGGCACGCTTGAGGTTTTAACAGAGAAGTTAGCAGAAAGTCTAATAAGGGGTAGAAATAGTGAATAAATATGATTTCCTTCCGAAAAGTCAACATGGCTCCTGTATAGGGAGTGCTTGCCCTACAAACCTCTTGACAACCTTAAAGGAGTCAATAAGTTTGAAGGGGAAGGTGTTTCCAGGAGATACAGCCTCTTTGGCTTTCCAAGGCTGTGACAGAAGGCTCTGCACTATTCCCACCATGGCCCAGATGTCCACGGAAGGATTATTGCCCCAGCTCCTCGCAAGGCCCTTCAATCCAGCAGCACCCCCGATATTCATGCCTCTGGGGTGACGACTGCCCTGTGTAAAAAGGCATGAGGGAATCCATGGTGAGCATCCTTAAACTCACCCGCCCCTGCCTCTCTAAGCCCTCCCTGTTGTCGGCACTTCCAGTCGAAGCAGCGGCTGCACAGGCTCACGTTCCAGCAAGTCTGGCACGTCATGTCGGGTGCAGAGGCACGAGCTGACGGGTGCGATGCAAGACGATGAGCCAGGCAAGCCCTGCCACGGAGCGGCTTTTAAATGCGTGTTCCCTCAGAGCGCTTCTGACCCACCTTGCTCTGGCTGAGGCCGATGGTACCCCGTGAGCCTTGGCGTACGGTGTCAGTCACAGGCTGGAGATGTATCACACAGTGAGTGAGGAGCACGCTGGCTTGTGGCACTGGGTAATTCATCTGTTTAGGTTAAAAACACTTATTTAAGAAGCAGCTGCTCTCCGTTGTTGCTTTGTTAATGCTTTTAAGCAGATGAATCCGTCAGCACTCTGAAGTTCACTCTGAAGTTGTCGCCTTCAAGGACAGAAACCTCTGAGTAGCATGTGGCAGGCCTGGCCCCAGGGCATCTTCAACTCCATACCTGCCTGAATCAGAGCTGGAAGCCAGGGCAGCAGGGAGCAGTAGGGGTGCAAGAGGGACACCAGACAAGATCCTGGTTATGGGCAGTTGTTAGGGCTGTTTTTTATAAGCCATGTTGTTCCTACATCCTGGGTGAGTAAAGCAGGGGGGAGAAAGGCTGCTCTGGAAGAGCACAAACCTGAGGATCAGGCTGCTGTTCTCACCCAAACAAAAAATTTGTGTTTCAAACCAGTGAAGGTGACTGAGGTGCTATGAGCATGCGCTCACATCCCAGAGAGAGGAGGGCAATGGAGACCTTTCAGGCTGCCATCATGAATATTGGGGATCAGCCTGGAGACTGCCCGAGAGCAGGCGCCTGCATAGTCACGGGGAAGAGGCAGAGCAAAGGCCCCAGCGCTTCCGTCGGGACCAGAGAGCAGCCGTCACTGCGAGGGGGTAAGCCTCCTCCTGCAACGCCGCACACGCACGGGGTCATGTTTGCTGCTGGGGAGCTTCAAGCAAAAACAAATGTCACAGAGCATCAAAGGAAAAGGCCCTGCCCTTAGGAATGGAAAAAGACAGTATTTGGCAGGTGATGACAAGGCCATGCTGTCACTGTACCTGGCTGCCGCATCCGAACCCGCTCCCGGGGTCTGCGATAGGCAGAGGGTGCATGGTGTGTGCCTGCAACATGCACGGGGGAGGTTTATTAAAGCCCTAATGCTGGGTTTCCCTATTGGAGCAAAGCACTGGCTGAAGCAAAGTGATCCTTTAGCAATACCAAATGTCCTCTGCTACCCTGTTTCAGGTGGTTTTTTTTTTTTTTTTTGTTTCCATCTCTGAGAGGCCATGCACTTGATTTGTGTCATGTCCACCAAACTGCAGTTGCCGAAAGAGGCTTGAATGCAGAAATGGTGCCGCTATCCCCCAGGCTGGCGGAGCACTGGGAATACATACAGAAAGCTGGGCAGTGTTTGAGCAGCCCATTGCTCCCAGCGATACCCAGGTTTGGTTGTGGTTCGTGGTCACGTAGCCCCTAGATGAAGGGGAGTCTCCGAAAGAAGATGTATCCAGGGTTATGACAACCAGAGGGAACTTGCCCTTCCCTGATGGCAGCACATTACAAGTCCCTTCCTGAGGACAGAGCAATCTGGAGGTGGGAAAAAACCCCTAGAGAGTGGTCTTAGATGCTGAACCAAGGGAAGATCATACAATATTCCTGGGTAGTTTGATCCCAAATCCTGAGTCAAGTGTGAGGAAGCCAAGAATTTTTGGGTGCAGGAGTGAGAATGTGTGAACTCACCGAAGGATTTTGCACTGAGAATAACCCGTTGGTGGTGGTAGAGGAAAGCAGGTGATTATAACCTGAACACTGTACTTAAAACCTACAAAGTTATTTGGCTCCTGGCTGCTGCTGGTCTGTTTATCCCACAGACTTGGCAGGCACAGGACACTTCCCAAACAGCAAGAGGGGTTGATAAAAGTTGTGGCTGGGTAGCTGCCAGCTCTCAAGGCTATGGACCGGCTCCCAAACTGCAGATAGTAATTAGTGCTTGCCTTCTATAAAAATTTATGTCACAAAGTCTAGGGAATCACGGCTTTGCGCCCTGTGTTTGTACAGCCCCTAGCACGACGAGACCGTGCTCACAACGGAGGTCTTGCACACCGCTGTGGAATAGAAATATATTATAGAAACCTTTGTCTCCTTCATAGGCAACTGATCTTCATGTAATTGCTGTCAGAGTAAGTGGACTTCATGTTAGTCCAGGAAACAATGCCTATATTTGCTCAAGGCAGCCCAAGTATTTGCTAAGTCCTTGTTAAAACGTTGTTTTTTCCTTGCTTCTATCCTGGACTCAGATTAGTGGAGAATTGCTTTGACATACCCACTGGGAAGCAAGGAGGTGCTTTATTGCAGTACAGGAGTCCAGGCATAGGAACCAAAATGAATGGCCCAAGCAAAGAACCTCTATCGTTCATATTTCTGAACAAAGATACCATGACAAATTGCTAGGCAATGACATTTGACCCATAAAAGTAATAAAAAGCTAAAATTGGGGTTTTTTTTTCCTGGCATAGCGTTTCAATATCTGCTGCACGTAGTCCAAGCAACCTTGAAGCAAAGCTGAACAGGAACCATGACATAGACAGTTCAGTACTAACCGATACAGTCTATAACAATTAAAAATTAATTGTCTTAAGTAGACTCTCTGAAAATAAACTATGTTTTGTCCCCTTGCTTTCATTTCTTGTCATTAGACTGGGTACCTTGCCTTTCAGATCTCTGCATGGGCGTTTGAACTGCGTGCAAAGTATGCTGAAATTACTGGCAGTAATTAGTTTATTTAGGGAGCAATTAATTAAATGCAACTGTTTCCCTCTCTATAGATTAAAAGAGTGCTATAAGCGATACCATCTTAAAAAGAGCAGATGTGCTATAAACGGACCGGAGACTAATTATTCTCATCAGTCAACAAGGACAGGACAAGTATCGATAGGCTAAAACTGCCGAAGAGAAAAATCAAGTCAGCTTTTAGGAATAACTTTGGGCCGGCAAACGCAAGTCAGGCCAGGGAAATGAACGCTGTGGGGCAAAAGTCACGCGTCCCGACAGACGGAGGCACTTCCAGGCTGAACGCGCGTCTTCCCAGCGTCGTCGCTGGGAGGCTGGAAGAGGCAGTGGCCTGCAGAAGGGTCCCTGCTACCTGAGGAGTTTGGCAGCTTGCAGACAACGTGGGTGACGGCGGCTGAGGCTGGTGGCAGGGGGTGCAATTAGGCAGGGCTGGCAGGGCCTCCGGAGACATGCCGAGCATCCTCCGTGCCCAGGGGAGCGAAGGCGCTGCGCTGCTCTGCAGAGGAGCCCGGGGAGGGGCGGCTGCTGAGCCCAGGGCAGGCAGCGGGAGAGCTGGGGCAGTTTTTGCTTCCCTGTCACACCAACCTGGGCAGGGGGGACAACCTCTGTACATGGTTGTGACAGTCGTTTCCATACTGGTGCCTCTGCAGTCGCCCACCTGCTAGAGGGGTAACAGCAGCTTGAATCGCCAGGTTTTGTCCCAAGTTCTGCTATTACCAAATGTTGCTTTTTTCAGCTCTGGGATGCGGTAACCACCCTGACACTAACGGGGTTTTGTGAATCGCCACTGCTAGTACCAAACGTGCCCTGCACAGCATCGGCATCTTCAGAGAAAGCTTGGGATGAGGACTTCTAAAGTAGCTGAGGTTGCTTGTGGTGGAACAGGCACTGGTTTGGGAAGAGGAGACATGCTCCCCTCCCCAGGGGTGGCCGTCACCGAGACCAGGCAGCAAAAATCTCAGCGCAGCCCCTGAGAAACGGTGCATGGGACAAAGTCACGTTATGTGTAAAATGCCCCGGGACCCTTGGGGGGACGCTGCGAGGTTTGTCCTGGTTTTCTCCCTGGGGCGGGGGGCGGGGGGATGCTTTCCGTCCGCCAGCACCGGGGATGGAGGCTCCCTCGGCCAAACTGCGGTGTCCCCCGGCTCCGGGGGGGGGGGGGGGGGTGTCGGCCCCTCTCTCCCCCCGGCGCCGGCGTTGCGGGGGGCGGGGGGGGGGACAGACGGACGGAGGACCCCGGCGGCCGCCCCTCGCTCCGCCGCGGCCCGGGGTGGTGTGCGGGGGTGTGTGCGGAGGGGGGTGGGCGAGCAGCACGCGCCGCTGCCCGTGCGGCCCCGGTGCGGGGCTCGGGGGGGCGCCGCGCCGCTCCCCGCAGCCGTCATCGGGGCGGGGAGGGAGCGCTCCCCCGCAGAGCCGCCGCTGCCGGGCCCGGCCATGTGCCGAGAGGGTGTCTGCTGCCGGCTCGCCCGCTCCGCGCCCTGAGCCGGCGTCCCTCTTCTTAGCCTTATTTTTTTATTATTTTTTATTTAAATTCTTTTTTTTTTTAATTGTTTCTATTTGCATTGATGCTCTCCGAGCTGGAGACTTCGGGAGACGCGGTCCTCACCTGAGAGATCCAGCACAATTCCCCCGTTTGAAGGTAAGCGGAGGCTCCGCCGCTCGCAGCCCGACCTCCCCCGGCTTTGCCTGGGCTCCTTCTCCCCCGTCCTTCCCAACGCTGGGGTCTTCCGCGGTGCTTTCGCCCTGTTTACCCCCGCACCCCACCCCCCGCCCTCCTCCCGGGGCACCCTGAACTGCCTTTCAGCAGCGGTGGGATCGCTGCTCCCGCGGAACCGGCAGCTCACCCCGCGTCCCGGGGGAATGCCCGCAAGGAGGGAAGCCGGCAGAGGATAGCCCCGGCTGCCCCAGTTGGGGATGGGAAGGGATTTGGAGGGGGGAAGCAGAGCGAATAGGGCCATGGAGAACCGCACAGCATCCGCTGCCCCATAGCCTGTCTCAGGGGGACTGGTCAAGTCCCACTGCCGCAGACCAGGACGAAAAATACCGGGGTGCTCCACGCTTGGTTTTCCCTGGTCCTGCAGCATCTTTAGTTTCAAAGCCATGCCGGTGAAGGAGCTCATGAAAGCATCTCTCGGGGATGGGCTGGGAGAGCTGCCCCCATCCCGTGCCTTGCCAGGGTGTGCGGGTTGTGTCCTTCTCTGCCCCAGGGGCAGCTCGGGCACCTTTGCATGCTCAGTGTGGGGCTGAAACTGGCGTCCCTCTGTAGCCTTCCTGGGCATCTCACCTGAGCCATGTGTCTAGGGCAAAGGTCTGTTCCTATCTCGTGTCCTGGCCCCAAAGCATGTAGGAACCCCCCCCATTCCACCCAGGTGAGGCGGCAGAGACCACCCCAGCCCCAGGTTCAGCAGCAAACCAGCCTTCTAGCTCACATGCAACAAAGCAGTGGTGATGGAGAAGAATCCAGAGTTGAATGCAAGGAAGGCGATAGCACAATTATCTGTGGGTTGTTTTTGTCACTATTTGGTTAATACAGCAGCCGTCTAGGTCTGCACTCTCTCAAAGCACATGGCTGTTGTTCAGTACGTTAAAGGTAGTCTGCAGGCTCGGGGGGGCTGTGGGAGGCAGAGAGAAATCCCTCAAGGGAAGATGGCTTTTCATTTCCCCATATCGACTGGCTTCAGACAGGATTATTTATATTTGACATAACAGATCACCCAACTTGGAAGGTAGTGGGGGTGTGTTCATACTCATTAAGGTAGACAGTTTTCTGACAGAATAAATTAAAGGTAAGAGAAGGCTGCACTTTGAGGTTCAACAGATTGTCTTCTAGCCTAAAACGAGCCGTGAAATCAGCATAAAACCTAGGTGGTAAAATCATGCGCTTCAGTCATTCATGATGGATGCCTGTCATTTTGGGAAACCTGACGGGTATCCCAACGTTGAGAGTGCAGACAGTGCTCCTGGGTGACCTCGTCTGAGCAAAAGCACCCAGAACGATGGGGTTTTTAGCTGTTGTATCTTGTCTTAGCACTGAGTAAGCATCTAAGTTATAATGCTGTTAAGGGAAAAGAGTTTATGTAAATTGTGCATGGACTAAGTGCCTGAACTATCCGCACACCTGTATGTAGGCTCTTGCCCCATTGTGGTGGCGTGTGAATAACGGAAGGTTGTTTGCAGCCTTTTGTGGTTGGTTTTTGTCTGAAATGAGCAGAAAGATGCATTACGGCTGTCAGGTGGTGAAAAGAGATTTCAAACACCTTAAAGACTGTGCAGCTGTAATTAGAAGTGTAACCTCCTTCCTCTGCATGTCAGGATTTCTGTGCAGGACGATGACAGGACCTCTTAAGGAATTGTGCTGGTGCTCAGTAGATATAAGGAACTTCAAGAAAATCCCCCGCAAAGTGACTGATGTTGATTTATCACCCCTCAGTACATCGGTTCTCACTTATGAAAGATGTGGGGATGTGAGGGGAAAGGAAGGAAACAGCATTTGTTCCTTTCTGTTTTCTTGCCAGTGAACACAGATTACAAATACACGCAGTTCTTAAATACCTGTGCCTACCTGAGCACAAGAGAGTTGTGGAACGTTACCGGCACCATGGTTATGGGCTGTATCTCCACTGGGTTTCTCTTTCCTTTCCAGCAAAGCCTGGTATATCGGCTTAGCTGTCACGGCTCCTCCTGAACCTTTCCATTGCAATTGCAGCAGTCCCAAAACCCTCATGTCGGTGACACGAGAGTTAAGTCTGAAGGTTTGGCCTCAGGGGCTTTGCAATCTAAGGAGAACATGTTTGGAAGTGGCTGAGTGTCAGAGGACCTGCTTGCTGTCAGTGGTATATTAACCCAAGACTTTCTAAAGGTACTGCAGGACACCTGCTGACCCTACAGCCGTACCTGAGCACCCCGCTTTGCATCCTGTAGAAGTTTTGCTGGGGGCCAGATACAAAGAGGTAAAGGTACGTAATGCCCCCGGGCATTTCTGTGCAGCCCAGGGAGCTTAGCTGTGCCCTTGCAGGCTGGAGAAGTCCATGCCGCTGACCTTTGGGCACATCAGGATACGTCCTCAGTGCCCAGCACATGGGTCGGTGAGGGGTTTTGCAGCTGGCCAGGCTGCAAGGTATTTACGTAACTGGGACCTTTGCATTTGGCTGCGCAGTGCCTAGCTGGATCAGTGCTGGCGTAAGAAACGGGGATAACTTGGTACCTCCTCAGTCGTGTTCTGGTACCTGGCTGTCGTGTTGTCATGGATATGGATGAGGACATGGCTAGTGAAGAGGTGATTGCTGCTGGCAGGGCTCCTGCAGCTTGTGATGCAACTTATAACACTGAAGAAGAGCAGGGAAGGGATGAAGGTGCGGTGGCAGTGTAGGGGCTGAGCTTGCAACTCGTTCCCATTCTAATTTACACTTCTTCCCATGTCATTGTCTGTTATCTCCTTCTCTCCTCGTGACCAAATTTATTACAGTAGGCAGAATTTGTTCACCCTTTGCCTGAGAAAAAAAGCATATATTCCAGCACCACAGATTGGTGGAGGGATGGCAAATATGCTGGGTGATGGACTCTGACCCTCTTCAGACCTTCCAGCCACATTCAGATCACTGCTGAGGCCATCCTGGGCAAGGCTGGGACCTCAGGAGCCTGCGATCACTGCGAGCACAGCAGAGGTCAGCTGGGAAGGCTGGGGAACAAAATTAAAAGTCATACTAACATTTTGAAACATCCTTGGTCCCATTTCTCCCTGGAAAGCTTAATAACAGGCATGACCCGTTAGTAGCAGTTCAGGGCAGCAGAGGGAGGACCTGGCTCCCATGGACTCTGTGGTCCTCAAGGTGCCTGTGTCAGAGGCAGCGTGGAGTGGGGACGGGAACGGAGCTGATTTAGGCCAGAATCTAAACACTGGTGATTTTGCCCCACCCTACCTGGCTGGGATTATGGATTTCTCACCGGAGTCGGGAGCGCAGCAGTGTAAGCTGCATCCTGGGACACATGTCCCTCGGCATGTGCTGGTGCTCCTCTTGGCAGGCCATGGAGTGGAGACAAGAGATGAGACAGGGGCTGGGGGAGTTTTGTTCACTTTCTCACTTCATACAGAGTTTTATCTTCCTTGTTGAAACAAGCACCTGATGGGGCAGTTTTCAGGTTCATTCACAGTAATGGCACAAGTCGGGCCAAGCCGTCTTCCCCAAGTTTGCCTGGCCACGAGGGCAGCTCAGCCCCTCCTCACTGTCTCCCGTGCTTCTCTCCCCATCTCGTACCTCCAGGACAAAAGCCACCCGTAGCAACACACCACCCAGCATGGCAGTTTGTGAGCTTGACAAGCTTCTGCTAGACAGCAACGCTAATTTTCTCCCCAGCTGGAAACCTTGCGCCGCTTGTACCTGCCCGTGAGCTACTGGGAGGGGGCGCAGCTCCCGCGCGGGGCTGAGCTGAAGGTGCACGCAGCTCTGCCGCCCTGCTCCGCGGCTTTTATCAGAGAGATGGAAACTCGTCACATTCTCTCTGCAACAATATCTGACATTATCCAAGCAATTTGCCCTTGGTGTGTTTCCAGAAATAGTTAGGCCTACAGTAGACACGGGTGACATCTGGATGCATTACTGTTGAGTTCAGAAACATTCAGTAAACAAGACAGGATCTATTGTTTAAAGGTTATTTCAGAAGACTCCTAGTGAGTTATCTGGCCGTGCAATGGGGAAAGCCTTAGTGGCACTGTGATAATTGCCTTTTTCTGAAGGCCATTTTAGAGGCAAGTTACCAGAAACCCAAAAGCAAGTCTCAGCCTGTCCTCGCCAGGCCAGGGACCTGATCCAGCCTGAAAATATGAGTTTTTCTCTTTACTTCAGTGCTGGTTGGATCAAGCCCAGGAAATGGGTCTCTGGCTGTGGGAAGAGCAGGCTGGAGGGCACAGAGGGGGGATGTAGGGGAGACCACCACGGGTTCAACAGTAAAAGAAGTCTCAGATCAGTGTAACAGGGCAGCAGTGCTCACATCAGCGAGGAGGGGGTGTGAAAGAGTCTTCCCTGAGGCTTTGAAAAGAAAATAAATGTCATTAGCAGTGGGTAAAGCAGCCACCTCTGAGCACCTGAGAAACGGTGGGAGGCTCTGCAGGGAGAGGGGGGCTGGCCAGGTCTGCCAGCGCTCCGGGGGCTCAGCGAGGCCACTGTAGGAGACGCTCTGCAACCCACATCTGTATTCATCATGTCCCTGTTAATAACCTCCTTACAAAAAAAGAAAAAGAAAGAAAAAGAAAGAAAAAGAAAGAAAAAGAAAGAAAAAGAAAGAAAAAGAAAGAAAAAGAAAGAAAAAGAAAGAAAAAGAAGGGCAAGTGAATTTTTGGCAGAAAGAAAGTGCCAGCCATCATCCCCTTCCTTTGCCCAGGTGACAAGGATGCCGCTCGCATATGGCAGAAGGGGAGAGATGTGGCTTTGCTGTCACTCACACCAGCCTTACATCTGCACGCGCTCCTGGCAGAAATCACTCCTGGCTTCTTACCTCAGCCCCAGGGCAAACAGAATTAATTCTCACTATTAATTTCATGCCTCTCGGATAGGCCTGATGGGGAGGAAATCACCTCACGGCCTCCCACATCTTTCTTTCGTTTTTGCCACTGATTTTCTCCGAGGGGAGGTGGCGGGGAGGGAGATCGGGGGGTGCCCATGGAGTCCTGGAGCCGACGGGAGCACTCTGCCCACAGCGGGACCATCCCGTCCCGTCCCATCCCGGGCGCTGGCTCCAGCCCTCCTCTGCCTCAGCTGGTGCTGCCATGAGGCTGTGTCGGCGCTGCAGCGGAGCCCTGGCAGCGAGTGCTGGCAGAGAGCTGCTCAGAGCTGTTCAGAGCCCACACACCCCAGTCTGCCGCTCTCTATCTGCCTTCTCCCTTCTGTTCATCTGCTGGTGCTCCAGCCCTGCCCTCCGGCGGGTCAGTCACTGAGGTACCAATTACAAAAACTTAGGTGGTGAGATAACCATCGGAAGCTGTCAGCCTGAAAAATAGGCTTTGGTGAAAAAGCATGTAGGTTTTTTTCTTTAAATTACCACTAAACTTCAGCTTAGGCTCTTCCAAGGCTGCACTGGTCAGCCTCCCTTGGGCAGGGGATAAAGGAGATGATCTTCCTGCTAGGCGGGGGACGAAGCCCTCCGCACTGCCAGCTTTAGGTATGGCTTTGAGGCCACGCTATAGCTTTTCTCTAGGTACAAGTTCATCAGAGGTTCTGAGCCACAGAAGCTCATAAGCTCATTATACTGGCGGAATTGCAAGCGGTGGGTGCGCCACACAGCTGGGATTTCCTTCCTTTTTGCTGGAGGGGACTCTTAGCAAACTGGGAGGAAAAGTCCTTTGTGGTTTCATTTTTCCCTGTGCAGAGCGGTCCCTTGTTCCTCAGCTGTCTGAAAATCTAGGCTGGACCATAATGGACAGAAGTGGCCTCTTTAGCACTGCCTGTTCCACTCGGACCTGCAGAGCTGGCATCAGCCAAAGCCAGGTCGTCTCTTTACTCACTGAGAGTTTTGGACTGTTTGAGGTTAATGTGGAAAAGAGCATTAATGAAAGGGAACTGGCTGCCTGGGGGAAGGTAAACACCCCCATTGCTGGGTGATGTGGCTGCTTTGAAACCCTCTGAGGACCACCACAGCCTTGTGAGAGATTCAGAAGTCGTCATCTCCCCCAATCTCTCCCCAGCTCAGGTCACTTCAGCTGAAGTGGATCAAAATGTCTCAAGATTGAGAGACTTGTAAACCAGCACTGATCACCGCAGAGAGGTGTCTTGGACTTTTTTGTACAAGATGATATATGGGCTCCATCGAAGTGGGTATTTGTGGCGATGATGTGGGAGCGTGCCTGGAGGCAGAGGGAGTTCACAGGCAAGTGCCAGACGAGTCCCCAAGGTGGCTGCATTACAGCGTGCAAATCACAGCTCTGCTAAAGCATCCACTTACAGCCACTGTTTCCTGTGAGAAAAATAACTTACCTGCAAATAGCTTTGTTCATTTTTATTCCCAGTATTCCACCTTCGCTCCTTTGAGTTGTTTGGGTTTTTTTTTTTCCGTAGGAAATAATACAGTATTTTCGGAGGTGACCGGCAGGGACAGTGCAATCCCTGCACGGAGCTCCTGTTCTGAGGCCCATGTTTGCTTCCCCATTTAAGCAGAGGATGTTGCTTGGGCTTTCCCATGCGGTTTACCTCTCCGTTCCCCTTGCTCTCAGTGTGGATTTGTTTTAAGACCTATCTTGGGTCTTCCCGCCTGAGCTTTGGCAAACCATTAACTCCCTTCTTTTTGTTGCCTGCCTTCGCTGCTAGATTACAGCCTGTGCTGTGCAGCCAGGCTCTCCCCAGCGCGGGTCTGCCTGCATTGCCCCTGCAGGCAGCGATGCTTGTTCTTCCTCCCGGTTTCCTACCCTTGCATCCACAGAACAATAGCGTGCACGTTGTCACTCTCCAGTTAAAACAATATATGTGAGTTACATAGCAAGACATGATGCTTTTATGGCAATCCGAGCTAAACTCCCCCCTGGGGGAAAAATATAGTATGGATGCTGCCAGAGGCTCAGTTTTGAGCAAGTGCTGCAGTGCCCCAGCTGCAGGAGGGACCGCACGGCTTCGCTGTCGGGGATCTCTCCCTGTCTCCCTCTGCAAGTCAGCGCGAGCAGGGATTTACAGGGATGCAATTTATAAGGCTCTCATGTGGAAGGAAAAGGAGGTGTCTTGGTCTGATTGGTGTCGCCTGCTGGGTAGCTAAGCCCTGGAAAGATTAGTGGTGGGATCTGGGGAAAAATAGCCGTACTGCAAGAGTGGGAGTGGAGTTGGGGGGGGGCAGGATATTAAGTGTGGGTCTGGGTTTTCTGTTAGGCGAATTTTGTGGTTTTATTGTTATATTACACAAAGGAGGGGCTGGGGGAATAATTCAAACTTTTATCTGTCCCACGGGTTTCCTTTGCGACGCCTTTCCTTGAGCAAACAGGGACAGGGGAAAAGCTGCGTGGTTCTGCCGCTCTCCCGAGAGCGTGCCCCCAGCAGAGAGCGGGTCCAGCCCCCTCTCCCTCACCCAGATGCATTAAAGTGCTTGAAAGGTGTTTCTCAAACCCCTCCAAGTGACTTCTCCGATCCAGCTGTCACCAAAGCCATTTTCTTACTGATTGCGCCGGAGCCAAAGACGTACCCCGAGAGGGGCAGCTCTGGTCTGCAGCGCCGGGCGCTGGCACCGCCGAGCTCGCTCTGGCTTGGGCAGAAGCTCTCAGGGCGTTTGGCACCTTGGGGACACAACCCCCCCGTGCCTAATCGTGGGCTGTGAGGCGTGCCGGGGGCGCCCGCTGTGCAGGGTGTCGCGGAGCGGAGGAGGGGGCAGGCCAGGGGCTGCCGCGGCTTCACGGCTGCGTCAGTCCGGGCTCGTGAGCGGGGTGATCCTGGCTGCTCTTTGCAGTGGAGGCCTGCTGGTATCGCCTCTGGCCAGCGCTGGATGTGACATCCCGTGGGCAGGCATGGCCCCCTGAGATAAAGCCAAGCATAATAGATATGCCATTAATATTAGACAGTTCCAGATTGCTTTTTTTTTTCTGATTTGCAACAGTTTAGCGTTCCTGTCTTCTCAAGAGTTATTCCTGATTCTCACAGGAGCTCGTGGGAGCAGATTCAGCCCACAGACAGTGGGGTTTTCTTGGTTGCGCATATTTTCCCTTGTGTTTCTGGCATCACATCTTTGTTTTTGTTGTATTTTTAAATAAAACAACATAGGTTATAGAAAACACAAGACTGTGATACCGGTTTCTGAGAAACCAAGCACTGATCTTACTTGCTTTCTGGATACCTTTGTAAATATTATGTTATATTTTTGAATGTTAGAATTGGCAGACAAAGGGTTGGTCTTTAAAATACTGTCTGACTTGTTTGGTAGTAAATATAAAGCATGAATATTGCTGAGCTATGGCAGTACTCCTGACTGCAGAGGATTAGAGTTGGCCAGACTCAGAAATGCATAACGCTGGGACGCTGTTGCTGTAGCCAGTGCTTGGGTTTTGCTCAAAAAGGGATTTCCGAAAATTAACACATATGAGAACATTTTCAGGAACCTGAAAAGAAAAAGTGCTTTATTTGATACGAATGCTAACATTGCCATGTAACCCAAACATCGCAGTCTTGTGCAATTTCATGATATCCAAATTAAACCAACCAGAATCAGAACTGAAGCATCCTGTGATGACAGCAGAAATTCCTGGGCTCCCACGCACTGCCCGGTCTCTCTGCTGTCAAGCCCAGGAGCAGTGGCAGCCAGGTTGCAGGGTGTTTTATTAAACAGGCCCGTGGTTTGAGACAGCAGTGAGTATATTCCCGATTCCCAGAGGAGACCTGTGACCTGTTTAACCTTGCGAGGGGCACCCCTTGCAGGTAGGGCTCCACCGTGAGTCGGGCGCCTGCGTTTCGTTGAGCTGTGGTCTGCGAACCAGGCACAGGGCAGTGAGGGTGCTCACATTTGCAGGTCTGAGTTTTGTAAGACTGACTTAAACTTATCAGCTATGCAGGTTTCTGTATGGTTTACCACTGAGGTGGGCTGTTAATGATGTGCTCGCTGTGGTGCTGCAGCTTCGGCGTGACCAGGGTGATGTCTGCATAGCTCAGACATCAGCGTAGGTTCAGTGAAAGGTTTTGCTGCTTTGGTTGTGGGTTCCCAGTTCATCACAACGGCAAGGTTAGCTCTGGGGCAGAATGTTATTTAACGGTATAACGTACTGACTTCCCAATGAGTTCAGGCAAACACGTTCAAGTGAAGTGAGCTGACTCACCCTGCAAGTGAAGAAAGGTGAAATTCAGCTGGGATTCAGAGGGTGGAGCGGGGCTGCGCTGGGGTGCGAGTCTCTCCTGCTTTCCAGATGGATGGAGCCATTTCTGCCTGCACAGGATGTTAGGGGGTTACATGATCTGACCCTCCCCGGGGCTGTGGGAAGCACAGCCCATCCCATAGCAAGCGCAGCTGCTGTTGGTACCCTGGCCTGTCCGCCCTTCAGCAAGGCCAAGGAAGGGCTCAGATGCTCGGGGGTGATTCAGAGCGCTGGTCTAAGGCTTGGCTTTCAAAGAGACCCTACGTGGCATTTTCCAGTCCTTTGAGGTGTCGCAAGTCAGGCATCATTTGAGCGAGGAAGGCAGAAACTGCAGCGCTCGGGAAGATGCCGGCACCGATCTGCTGCAAGCACGAGGGGCTGGGGAGCGCAGAGCCTGACCTGTGCAGGCATCGAACGCCAGCAAGAAGCGGTGGGAGCAGCCTGCCCCACCAGCCTCGCCTGCCTCAGGTTCCCGTGCCGTCCAGTGCCAGCCGTAGCATTGCTTTGGCTGCTGGGGATGGCGAGAAGATGAGAGCGTGAGTGTGCGGGGAGCACAAACCACTGCGTCGCGCTCAAGGGCCTCTCCAGCATCGAGGAGTCATTTCAAAGGCAGGGGTTGCGTTGTCTTAATGCTGACGCTAGGCAAAAAGATCCATCATGTGTTTTGATTTCTGAAAGGTGCTGTCCCTGGGAACAGTCGATATTTCAAACATTTGATCCCAGCAGCTCTGTTAAGCCCACGTGGTTTTGAGTAGAGCAATTTGTGTGAAGGTTTTATCTGTTTCTTTATTCGTCTAATGACAGTTGTCAGCTGAGCTGTATGAATTACTTTATCCTTTCTGCTTTTTTGCTTATGATTTTGTTGTTGTGCAGTTTGTTTTCTTTTTTCCTCTGAGTTAAATCTTTCCCTCTCTCATCTCTCAGGAAAAGCTGTAACAGAATTAAGGTGAGAAAAAAAGGAAAATTTACTGGAACCTGTTCAGTGTAAGTTGCCAAGAATCTGAAAATTACCCTCTCAGACGGGTCTGTGTTAATTCCCCTGATGCAGCAATGATAAATCCTTATTAAAAAGGATAACACAAAGAGATTTTACTGCCTGTAGGAAAACTCCTGGTCACAAGCAATGAGGAAGCCCATCGGCCTCTTGTTCATGACCAGAGCAGTTTGCAAATGTGCGTGTCCTTCCCCACGAGCCGCGGTGCTGACACCAGCCCGAAGCGCGTGACATTACGTTGTTCAAGGCATGGATACGAAGCAAAGCAAGCCCCATGTCCCCCGGTCCGATGGATAGGGACTCTGCATTGGCAGCAGCACTGAATCTCTGCAGAGTCACAGCTTGCGGTGGCTCCCCGTCTCTCTGGAAGTCCAGCCCTGGGAGCACCCCGCAGATAGGAAAGTAAATGAAGCAGTTTTTGGCCTCTGACCACGTCAAGCAGCATGAAGGTGTGTGTCTCGCTCGCCGTGCTGACGAGAGGGGGGATGTGAGGGCTTCTTCCTCCCCACCTGCAAATGCAAGTCGTGCCCCATACAAGCGATGGGTCAGGCAGGGCAGGGAGCCCAGTGCTAGAGGCAGCCGCACATACCAGTCCCCAACATTCATGTGTTATTTCCAAAATCACTCAGCTTGCTCACTCTCCTCTTCACTTCTTTATTCATGCACCATGCTGGGCTGGAGTGGGAAAAACACTCTGCTTGCTTCTCGTTACACGGGTTGAACCTGAGCCTTTGCCAGAGCAATGTAAAGCTGTAGCTATGGAAACTCCCTACCCTTTTTTTATGATTATTTTTTTTTTAAAGCAGGAACATTTATCTCTTTGGAGATCCCAGGTGGGGCTGCTGGTGCCTGAGGGCTTGTCTCTGGGAGATGCTGGGTGGTCACAGCCAGCACCCAGGGAGTCACCCGGTGTCACGCAGCAGCACAAGCTGGAAGCCCAGGCCCAGGTCACACCGCAGGGCTTCTGTATCGCAAGGGCAGAGGAGTGGGGACTGATGAAGAATAAACAGGTTGCACAGACAGCTGGAGCCCAGGGCAGCTCAGGACACAGTGTGTGACAGCGGGGTGCTGGGGGGACAGTGTGGGGCTGCTGGAGGTGTCACCAGCCATCAGCCACCCACCCACATCCAGGGGGGCAAGGACAGAGAGGTGCTGGTCCCCCTCCTGCTCGTTACTGTGGCTGATGGAGGGTGGTCCCCAGAGCTCTCAGGTTGCTGCATTTAATGAGCACCAAGGACTTGGTTGTCCCTGCTGCCTCCACCCAAGTCTGGGTCCATGAATCCTGAGCAAATGAGGGTCAGTTGTGCAGCTCACAAAGACTTTAATCTCCTGAGGATCTTCCCATCCCACGGAGCTGTGTTCATAGCTCTTGGAAATGCAAAGCTGTTGGATTTACTGCTTACTGGAAATGTACACTGTACGTGTCCTTCCTTCCCCAGCTCCCGATCAATGGTTCATCTGCATCTCAGGATCGATGGCTCATCTGTGTGTCAGGACATCTGCAGGGGCCACTGGGTCAGCTGGGGGGGGGGCTCATCCTTCCCAACCACCGGTGCAGAGGGTGGAAGGAGAAAGGAGCTGATCCCAGCTTGTTGCTTAACCACTGCCCAGCCTGGGGGAAGCCACCTTAGTCTGTAAATGGGCTTATATTTGATAGATTTCAAGCAACCTAGCTTCAAAGCAGAGCCTTAACCAGCCCCGGACTCAGTTTCCTTGTCTGTAAAATGGGTATTGGCACAGCAATACATTCCCTCTTGGGCATGGTGCTGCTTCATTTGCCAGAGCCAGAGAGGGGCAGGGGCAGGAGGCCCTGGGCTGAGCCAGGGCTTCAGCTCAGGTGTTGCACAGAGGCTGAATGTGCCTCTGGGGCTGGCTGCTGGCTGCATCAGCTGCTGCTCTTCAGGGGTCTGCGTGGCTTTGCACTGCCTGAGGCAAAAGCTAAAAGGTGCAAACACAAGCTTTGAAGCATGTAGTGTTTCTGCTAGCACAGGGCTGAATCCCAGCAGGGCTGACTCAGTCCATCTCCCCCAGGCCAGTTGCTGCAATATCTTCCCACAAGAATGAGGCTCCATGCAGATGCCGCTGCACGGCCAGAGCCAACAAATCCCTGGAGCTAAAGCAGCCACTCCTGGGAGAACCACTGTGAGAGCTGCTGCTCCTGTTGCTTTGCATGGCCGTCGGAGGGTACCAAGACCTTGCTCTCCCTCTGCATGGTGTCCCTGGCCCGTAACAGCCTTGTCCCCAGGACCGGTGTAGATGGGAGTGCTGGACCCATCCCAGCTGCGGTGTCGGTGCCCCTGGGGCCAGGAGGCAGCTCCAGCTCCCAGCCAGGGTGGTAATCTGCCGAGAGGTCAGCTGGCGACTCTGTGCAAGTCTCTTCCCATCTGCATGCCCCAGCAGTCCTGTCTGAGCCACGAAACCCTGCTCTCAAGGCATTTGCTGGGAGCTGGGAGATTTGATGGTGGAAAAGCTGGTGTGAGCTATTGGTGTAAGGCACTGGGTCCCACGGGGCTCCCATGGCTGCACCGGGCTCTCAGGGCAGCAGCGGCTGGTTTTCAGCCTGAAGAGCTTTCAAAATCCAGGTGAATGGAGCAATTCTGAAAAGACTTGCTCTTTCAGAAGGACAAATTCCCATTTTTTCCACTTTTGGTGAATTATTTCAGCAGCATTTTCTGGCAATTAAGGCTTTTTGATCTTCCTGCCGGCACTCCAGCAGACTGTGCCTTGCTGGGGGGCTGCAGCGCGCTCTCCCGCGGGACGGCGATGGAGGGGGAGCAATTTCCTGCTCAATGAATTGCAGGAAGAAGTATTGATCAGGGGTCAGATTTATTGTTGGATCTCAGTAAGCTAACCCAAACTTTTCAGGCTGGCCAGGGGACATTTCCAGCCGGCAAAACTGCCCTGCTGGAAGTCCCCAGGGTGGGTGGGTGCTCCCCACCCTCTGACTATTTCCCACTCAGCAGTGATTGCGGTAGCTTATCTCAAGCTGCTAATACCAAAACCTGCTCTGTCTGATGTTTATATCTCAGGCTGACTAAACCATAATTCAAGAGGCGATTAAATGATGCAGGGTGGAAAGACAGCCTGTCTTTCTTTCTTTTTTCTTTTTTTTTTTTTTTTGGAAGGCGTTTAGGCTGCTTATGTGTGTTTGGGATTACGGCCTGCTTTCCAGCTGATGTATGGAAATAATTCCTGGTACTTAAGTAAAGTGTGATTGTTTGGGCAGTGAAAGGTGGGACTGGGGAGGGTAAAACCCTCTGGTGTGGTTTGACAACAGCTCTCAAATCCTGACAGGGACCAGCTGGCTGCGAGCCCCTGCTGCGGCAGCTCTCCGTGCGCGGGGTCAGACGCGGAGACGAGTCCATCGTGTCTTCACCAGCTCCTTCCTTGGGCCTGGTTTCTGGGTTTACCCCTCCTGGACTGATACGAGCGTAGGGCTGGTGTGCAGGGACACACCGTGGGGCAGCGCCGCCAGCATCCCTATCGATATCAATAGCATCCCTATTGACATATAGGGATGCTGTAGTTTTATAGGATATATATAGATATAGGATGTATAGTTTTACAGGGGTTCAGAGGGTAGAGCAGGGTGAATATACCCTACTTTATTTCAGGTGATGCTGAAGTGTCTACAGACACCTTCCCTTGTCCCTTTGGGGCAGAGATAGCAGCACCTTTGGGATGGCCTCAGGGATACTGGACGGGGATGTTCCCAAGGGCAGTGCACACACTGTCCAGGTGACTCGGCGTTTTCCCCCCTGTCCTTCCCCAGTGGCACTGCCGCACTCCGTTTAGCATCTGCAGTCATTTAAATTCATGCCTGGAGTTCTGCTTAGTAAGCCTCAATGCCGCTTTGATGAGCTGTGCAAATATTATTTTTCATTAGGCGTGATTTGGTTGTATTAAATGACATTATTGCCGAGCACATATTCCCTCTCACGCGCTGCTGGGCCAGGCATCCCCTAGATCGATGTACTTTGAAGGCAGCCTGCTTAAGTGTGCTGAAAATTCAGATGGCTCACTAAGTGCCAATCTCTGGTTTAAAAACTAATAATGGTAATGGTGGGAGGGGTTCCCTAATTGTCCCATGAACTTCTGCTTTTTTTAAGCTTCAGGAGAACTTGCGATTCAGAGTGGCTCTTGCTGTACGAGCCATCTCCTGACTAGCCTGGCCCTCCTTTGCTGGGTTTCATTGCCGATGAGCTGCTGTCGCACAGGAGTACAGCCTGGCTGCTCTGGCAGTGCCACCGCTAGCAGGGACACCTGCAGGGGGATGAATACAGCATGTCCTCAGCATACGGAAAAAGCTTATACAACTTACCAGAAAAGCTGTGGCTGCCACACAATATTTTAAAAAGCACTTTGGATTCTAAAATTCTGGTTTTTAATGATATATAATATCATTATTATATAGTGTTATATATAGAGATATATCAATATATGTATTGATATAATATATCAATATTATTATATATTGTTCTATCGGATCATAATAAGAGCAGACAGAAGGAGCAGGTCACTGTGACATTTGACTGTCCCCGTTCCCCATCTCAGCCTGACCATCGACGCTACTCCTGGACGAGCATTTCTGGCTGTAAAGGGCTGAGCTGAGAATGGGCAGAGAGGAGAGGAATGGTCCCCAGCCTCTCCAGTCCCCTGGTGGAGTTTATCATGGGTTATGACTGATGCAAATATGGGGGGATACATTCCTATATTTTCCTGATGCTCATCTTACATTAGCCTGATGTATCTCCAGGCTTAGCTCTCGCTGCCAGGGCACTAAAACCAGCACAGGAGGGCACTGAGCCAGTGCCTGCGGGCAGAGAGGGATCTCTCACACCCCAGCTCTCATCACTTTTCCACAGCCATGGTGTTGTCCTCCTGCCCTCGACCGTTCCCAGGTGCCCCACGAGCCCTGGTCCCCAGCACAGCCTGCCCCGAGCTGCCATCCCAGCCCTGCCCAAGCCGTGCCACGCAGCGTGGGAGCCTGGAGGTGGCCGAGATCTTGTTCTGCAGAGCTCAGCACTATTCCATCAATGTCCTGTCTGCTGAATAATTTATCAGGCACTGTGTATAGATTACCTCTGAAATGTGTTGTTGCTGGCCTGGACATCAGTGGGAGCTGAAGTACTGGGGTCTGTCCTAGCAGGCAGGAGGGCTGGGGGTGCATTAGCGGAGGGGGAAGCTGCAGGGGTCACTGCAGGCTTAGCTGAACAGTCGGTTGTGAGTTGCCTCGGTAAGAGTATTGGTGACCTCTGTAATTGGCGTCAAACCAGGTGTCCTGGTTTCAGCTGGGATAGAGTTAATTTTCTTCCTAGTAGCTGGTATGGGGCTGTGGTTTGGCTTAGTTGCCAGCTGGGGTTAAACCACGACACCAGGTAGTGGCTCTAAGGCCGCCAGAAGGGGCCGTGCAGTTTCAGGTGGGTGTGAAATGTTTTGCTCCCTGTTCTGATTTGTCACTTAAAAGCCTACGGCAGCGTCACAGCCTGCGAGTGCCTGCCCAGACCTGGCTGCATCTCCCAGGCAGTGGAGCCCTCTCTGACGAGCCATAGACTCGCTTCCAAAAATCATTCGTATTCCAGGGACTACCAATAGCAGTGCAAACCCCCATTTTTAGGGTAGGGAAAGCACTGCTCCTCTGCACTGCTCCTGAGCACAGGAGCTGCTCTGCAAAGTGCCAGAGATGGGGGCAAGCACGGTCCCGGCGGGTGTGGATGGAAGGATGGGACTGCTGGGACCTCTGAGCCATCTCCAGCACCCAGGAGGACCCGTCTGCTATGGATCGGCCTGGGAAATTGTGAGCAGTGCTCTCCAGAGAGGAGGCAGCAGGGAGTTAAGTGCCCTCTGCTCATAAATGTTCAAAAGAAACTTGGAGTGTGGGGTGCCGGCTGATACAGGGGTGTCCCACACGGGAAGCTGTTGTGCTGAGATGGGGAAGCATTGACTGATGAGCCACATCTCGCCTTGTCCTTGTGTTGAGGAGTGCTCAGGTGGTGTAGCCGAAGCGATGGGCCCGCAGGCATCAAGCCCCACGAGCCCCTTCCCCAGCCCAGCCCCGTTCAAGCCTGGCTGTTTAAATCCCTGCTGTTTACGCAGAGCATCAGCCCCCAGGCCAGGAGTGCTTCCGTCAGGAGGAAGAGAGAGAAAGCAAACAAAAGTGAGGCAGGCCTTCTGCTTAAAGCGTTTGTCATATGGAAAGCCACGTTCTCCGCCTGTGTTTCTGGCAGCTGCCCTGTCCGCTGGCTCCGTGAATGCAAAGTCTTCTGCTGGCACGCTGCCCGGCTGTTCCTAGCAGCCCGGCTCTTATTCATTGACTGGGTAGGATTACAGGAACTGGGGGAAATGCAGAAATAAGGCTGTATTTGCCACCAAACTGTTTTTGGCTTCTAACTTATTTGCTGCTTTCCCACCTCCCAGGCTGGCGGCTGCTGGCCAGGCAGTGGCTTTCCATCACGCCGATGCTCTCCGGGGTTTACCCTTGGGCAGAGCCATGGCACTTACGTGGCACTGGGAGGGGGGCAACAGGGGAGTGTAAGCCAGGATCACCCTGAAACTTTGCAGCATCCAGGGCCCAGATCCTGTGTCCTCTGCCCCGGCCAGTTTATGATAGTGTGATTTCTTGTCACGCTGGGCCAAGGTCCTGGGCCCCGAGCGCTGCCTGCACCCAGCTCCAGGGCGGAGAGCAGCCGCGGTAGCAAGACCCAGTGGCTCGGGGAAGCGGCATCTCAGACAGCCGGCATCCCTCGCGGGCTCGCCTGTTTCCCCAGCCTCTCGCTGAGCTCTTTGCCTTTCTTAAGCAGGGCTTGGTCAGAAGAGTCAGCATCAGGGTTCGTTGTGCAAGGCTGAGCTGGGAAATGGCTGCATTGCCCACCCAGACAAGACCTGCAGAGCTCGTGGCCCTCCACCAAGGGGGGGGGTCAGACTTGTGCTCCACCCGTACACAGCTGCTTAACCCCCAGTTTCCACATGCGACTTAATCTTCCCAACTTAAACATCCTCCGCATTGAGGTGCCTCCCTTGGGTCTTCTCCCCAAAGTGACCCAAATAAGCTGACCCACCCCCAGCCGTCGCTCGTGGTGCTCGGAGGAGGGTCAGTGCGGGCAGCATGGGGACCCTGCCTGGGGGGGCCGTGCTCCGGCAGGGCCGCTCCCCCCTCGGAGGCCCTTCCCGGGTGCGGGAGGACACCCACGCACGGCAGCAGGGCTCGGCGCAGAAACAGCTCAGCCAAGCACACAGCACGGCCAGGGATGTGCTAGTGCAATGCAGAGCCAAGGCAAGGCAGGATGGTGTTACTTCAGGACACAGTGCTGGCCTCCTCTGCTCCCTGGGAAGGGTGGGGTGGTTTTTTTTTTCCTTTTTTCTCTCCTTTTTCCATCTTGGCCATTTGGAAGTGCAGGGCAGAGCTGATTCCCGCTCCGCTCGGCACATGTGAGACCACCGTTGTGACCAGCAGAACAGCTAAGACGAGGGCCAGAGGTCTCACACAGAAGGTTTGAGCTGAGCAACCCTCGAGTGTGGGGTGTTTCTGGCTGTGTTTATTATGGTGGGGTCCAATCTCCTGCCTGCTCCAGTGCTGGGGTAGCAGGCGTGAGCAGTCCTGCCAGCACTCATGTCTGTGCTGATGGTTGTTGTTTCATACTTCGTTTGGTTACTTTCTTTAAATCGCCAGCTTCTGGAGTCAGGTGAATAAGGGCAGTTCCCAAAAATCCTTGATAAATGGAAGGCTGTGCTGCTTCTGGCTGCAGAGGAAGCAGGTCCAGGGCTGCTGAGGGGTGCGGGTAGGACAAGCCATGGGCTACAGCTCTTCGCAGGTCTCCTTGTGCAGACACAGTTTCAGAGTGACCACCGCTCCCTTTATTTGATGCTTGCCATGACAGCACTTTCAACTAGTGCAAAAGGCTTTGGGGTGACTGTGTTGCCCTGGGGATAGGGGTTGGGGTGGGACGGGATGAGCAGAAGCCCCATTCATATAGCGGTCTGTCCTGAAGATTGTGCTTAAGCCCTGTAAACCCCAGAAGCTGGCTTGGCTGGGCACTTGAGGGTCTCTTAAAGAAACCTCAGTGTGGTCCCCTTAGCAGTCCCTGCATCTCCTTCTCCCACAGCTTTGGCAGGCAGGGTCAGGCCAGTCCACAGGAGCTGGTCATGGCTCGAGTGTTCCAGCACCTGGAGCTCAGCATTTCGGAGCCGTGGTTAGCCGGGTGTTAGCTGAAGCCCTCAGATGGGCTGAGCTCAGCCCCCCAGCACTCTGAAGCCTTCCTCCCACGCAGGCTCCCGAGAGGCGCTGGCGGTGCAGCCGGTCTGCCCGGTCTCACTTGCAGAGCTGTCCCAGGAGCGAGGCGCAGCTGTGAGCAGCCTCTCCCCACACCGGGCACCCTCAGCAGTCCAGGGGCCGTGTTCAAGATGCTGGGGCGGGGAACGACTTGGGATGATTTCTCATCCTCCTGTCTTCTCCTTTCTGCATTGCCAAGTACAATTCTGTGCTGTCCTGTTCGCTGTTGCTCGTGGGAAGCTTCCCCCAGCCCCTCTCCAGCCCCCTGGGTTGGGCTGCAGCACGTTGGGAAGGTTTGTCAGTCCCTCGTGGCAGTGCCTGGGCAGAGGGGAGCAGAGGCTGATGCAGCCCTGGCTCCTAGTGAGCAGTACAACCTCAAAGCCTATGTCCTCAGCTGCAGCTGGGACGTGCAGGGGGTGTCAGCAAGGAAAGGAGGCGCTGGTCCAGGGCTGGAGCTGATGGGAGCTCTGCTTGTGTCTTCTCCAGGCTGCAAGGAACAGAAAAGGCTGTTTTTCTCACACACTGGGGCTTCCCAGCCGCTGCAGGGCTGCAGGAATGGTGCTGCTGTAGCTGTAGCAACAGATGTCCTGGCAAAGGCAGGCAAGCGGCGCAGGATTGTGTCTAAAACCAAACAGCTCATCCAGGAGCAGCCTGTAGCAACCATGCAATGACGTGTCTTCGGTTTGTTGCAGCACAGCCTGTCCTTTGCACGCTGGGAAAGTAAAGCAGGGTGCTGGGAAGGGGGGAGCATTGCGCCCAAGCTCCCGTCTGTGACCTGGAGAGTCACCAAGCCCTGTCACCTCCCTGGCGCTGGGGACTGCTTTCCTACAGCAAAGGGCTCCTGGGCCTGGGGCAAACAGCCTGCGCAGGGCTAACATCCACCCGCGCCCTTCCCCGCTGTCTGGCAGCCATGGAGGGTGTGCTGGGGGCTGGGGGCTCCAGGCATCCTTGGTAGCTTGAGAGCTCCTAACATTACCGAGGGGCGAGGAAGGAGCCAAGCGACCGTCTGCTGGGACCGCGTCTCTCAGTGCCTGCGTTCCTAATACCAGGGCTCCTGCATACTTTCCCCAAGACCACAGCAGAGCTGCAAAGCACTTCCTTTTACCAGGATATTTATTACTAAATATATGAATCTGGGAGCCTGTGGAGCGTGAAATTAGGAACAAATGTATAAAGGAGGTCTAGACAGGAATTGTTCTGCTTATGGGCCTCCACATGCTCTGCTTTCCTCCCCCTTTGCACGCTGGAGAGTTTAATGCTTCCAGGTACGCAGCTTTAATGAGACAAGTATGTTATGGGAGGAAAAAGAGAGTGAAATGCAAATGGGCTTGCTCTGGATGGAGCGGTGGCTGCAATGCCAATGTCTGGGTGACCATGGTTGGACAGAAACCATGAAAATTGGCTCTGTGTGACCCTCGCTGTTCCCCCGGGTTAGGCTGCCATTTAATTAATTGGAGAGGAGGCTGGGGAGCCCTCCCTGCCTGCCACCTTTCATCTTGGGCTGGCAAGGAGCTTGCTAAGACGCTGATCCTCTCTGATGGGTGCAGTGCCCATCCCTGAGAAGCTGCAGGGCTGAGCCTGGCCACCCCAGAGCCAGCTCCTGCGGCTGCCCCTGCCCTGGGCTCCGTGGCAGCACAGTGGTTGCAAATGGGAGCAGCAAAGGAGCCACAGAAGGGCATTTTCAGCTGGCTCTGCCAGGCTGGTGCATGTACCCACAGCAGCCAGCGCAGCCCGAGGTCTGCAGCCGAGTGCCACCACCCCTCTTTAAACAGGAACCAAAGGTTCTAAATCACTAATGCATTTTTTTTGCAAAACCTTCCCCTGACTTTGTCCCCCCCCACCCCGCCCTGAGCCTCCTGAGAGTATTTTGCCCAAGGAATGAGGGCAGGATTTAGCCCGGCGCTTGCCCCATGGCCGCGCGGTGCGAGAAGGCGTTCAGATGTCATTATAAATTACCTTCCCTCCTACAGCGCTGCTCAGCAGCAACATAAAATGTGATACTGCTTTATCCATTCAGCACTTACCCAACTTTAGCAGGACATTAAGCGCCTGAAAATATGCCACAGATTTATTTCCTTTGGAAGCAGGTTAAATCCCTGACAGATACGGTTGCTTTTCCTCGGGTGCTGAAGTAATTTGGGGCTGGGGTGGCTGGCTTTTTGTTTTAACCTGATAGCATGAGCTGGAGGCCGGCTTTGTTAAAGCACTTGTAGAGTAGGTGGTCAGGGTACGCTTTCTCTCTTAATTGATGTTGCGTCTCCTGTTCCCAGCCCAACACTTGCGGCACTAAAGGGCTGCTGGAGCTTTAGCTGCAGAGTGGTGCTGGTGCTAGTGCCGCTGTCTGCATAGCTGCTAGCAGGTGGGTGCAGGCAGGTATGTGTCGCCCCAGGACCTTTTGTGGCAAAGAGCTCAGTCTTATTTGGCATGGGATGGAGGGAAGTTTGAGCCCTCCCGCGAGCTCTCGGAGCAGGGATGCGCAGAGCAAGACCTGTGCTGGCATTGCAGGGCTCATGCGCTGTGCTTGGTGCGCAAGGTCCGCCTTCTGGGTGAGCCCGGGGGGCAAGAAGCAGGGACCTCCCACCACTGCCAGTTCTGTGCCAGCACCCAGATTCCTCTAAGGGGCACCCCAGGGAAAGAAGGGTGCTGGTGGTACCCCAAAATGCTAGCATGGGGCCAAGCTGAGCCACAGCATCTCTATGATGTCCAGCACCCTTGGCCCCAGCTGAGGCATTTGCTGTGGTGGGAATGAACAGCTCGCCCGAGGCTGTCAGAAGCATCAGTCCAGGGTGCCCCCACCCCCCGCCCCCCGTGGCTTGGCTGTGGAGAAGGCGGGGAGCTCGGTGCCTCCCGTGGTGGGCAGACACATGCTGTACCCCAGCTCACTGCTCAGGGAGGGGAGAGCGCCTGTCCCTGCAGTCATTAAAGGCTCACTTAGCAGCTCCAGTTATTCCAAATTAAAATACCACATTGTTTTCATGGGGAAAATGGATTATAGGCTCAGAGAAAAATGTGTGCAGCTCAGAAATCCTTACTGCAAGGCTTCTTCTCCCATCACTGAAGCTCTCTGCCACCAGGCAGGAGCCAGGAGGGTGCCCTGAGTGCCACGGGCACTGAGCAGAATGGTTTATTTCCCTTGGGTCCCCCATCCTGCATGCAGAACAGCCCACTGTGACCCCAGAGCTACGGCTCACTAAATCTGTCACCCACTGCATGAAGCTTTCTTTATCCCCCTGCACCTGCAAAGTGGCATTTGAGGGGGGTGGGGGACTCCCTGATGGCTTTCCCAGTGCCAGGATCTGGCCCAATCCTGCCCATCACCTCCCACAGAGCTCTCCTGGTTTCTAGCCACCTGCAAACAGGGGTAAGCTGAGAGTTTGGGGAGCTGCTGCCCAATGCATCACCCAGCACCAGCCGTACCCCAGCCCCTGGCACACCCCTCACCCCATGGACTCACTTTTGCAGGCTGTTAATGGAGAAGAGGGCGGATGACAGCCGGGACTGTGGTCATCACAGGTGGAATATTAGCGACTGTCATTTTGCTTTGTATCATCGCTGTCCTCTGCTACTGTAGGCTCCAGGTAAGGTGGGGGGGGAAGGTAGGGTGGATGGGGGACGGCGGACAGGGATGTGGCCCCGAGGGGGTGCTGCAATGGGGAGGTGAGCCTGTGGGCAACCCAGCGTCCCCTGCCTGCTGGTCCCCAGGGCTGGCATGCACGGAGCAGCCCTGCAGCGCCAGGGTGGGCAGTTTGTGATGCCGACTGAGCCCCGACCCCGTGGGGCCATCCTATTTCAGTACTACTGCTGCAAGAAGGATGAATCCGAGGAGGACGAGGAGGAGCCCGACTTCGCCGTGCACTCCCACATCCCGCCGCTCCACTGCAACCGCAACGTAGTGCTGACCAACGGCCCGTCCCTCTACACCTCGTCACCCTTCAGCAAGAAGCCGGCACCCAGCCGCCCCAGCTGCCCCAGCTGCACGCCGTACGAGCCCCCCACCTTCTTCCTGCAGGAGCCCCCCGAGGAGCTGCACAATGGGGGCGACCGGGTGAGCTACAAGACGGTGAGCCAAGAAGATCTCGCCCTGCCGGTGAGCGTGACCAACATGCAGGCGCTCAACCCCAACCGGCTCTTGGCCATGCGGGAAGCTTTCTCCCGCAGCCGCAGCATAAGCACCGATGTGTGAGGCGCTGGCTGCCCGCCCAGCCCCGAGCATCGCATTGCGCCTCGCCACTGCTGATGGGGCTTTTAACAGCGGGTAGAACTTTCTGAAATTCATGGAAGTGATTTGAGAAAGAAGGAAGAAAAAAAAACCAACCTGAATGTTTTCCTATGTTCTGTAGGCAGAGACATGCTAAATGGCAATATAAAGGGGTAGCGAAAAAATAACCAAAAGGGGAGTGAGGGGGAGGACGGTTGCAGCTGGGACACAAGGTTTTCTAGCGTTGTGTTGCGTTTTGGTTTCTTTGGGGTTTTTTTTCCTTTTATAAAGAGGATTTTGATACTGTGCATCCTTTTATACAGAGTAAGTACGGCCTCCTCGACATTCGGCTGGTGCACCGAGTGATAACAAGCAAGTAATGGGGCACAGGGCTGGCTGCAAAATGGCTCGTGCTGGAAGTCAGTGGGGATCTTCTGCCATGTCGTGGGGGCACACTGCAGCCAACTGCTCCTGGGCATAGTGCACACACACGTGCATACAACCCCGCGGTCCTATAGCAAAGCAGGCCTGCTGTTGCCCACCCTTCTGCCACCCCCTCCTGCGCCGCTCCGTACTGCAGCCGTGCGCGTGTGTGCCTGAGCACAGCCCTGCCCTGTCCCCAGGCGGTCTCACTCCTCAAGCTGGCATTTATTCCTGGGTGACAGGCGCAGTCCCTTCAGGGCTAGGATGGCCGTGGGTACACAGCCTGCCCCTGCCCCTGGAGCCCCTGGAGCGGCTCCGAGGCCCCCCCAGTGGAGAAGGGCTGGCAGGGTTTGCAAAAGCATTGCATTACCTGGCTTTGGAAATAACACACAACATGATTTCGGATGGAGAAATATACCCCATAGCCCCCTTCTCTGACTAAGGAGTGTCCCTGCTCCAAATAATGCCATGCACCATTTCTAATCGAGGGTTCGCCCTACTGGGCGAGCAAGAGCGTGACTGTGTATCTGTCCACCCCCCTCCCCAGTGCACATCTTAACGTGCATTTTTCTCCCTATCCAGGAATGTGTCAAGACACTTTAGATTTAGTTTAGGCAAAGCCACCTCTTTCGCATCTTTTCCCCATGCCATTTCCCACGGCTGGGCAGCCTGGCTGGGACTGCGGCACCGGCTCTGCCCCAGCTCCGCCGGCCACCCTGGATCCGGCCAGGGCTGTGCTGGCAGAGCAGCGGGCATGGAGCCAGCCGCCGAGCGTGTGCCTCGGCACCGAACTTGCTGCAAAAAAGCCATTTGGTTAATTCAGTGCTTTGGGAGGAGTAATCATTCATTGCAGCAGTGCCTACGTGGGGGCTCTCATGCACTGGTTTCTCCTGGCTGTCTCGATTCCTCCTCTCCAACCTTGCAATACTCCCAGTTTGTCTGACAAAACACCCTCTTTCTCCTGGATTGTGCATTATTCAAGGTAAAAGCATCGCAGTGGGCTCAGGGACAGTTGGCTCAGCCACAGCGGAAGATGGACTGGCTGCAAAGAGACTCTAATGGCCGCAGCGTTGCGCTCTGGGTCAGCTTTCCTTTTTAAAGATGCAATGGGAAGAAAAAAGTCCGTTGCTTCAGCCCCATCGGCTCCCAAACACTGTTTGCAGCCCAGCTGGCTATTTTACTTCTAACCGTGAGGTCTTTTAATTCTACAGGAAATCTTTTGAAGTACAAGTCAGTCTTTGCAAATGAGTATCTTTGACTTTCTCGGGGGTTTCTGTTTGTGGGGGAGGGGGCTGGGTTTGGTTTTTGTACATGTTTAATATTCTAGGCTTGGTCCCTGGGGCACCGTGTCCCAGGAGCCGTGTCCTGGGGGCCGGTGGCTGCACTCCTGTGTACAGTTCTCACCGGGGTTTGTTTCCATGCATCGAGTCCCTCCTGCCCTTCGCATCTCTCGTGACCGTACTTCTCTTGCCAGCCCTCCTATTTTCCATTTTTCCTTCCCCCATAGCTTGGAAACTAAGCAAATGGTTGGCTTACACTAACCTTTCACCTGGTGATCTCTTGTACAGGACTTTGGGAATCATGGGGGGCGGCGGGGAGGGAAACAGAGAAAAATAAAATAAAAAAAAAGATAAATAAACTACTTTGACATGGGTTTTGAGGCTGACATTTTTGTCCCTGCATCTTCAAACACAGGGAGCTGTTTGCAAAGCTTTCACCTAGGTGCAGGAGGTTTCCCTGCTGCTGAGGGGAGCAATGCAGCAGCAACTGGGGTACATGCTAGTATGGGGGGTGCTAAAGAGTCATCGCCACAGAAACATGGAGCAATAACTGCCCTTGGAAGCATGGAAAGGCCCTTTTCTTGCTGGCGCTGTGTCAAACCTCTTTCCTTGCAAGCTCCTGAGAAGCTTCAGGGTTGTAGTTCGTACAGCCACACACATAACCCCAAAGGGCCACTAGCCCAGAGCAACCATCCCAAAATCCCCAGCTCCCCCACTGCTGGGACTTTTCCTTGCATCACTGTCTGAGCAGCCACAATTCCCCAACTTAGAGCTGCTCTGCTCCCCCCAGGCACCAGCAAGTTCATTGCCGTGACTCCAGTGTTGCCAGTACATGGGGCAAACACCCACTACAAACTGGAGAATAAAACAAGATACCACCATAAATATGACAACTTTATTAAAATATACATATGAGTACAAATTAATGATTATATGGATAAAGTTCACTGTCTGTAAACAAATATATTAAAAAAGAGCACGTCTTTTTTTGTGATATAAAGTGCAGTTATGTTTCCATATTATATACAATATGTCAGCATTATGGGGGGGTTGTAAGGACTATGGAACTAACGTTTGATTATAAGATAGAATTCTCTGAAAAAGTATACACCTACATCTTACAAAAAAAGGGCTTGGGCTTGAGTTCATTTAGCAAACGAAAATCAGCTTCCCACCACGTTAAATGCAGCTAACGAGAGAGCGCAGGTCTCGGGGAGAAATTATGAGAGAGGCACTAACCCCCTTTGCGAAGGGAAACTTGGCACTTCACAGAGTTCACGCCTTCCCATCCTCAACCCCAAACTTGCACAGAGGAAAGAAACCCAAAGGACAACACCTTGTGAAACACGTGCATGTGTCTGCAGTTCGGGGGACTCAAATATACACGACTTTATGTACAGCTCTGATAACGAGGGCTACCAATGTACAGCGGTAACGGCGCTGCAGCCGAGCCGTGCCGGCACCGTTCCTCTACACGGGAGAGGGACAAGGAGAGCAGTTCTGCATTGGTGGGGGGAAAAAAAAAAAACAACCCAAAAGCAATCCTTAACACCAGTCTGTGGGATGTGTAGCGCTTACTAGATGGCATACAGAGCCTTTGCGAGGGAGCCTGCGCAGCCCTGGGGTGCCGGCCCGGGCACTAGGAGTGGGGCGCGCGGCAGGAGCGGCAGCAGGCTTTGCTGTAGTACCAGTGGCTGCACAGGTTAACTTTGATGGCCAAAGCGCAGTTGGTTCCTGCCTGGTCCTGGCAGCTGTCGTCTGGGGGAGAGAAGGCAAAAGGCACCGGTATGGAAAAGAAAAAGAAAAGAAGCCACTGCAAGCTCATAAGGTCGTTTTAACCCCATACACAGCCTGACCTAAACGCCATGGGCTGGGCAATAAACCGCCCTGGCTGCAACTGCCACCTCTCCAATATCTGGCAGAGCATCCCCTGGAAAACACCACGGAGCTTCTCCATAAATCTCATTGTCAACCTAAGCAAAAGCATGAGCAGGTTTCATCACGCCTGGCCTGGCCTGGGGAGTCTTATTTGGTCCCAGCCCCAAAACTCAAGCTCTTCCCTGTGAAACAGAGCTGCCCAGGGATTGCTGGAGCCACCAAGGGAGGCTGGCACTGAACTGACCCCAAGCCAAGAGCCTCCTGTGGTAGGGCACAGGGTGACCCCAACACACTCACGATTTCTGCCCCAAAAAGGCTCTGTGAGAAAGGGACCGGGAATCCAGCAGCGTTACAGCAAGAGCTTGGGGCAAGTGAGCTGCTGGAGAGAGGGAGGAGGGCAGAAGCTGCTGTGATGCTCTCCCAGCTCCCTTCTGAGCAATACTTTGCTTCAAACCCATAGGATTTACAGTTATACATGTATATATATATTTTGCTTAAAATCCTTAGGATGCATGAAACCAGGCTGCTCCGAGGGCAGGCAGCTTGCTGCAAGGCACCTCGCAAGCACCGTGCCACATCCCAGACCCTGCAGGCCAGACGAGGGCACCCAGCGGGTCCCGAGCCAAGCCAGGGGCCAGCGCAAAATCTGTCTCCCATTTTCATGGTTTTCTCCCGCACCATCCTTATTCCCAAATCCTATTAAAGAATTAGAACCGTGTGTTCGCTAAAGATCACAGGGGCTTTGAGCCAGCAGACGAGCCAGATAACGAGATAGTTACAAATCCTGCAGGACATTTGGAGACCAAAAATCATTAAAATAATGGCACAGTCAAAACTTCCTAGACATTAGCTGGAATCACACAGTAGCAGCACCCGAGCCAGCTCTCCGAAGCTCCCTTTTATCTTAAGGTCAGACAGAGCATGCTTCTTTTGAACTCTCCCCTTAATTTAATGGGGTTACCTCCAGATATGGTCAGTGCAGGGTGCCTCATTACTCGGGCACAGAGGGAGAGCTGTTCCCTTTACATCCTCCCTGGGATGCCTATCACACTGGGGGTTGGTGGAAGCTAAGATGCTAGGTGGTGCTGCTTGGGGGGATCAGTGGAGAAAAAAGAAAAAAGGGAAAAAAAAAAAGTCAATGCTGGGGGGTGCTGCCAGGGCTCACCTGGGGGCTCTGTGGGGCAGGGCTGCAGGTCGCAGGTCTGTTTGCCCACCGGCTTCACCAGTGGGTCACAGCCCCGGACAATGTCTTTCCCTTGGTAGCACTTCACGTCCCGCATCCTCACACCAATGCCGCAGGTCTTCGTGCACTGGGGAACAGATAGAGGGGTGAGGCAAGACCCTGCCATTGCAGGGGTCTGTGCTAAGCCAGAACCTCTGAAGAAATAACATCCTCACTGATATTCACCCCCCTGCCCTGACTCTTCCCCTGGCTGAATGTCATGCCTCAGCCCTATATCGCTGGCCTCTTGCTCAGTCTTTGCTGCCAGCAACATCAGCTGCCTACAGCGGCCTCGGCGCGGGGGTGCGTGGATGTGCTCCCATCCCTGGCACTGCAGTCCTCCCTCCTCCTGCTGCCTTTTGCAAAGGGCCACAACCGAGCTGGCCCAGACCATACGCTGCTCTGTGACACCAGGGTGGCTGCAGCCCCCCAGGGCCGCGGGACCCCTCACCAGCATCTCGGGCGTGGGTTTGCAGAGCTGCTCCTGAGCCTGGCCCTCGCTGCCTGCCACCCTTTGGATGCCTCATCAGGCTGGGATTACAGCAGGGCTGCTTTGGCTGATTATAGGCTGCAATGACCATTTACAAGACTAAACAAAATGAGGCGCCTGGAGCACGGATGAGGAGGGCTGCATCGAGCGGGCTTTCGGGGAGCCAGCTGCAGCCCCTTCACAGCTCCTTGCCCACGCTCACTGGGCATGCCCCCATGGCCACTGAGCCCTGGCTGCCTTTGAGGACCATGTCGAGAGATGGGGCAAACTGTGTCCCCAACCTCCGTGTGCTACAGGCTCCACGCACATCCAACTAGCAGCTGCAGGTTAAAAGGGGGAAGAAGGAAAAAAAAGAAAGAAAACACACCAAAGATGACCCCAAACACCTCCTCTCATTCCTGTTCTCCCTGAGCTCAGGCAGTCCCGAGTGCACCATGGCAGGGCAGGTGCTCTGCCCCAAGCTGCCGGTGCAGCGAATGGGTCCCCCCGGGCGCTCCCCTGGGGGCTGCATCCTGCAGAGCTTCGCCCATCTCCTTGGGTTATTTTGCAGGTGGTGTGGCCCTTGCCACGACAGGACAGGGCACCACGCACGCAGGGCAGGAGCATGTTGAAGGAAGGGCATTTTCCCTCATGTCCCTCCCCCGATCCCCTGAGCTGCCCCCGACTCCCTCCCCACTCACCTCTGACCAGGGGGTCGTGTACCACTTGAAGCACGGCCGCTCAAAGCATGTTGTTTCCTCCACGGGCTTCTTGGCGACGTCGCAGTCGGTGGGGTTGCGGGTCTTGATCTTGCCATTGACGATCTCCAGGCAGAGCACGATCCTCTTCTTCACGCCCCGGCCGCATGTGGTATTGCACTGCGGGGGTGCAAGCAGGGCCGGCTGGGACCCACAGACCCCAGTCCATCCCAGTGCAGGGTACCCCTCTTCCATCACCCCCCAAAACCAAGCCCTTGCTCCAAGCACCCCCTGGCCCAGGGGGGCTGCACTTACCCGCTCCCAGTCCTGCGCCAGCCAGTGCGAGGGGCAGTTCTTGTCCCCGCAGGGATGGATGGCCAGCGGCTTCGCCTCCAGGTTGCACTGCGACTCCGGTACCACGCGCCCGTCGCTGGTTTTGCAGTACACGTGCCGGATCATCCTCCCCTGCCCGCAGCCGCCACTGCACTGAAACCCCACCGGGCACGGCGGGCGGTCAGCGGCGGGGAAGGCAGCTTGGCTCCATCCCTGCCCCCACGACAGGGGCTGAGATGCCTCCGTGGGGCTCAGCTGCCTCCCCAGCCCCACCTTCCCCAAATCACGGAGCGATCATTGGGGTTCAGCTTAAAACAGCTGCGGGGAAGCTCAGCACATCCTTCCCTGGGCAGCCCTGCCGCAGCCAACCCATCCTGTGGCCCCATCATGCTGGTGCTGAGCAAAACTCAGCATCTCCTCGGGCCAGGCAGGAGGGGAAGCACCGTGAGCAGGGAACCCTGGGGTGGCTCTCAAAGAGAGCAAGGCAAAGTGGCTGCAAATATTCCTCCCCACCCACAGATGACCAGGCAGGCGTTGCCCCGAGTGCCGGTGGAGGCAGTGAGTGCTCCCCAGCTCCTTTGCAGCCGCTCTTGTGGAGACAGTACGGTGTTTCACAGCGCTGCCGCTGTCATGGAAACTACTTATTTTTAGCTGATGCTAATGTATCAAAACCTGGGTAAAAATAGCTAGGGATGGACAGGGTCTCTGTAACAGAACTGTGCAGGAAGGGAAAAGGAAGGGGAAAGGGGAGGGAAAAAGGCAGGGAAGAGGGGGGAGAAAAAGGGAGGGGAGAGGGGGGAAAGAAAAGGCAGGGGGAAGGCAGGGAGAGGTTCACTTTATGGGCGTGAAGCATCAGCAGTCAAGGTACATTGTGCAGCACAGAGACAAGGGGATTTTGTCACCCACTAAGGCCCTCGGCCACGTCTCTCAGTGTTTAACCCCTCCTGCACCCTGTCCCCCACAAGTGAGAAGCCCCAAGGAGGACCTGCCAGAAAGCTGGGGGGGGTCCCCTGGGATGCTGGATCACCCCCAGTGCTGGAGCCCACCCCTGCCCTGCGCAAGGAGGAGCCTTGTGAAGAGGAAGGCTCAGTGCTTGCGAACACCGTCAAACCCCAGCGCTGCCACGGGCACGGCGCCAGGGCAGTCGGTCAGGGTGACCCAGGGTGGCCGCGCTGGCGGGCAATTCCTGAGGACAGGACAGAGGCTTTTGGTGACACAGGGTCTAGGAGGGCTGAGGCGGACTCTGGGTGAGGGCTGCCTGCGGGTCTGTTGGGGCTGGGAGCTGCCAGGGAGGATGAATCCAATCCCAAAACTCCCAGCGCTGGAGGCACAAGCAAGCCCGCAGGCAGGGCCAGCTGCAATGGGTCGCGACGGCCACTCGGCCGGCCACCCCAGGGTCTCACCGGTCCCCAGTCGGAGACGGTCCACTGCCGGTCGCAGGGGGGTCCGGTGCAGTTCTTCTCGGCCAGGGGCCGGGCGCTGGCGTCGCACAGCTTCTCCTCCTCCGAGCAGCGGATGTCCCGCGTCACCACGCTCCGCTCTCCGCACCGGGCTGGGCACTGCCGGGAGGGGACGGTGTCAGCAGGGGCTCCCGTCGCAAGGAGAACTGGGACCTGCTTTCTGGTGTTGGTTTTGTTGTTGGTTTTTTTTTTTACATTTTTAACATGAAACACTAAAAACCACACACTGACAATGCACAGGTGACTGTCTGTAAAGGAACTGGTAGCAAAGCCGCCCCTCTTCCCCCAAACCCCCTAACAGCTTCAGCAGTCAGGTTAAGGTGCAGGAGGGCTGTATCCTGCCAGGGTGCTGAGCAAGCTCTCTGCCAGGTGATGCCAGAGGATGAAAACCCAAGGCACCAAAAATGCTTGATCTGAGCTGAAAAGTTTTAGCTGTTGGTTAGAGACGGGGCGAGATCTCCCTCGCCTCCTTCCCGGGAACAGCCAGCTCCTTTCCACCTCTTTGGAGATTGTTTTCCCCAAACCGCACAACTGAGATTTTTATGCTGTGGATAAATTTGGCACCGTGCAGCCCTGTGACATTATTTAGAACTGGATTTGAGTTACTACAGTCTCACATACACACATTTGCTCCATGCATAACGTAAAGCAGGGAAAAGTGTCAACAGCACAGTGCTCAGACACACCGCGCTGATATGTTAATCCTCAGATCTCTGAAATGTGCTTTTTTTTTTTTTTTATGCCTATTTCCCCAGCCAACTTGGCACCCTGCTTCAGATGGGATCCAAATGAGATTAGCTTTGCTGCTGGCTAAGAACGAACTACTCCAGGACTGTCTCAAGCAATCTGTCCCTGACACATGCTGGAGGAGAATATGGATTTCTGTAAAATAAGTCACTCTGGTTTGCTACGCCAGTCAAAATAACGTGCCAGCACGTGCACTGGGAGCTCCTCTCTACCCAGCTGGGAAAGTCAAAACATCCTGCAACACCAGGGAACACACCAGCCCCTCCATCGGCTTGAGGGAAACAACTCACCCCAGCTTGAAGAGGAAAAGAGATGTTTAAATTATGACCAAGAAGCATTTTGGGAGCCTCACAGGAAGAAAAGTATGATCCCTCGTGGTGTAAACCACGGGGCAGGCTTGCACCCACAGACAGCTGGGCTCAGAGCTCAGCCTGCTCTTGCTTAGAAGGGGTCTGGGCTTGATTTGGGAGCGGGAACGACATTTGCTCCTTTGCAGAGGGTGGGCTCCAGGCACAAAACCCCACGCTCCGTGCGCAGCCGCCGCCAGCGCGGGGGGCTGGCAGCAGCACCCTGGGCAAGCTCGGAGACGGACACAGACATGAAATCTCACTCTCCCCATGGACGCCTGCTTCCAGAAGACATTGAATAGGCAGGGCTATTTCCTAGCAAGGCATGGGGGCATACTTACACCCCTCTATGTGTTTTATACGTTCACTGCGAGCCACGGTGGGTCGCTCTCCCTGCACCACGACTGTCAATCCAGTGAAACACTGGTGGCAGCCAGGGGACTCACTCCTGAGCCACCTGAGCTTGGAGACCAGCCCCAGCTCCCCAGGGAAGGGGCACCGGTTTGGTCGTTTCCATGGGTTTATGCCTGCAAGCAACACGGCAGAGCACTGGCCGTGCCTGGAAATGAATTCAGGGGCACAAATCCTTCCACAGGTTTTCCCGAGCAAACCAACGAGCTAAAGCAAGAGCAGCACTGCACCGCCCCAAAGCACCTTCCAGCTGCTTTAGGGATCTGCTTAAGGCACGGCTAGGAAAAGATTTAATTCTCCACATGGTGCCATGAAATTAGAGGTGAGGAAGGGAAGCTTATGGGAATGTGAATGACACGTGAGGTGGGATCTCCTCCCTGCCACGTTGTACCGTGGGGTAAAGAGGCTGCCAAGCAAGTAGTGGCGGGACGATCTCAGCTGCGGGCTCCTGCCCTGCCTCGGCGGGCAATGCCAGCACCTTATGTGCAGTCAAAGACTGAGTGGCCGATGGCAGTGGCCTCCCCATCCTGGAGGGGACCCAAGACTTAATTTTAGGGATAAAAAAGTAAAAATCACTGGTGTGTTTTGGTCCACATGCAACAACTGCAGCCAGCATCCTAAAACGCAGTCTCTGATGGCGCGGGCGAGTTTCAATTGGAGAAGGAATGGAGAAACGCAGGCAGGTGTGCTCGCCCTCAGCACTGCCAGGCCAGCAATCCCCGGAGACTTACCTCGGACCACTCCGACATCTCCCACTGGGGCCCGCAGGCTGGGTTCTTGCAGACCTTGCGCTCGTCCGGCCGGGTGATGTCAGCGGACTCGCAGAGGTCACTGTAGACAGAGCTGTCGAATCCCGGAGAGATCATCTTCCAGCAGCGGACGATGCGGAACTGGTAGCCCTCCCCACAGGTGCGGGAGCACTCGCTCCAGCTGCTCGTCTCCCACCTGCGGAGGCAAGAGAGGCCATCGCGTCGGGCACGGCTGGACCTGGGCTGGGGCACCCCATGGGAACACCCTGCCTGCTCTCAGCCGGAGGCAGGCGGCTGCAATGGGAATGAGCTGTAGCCAGGCTGCCAGCATGCAGGAGGATTTCCCACAGGATGGGGTGTATTAACAGGCAGCCGTTTCACCCAGCAGACCTAAGCTCATGCCCGCAGCAGCAGATGCTAAAATCAGATGGACAAGAGGAAGAAGGCGCCAGCACGGCAAGGCCTGGACCGGTGTGCTTGCTGCTGAGCGTTTGTCAGCCACGGGCCGCGCGCTCCCCCGCCGCAATCCCACACGTGCCAGCACGTTTCTCTGCCGTGCTTTTTGCCCACATTTGACTGCTGTTTTTTGCCCGATCAGCTAAAGGACAGAGAGGGCACAACTGTCCCTCACGTTGCAAATTCCAGCGATATCATCGCACAAATGTGTCACACTGCTTGTGCCCCAGCGGGACAGATGTTCATGTACTGCCATCAGCCTAACTCTGTTAGCCTCATGCGATGGGCTGGACGAGCTGGGATCTGCTCTGAGACACTGCCCGACCCTTACTGTCTCCTGCCACTACTGCCCTGACACTGCAAGAGGAGAGCAGCTCGTAAACCAAGGGAAAAGACAGAAAAATTCAATATTTTTACACTACGGTAATATTATAATAATTATGAATTAAAGAATAATCTAAAAAATGTAAAAAGCTAAATTTCTGATTGAAATCACAACTCCTCTGGACATGTGGCTGTCCCATGCATCCCCGGGGCCACCCACTGCTGCCGCTCTCCGAGCAGGACAGCCACGTGCCCCGGCTGCACGCCGGCCTCATGCCCCGCGTGGGGCTCCGGGCACAACAAGCAGCTGCAGGAAGATGTCACGCATTCAGAGGTGCCACCTAAATTCAGAAGGGAGATGAAACCAAGGTCTTTCCCATCCAGATAAGGCAAAATTCTCTTGGCACTTTCTGCTGGAAAAGCATTGCCAGCCCAAGCAGCATCCCGGCTGCCTGAGTGCTAGTGAATGTGCCCGGCTGCCCTGAGCTCCCGGCAGCTCCTTGGTTTACCCACCGCTCTGCTGCAATCACTGGTAAGTCACAGAGCAGCTCTTCCCTCTCACGCTGCAAACCCATGGAGCTGGAGCAGCACAATTTTAAGGAGGGGCAGCTTTATAAAAGACCAGTAGGATAATCTAAGCATGAAAATAGCCCTTATACCAGTGCTAAAAAAATTACAAAGTTAATGCAAATAGAGATTAAAGTTCCCAAGGTATCTACAGGGCAGGTATGTTCCCAGCAGTAGCACCATCCACCTCCCCACATTTTTCTTGCCTCAATTGCAGCCTGCCCAGGCTTTCAGCCTTAATGTGCGAGGTTCAGCGAGATCTTACACTGCAAAGGGCACGTGCTTTCCTCCTCCCTCCTCCTTCGCAATTACCTGAGGCAAAAGCAAGCATTCTCCAGGGACCAGGTGCCATACCTGGTCCCCGGCATCACTCTAGTCTTGCTTTGCACCATTCACAAGTGGCATCCGTCCAGGGCACGCACCAGAGAGCTTTACTTCTCCCTTTGCCCTGCCTGTAGTCTGACACCATCACAGTCCTCCTCCCTTCGACAGACACCAGTCTGCCCTGCCCGCAACTGCTGTTACCTGCAAACCTTCCAACAAGCACGCCCCGGGTTACAGACCAGCAGCGGAGCTGCTCCGAGCCGCACAGCCTGGCTCTGGACTGCGGTCATGCTTTTTGGGTAAAGAACTGCATCAGAAGGGAAACCTTCTGAAGGACGTCCAGCACAGGTTCCCCTCTGCACCGGCTCTTGCCCTGATACGAGCAAACCTCAGCGATGTTCAGGATGCTGAAGGGACCAGAGAATCGGATCCGTGGCACAGTTTGCAAGCCCGGCCCCTCCTCCCAGTTCACGCACACATTCCTCCGCTCGCTGGCCAGAGCAGGATACTGCCTGCATTGTTAGAAGCTGGACTTGATGGGAGCCGCAGATGCAAACTCTGCCAGGATTTACAGAAGTTTTAACCTGGCAGCTTGAGCTAAAGCACTCAGGAGGAAAGTCTTGCCGAGCCCTGGTGCAGCCCAGGCAGATGCAACAAGGGAAGGAGGACAGAGGAGCTACGGGCCATCCCTGCTGCCTCCCCCCACCAAATCCATGCCAACCCCCTCCCACAAATACATCCACAGCAGAGAA
The DNA here is from genome assembly GCF_963921805.1 of Phalacrocorax carbo. NCBI lineage: Eukaryota > Metazoa > Chordata > Aves > Suliformes > Phalacrocoracidae > Phalacrocorax > Phalacrocorax carbo. The sequence goes on from NC_087530.1 coordinate 4,850,907, forward strand.
AGCGTGGAGCCCCCCACGAGCTCCCTGTCGAGGTGGTACCTTGGCTGGCACTCTCTCCCAGCACAGAACTCATGGACGGGCTCGGGACGGGTCATGGCATCACAGTACGTATCATCCACTTCGATCCCATCATAGCGAACACACATAGCATATGTGGACATCACTCCTAGTTTCAAAGAGAATACACACACACAACAGAGGATGCTTGGTGATTTTGACATCCAAACTCTTATTTCTCTTTTGTTTTTTTTTTTTTTTAAAAGCTGTGTTTTCTAAAACTTCCTCCCAGTGGAAAGCAGCAAGCCCGACTTTCTGGCCTGCGGGGCAGATGCTGCCGGGAGGGGAGGACTGCGGTGGCCAACACGGGCAGCGTGGCTGAGTTTGGCCGGCTCCAAAGGCAGGCACGGCCACCCCTGCCAGGGCTTGCCACCAAGATCAATATATGACTAACACATTTTTATAGGAAACGCTCAGGGCAGTTAGGCTGCTCGGCATCTCCCTCCGCCTCGCAGCCATCAGCTCCCACCCTGCCCAGCTCGTGGGTGGAGGCGACGGGAAACAGTCCCCAACCCGCGCCATCCACCCACTCTCTATGTGCATTACACCCCCTTTGTGCCCGGGTGCCCCCAGATGCTCCCAGTGCTCTGGGACAAGGGTGGGCTCTCGGGGGCTTTGAAAGGAGGCACCTGCCCCTCCTGCTCCCCCACCGAAAGCACAGGCAGCCAGTATCGTCGGACCGAGACCTTTTCCCCCGCAGCCTGCCGTGCCAGAGTAAATGTTGTGAAGCTCATTCTGGGACCTGGCTGGGGACCAGGAGGCTGCTCTGGCTACAGGTAACAAGAATTGCAGCTCTCGGGAACATATGGTTTACATGAAACTAAAAAAGATCTACAGCTCTTGACATGGTATTGCTTCTCTGCGATATGTCATTAAGAAAAGGCAACGAGAAAGGAGAAATTTAAGTAAAACCTCTCTCTGCTAGCTGTAAACCAGGGCAGAGCAGCCTGGCCCAGTCAAGGGGGAAATTTGTTCAGAGGGAATCAGAGAAGTTAAAAATGTCCCAGAACACGTGGCTGACGAGATCCCGGGGAAAGGGACGGCTTGCAAAGCTCCTGCTGCCAGCACGCTGGGGGGATGTGTCTGCTGGACAAGAACAAATGCTTAAAAAATAAAATCCTTGCATTTACTCCTTTAAGAGATGTCCCTTAGATTGCAATCTCCTCTGCCCCCCTCCCTCCACTTTTTCCTTCTTTCTAATTCCAGAAGCACTGCAGGATCTGGATTATTTCAGGGACGGTGCCGTTGGGGAGCGGTGCAGGCGAGCGCACAACCCACACGCATCCTTCATCACAAGTGATGGGCTCGTAGGGGCCACAACCCCCTAACCAAGGGGTAAAGGAGGAGAGACATCAAGTGGCTTGAAGCTTTTCGGGGGTGGGGGGGTGGGTGGGTGTCAAAAAGGAGGAACTTAGGCAAAAAGAATACAGGCTCTGTTTCGATATCCCTGGCATCTACATCACTGTTCCAGATTTACACCCTCGCAGCTGAGATCAGGCTCTGGGGTAGAAGGAGTGGGAGAAACAAAACAAAATCAAAAAGCCAAATGCTATTTTGTTTCCTGCCAGAGCTGAACAATCTTCAAAATTTCCCTCTGTGGGGAAGCAGCTGAGCTTTTCAAACCCCTCTGAATAGTCAAAAAAGGTGGGGGAAGGAGAGAGAAAAAAGCAGCAATGTGCTGAGACTCAGCAAAGGTTTGGGGATCCTGCCGAGCCCCAGCACATCCCCACTGGGCTGGGAAGCAAAGGAGACGTTCAGAGCTCCCCGAGGGAGAGTGTTTTACTGAATGATGGACACAGTGGTCACCAAGGCCTGGCCCCCGCCGCGCCCGCAAGGTTGGTGGGCTTTGCACGCCATGTGCCCCGGCTCCTGTCCCTGTGTTTGCACCCGGGTCAGGGGGATTCAGGGTTGTGCTAAACCAGCTCCAGAGACTGCGAGATCCCCTACGCATCACCAGGTCCTTCCCATCCCTAACAGATATAAAAGTGACTCACACACCAGGTGATTTCAGCAGTTGTGCAGAATTTGGCTGCTTCTTATAACTACCTGTGGTACATGTAGAGCTGCAGGGTTCATGGGAGGAAAGCTTCCACCTGTACATGTCAGCAGCACTCACACCTTGGCCCTTTCTTAACAACTTCAATCTGTTTCTAGCGATAAGCAAACACAAAAAAAAACAAAAACAAAACAAAACAAAACGGCATTTACAAGGCGAGCGGTGATAGGCCACGTCAGACACACACATCTGCCAGCAGGCTGCAGTTCGGTTGGGTTTGGGTTTGGGAGGGGATTTGCTTTGTTTGGCGGTTGGGTTTGGTTTTTCTCATTTTTTGGGGTTTGTTTTTTTGTTTTAATCGGTTTGGTTTGTTTCACAACATACCTGTCCTGAGCCCCAAGTAGAATCCCCAGCCCGGTTAGAGGCAGAGCTTCCACTGTCTAGAAATAGAGAGAATGGGATAAAAATACCCACAAGTAGAAACAGTTCAGAATTTAACAAAGTTTGCATTTTCTGCTCAAATACACCTGGCCCTCGGCATACAGCGACTAAAGGTGCAGTATCTCCTCCCCTGCGTCTCCAGGGCCGGGCACGCCGACTCGTGCTGCTCAACGCGGCAGAGCTTTCGGCTGCTCAAATCTCAGCAGCTCACTCTTTCCGAAAGCCTACACATGGCACAGGAGTTTATAAACTTGCTTCTCGAAGCACACATTGCTTTTAAACACCAAGGCATGCCATTTGCCTACCCGCTGCTTTTGCCGCTCTTATTTTGTTTGGGTTTATTTTAGATAGGTAATTTGCATCTCTATATCCACCCTGTGCTCAAACACATAATGTCATCGGGAAAGGAGTAACGGAGTCAGCCTGGTGTACGAAAAAGCATTTGTCAAAGCAAGAAAAACAGCTTCTCCCAGTTCAGCGCATCCTACATGCTGTAAGGTTGTAACACGTCAGGGATACTGCACCTTTACAACAAAAGGCTTCAATTCTGTTCTCATACCTTTGTTCAAACCCTTGAAACGGCTACACTGAAATAGCGTACAAGGTTGTATCCTGACATCCAGTTGTCTCTGGCCTGGCGAGATATGCAGCTTGTATGATTTCTAGGCAGCAGAAGCTCTGAAATTGCCTTATTTAGTTGTTCATAAGAAGTTGAGGTCCAGTCTATCAAATCAACCTTTAAAAGGACACTGTTGAGAATCCAGCCGTTTCCTTTCAGACCCACCCACCTTCCACCGCCAGCACTGAGCCTCCAGAAGGATTAAAAACAACAACAATCTCATTTTCCCCTGTTGATTTTGCCTCTGTCAGTTTGGCAAGTGGTCGCTTCCTGCGTTTGAAATGGAACTGAAATGAATGTGACTATTTTTTGCGGAAAAATAACCACCTCGGCTCGCTATAAATAGTGCTTTATCTTGCCAGAACAGCTCTGCCTGGGGACCCGCATCAGCCCCTGATCACGGCTCAGCCCCGGCTGCCATCGGTGTGCTGCCTGCTGCCACCCAGCCAGGAGAGGGCTCACAAGATGACAGTTTCAGGGAAGATCCATTAAAACAGAGTCAGCATCTGGGTTTTGAACTTTAATTTGCCTGGAAAGCAGGGTATTAGCTAGATCCCCCTGTCTACACCTTGGTCTCAGAGGCATCAAACAAACACCAAGTTATCCTGTGACCAGGATTCCTCTCCCTTGAAAGGCGAAGGTAAGCTTCAAAATAAACTTTATACTACATCTGAGGACAGAAAACCTTTCAACAGTGTCCCTTTAACATATGTCATCCTAAATAAAGGGCTTCTATGCGTAACGAGGTCACAGGGATAAGTTCTTTCCAGATAAATCAGACATTTGGTTATATGGCAGCATTTAGCTCTCTCACCCTTTCAAGAAAAGATAAAACTGTCATATTGTTCTCCTCAAAGTACAAACAGCAGCACATTGTTCTACAAAGCTGGTGGGTTTTTCCTCTTTTCTTTTACTTTTGTTTTCTTTTTATTACAAGCTTTATTATAAAAGTCAAGTATTTTCTTCCCTGACTATACTTTGCTTCTACTTTTCAAGCAAGCAATAAAAATTTGCACCAGTCCCTCACCCGCAGCTGAGGTCTGGGCTGCCTGTCTTCCCAAAATGGTCCCCATAGAAGAATAATAACCCTAGCAAGTGCACACAAACACCACAAATCAATGTCCAGAGTCCCTGGGCTCACATTTCTGTGTTTCATTTGTTTTTAAGCAAAGGGGGAAACTCATGGCTCCTGCTGCAGCATCAGCCCTGGCTGCATACCGCAGCATGGGCATGGGATGAAGGACAAAGGCTGCCTGGATCTGCCCTGGCATGCCATGGGACGACTTTATCTACTCCAGGAGAGGAAAAGCAGCACTGCATCCCTACCACAGCACAAAGGCCCATTCCCACACCAGCAGGGCTTGCTCCCAGAAAGGAAAGATAACATGCCTTGCTGGTGCAAGGTGCTCCTATAACTGGGTAACTCCATCCACACTAAGAACTACAATAGTTTAGAAAGAAATAAAATGTCCCACCTCTAACCAACACTGTCCTGCATGTACACACTGGCTGGTTACAGTCTGCAAGGGGATGATCCTCCCTTGCTTGTTCATTGACAGGGAATGAAAATGAGCAAAAAGCCACTGTCCATCCCAGACTGAGCCTGGGAAGGATCTGGGAGGTCTCAAGTCCAAGCTTGTCCCCAGAAGTAGGTCAATCCCAATAAGAGACTGGGTCCCACAGGGCCTTGCACAGTCCAGGTCTGCCCATCTCCAAGGATGGAGATCCTTGTGCCAGGACAGGGCACAAGCACAGGGCAAGAGATTTTCCCTTGTGCCCCATTGCCACTCACTTTGGTGCAGCTGCTGGCTGTCCCCTCCACCACCTTTTCTCCTGGAGAAACAAGTCCAATGCTCTTCATATGCCTCATGCTCCAGCACCCTGCCCAGGACACGCCAAACCCAAAACGGCACCTGCTGCCAGTATTGGCTTTATCCTGCTGTGTTGGGTGCCAGCAGGAGCTTTACCCTGGCCTCAGTTAGCTGAGCTGGGGCTCCTCATCCATCATTCCCACCCAGGAGATACAGATTGGTGATGAGCATTACAATTGCAGCTGGGCTTGAAGTAATAAATGAAAAAGTTGGGGGAAGGGATAAAGGCCTGGGCACACACAGGCTGTCCTGACACAGTCCCTCCTGCCCCATTCCCTGGAAGGATTGCCTGTCCCTGCACTGGTGGCAGAACAGCTGGACCCCGAGCCTGCAGACATGCCCATCTCTCCCTCCACAAGTGCCCACACATGCAGATGCTCTAACTGTTAATGACACGATGGGACTTTCTGGACTGCCGGAGTGGAGAGCAATGCCTCCATGCGGTGGGTGAAGCCTCTTGAAACAAACTGCAGGTTGTGTTGCTGCCTTCCCCCCTCCCTACTGTGTTTTATAACATGACATACCTCCAAAGGGCATGGTTCCTACACCCCAGCTGCCCCATGTCTGCCTCCACAGGCCTTTGAGCCACCCTGCACAGTCCCCTGAGCCCAGCCTGCCACAGCCAGGGAGGAGCTGAGCATCCCTCGAGCCCAGACTACAGCCCCAGCTGGGCCTGGATGCAGCCTTTTGGCTAGTGTAAAACCCGAACTAAAGAGCTTTTTTTGATATTAACATTTAGATGTGAAAAGTTCATATTTTATTCTAGAGTGGGGGAATAAGAGGGAACACTGTTGAACAAGCAAGGGAAGAATGGAGGGAGAAAAAAAGTGGCAATGCTGGGTGTCCCTCCAAGAAGGGGTTTAAATCCCTGCCCTGTGTCTTCAGTAGAGGGGCAGCCAGGGATAGGACAAGGAGTGTTTTAGTACCACAAGAAACTGCACTGGGGCCACTGATGGTCTTTTGTGATTAACCTGTAATGGCCAAGCTGCTCTGAAGTTCAAAGCATGTAGAGGCCCCTTGTATTCCCGGGAGGTAGAGAAAGCATTACACTCCTTTAAGAGCTACTGGGAGAGAGATGTGGGTACAGGGTGCCAGTAAGGCCACCCAGGAAGTGTGGTAGGGACCAGACGAGCCCCAAGGGGCAGGGCAGCCCCCTTCCTCGCCCCCATGGGGCAGCAAGGCAGGGGAGCCGACAGCACTGCCCTCACCTGTCAGAGTGCTAATGAAATGCCTGCTTTGGCAGCTGAAGGCAAAGTTTCCAAGCCAAGCCACAAGAAAAGATGATAGACTCAAGCCTTTGGCAATGTTTTAATGTTCTTATCATTAAGTTTGTTGATACATTTGGCTGCATGGGCGTTTTCTTTAGCATAAGTTGCTTTAGCATAAGCTAGTGTAAGTTCTGGGTAAATACAGCTACCTATAACCAGATAGCATCTGCTCAGTGTTTCACATCTTGTGAAGCTCAGCATCATAACCCATGTTTTACTGGTGGTGAAGACTGGGAGACAGAAGAGTAAAAGCAGCAGAGCCAGGAGGAGACCCACAGGGGAGGCTTGGGTGCCACAGGCCCCAAACAAGCCATGGGGGTACATGGCAGGACCCAAATCCACAGCTATGAGTCTGGGACCTGGATGACTCCCCAGGCCCTGATTTCAGCTCCAGCTATCCACAGATTGCTTTAATCTGCAGCTGCTCCCCAGAGAGCCCTAGGGTACCCCAAGACACCCTAGACACAGGCTTGTGGACAAGCACTGTCCTGAGATTTCCTTTCACCCAGCCCATCCTTGCCTGGATTAATTCTGCTGCTGAAGATATATTAAGCTTTTTTTTTTTTACCTTCCCACTACATTTTACAACACTACCACTCCAAATCAGTCATTCAAGGAATCCTGAAGCGACGGCCCTAATCAATGGGCTGCCACTGGAGAGCTTTTGATAGTCTTGTCAAAGCAGTGACTAATTGCACTGCTTCTGCATCCATCAAGGTAGCAAACCCAGGCTATTTCTGCAGGCTCTACAGAAGAGCTCCTCTTGTCTTTCTCTGCCTCTCCAGCAGTAGTTAAGCAGGCAGGGCCATGCCTAGGAGCTGCTGGAAGCATGTTCCTGCCAACACAAGTGAGGAGGATCATGGGTGGTAGTCAACAGGGTGGGTAAAAAGGGGCCAGGACCAACTTCTGCTGCATCAGAATTCAGAGGAAGGGGCCTGGGGAATCAGAGCAGAGCATCAAGAGAAGACGAAAGGCAGAGGCTTCTTTATGGCCATGGCTCTGATAATGAGCTGTGACAGGCAGAGTAATGCACAAGCTCACAGCCATCAGCATGGACTTGCCAACATCCCCACTAAGGAGGGCCGTGGGATTTCCTCTTGCTTCAATACTCTCTTGACTTTTTGCTCCCAAACCTCTGGCCCTTCCTTCCAAATTAACCCCCAACAGAAAGCTTTCACATACATCAGCCTACCCCCACTTACCTTCTGACTTCCAAAGCAGATAAAAACCATGCAATGGGTCTGCATTGACTACAGGGCTATTATGAGTGGAGAATAGCAACAAATAGGATTGACTATAGTTAAAGACATGTGTCCTACCTTGCTTTGTGGGTTCTGTTCCCTTGAGGGCTGGTCATGGTGACAGTGGCATTTGAAAACGGTGTCTCTGCAGACGTGTTGATGGCTTTGCTGTTGCTCAGCTCCATGTAGGTGCTATTAATGGTGTAGGTCACAATACCATCAGTGTCCTCATAGTCAACATAGAGGCTGTCAATGTGTGACCCCACAGAGTTGATTGGGTCTCCCTGGGCAAAGATGCTGTTCATGGTCATGTTGAGCATCAACTCCTTCGAGTCCGAGGTCTTGTCCAGCAGCTTGTCCGTGATGGCATTCTCCGAAAGGAATTCCCTGGAGGTCAACCTGGGGTCGAAGTCTCTGTCGTCATGGTCTGTCTGGTAAGTAGACCTGGTTACGTTTGAATCTAGATTGGAGCCAACAGGGGGAAACAACAGTGACAACCACAAAATGCATTCAGGCTGGGAGGCGAAAGCAGCCCAGAGCAGCAGGGGCACACCAGAGCCTGAGCAGCCACCCGGGAGGCCAGAGGCAGGAGCTAGGGTCTTGGAGAGGGGGAATCTCATGGGATTGTACCCTTTTTGGAAGGGTATGCAGCTCTGTGGGTCTCATCCTACTATTGCACAGCCAGAGGAGAGCTCAGCACCTGCCAGCACTGCCCCAAGCAATAGCAGAGCTCAGAAAGGAAGATGCCCTCCTGGCCCCAGAGCCCATGCAGCCATGCTGGGAAAGCACTCAAGGCAGTTTGGTGGTGGGATGGCCAAGGGACTGGAGTGGGAAGGAGGTTGCTGGGGGCTAAGCAGAAGTGGGAGGTGACAGAAGAGGTTGTGATGGGGACCTCTATGTACCCAGGGCTCCCTCCTCTCCTTGGCATGAGGCAAAGCATGGCAGGGCACTGGCAGGGAGACCTTACCCATGGCCACCCCCCCACCCACCAGAAACCAGAACCTGAAGGGCAAAGAGGATTTATGAGCAGAGATGTTTTAAAGAACTTTCCAAGATTTCCAAAACACAAACCAGCAGAATCACTAGAGGTAGAAACAGAGCATTTCTCAACAAGAGCTCTGAGAAGCAGAACAGTCAGGCCCAAGTCTCCTCCTTACCTTGGGGTTGTTTGCCCTTCAGTTTTGGCTCACAGTCAATTGTTTCTGCTCTTTCATAGACCTCATTGGTTTCCTGACCTTTGCTCAAGTTTAAATCTTCCTCCGTGTCCTGCCTTCCAAACACCTGGTTCTCCAAGTCTATCCGTTCCCTGGAGATTTTCCCAAAATAGGTTGCATTGTGCTGGATAAAACCCAATGGCACGTCTCCATCAAACTCTCTGCTTTCTTCGCTCTCTGACTCAGAGAAGGTGTAGTAGATGGGCTGCAGATTTTTTGAGTGTGGCTTCCTCAGGAGGGTGTATTCAAATGTGATGGATGGATTCTTGCCATTTTGATTCCAGACCTAGCAAACAAATTAAATTATTAGTAGATGCAATGAGTATATGGCACACAAAGCTTGTGATTCATCTTGGGTTTGACAGTTGGTGAGCATCTCCTTTGCTATGTCCAATCTGGTTTCCATTTTATTGCCAATTCCTTACAACTGGAGCTCAGCACAATTTTCCAAGGGTTATTTGGCAGTGCTGCCCTGGGGATTAGCCCCAGCTCAGGGACTGGTCACACTCCCTCCTCTTCTGCTGAGCAACCAGAGACCTGGGAAAGCCACTGCAGAAGTTACTGACCATCCTTGCAAGTTCATTTTTTCTGGTTAATGAGGGGCATGCACACACATCCTTTCAGCTACTACATCGCCACTGAGGATGGAGACTTGGGGGTGATACTACAAAATCTTTTACTGGTCCCATGCTTTATAAGCACCCAAGCACCATCCCTCCCCCCTCCAGAGGAGCCCAGGGCTACATGGAAGATGGCAGGAGCTGGGCTTCGGCTGACTGCCCAGAAGAAAAATTAAATTACTTTTCTTCATATGCCTGTTTTTAGATGGTTTGCTTTCAAGAAAGAGTTGGGGTTTAAGTTTTGTGCACTTCTAAGCTATCTGGCACAATTTCTTATTTTTATTTTTCCTGCCAGGAATCTTGGCTAAAAATGCCATGGAGAAGAAGATAAACCCCTCGGCAGTGCCTGAGGCATCCTCTCCCCGCAGAGAGAGGGGTTACCAAGCCCACGTTTGTTATTCACAGCCCTGCCTGCATCTGAGAGCACTGAAGCAAATGAAATAGGTTCAGGCAAGGAACTGGGCACAGTCATTGCTCCCACTCCCCTCCTCAAGCTGCCCAGGAAAGCTGGGGAACCATGGCAGGACTGTGCTCCCATGCCCACCCCTTCCTCAATCCAACATAGATTTTTTTCCCTTCCCCATCACCCCCAGCCTTATAAACTTGAAAAGTCAAAGCGCACCATTATATTCAACCCTTGATTTGTCGGTCCTTGTGCAACAATATACTCTATGCCGGTCTCATAAACATCCATGGGCCTGCGGTACTTGAACACCGTGCCTGCAATGTTGAAGTTTTTCGGACTGTCAACTTTGTAGTTCCCATTGAAGAAATAGTACCCGGCTTCATCAGCCACAGCTTCAAATGGGAGAGAAAAATCAGTGCCATTGCATATAAGAGCAGAGATATGCAATATTGCCACTTGTTCATTCAGAGGGCAAAATTATTAGAGCGTCACAGTCATAAAACAAGTGTTTCTCTGACATTACAATGCGTATGTCACCTATTTCCAACATATCATACAATCACGCGCCCAGAGCTGTGGGGCATGTGTCCCTCTACATTGCAGGCTCCTGGGTACGTGGCTTACAGTAGTCCACAGCGCCTCTCACCCTTTTGGCTCTAGCACAGCATGAGCATTTAATAGCCACAGCTCTACAGACAGTAAGCAGACTATCAGATGGCCAACCACAGGAGTTGCCTCCTTGGGAGCACTGAGCTGATGCCACCCAACCCAGCAGTGGCCCAAGGCAGGTCACCCAGATCTAGCCCAGGAACTGTACTAAATCAAGCCTTTTTCATTCAAGCCTTCCTGCACAGAGCCACGAGCCTCTGAGGCTACAGAGGATGATGGTAGCAAACGTGCTTCTCTTGTGCAAGCCCAGATTTTTCCACGCTCCTCCTGAGTGGCTCTGCCATCTCCATCATGAGGTGGATGGTGTGGCCACCAACACTTCAGTGGGGCAACATGTAGTTCACACCTCCCTGGTGCTGCTGTCATGTGGCCATTGCACATTCCCCAAGCAGAAGATTACGGGGAATCACAAGAGAGGTGAAGTCACTTGGCTATCCGTGATCCGGCACCAGTGTGTTTGTCACACCACACTGAAGTAGCAACAATAATAGAACAACAGTTCCTGCATTAAGGCAATCAAAGTGTTGTAGATACAGCCCAGGTGCTCAGACTGCAGAGAGAAATGCACTGGCTTAGACAACATGGTTGTGATTTACATTGACTATGGATTTAGCTCATGTCTGCAATAAAACTACATTCAGCTTCACGTTGGAAAAAGCATTAGCTAGTAGAGGCATGCATTCTAGGGAAGTACCAAGAGGTTATACACACCCAGAACATCTGCAGATTTTTTCCGTTCTACTATCTGGATATCCCTTGCTCCAGCAGGAATGTGCGTTACCAGAGAATAGCCTATGGGAAACTACAGATTAACGAAAGGAACTTTGTAACAAATAATCTGAATGAAACACTCTGTAGTCAATACCGCAATATATCAAGCAAGCTGGCCTTGATCCAAAATCATTTTTAAGGAGTTATGGATTAAAAAAAAAAACCTAATGCAGACAACTGTTAGGCTGCAAACAGGACCTTAATGATAATAGAAAAGAAAAACGTGTGAAATATTATCCTGGTTTATGGTTGAAAAGCACAGCCAGCGGCGGGGGGGGGGAATGCAATCCTTATGTGCCCAAATACCACATTTATCTGAACTGGTGTAAGAAGAGGTATCTTACGACTGCTTTGTTAGCTAGAGAAGCTGTCCTGTGGTTCAGCAGTGATCCCTGTGCTAGCCAGCCTTCCCAAAAACCCAGCAAGAGAATACAGCTCGTTTCTCCTCCGACTGCCCTTTGCCTGGCCCTTGGTAAGTGATGGGACAAGTCCTCCTAAGGCCACTGAAGTTCCTGCAGCTTGCTCCATCTAAAACTGATCCTCGGAAAGCATTAATCATTATTCCCGAGTTAGATTGCTATGTTTAGGACAAGTAGGTTCTACTGCTTTACACCACACTAATTTTGGAAATCCTGGTCTTTCAAAATATCCTCACTTCCCGTTATTACAAATCATTTATTTCTAGTCTTACTGGATCATAAGAAACAAGACTAAAATAGATGCCAGCCTCTTGCATAACCCTTTTGCACCATTCAGCATCAGAGACCTCGAGCTTCTGACAAGCACCATGCAAAGTTACCGGCTTTCTTTAAAGGCGGCTTTCCCTGCCCAAATTTACAAGCGGCTTTAGCACACATAGAACACGTGGGAAAAACTGTAGCAGGGGCAGCTGGTAAGAGCTGAAAGCAATTTACAGAAAAAAATAAGCACATTTTAAAAATAGCCTTCCAATACAAATAAAGGAAAAGGTCCCTAAAAGCCTTACCAAGATGAGAATTTCCTTTCCGGTAACTGCCGGTCACGTGAGTGCAGCTGCTCCCATCTCCTTGGCAAACACCACATTTATCCAAGGTGTGGGTGGAAAAGAGAATGCCATCGCATCCAATGGGCTAAAAGATGCACAAATAGAGTATTGAGGGTCAGGCAAATGTCGCACCCATTGTAATTTTCTGAATGCTAACATAACAATATTTTTGCTATAATGTTTAACAACCTCACATTTTCCAGACACGCAAACCCCTCGGAAATCAGTGTATTTGCAGGATGTTCCATCCCGAGCCTGAACCATTAACTGTCTCTGACCATCCACAGTGGTGCAATGGAGGTCACAGGGCTTGCTAGAAATGTGAACATAGTCATCTAAGGGGAAAGGATATAAAGATATATTCAAAACAGCAGAAACACAATAACTTTCATCCTACCAAATGTCAATGAATCTCTGCCAAGCTAAACAGCAGCAGCAACAGCACAATTGCACAGCAGCCAGCAGTTCAGAAGCTACCATCTCTTGTGTTTCAGGCTGGACAGGAGATTGCAGTTCTGACAGCGTGACAGCCCACTGCTGCAAACCTTTGCACGGCCAGGCAGTCCCCTCTGCTGCCAGGAATAGGTGCACCTAGTGATGCTAGCGGTGTCACTAACAGCCGAGGGGATGCACTGAGGCAGTAACAGCCACTATTCTGTGCAAGGACTTGCAGTAGGGACATACATACACATTACACAAAAGCATATGCATGTTCACATATCAACATTTAATACATGAGTTAAATTAACATAGATCTATTATCATAAGTATAATACAAGTAAGACTGCATTCAAAACCATAACAGCTTTAAACATAAGAACTTTTCCATAAACATTCACCCAAGTTGGACTTAATTCGCCCTTTTCTTTGTGCAGGCAACTGGCTGGCTGCATCCACTGGCACAGTAGCCCCACATTTTACAACATCCACAGGAAGCAAATGACAAATTCTATTTGCATCAGAAACCCAATGCTAAGCGTCGAACTCTGCCAACTACTGAGCGGTCATATACCCACTGGCCTGCGTGCCCAAGCAAGACAGCATCAGTGTCAAAACATTATTCTGTAAATCCCCCAGGAGCCACGTGAACGCCTGCTAAAAAACAAAACAATTCACTGTAACTATTCTGGTGAGTCATCTGGAAGAGCAAATATGTTTAAAGAAATTGTCACCTTGCCATAGGAAAGGGACAAAAGCAGCCAAGTAGCTACAGCTAACCAGCTTGCCACGGGCCAAGTTCTACCACGCTGACCCTGCCAAGGTGGCTGGCGAGACAGGGGCTTGTTTCACATAAAAGGAGGTAACAAGTAATTTCATGAAGCATAATTATTCTTAGGTGTGTACAAAGACCGCTAAAGTAAGAAAGTCGCATGAGATCCCATCTCTAGTTTTAGACGCCCAAATGGCACGGTGAATCTGAAGAACCAGCACTCAGGAGCCGCCTCCTCCTCCTCAGAAGGGTCCTGAGTTCCCAATAGCCCTAAAAATTGGCCATGACTTTTGTTTGATGCTTGGGAAGGTTTAATGGATGGGAGTTAGGAGCCTAAAAATCAAATAACTTAGAAGACAAAGACCAAGATTTTATTTCTGCTGTCCTGCGTCGCTCACCACAGACAACCAAACTGACCGGATCTTGGTAACATTTGACAGAGCACATGAAAGGTGTGGGAGTGAGCAAGTGTCACTGAAACGCAACACAGCCCAGCAATGGCCCCAGCTCAAAAGGACACTTGTTTGGGTGAGCCAGACTCTCCCTGCCTCCCTGCCAGCACAGTCCATCACCCTGTGTTCTCGCATCCTCCAATCTTTCAGCTCTCTGGTCCTCAGGAGCTGCAACCAACACAAGCTACTGCCATAAATTCATGTTATTTTATTTTTAAGCTACCCTGCAGCTGCAAAACATGCCTTTGAACTTGGGAGACAGCTGATTGTGTCTCTGGAAAAAAAGTCACTTTAAAACAGCAGAGGAGGAGCCTTCCTGCAGGCTATAGCATCATAACTATCAAAATATTTTGGCTAAGCATTATGAAACACACAAAGAATGTCTTGTTACCAGGATATAAAGGTTTCCATTGATACGTTCTGCCGTTATACACATGGGAGTTAAATGATGAACACTGCTCCTCTCGAAAGCTCCTTCCGTTCGCAGGGCACTCCTAGAATGGGATACATTAATATCCTGATGAAAACAAAATGCAGGAAAGGTTTCTGGCACACCTTGACCAGCTGCAAGGAGCATTTCCATTGCCTGTCCTCTCCAGAGCCACATCCTCCTCCTCCTCCTCCTCCCACTGCAGGGACAGCCAGGGGAAAACCCCCCCAGGAGATGGTGCAAGAACCATGCGCTGGCTTTTATGGCCCCCAGTGCGAGCAAAAGGTCCAAAGCCCTGACACAATGGTGATGGGCACCAAAGAAGGGAACTCCAGTTGCTTGGAGGGGCAATGGGGTGACAGCTACGGGACAAATGGTGTCCCCTCTGAGGGGCCCAGAAGGGCCGCCACAGGAAGGAAGCATGACTTCCCACATTTTGTACCGGGTGTTCCCCACGAGAAAAAGGATATCCTTACTTGTACTTTGCAGAGCTGGTATCTTTTGGATGTTCCAGTGCAAGTTTTATTAGCCAGCCCACTCACTGACTTTCTTCTGAATAAAGAAATGATGGTTAGACAGGGCTCAGAAACACTTTTTTTCCCTTCTTTAAATATATTTGTCCCAATTCCTGATTCTGTAAGATCGGTCTCAATGCAGCTGAGCCACACACAGATCTATCACGGTCTCACTGGAATTGATAGCAAAGGTCTCTCCAGCTTTACCACCTGCAGCATCAGCTATTCCTATTACAGCACCCTAGGAGGTACATGGAGACCAGGGCCTGGGGACAAGGTTTGCAAGGTGCCTTCTGGCAACCGCACAGCGCGGAGAGGGCACAGCCACACACAGCGCAGCTGGGGTCGGCGGGGTCCCCAACCAACCCTGCACCGCGGTGTCCTTGCTGCTGTGCCCAGGAGCTTTGAGAACAGGCTTACACTGTCTGCTGCCCGTCTGCACTAATCCCTGCTGGAGAAACTTCAGGGCCAGCACAGGAATAGCTTGGCTGGTCCACCCGGCAAGGATGCCCAGGGCGCAGTGTCCTCAAGGCAGCAAACTCAGGGACATACCTACCTTCTGCACAAGCAGCGTTTGCCAGCCACCTTTTCACCAGTGCTTATCTACTGAGCGAGGACCTCCTGGGTCAAGGTTACCTCCAGCAAGCTGGAGCTCCCCGCACCCTGGCAGGCGGGCGCCGTACCTCTGCCGCAGGCAGTGCCTCTCCTGGGACTTGACGCCTCCCCCGCAGGTCCTGGTGCACGCTGTCCACTTGGTCCACTCGCCCCACCAGTACGCGGTGACGTCTGCCCCTTCCTCCAGGCTGTTGGAGGTCTGCGCGAGGTCCTGCGTGAAGCATCGGGTGGGTGGGGGAGAGAAGCAGCAGTCGGCACCTGCACCGCAGAGCCTGTGCGGGTGGACTGAGGGCATCCCCTGCCCAGCCTGCCCTGAGCTAACAGGGCACTGCCTTCTCCACCTGAGGTCAAGCCCGAGATTTCCACTTTGCAAGAAACCCTGCATATTTCCAATTGTGTTTTCATTACAAATTGGAATGAAATAGCAATATTTAGGACTCCTTGGGAAAGGAAACATTCATTGTTTCGCTCTGTTGGCAAAAACAAGATCCCAAACAACCCTAAGCCCTCCAAGTCTTTTGGTGCTCTCCGACTCCTGCTCCACAGTGAATTCAGGAAGCTGAAAAGCCAGTTGCAGCCGAATGTTTCACTGAAAACTTAAGCAAACCCTTGCAAAAGCACTCAGCAGCAGGAGAGCCTGCCAGTGGATGCTAGCAGGCTGGAGGAGCCCTTGTGCTCTTTGCAAGTACAGGTTTGTCACTTCAGGAGGGTCCTTGACACCCCCCACCTCCCACCCCTCAGCCATTGCAGGCAGCAGTGTGACCATGCAGAGGGCAGAGGAGCTGCTCCACCAGCAGCATCACCACTGCGCGCGGGCGCTCGGTAAGGTGTCTGCATCCCTTCGCAAGGGGCACAAAACGTCCTGGGGGTCCCAGCTATTGCTCACTGCAGGGGGAGAGATATTTTTCCCATCCAGAATCACCTGCTGGTTAGAGGAGCTCTATTAATCCAGCGTTGACTGGGAAAGGGCTAATAACATTGCGTGCAAAGTAAATGAAAGCTCCAACAACTGCAGGGACTGAGGAAGCAGCGCTCACTCAAGAACAGGGCATGGTCTTTCAGAGCCCTGGAAGTGATCTGCACGCGCTCCTAGCCGCAGAAGGTACAACACAGGTTAAGTCCAGACTAAAGAGCTAAGCCAAGTCATACATCCTGACGCTTGCTGGAGACCCGATGCACGCGCAGATCAGTCCTGCAAGTCCCAGAGGCTACCCATCCCAGACACCATACCCTTTTAAAGCCCAGAGAC
Source organism: Phalacrocorax carbo (assembly GCF_963921805.1). Taxonomy (NCBI): domain Eukaryota; kingdom Metazoa; phylum Chordata; class Aves; order Suliformes; family Phalacrocoracidae; genus Phalacrocorax; species Phalacrocorax carbo. The sequence continues at coordinate 4,867,575 of NC_087530.1, forward strand.
ACCCCCCACCCACCCCCCAGCAAGGCAACACGCTTACCTGAGCGATCACAAAGGCAATGTTGCCCACAAGAAGAAGGGCCAGGGTGCCTTTCAGCTGGGATCGCGCACTGACGGAGATGTTGTTCCACCTCCACTTAGATATCTTCATCCTAGAAAGCAACCAAACAGCACACTAAGCAAAACTCCCATCCAGCCTCACCACCCATCGAGAGCAAGGGCTGCTTTGCAGCCTGGGCTGCACAGCACACGTCGTCTTCAGCATTCCCGGTCAGCTAAGTGACACCGGCCACCAGTGACTGCAAGGGCTTGTTCCTGAAGTTATATTTATTTAATTAACATGGTACAGGTTCACATTCCATCTCGGTTGCTATCCGCCAAACCACAGCTTTGTGCTGGTTCCCAGTGGCTGCACCTGATACCCTCCAAGCCTGTCTTGGAAGAGAGCGTGGCTTACACCGAGGCAAGCGTTGCACAAGAGGCAGCGAGTAGCAAGAAGTGTCCCTGGATCTTTAAAGGGAGTGCATTTAAATATCCCCTTTTACAGAATTGCTCCTAGAAAAGTGAGATGAAAGGCTCCATAATTGTGGGGTTTTTTGCTGTTGTTTAACAGCCATTATTTTTCTTTTTTTTTTTTTTTTTTTTTTTCATTTGTCCCACTCTAATTCCTAGGGAAGAAGCCTGTTCTTACAGAAAAAGAAACCACCCACAATTAAAGAACAGAAATGAAATATCTCAAGTGTCAGCCTTTCATCTTTCTCCATCTGTCTCATGAAAGAGAGTAACCCAGAATGGCATTTTCTTAAATAAAACCCAGCTCAAAACCACAATACGTTTTATTGTGAACCTCACTGCAAGAGCCAGAAAGGAGCAGGTTTCAGGAAATCAAGCTTCCAGGCAATCAAAGCAGCTCATGTCTGTAAGAAAAAGAAAAAAATATTCTCTCCTAAGCTAACTTCCCTTGAAAAGTAACCAGACAGTATCTTTGGGAAATAGGGAGGTGGGAGAGGTGCTGCTCCTGGGGAGAGGGGCAGGACTGCAGACCTGCAACATAAAGAGCTTCTTTCCTACCCGTTTTTCTTCTCGCAAGGGTTTTTGTAGCGGTTTTGGAAATGCAGAATTGCCGGCAATGCCAGCACAGCTTTGGTATCTGGCTTAAGAGAAATTACCGGAGGGCTTCCAGGTCCCCAACCCCGCTTTGCGGTCGCCCCAGGGTAGAGGTCCAGCATGCAAAAAGACACTTTCCAAGAGGCAGATCCATTGATTAATGGAAGCCCCGAGCGCTTGGCTGGGGATCCCGGGGACAGGTGGCTGAGACTTGCCTTACACTTGGTTTTCATTAAGGCTTCCAGACACTTCTGACTCAAAGCCAATAACAGAGCTCGCTCAGAGTTTATCCTAGAGTCGGTCAGAGCTGCATGTTTAAATAGAAGAAAAATTAAAGCGCGGGGTGGGGGGGGTGGGGGGGGATGTCGCCGAAGGCATCGCGGAGCCGGTACCGGAGGGACCCCGCGGACCTGCCAGCGGCGGGCGGGCGGTGCGGGAGCGGCGGCGGGCGGGAGGGCGAACCCCGGGGGGAGCGGGGAAGGGGCCGGCGGGCCGCGACCCCCGCGGGACCGGGCCGGGCCGTACCTGGAGGCGGCGGGGCCGGGCGGGGCGATGCTCCGGGGCCGGGCGGTAGCGGCGGCGGCGGCGCGGAGGAGCAGCAGCAGCAGCAGCCCCAGACGCTCCCTCCCTCCTTCTCCCTCTCCGACTTCAAAGGGCAGCCAAAAGCGCCGGGGCTTCCAGCGAGGAGGAGCCGCCGCAGTGGCTCCCCCCAGCCCGCGCCGGCCGCTCTTATAGCGGCGGGGGTGGGGGGGGGGGGGGGGGGTGGGGGGGAGCGGGCGGAATTCACACCTCTCGGCCCGGGATGCCCCCACCCCGGTTAACCCCTCGCCTCCCCCGGCGCCGGTCCGCGGCCGCCAGCCGGTTTCCTGCGGCGGGGCCGGGGGGGCACAGGCGGGGGGAACCCGCACGCATGCGTTCCCGCCGCCGCCCGTCCGGCACACGCAGCGCCGGGCACCCCCCCGGGAACCCCCCGAGCAACCCCCCGGGACCTCTCCGGGCACTCCCCGGGGGGATGCTGCGCTCCCCCCCCCACCTCACCCCCCAGACGGGGGGGCGGTACCTGCTGCCCCCACCGCTCCCGCCCACCCCCGCAGAGGGCGAGGTGGCCAAACTCCTGCCGGGACCTCCGCAGGCACCGCACGGCCGCATCCTGCCTCTGGAAGTGCGGGGAGGGCTGGCTGGTTAGGGTCTGCCAGGTTTTTAATTGCACTTCCTGCTGAAAAATAACCCAAATCCCCCAGATCCTGCGCTCTTGGTGGCATTTGGTAAGGCTCAGCATCAGTCACGATGCTTGAAACGGTTTTCTGCCACGCAGGAGAACAGTCATGGTCAGAAGATGGGTTTGGTGCACGTGAAGAGCCATTTTGGATGAGAACAGTCCCCCTGGCTCAGCAACAGCCGCGCACGTATTGTGTGTGATACCCGTGTGTGTGTGTGAGAGAGAAAAGCCTATGGCACAATTAACGGCACAGTTATACAGTGTGTGCAACCTATATTCAATATATATGGTCTGTTCTCTGTGGTCTTTGCATGTGAAATGTGGTTGATGAGACACCTCGCCTGCGTGGTGACACACATTCCTGTGCATTCCTTAGCACATCTCCCCTGTGCACGCGGTGCTCACAGCGCCGCAGCTTTGAGCACCAGAGATGCTTCAACTCAAGCCTTTTCTCCTTCCCCTCTAGACCTGTCCTGCACAGGGCAAAACCAGTGCTCCCAGTGGGACACCCCACCCCGGCACTGGCTCTGCACCTGAGGCGATCACTGCAGTTTACTGTGATTATCATCACTGGCTGCTCCTGACCCTCGGTGGCAACGTTCAGAGCTGTCACCGTTTGCCACGGGCCAGGAGCTCCCATCTACAGGGCCTCAGAGCGTTCTCCGACCCCGCCGCAGGGCACGGATCCCTGCACAGCTCCCAGCACCCTGCAGGAATCACTGCAGGTCTATGGTGGTGTTAATTTGGTCCCGGTCCTCCCAGGGATGGCTGTGTGAAGCTGAGCAGAGAATCTGCCCCAAAAAATTTACATGGGAAATGAAGTCTCCTTTTCTGTTTGGCTAAATGTCTGCCAGCCTGTTTTAATTTACCCAGCTAGGTTGATTTGCAACTTTCAATTTTCCATCGGTTGGCTGTGACCAGGACACTGGGAAAATTTAGCACTTGAGTTCACCCAACTTCTGCATTTCAAAATATCCCAGCCCGAGACACGCAGGAGAAAACCCTTTCCGTTTTGGAACAACCAGGAGGGAAAAGTCTGAACAGGAGAGGTTTTAAAAGCATCAAAATATTTCACATTGAAAACGCCAGAGCAGCCTGGGTCCGTGCGAGCCCCAGCGTCTCCCCAGCGCTCCCACCAACCTTGGGGTTTGGCCGGAGGTCGCACCCCAGGAGACCCCATCCCCAGGTGACCCCGGACCCCATCCTGCAGCAGGGATGCCCCGGGGCTGGGGAGTGCTGGGGAGGGGGAGGCAAGCAGGAGGGTGGGGGAAGGCTGTCCCCAAGGCAAGCACTGAGGGAGCCAGCAGCAAGTGAGATGCATTCGGTCTCTGTGTTTCACCAAAAGTTCATCAAAGCCAAAGGATTTTTTATTTTTTTTTTTTTATGAAACAGTTGAGATGACTCAGCGGTTTCTGACGCAATCCCCGTTTCATCGGAAAATTCCTAACCAGCTCCTAGTGGCAACTGATTGCTCCCATAAATCACGCAGTGTTATCCCTGGCCGCAGCAGCATGGCTTACGCAGCCCCGGCCCGTCCTCGTGAAATCAGCGGGAGCGATGCCATCACCTCAGTGGGAGCAAAAACAGCCCTAAAACCAAACGCACCAAAGAGCAGATCCAAAACATGAGCCTCCATCCAGCTCCGCATCGGTGAAACCCCACAGCTCCAACGCGGGGCTGGACCGGTGCCTGCTCCCGCCACCCCAAAATCCCAGGCTGCGGGTGCTGCTGCCGAGGCTGCCGGCAGGTACGGCATTAATCACTGACAGCCGGGCTCAGACGACAGCGTTTTTTATCTCCCAGTTTTTGGCATAAGCGTTAGAAATGATTTGCAGATGTTATTTACTGCTTTTGGGCTTGGAGTAAATTGAGACAAGATGCACCTGCATGGACAGCGAGAGGCTTTCCCACCCAGGGACGGCTGCTGAGGGCTCGTACCGGATTTTCCCAGGGAAATTTAGGATTTGGGTGAGGGTCCCTGAGCCAGCCCTGCTCCCCGCATCCTGCACTTCAGCAAGGCAGTCCGGTGGTCCTGGGTTAGGAGTGTTCACCTCCTGGCACTGCACAAGGAGGGTCAGAGCTGCCAGCGTGATGCCCATCCCTGCAGCGGCGTGAGGCCGGTGGGCTCTTACCCCGACAGCCTCCCCCAGGGGCACACGGCAGCCGTCCGGCAGGCAGCTGCCAGGGTTTCCATCCCAAACCGGTGCCGTGCATAATTCAGAGCGCAAATAAAAAGAAGCGACAGACACTCCAAAATAGCCTCCTCCAGCCAGGGGAGAGTCGCCGGCGACTGGCTGCTGGTTTGGCCAGAGAAGTGCCTGCAGAGGAAAGGAGTTTCCTTGGCTGAAATGAGTTCAACAAAGTGCTGGGCTGGGCACCGTCCCTGCTCAGCAGGAGCTGGGGCTGCTCAGCTGAGCAGAGGCACTCTGCATTTTGCAGGATCAGGCCCTCTCTCACCTAGGGAGGGGTGGGGTGATCCCTTTGCCGGGGCAGCCTTTGCTGCGGTAGAGGGACCTCCGTCCTCGCCCTGGAGCAGAGAGAGACCATAAGCTACGGTCCAGGCACAAGACATTGACCATCTTGCTGTGCTTCCCATCGCGGGACACCTTCCCATCCTGACCCAGGCGCCAGCCCTCGGGCCCACCAGAGCTGATGCCCAGCACCACCGAGCCCCAAGCATGTCCCTAGAGCAGCTCCTCCATGAATGATGTACCACAGGACCTGTTCTTGGTGAACCAAAGCCATGATCCAGCCATGGGCTGTGGCGTTCCAGCACCGCTTTCCCATCAAAATTAGCCCTTTTCTGGCTCAGCCGTCATGCCAGTGCCGCAGACAGGATGGTTTTGTCATAGCCAGCCCCACTGAAATGCCTGTCTAGGTCCAGAAGAGCCAGGCTGGAGGAGGAGCAGGAGCATGGTGTGGAGTCTTTTGGCCCAGGACCCCCCAGCATCTTCATTTTTGCCCAGGGGTGAGGCGACTAACTCATTTTCTAATTTTTTAAGACTGCCTATAGAAGTGACCCATTTGTTCAACACTTCTGCACAGCTACACATGTTATTTCCAGGCAAGCCCAGAGTGGGGTGGGCAGATCTAAGCCATCCATGGAGCGGGTGAGGTCCCTGAATGGCCGGGACATTGCCAGGAGGATCAAAATGTGGCAAAGCCCCCAAAAAATGCCCTGGCAGCCAGCCCTACGTTCTTCTTAAGAGTTGTGGCTATGGCCTACCACTGGGTAACTAAAACAAGCAAGAGGAGACCAAAAAAAGTGTCCTTTAGAGACAGTCCCAGTCCCTTGCAGAGCGACCTACGGCACAGTGTTGGGCAAGGCACTTCATCTCTGCATGCCTCCATGCAATGTGGGTAGCAATGATTTATATCATGTTAGCATGAGGGTTTCATCCATGGAGATTTGAAAATGTTGGGTCAAACTGAACAAACCAAAGCCACCGAGCTGCTCTCACCATCAGATTTGCATTAAAAAATACCTCTGGGCAGTTTGAAAGCCTCAAGCAACCACAGTGACCCCAGGTATGGTCATGGCCATGGAGTTTTAATGGCTTGAAAAGCCTCTTTTTTCTGTGCAGGCTTTAATTTTACCTGTCCCCAAAGTGTACGCGTCCCTGCAAGAACCTGGAGGAGCTTCCAGACAAGTCACGCTTGGTTTGAAATTTTAGCTATGCAAAGATTAAAAAAAGAGTACAAAGCCTTTTCTTTTCATGGAATGAGTCTTGCATGGAAGTTGTGCAGTATTGTGCTGAGGGACATCAGCTATGCAGTGCTGCCAACCACAGGCATTCAAAAATCATGAGTCAGACTCCCCAAAACCCTAAGACTGGTTTCATTCCTTTCTGGATTTTGAGCCTTGAAACGTCACATCTTCAAGCTTTTCTCTTCAGAAAATAACAAGTTTGACCAACGGGGTGGGAGCTGAGACCCTCACATCATTACTGGGCTCCAGGAGTCATGACTGTAAAAATAAAAAACAACATGAAGCGAGCAATAAACCCCTGCACTGCCTCCTCAAATCTGGCAGCGGGATGGCTGCCCTGGGACACCCCGAAGGGTACGAGCGATGGAAAACTGGTGACAAGAAAAGAGATGTCCTCACCATTAATGGTGACATGCTCGTTATGGGCCGTTATGGGCCGTGGCAGGGTAGAGGAGAAGGGAAGAGTAAAAAATAAATCCTAAGGAAAAAAGAAGCAAAGATACCTGCGAGGAGTGTGCATAGTAAGTTTATTCAACAGAGAGATGGGAAGGGGGAATTATTTTAAGGGCAAGTACTCAGCTAAAGCTGCCTAAAATGGGGCCAGGCCTTACAGAGAGTGGATATTTTAAGTGGCAATTCATTCCACTAATAAAAAAAGAAGGATGCAGGTGCTTTGGCAGGGCTGTGGACGGGAGCGGGTGAGAGCTGCGGTTGATCAGAGCTGGGTCTGCAGCACCAGCCGTGCAAGGGGCTCAGGCACAGCTGGTGGAGCTGCGTTTATTGGGCTCCTTTTCCCTGGTGCCAGGGCCCGTGTGTGGGTTTCAGCTGTCCAGAAAGCACTACCTGCACTGGCGTCTCATGCAACAGCTCTGATCACAGGCTGCGGTAGGTAGTGAGAGGTGTTTTACGATGCTGCAGTCGCCCCTTCTCCAGCTGGGCAGGGAAGGGCCGGTGCCCATGAGCTGCTGCACACTCGCACCAGGCCCTTTCATGCCAGGAGGTTTCTCGATCAAGTTCCCAAGCCAGAGCAGCAAGAAGACAAGAAATCTTTGCAATCTGGATGATGCCGCGCTCATCAAATTGCTCCGGGCAACTTGGGGCTGACCGCACTGCTCCAGAGCGGCGGCTCTTGCACATCATCCCGCTGAAACCAGGCCATCGTCCAGCTTTTCACCGTTACCCCTAAGTCCAGAGTGCAGGAGTCAAAATGTTGTGGAGATGAAAAATTAGACTCTGAAGTAATGGAAGTGGCAAGTAACACTTTGCAGTAAGCACTGAACTGACGCAGCCGTCCAGGCGCACCGGCTCACACCGACGCCTGTGTTGCGGCACTGCAAACTGCAAGCCCGTATAGAGGCTGCAACCTTGACTCTCCATTTTACTGTCATTATCACCCTTATTTCAAACCTGGCAGTAACCAGGTACACACAATGGAGCAGATTTCGATTCTGATGCAGTCCACACCATACAGAGGTCATCCCATACTTATCCCAAGGAGAAGATACTCTCAGTACTCTCGCCTGGCAGAGATCCCTCATCCTCCATTCCAACACATGCTGCTTTCAAACTATCACCCTCATATTAAAAATAAAACAAAACTATCTATGTCTCTCTCCTTCACTGCAATGTCTGAGTTGAAAGGGTAGAAGTGCTTACAGAAAGCCACGGTTAATGTTACCCTGGAAGGATCCAGGACAGCATACCAGAACCTGGTTTTGGCACCTGGGAACCAGTTTTCAGCCATATCTATCACCGTTCCTGCGTGCACTCTGGTCCACACAAAATTAGCCCTGTGGAATGTAGATTTAAAATTTGGTTTCCAGAAGCACTTAAATGCAAGAGCTAAAATTTGCCCTTTCTACATTTCCTACCTGTTTAGGAGGGCAGGAACAAAGTCCTGGCCCTTTGTTACTTGCGTTCCTTCCCGGGAAGGTTTGCAAAGCCCACGTCTAGCACTGCGGTTTGTTAGCAGCCCGAACAAAGACCTTTTAAGCAGCGGCTCCCGACAGGAGCTCACCACCTGCCTGCCCCTTGCCTTGCAGTTTACTTTGGGGTCTCTTTTTCAATAATAGCTGGAACACGTGTGCAAACTGGTGTGATTTTTTTTCCTCTATGCCTACAGCGCTGGCTGCAAACCAAACGCCAGCCCAGGGTGTGCAGCTGGGAGAGAGAAAGAAAAAAAAGCAACAACCTGTGGAATGTTTTCTTGCTCCTGAGAGCTCCAACACTTCCCTGCCCAGGGGAGCACTTGCCATGGCTGGCACTTGCTGCATCCAGCAGCCGACGGGGTTTCCTTTCCAGTGGGCTCCAGCTAGGTTTTGGGCAAAGCATGGGGGCGAGGGGGATGCATTAAGTAACTGCTTGATCATAGATTTCAGCTGATGCCATTTGCCTTGCTGCACAACCACCACCCTCGCACGTCCTTGCAAATGGTCCCGCGAGGGCGAGCGCAGCTGCTTTGCACCCAGATGTGGAAGATTGTCGTCACAAGCAGGCTTTGAGCTGTGTTTTCACCTCTCTGACACCAACCTCATGGCCACAAAAGTAGGGTGGACATGGTTTTCTTAGCCAGGAATCCAGAGCGGTTTGTGCAACAAGCTAACCCCAACCCCTCTTGAAACCCTCCCGGAGACAAGCCCTGCGGTGCAGCACGCAGCAGCCCCGAGCACCTTCCTCGGTCCAAGCAGCTCATGCAAGAATAACACGGAATAACGGATATGTCTGAGGATATGGCACAGAAAAGGAACAGGGTACTTTGGGGCGTGCTGGTGCTTGGCTCCGCTTCCCGCTCAGAGCTGGACGCCTGGGGAGAAGCAGGGTATTTATGTGCTGGCTTGGAGGGATTAATTTTCACGGTAAATAGCGACACCAGAGTTTTTCACTATTTATTGGTAGAGATTCAATTTTGCAGGGGTTTGTGGTAAGTTTATGGCTTGTCCAGGCAGGAGGGCGGCTGGAGACGTGGTGTGTGCGCCGTGGAGCCCCCGTGCTCTGTGGAGGGATGCTGCCTGCAGCCAGCCAGGGTACACGGATGGTTCCTGCAATATCAGCTAAAAACGGGTCCCCTACTCATCTCAGCTATGCCCGAGGAAGGCTCTCAGCACAGCCCTCTTGGGTCAGTGCTTTAATGCTGTCGTGCCATCCCCACCGCACACACGCCACCCCTGCGCTCCCCCTCCCAGAACCCTTTCCAACTCGGCTGGAGTGGTTTAAAGAGTATTTTCTTCTCTGTGCATGCCTGCCTTTCCACTGGGCCCCCTCCCAGGGGACAGGCGAGCCTGTCCTGTCGGCCTCAGAAATGGTGGCTCATATCACAGCTCGCAGCCTCCTCCCCAAACCCACAGCCACAAAGGCGGTTGCTCAAGCGTAGCATTCCTGTTCCCTGTGTCTCGGGAACAGCTGTACCGAAAAGATGCCGAGAATCCCTGCGAGGCTCCAAGGAAAAGATATTAACCCAGGAGGGGAGCAGCAGTGATATAATAAAAAGTCATAATAAAAGAGAGAAGCCACTGAGTGGATTAGCAGCCCAAACTCTGCTTGGCTTTTGGTCTCCTTTCCTCCAGCTTTTCTGCGCCGCACAATGATCTGCTCAAATTCCTCCACCCCAGAGACACTCCTGAATTTCAGACACATCTCCTGGAGGTGTCCACTCTGCAAAGCCTGCGGGCATGGCTGAGAAACTTAACTGCACATAACCCCACTAAAGTGCACAGGAGGGCACGTAGGCACGCGTAGCAGGCGTTAGACACTGCATCACACGAGCTCCCCGATGTCTGTGCTCTGCCAGAGCAGGGCCACCCACTCCAGGTATGCCCTCATGGGGAAATAAAAGGCAGATTTGGAGCTTGGTGTGTAGTTCTCAGGTACGGAAAGGGTAGCAGGATGTGTCCCACTGTTTTAAAACCCCCTGGTACCTCCCACAAACCAGTTCTTCCCTACTTTGTGCCAGTGCAGAGCAGCGGATGGTTTTTCCCTGCAGGCTGCTCCAGCAGCCCTGACCCAGGCCTGGCATGGGGGCAGCAGGGTGCAGAGGTGGGGTGTCCCCATGCGGAGCAAGCAAGCCCACAGTCCTCACCCACTGTGCACCCAGACCTGACACCCAGCACAAGGCATGCAAGGATGGCATTCCCCTTTGCTCCTTTAGAAACACCCAGGGCGATATCGGGGGCACAGAGCATCTGCCGCTGGGAGCCGCCGGCTGCGTCAAGAATTTTGCTGTTGGGGAGAGACAGGAGCAAAGGGGGCGACTGTGGCGGCGGCAGCAGCTGTTCCCTGCTCGCAGCCCTCCCAGCCATGCAGGGCATTTAAATTTTAAAGCACTCTCACCACGGCTGTTTTCTCTGCCATCCCCGTCCAGCTCGCAGAGACCCTGTCCCCGGGAGCTGCTGGCCCACGGGACACCCATGGGTTCGCTGGTGGCCAAGCTCCTTCTGCCCACCATCAGCACCTTGGTCTTCCTCCCCACCATCAGCATCGCAGCCAAGCGGCGCTTCCACATGGAAGCCATGGTCTACTTCTTCACCATGTTCTTCGTGGCGGTAAGATGTCCCCGTCCCCCCGCACCGCGTGTTTCATCCCCTCGAATGCCCCCTGCATCGGGTCTCCACTGAGAAGGGTAGCTGGATCTCACCCAACAGCAGCGAGCGTGACCCCAGAATATCCATTTTCGGTTATTTCCCACTGTGTGAGGTGCTGAGTAGCTGATTCATCAGTTTAGGATGTCCTAAGGGGTGGCCTTACATAGATTTAATGGTGTTTTATGGTTGTAAGGTTAGGGAGAGGGTCTGGGTGCAAAGAGACTTGATTGATTCACAATGTTTTAGAGCTGGTTTTTCTCTTTGTTTTACAGCTGGTAAGTGGCCATGCTGAATTTGGGGTTTAAATTGTATCCAGAGTCTCTTGCTATGCTTCTGTCATTTTAGCCAAAAGCACGTAGTTGAATTATTGATTTTGTAATTGCTAACTGGTGATGGGAGCAATGCTGGAGACAGGGGAGTTTCTGCACTGGGAAAGGAAAGACTAAAATATGCTGCTGAGCTATCAAGAAAAGTAACTTTTAATCCTCCACCTTGGCAGGGTGCTTTGAAAACGTGTATTTCACCAGGTTCAGAATCACCCTGCCTTTCCTCGCGCGGGAATAATGAGTGGAGAAAGTCAATTGTCTGTACATACACAAAATAATTCATATTAATTCATATTGCTCCTGGCAGTAAGCTGCCCTGTGCTTTGTATCACTGCTAAGTGCCTCCGTACACACACAGGTTGAGCACCTAAATCAATATTCCTACTGGAGAAAATCTCCTATTTAACCCCATGGCAATGCTCTGCTAAAGAGTATGAAGGAAACAGCCCAGCAAAGCAACAAATATGCATTTACCTTTTCTCCCCACCCACCTCAAGACACCTCATGAGGGTTGTCATGTCCCTTGCACAGACAGAAACTGAGGCAAGGAGTAGATAAAGGACCTTCCCGGGGTGAAAAGCTCTTCCACAGCAGCACCGGTGGTAAAGCAGGGCTCTGAACCAGACCAGTCTCTTATTCCTTAGGATCCACCATTTAAGCCTCCAATTAAAGCACAATGCAGGGGGAGAAATTCTGCCAGTTCCATAAAAACTACAGGACTAGTTAATAAAAACGTCCCAACCGAGCCCCCCCAGCTCCCCGGGGAAGCCAGACATCTACAATTTCATTTTGCACCGGTTTTGTGTCTGCTCCACCTCCCCGAGAAGTCAATAGGAAAATTGGCACGTGTTTCAATGGGAGGTGGAACAGGTCCTCGCTGAAGAGACTGAAGAGGCAAAATATCTGTGCGTGGGGAAGGGAAGGCAGCTGCCAGCATGGTCGGGGGGGTAGGGAGGGCAGCAGCTGCTGCTGTTGCCTTTCTTGTAGCATCCCACTCCTCCTCCCCAGGAGACCTCATCAGAGCAGTGAAAGCATATGTCCATTGCAGACAAGTGCTGCGACGCCAGCCAGAAACACGCTCTTTGTCTTCCACCCTTTCTTCCCCCCGTCTCTGGACTCCTCGAACCCAATCTCAAGCAGAGAAAAGAATTACAGCCATGGTGCAATCTTTTCTAGAAACCACAGCGAGCCAAAGGACTTGCAGCAATTCCCATTATAAATAATATCGGCATCCCCGCTGGGCCATGACAGCGAGGATTGTTCCAAGGGCGTCCTGCCAAGCGGTGAAGGGACTTCTTCAGAAACAGCGAAGCACGCTGGTGCTACCACTAGAAAACTCAAAGGGCTGAGCGCTCGGAGGAAAAGGCGAGCGCCAGGCGAACACTGGGAGCATTCCTCTGACTGCACTGGAAAATTTCTCTTGGCTTGGTTTGCATCTATGTTGCATTACAATGGGCTTTTTTGCGAATAACCTAATCAATGAGCTAAAGGGCAGGAACCAGCAGCTTTTAAAGGAATGCACTAATGAGTGAATTCCCCAGTATTCAGACTCTGGCCATACAGAATTTAGTTAGCCTGGACAGTGACCTGGCATCTATACCCATTTCACCAGGGCACTCATTCTGCATTGTTTTACAAGAATCTTTTGCATAACCTCAGAGTCCTCCTGCTGGAGAGGACGTCCCCACACCGCACAGCGCTCAGCGCGAAGCAGCTTGGTCATCAGATTGCAAATTCTGGCACAGACCAAGAGGCAAACTAAAGCTCATCCACAAATAAATTGTACTAAGAGAGAAGAATGCTGATTCTCAGGCAATTTGCAATTGGGAACTGTGACATTATATCTCAAATATATTCATTACTGCATATCAGTGACCCTGGTGTATATGAGGCTGTCCTGCTCCTGGCTGGCCATCCTCTCAACAGCCATGAAAAGGCTGTTTCAAACCAACTGATAAAAACAGAAGTATTTTATTTTACCTTAGCCATCTGTGGGTAGATAACTAGCTTTCTTAATGCTTTTTTTTTCCTTTTTTTTTTTTAAATAGATTTACCATGCATGTGATGGCCCCGGCTTATCAGTTCTGTGCTTCATGCGCTACGATATCCTGGAGTACTTCAGCATCTATGGAACAGCTCTGTCCATCTGGGTGTCCCTGATGGGTAAGCACTGGTCCCTCGTGGTTCCTACCGAGCACCAGCGTTTGCAGGTCTGGCAGGATCTGCCAGCATCTCTGGTGTGATGGTTAGTGGGTTCAGTCCCCAGAAATACCGTTGTCTTTGAGCTCTCATCTGCACGACTTGGCTCTGAGACTGTCTTTTATGGAAGTGCTAGGGTTTAATCAATTTTTATATCATTCATGCGTTGGAAAGCCATTGCACTTGGTGGGGTCCAGACACGCCTGAAACCTGTCCTGAGTGGTGGCTGGGAAGTTTTGCTCTTGGAGAGAAACCAAGGTCTGGTGCCGGGTGTTCCTCTGCCCTCACCAGCTCTTATGCGTGTCCTTACAACAGCAGAATTCTTTATTTCAAATAGACAAGTAACACATGCAGCCTTGTGCTTTAGTTCGAGGCAGGACAGTACTACGAGATGACTTAATCTGAAACCTCATATACCAGGGAATCTCCCATTTCTCCTCATTTTCCCCATACCAAGCCCATCAGCTTGTTCCATCCTGACTTGGGGCATTAAGAAATGTGGCATCTGCCACTTGCCTTGGTAACACGTGAATCAAAGTGGTTTAGTCAAAACAAATATATCTTCCTAGTTTATCAAAAGCCTAGTCTGGGCTGACGGGAATTATTAGATCTTTTAGAAAAAGCAGAAATATATTTCACTTCCTTTTTACTAAAAGTCCTGACCCTTGCCCTATTACTCAGTTTTCCTTTCCCCACATTCTCTTCACTCTCTTTTTTTTTTCTAATTTTATTCCTCATTTGCCACTAAAACAAGGTATAATAGAAATGTAAAAAAACCTACATAACTAAAGAAGGAAAAAACTTCAAACCTATTATTTTCCCATTTTGTCAACATGCTTTTTGGAAGGATGTGAGTATTTCTGACAGGAGAAGAGACCAGGATAAGGAGGGAGATGAGGGAACTGTCATTTTCCAACAGCAAAGGCTTTGCTCAACAGATTCAGACCCTCTCTAGCAGCTGCCCACCCAGTCCCACTCCAGCCAGGCAGGGTCCCCAGCCCTCCTGGTGCAAAGCCAGGGTCACCGTGCTGATGCACAGCCCCAAGACTCTCACAGGACTTTCCCCTCTGCTCCTCGGGGCTCCAGAGATAGTGCAGGATCTCTGGCCAGGATGGGGGCTCCTGCCGGGATGGGGGGAGCTGTGGCAGCACCCCTCTGCCAGGTCCAGGTCCCTCCCTCCTCCCTTCACCATGGAGCAGCACAGACAGCAGCATCCCCCTTCCAGGGCATGTGATGGGATAAATCTTCCATGCAGGGAAAAATGAGAGGGGGAAATATTAACTTTAAAAATGGTCCTGTTCCCCCAAGGTGCGAGTCCCAGGGTGGGCTCCCACACTCGCCATGGCACTTAAGTGCTCTCTCTGCTCAGCTAGAAAAGGCAATGAGGCAAATCAACTCCAAAGGGCATTTTCAGTAGATAACAGCAGTGTCAGGGTAGGTCAGAGCCAATCCAGACACTTTGGCTCCTTGCAGTGAAATTCAACTTGATTGCTTCATTACTGCATTCAAAAACTTTGCAAAAAAATACAAATCCTGGACTACGATGCTTAAAATATTGACCCGCAGGGAAACAACAGAGATTAAAAAGCGGACATTATCCCTTAGCCAAACTCCCTATAAAACCACGATCCAAGGACATGGAAGGTGTGGTGACTGAAGGCCAGGGAAGCCTCTCGCTGTGGCTTGTAAAGCCCGAGTGCACATGTGTGGACACAGACCCTCGGGCACACTTCCCGGAATGCAAATCCAGGGCAGCCATAACACAGCTGTGCGAGCTGGAAAAGCATGGAGCCCACTGGGATCCATAACTTTTATCAGTTATTACCCCATTCTGTGCTAAACAAAAGCCTCTAATAATTTACTCACACTGGC
This sequence comes from Phalacrocorax carbo, assembly GCF_963921805.1. NCBI lineage: Eukaryota > Metazoa > Chordata > Aves > Suliformes > Phalacrocoracidae > Phalacrocorax > Phalacrocorax carbo. The sequence continues at coordinate 4,882,581 of NC_087530.1, forward strand.
GACTTCCAGCTTGCGAACCTCAGGCAGGTGCTGGCACGGCCGGGCAGCCTCGTCCCCGTAACACTGGCGAGCGCGGTCCTACCAGAGCGGGGTGATGGAGGCTGTATCGGGCTGAGCCGGCTGCGTTGGGAGAGTTGGAGATGTAGGGTGAACCCAAGTGCCGATGGCAGGCTCACTGGGCACAAGTGTCTTTGCAATTGCCTCTGACTTCTGGGTCGAGGCAGGAAAGGGGAACGTGGGTGGGACATGTCCTTTAACTTCCACATGCGCCAGTGAGCGTAAGACCTCTAAAACCAGCGCCTAGGGCCACCACTGCGATGCCTCGGGATGGTTTGCTTCACCCCCGTGTGCCTCAGTTTCCCCAGCTGTGAGGCTGGGGGAGGCATGCTGGATGCAATGCTGAGGGTCCCCGGGGCAGGTGGGACGGACCCCGGTAAGGCTTATGGGGAGCAGCCGAGGAAGGGGGTGGGTGAGCTGACTCTCCTGTGCTTGGTGCCGTGCAGCCCTGGCAGAGTTTGACGAGCCAAAGAGATCGACCTTTGTCATGTTTGGCGTCCTCACCATTGCCGTGAGGATCTACCACGACCGCTGGGGCTACGGCGTCTACTCGGGACCCATCGGGACAGCCGTGCTGGTGATAACCGTGAAATGGGTACGTGGGGAAGGGCACTGCGTCGGGGCTTCACAGGATGCTTCCAGCGGGGAAAGGGCTGAGCCCTGCGTGGAGGGGTCCGACCTGCGCCAGCAGTTTCCTCCTCAAGGTCCAGCTTTCGCAGCACAGGCTGTCACGGTGATTAAAAAGCACTTGTCCTTCAACCCAAGCAGAAAGTAGGCAGACGGCAATCAGCCTTTATGATAAACGCCAGGTTCGATCGGTCTGAACAATCTACCACATCTCCTGTCCCTGCGTTTCTAATCAGGAGGAATATATTTATGGAGTTATACAGCTACTCAGATGCGAAGGGATCTGGTAAACTGCCCCGGAGCTGGTGGAAGATGTGCATAAAACACAGTGATAAAGCGGGAAGGAGTCTGCCTGAACCCGGCTGGCAGCTCCTGGGACAGCCGGGCACTGTGCCGCAGCGTGTCGCGCACACAGCAGGTGCTGTGGACCTGGGTGGGAGCACGGGTGGCAGAGCCACTGGCAGGACCATGCATGGCCGTAAAAGGGAAGGGAGGAGGATTCAGTGATGGGGTAAAAATTGCAGGAAGACGCCGCCGAGTGTCATGGAAATACAGTGCTGCAAGTCCCAGCTACAGACTGTCGCTAAGTCCCGTCTGCCTCCCAGCTGGCAGCTAAAAGCAAGTAGGCATGACGGGGAGAGGATGGGCAAGGAGGGGACTGAGGCATGGGACCACCCTGCATCCCCCAGCCCACGATGCTGTGCTGAGATCTGCTCTCCCAGAGACTGGGTTTGCAAGAGCACACACATCCTGAGCTGGGCTTGGGGCTGAATATTAAGAAAACAGCATTACGATCAGGAATGAACCAGGAGGACCCCTCGCAGCACGCAGGCAGAGGTGCTTCCCACATGCAGGCAGACCCCACAGCCTGGGGAAGCCAGTCTGTGGCCTTTGCATGGTTTTATTTCAGCATTCATAGGATCTTTCAGATGCGGAGCTGCCAGCTAAATCCAGGTGAATACACTTGGTGTGCTCTCTCTTTCCTTCCAGCTACAAAAGATGAAAGAGAAGAAAGGGCTCTATCCAGACAAGAGCGTCTACACCCAACAGATCGGTCCTGGCTTCTGTTTTGGGGCGTTAGCACTGATGCTGAGGTTCTTCTTTGAGGTATCTGTTTGCACACTCAATCACATTGACTTTACAAGGTGTAACGGATGCTACCAAGATAGGAGACTTCCCCCTTTGCACCGCTGGGCTGCATCCAGCCTTGGAGAAAATCCAGCTCAGGTGCGGGTCTCTGGGGTCTGGCGGCAGGGACGAGTGTCCCTCCCTGCTTGTCCCCATCCCCTGGCCCGTTTACTGTGGTGTGGGCAGGGACAGATGTGACAGCGAGTGACACGCAGGGTGATGCTGGCTCCCTTTTCCCCCCATTAAGTGAGTTGCGAGGACATGGACCATGCTTTCTTCAGCCATACACAGTCCTCAAAATGGTTTTGTCAAATGCAAGCAGGGTTTCTTTGGAAACCGGGCATGGGTGACTTAAGGACACCTCGCGGAGCCACGGCAGGGACTGGATACAACCCAGGCATGGCCGGATCCAAAGCTGGCTCATGCCAAAGAAAAGACTCTCGGTTGACTCCCAGAGGCACTCAATCTCATGTTTATAACCTTTTGCTCTCGCCGCTGGCCAGTCCGCCCGTCCTGCGCAAAAGGGTCCGTCTGTCCTGCGTGGGGAAGGCGATAACCCCCCGACACAGCTGCCGGTCACGCCTGCACTCAGCCCCGCCGTTACGGCTGCTCTGTGCATTGGGAGCTGCTAGATACAACCTCACAGTCATCCCCAAGGATTATTTTTCAAAGCATTTAGTAATTGCAAATTCTAGCAGAACATAAAAATGTCACTTAGCAGAAACCGCCTCCCCCCGCGCCCCGGCCTCGCCGCCGCGTCCTTTGCGGGGTAATGAAACACTTCATTCAAGAATTGGGAAATGTGCAAATTGGAATGTGTTAAATCCACTTTGCTTTTTTTTTTAAGGCTGGAAATCCTTTCTTCTCTGACAGCAAAAAGAGGCAGAAGGCTCAGGAATTTTTTTTATTCCTTTCCTTTTGGCTACTTGTAGAAACCTAGGTTTTGCACCTAATGCAGAGCCCCCCGGCACCGCTGCTCCCGCGGCCCCGGCAGGTCTTGCTAACGCTCTCCCCGCTTGCAGGAGTGGGATTACACCTACGTGCACAGCTTCTATCACTGCGCCTTGGCCATGGCCTTCGTGCTGCTGCTGCCCAAGGAGAACAAGAAAGCCGGGAGCGCCGGGACCCCTGCCAGGCTGGACTGCTCCACGCTCTGCTGCTGCGTCTGAGCCGCCCGGGCCAGCGGGGCACTTGCTTTTCTGCTCCGGGGGGGATGGAGGGGTGCAGCCAAAAAGCAAAATGCCTGCCCGCTGTATTTTCCTCTGGGACACCGGCATCTTTTCCCACCAGCTCTGTGCATGCCCCGGCCTTTTCTTCCCTGGAGTCTTCACCTTTCCACCATCAGCCCTAGCAGAGCTTGCGCTTGCGGTTTGCTACATACCAGTACTTCTCCCTGGAGAAGCACTTGTCTAGGCTGCAACCCTCAGGAGACCCTTGCATGCTCAGGCCGTGTCACCGCTTGCGCTGTCACCTGCACCAGCCCAGGAGGACCCAAGTTGTCCCCTCCATGGGATTTTGCCCAGCCTGAGCTCGCAGGGCTTTGTTTGTAACGCTCAATTAACAGAACCTGTATTTTTGTGACATATTTACTATTTTATTTATGAATTCTCTTGATGTAAATAATACATACTAACAAAGACTTTGCAACTGTGCAATGCCAGTGTTTCCTATAGTAGTGCGAGAATCTTTCCAGCTCAGCTCTGCTCAGCCGAGGGCAGATGCCAGCCCCAAAGCAGAGCTCTGGGCACAGCCACCCCCTCCCCTGCCCACAGCCCCCCCCCGGCCTGGAGGGAGCTGCAACATTGGGCACTTTGTCCTTGCAAACCTGCCCAGGCAGCGCAGGCAGCAGGTGCGCTTGCGGAGAGCCTCATTAGTATGGAAAGTACATGGAAAATTAGAGGCAGAGAAAAGAAGCTCCTGGAGGGAGGGGGTGGGCTGTAAGCCTATAACATCTCCTCTAACAGACTATTTACTATAGCAGAAGTGTATGATTTATTTAGACTGTCTGGGAAAACCGCCAAGACTATATGTCATGGACAATTAGAGCAGTATTGATATACAGTGATGTCCACAGAAAGCCCACATTAAGCCTGGGTTCCTCTGGAAGAGAAATCCACCCCGGTCATTCATCAGAGCAACTTCTTGCAACGGGGCAACAACCAAAACTGAATGAGCTTCCAACAAAAATATAAATGAATTATGAACCCCTGAGCATCCAGGAGTCACTGGCAAGCGGTGGCACAGCTGATGCTGCTGCACACAGAGGCAGAGCTAGCAGCGAGTTTTCAAAGGGTTCAGCAGCACCTAAACCAACACGGCACACCAGGTCTTCCTGAGCATCCAGTGCCCGGGTTGTTTTGCAAGATACTCTGAGGGTTGGCGTGCAACACTTTCCCCATTGCTTGGGCGCTACGGGAGTATTTTGCCACGTGAGGACTACTCAGGGCACCCCCTAAAAATGGTCTCAAGTTCTTCCACTCCGAATTCAGAGCTGAGTGCAAGAAGGATCTTGGCACTACACACAAGAGCCGGCTCCAAGGGTGGACAGCCATTCCCCAAGGGGTCACCCACATGGGTGTCCCACAGCCATGGCCACGCCGGCTCTCGTTGAGCCACCCCGAGCACGCCTCTGGGTGTGCGTTACCCCCTGTGAAAATACTCAACGCTGACCCTCCCCAGGAGCCTGGCCAGCAGCACCAGCAGCCTCTGTCCCTCCGCACAACCTTTGCTGCTCGCCGCAGCCGCTGATCGGAGGCACTCAACCCCCCCAACCCATTTGGTGACTGGTGGGTCACTCCTGGGCTGCGGTGACATGCATAACCCCGTGGCAAGCCCTGGCAGCTGACAGGCAGCGTGGGCATGGGGAGAGCTTTGTGCAGGTGAAGCGCTGGGAGGAGAGGCTCTGGGTAACTGCAATGCCTTACCGTGGCTGAGCAGGAGGGAAAAAAGGTTGGCAAACCCCACGCAAACAAGGAGGGCACGTTAGCTAAGGCCCAGCTGAGTAAATGAAAGCTCCTGCTCCCACCTGCCATGCATCCAGGTGTTACACCAAAAAAAAATCCCGAAAGTGTATTGCATGCAGTAAAATCCCAGGCGAGGTTACTTTTTTCCTCCTTCCCTGCTGATGCCCCAGGGCGTTGCTCCAACTGTGCAAACCATCCATCCCTTTGCACCCAGTGTGGGACCAGCACCCACCCTCAGGGCTGAATCGCAGCTGGGCATGTCCGCAGGGTCCCTGCCGCGGCACCAGCCCCGTGCCGACGGCAGCACCCGCTGCGGCGGGACCGGGCACCCCGACACCCAGGAGGAAGGTACACAGGCTGAATTCGCTATCGCTGGGGCAGGGTATCCCCTGCAATACAAATGCAGGGAAATATTATAAACATTTACAGCAACGTAGACAAAACAGTCTCTTGTAACCTTTTAGCGCTGCTGAGAGCTTTGCCTGTAAGAGCTCTTGAGCCCCTGCCAAAAATTCTTGCTGTTTTCATAAGAGTAGGTGTTTTCGTCTAAGGTGCAGTCTGAGTGCTGTGACCTTTGTCATGTCTGCTACTGAAATTTCCTGCTTCTCTGTTATTCTCTTCTTTGGTAAGACGATATGAAACCCAAAACTTTTATTGCCCCTTTTAAAGCGTCTTTATAGCTCCCCGTCTACTTCATATACTGTCTTATTCTCGAACGCTGGGATATTACTTATGGGATCCGGGCTTGATGCTGCAAAAGGCATTTGGGTTTCACGAAGCCCAAACTGCCTGGGCTTTTTTTAAGATCAGCCGGGGGGGGGAAGAAAAAAAGAAATAAAAAAGAAAAAAAGGAATGAGAGTGGAGGGACTGGCTTTCCGCTCCAGAGGCATCGGCATCTGCTACCAGCACAGCAGCGGAGAGCAATGACAAGGGCGGGCAGGAGCCTGCTGTCCTCCCTCCTGCTCTGCGATGCCTCCCCAGGCACAAAATCACAAAATCCCATTTGCTTTGTGTCTGGGCGGCAGTGGCAGCGTGGAGTACCCGCTGGCACCCGGGGGAATGGCATCACACGGCCTCTCTTGCCGCGCCTCCATCCCCTGCCAGCTCTGCCCCAGAGCCTGCGGCTCAGATGTGGTCAGACACCACAGCCAGCGCCGGATCTGATGTGCAGAGGCTGGGGCACATCTGCCCTGGAGCTGGTGCTGGGGGAGGCCGGCCCTGCTCAGGGGCTCCCACGCACCCCAATTCCCCGCTCGGTCTCGGTGTCTGGACAGACCACATGAAGGACACGTGTCCCTAGGCAAGGGCTGTTGCAAACCACAACAGCCAGGCACCAGTGCCGAGGCTCTGCGCTCCCATCCCACCCCTTGTGCCGCGGGGCATTGCCTCCACCGCACGCAGGGGCTGCGGTGGCAGGGATGCCTCGGGACCTCGCTCCCCTCCGCACGCTCCCCAGCATCCCCACTGCGGGAGGAGCGGGGACCCGGCGTGCTGGTGGGGACCCCCGCAGAGGGGACCTTACAGCAGGCGCAGGGGCCAGTGGGCAGCGACGGGGCTTTGGGGCAGCGCGGTCAAACCACCCCTTCCTGGTGACGCACTTTCCCCCATGCTCACCTACAACAGGGCCAGGACAAGAGGGGAATTAGGACCTACTTCTGCTCTAGGGGAGGCTTCCAGAGATGTCTAGTCAGGCTTGGTGCCAGCTAATCTTCCAGGCAAACTTTATCCAGATCCCTTTGGCTGCAGAAAGTGAAAAACTAGCCAGACCAAAACATAAAAGCCTGGTTTGTGCTGCCAGCTGTATGGGGCACTCCAGAAAATGCCTTATCACCATGTGAAAGACCGCTTCAGGTTTTTTTCCACGTGCTGCTCTTCCCTCCTCACCCTCACCCTCGCACTGCCGTTCCTCCGTGCACGTTCAAGTGGTGAGCCAGCCTGGCCAGCCCTGCCAGGTTAACTCACAGACTGTGGGGCCAAGGTTTTCCTTCTAACTATTTTTATGCCCTTTAGGCTGCAGAGACTCTATCCCACTTCAGAAAGTGTTGCTGCTCCAGGCTGAGGCAGTTGCAGCTTATCGGCGGCTGTGATGGACAACACAGGGAGATGCATCAACTGGGACTTCCAGGGAAGCTCTGCCTCCTCCCAGGGAGGACCAAAGAAACCTGATTCCCCTGGAAATTCAAGAGTGTTGATTTCTTTGTGCAGGTAGGGGCAAGAGCTCTGTGGAGAGACCCAAAGAGAGGTCTTGCCCTGGGTTCCTCCATTGCCCCCTGGTTCTGATGTGCAGGAAGTGTCTGTGCCCTGTGACAGGGATACTCCAGGTGTGCAGGGGCAAAGGGCAGCCACCACCAATGTCCTACACAGCCCTGGGACATGGTACAGATGCACTATGAGAAACCAGCCCCTTCTGTCAGCCTGGAAAAAAGAGGAGATGGAGCAACTGAAGCACTTATCCGGGACCACTTGGTATCTCTCAGCTTTGCTCCAGCTATCCCAGCCCCAGTGCATATCTTTTTTGGGCGCACAAAGGTCTCCTGCACTTCAGAGGAGTCGGGGAGCGCCCAGGAAGAGCACAGTGGGATTTGCCATGGCCAGCGCTGCTCTGCAGAAACACCACCTTTCTGCAGCAGCGCAGGATGGAGTTAGAGCAGATGCAACCGTGGGGGTCAGTAAAGTGGTACCTCCTGCGCGGGTGCAAAGCAGCCTTGACCCAACACCAGCGAGAGAAAAAAATATTGATGCATCAGGGTTTTGTTTAAAACAACGCCATGCAGTGTCCCGGCAGGTTTCTCTTCCTCCTCCTCTTTCGTCTCAGCCTTTCAGCAAGATTTCCAACAAAACTTTGCAGCCAGGTTGGTTCGGGCAGGGCAGCCCCATCCCAGCACCGCTCAGCAACCTCCAGCAGCAACGGGGTATTTTCGGGGCACAGAGGAGCTCAGCCGCGGCGCTGCAGACAGGCTGAGCCGCTCGGCTCCCAGGGGGGCCGGGCAGGGAGCCCCTCGCACACTCGCAGGTGTCCGCTCCCCCCGGCAGCACCGGAGACAGGCGCGGATGGTGGACTCAGCCCAAGCGACCAAACCCCAGCGCTGAGTCCCCGACCCGGGAAGGGCAGATGCAAAGCAGCCGGGCTCGCTCGACTCTTGCGGGGATGCTTTCACAGCTGCAAAAACCCACTCCAGGTCCAGGTTTGGTGTCTCCAGCCTCCCCACTCCTCCGGCAGAGTGGTCCCAGGGAGCGGCGGTCCAAGGTTTTTGGTTTAGGCCAATCTCCCAGAAATTCTGTCATCATGCAGTGCATCACGCACACTCCCGGATCCGCATTACACAGAGGATGGCCCCGGTCCAGCGCCTCTTAAAGTCAGTGGAAAAACCCTCCCTCGCTACGATGGGAGCTGGCTCGGGCCATATACGATCTGACAGATACCATGGAGCGAGAGAAGTTGTTTTAATCTGGGAATACCTTGCAGCCCCAAAGCTGCTTCTGGAGACGGACAGGGCAGCGTGTCTGCAGAGCGGGTGCTGCTAAGAAAAGTTCCCAACCTTGCAACAGCCTTTCAACGAGCATTTACGAACCATCGTTATCTGATCCATGCGCTCCGAATGCAAGGGAACCGCTCAGGTTTCCAACTGCACACATCATCTGATGCTCATAAAACGAGCTGATGTGTCTGGAAGCCCCAGACCCAAAGAAACAATATTTCAATGGGGGGAAAAAAAGTCAATAATGCTTTATAAAACACCAGCGTGGACAGACAGGGATGGGTGGCTGTCCTCCCCTGCTTACCTGTGCTTTTCCAGCAAAGCAAATGTTCACTGATAAAACTCACAATCTCCTTATAAAGGCAGGATCTGTTTCGCCTGTAAAAGGGAAGGCTTGGGGAAAGTTTTACATGTGTCTCTGCTCTCTTTCTATGTCTTTATTTGCATTTTCATTTTCACAGTAGTTGAGTTAATCTGAATGGAGCAGGAGCGCGGGTCCAGGTTATAACCAAAGTATCAGGTAGCACCTTCACATCTGGAAGGGATTTTGACACAAGTTCTCCCAGACTGTTACAGACAGTTTAAAAGCAAAATCTGATAAATAGCAAATGTTTAACAAGTCAATAGGAAGCTGCATTTGTGAGAACATGTGGCTCTAACCGGTCTAGCACCGCCGCATTGCCAAGGCCCTTCAAACACATACGCACGCGTACCTGCAGCACATGGTGAGGGTTTGCCGTGGCTCTGCCTGGGACTGGTCTCAGGGAAGGATTAAAGACAGATGTGTCTTTGTATGTTCAGACATGTCCAACAACCCTCTTCAAAGCCTGAGCAGGTCCTGAGCCTCCCTGCTTTGGTGGTAAGGGGCTCACTTCTCCTTCCCAGGGTAAACTGAGTCCCCTTTGTTTTCTGTATGCCCCCAGCCTTGCATTTAACGTGGGAAGAGGATAAAGGGAGCTGAAAAGCTCAGGAAAGAGCCACAGAGCTTGTCCCCGCAGCCCTGCCGGCATGCCAGGCACGCTGCCCCTGGCACAGGAGTTTTGGGGGTTGCACTGGCCAGCGAGGACCCCCTCAGGTTGCTGCGCAGAGGGTCAGAAGCACACAAGGTCTCACCCCAATTTGCACAGATTGGAGTCCACCGGAGCCTCAACCCAAAGGCTGGAGGTGTTTCCACCTTTGAAAAACCTTTGCCATCCCCTGAGAGCCACAGCCTCCGCGGGGCAGAGGCCGCCAGCTGCCCGGGCAATGCCCTCCGAGGAAAAGTGCGGCTGCCAGCAAAACACAAAAAGCTCTCACAGTGTTGCAACCCTGCCTGGTTCGGGGAGACTTCATACCAATAAACAAACAACTACCCAAAATGTGGAAAGAGGCATTAAAATAGAGAGAATTATGCAAGGAGCAGGGAGTGGAGGGGGAGACAGAGGAATAAGTGACCAGGAAAACCACCAGAAACCCTCCGGGATGCCTGCCTATATTTAAAGATAACGTGTCCAGCTGTCTTGCCAATTCCCACTTATTTGGAGCTGGGCTTATGCTTTGGATTAATTTTAAGGCAGTTCCTAAAGCATCTCACTCGCACAAGGAAGAATTTTTGCCTCCTTGGCCAAGGTGACCTTTTAAAAAAATCTCACTCACTATTTTTCAAGCTCTCACTCATTTAAAATTGTCATCACCCAGGAGCTGTGGGGTTCTCAGTGCAGACAATTCTTTTTCTGGTGCTCACCAGCCCCACAGTGCTGGAGCATCCTGGAGCGGGGCTGGGGCTGGGTGTGAAGGTTTGGTACGGGGTGGGGAGCGTTTCCCTGCGAGTCAGGACCCTTCTCTCCGCTGTGAGCAGCACCCAACCAAGCACTGGGAGGAGAAATTGCCCCTTCTGGAGATATGATCTTCTCCAGGCACCCTACCATGGGCTGGTTGAAAGTTTTCCATGGAAACTACTCTTCCACAGAAAGTCAGATATTTTTTTTTAACTAAAATACTGTGTGGACACATACATGCACTCTCCAGACTGACGTCTTTGTTTGAGGAAGGGAAAAGTAAATTGCAAATATTGCCCGAGACTGTGATTGCTGCATTGCACATGGGCTTTCTGCTCAGCTCTTTGCTCAGAGCCTCCCCAGAGAAGCCACCTCAAGACATGCCCTAGTTGCTCAGTTTCCATGGGGAGGATGGATTCAAGAGGTGCCACCCCCAGCTACCAGCCACAACGCAGGGAGAGTTTTTGAGCAGAAACGTGAGAGGAGTCTCTCCCAGAAACACCACCCAGCCCACCTTCTCACCCAGGCATCTGCAGCATCCTAATCGCCCTGGAATCCAAAACACATCTGTGGCAGGGCTGTCAGATGCTTCCCATTTAGCTTAAACGTTTGCAAAATGCTCAGCCACTGACTCACCGCAGGGCCCAGGGCGAGCCGGCATGCCGGCCGGCGCTCGGCTGCCCTCGCCGCACCACGGCAGGATCGCGTCCGCTGCTCCGGCGGGGCGCTGGGCAAAAAAACAAAAGGGATTTTTCGAGGTCAAGCATCCCTTGGTACTTTGCATCTCTCCCAACACACCCGGAGTGCGACAGTGAGGGAGCAGGATGTGGGACATGGAAGTTGCTATTTTTCGCTGATGATCCCAGATGCCACGCTGGGGTTTTAAGGGAACGATCAAAGCAATGGAGGAGAAAAGCACCTTTTGAGAGGGACTGGGAAGGGGCGGCCGCAGAGCCAGTGTTGGCAGCAAAGCGTGGAGCTGCAGAAGGTGTGGAGCCCCTCAGCCCTGGCACCGGCACTGCAGGGAGCCCAGGAGTCGTGCTCAGTCAGGAGCTGCTCTGGATGCAAGAGGCTCCACTGCTGCTTGGGCTTTTGGGAGCGTAACCGGTAGGGCCAGATACTTTCTTTCTCTCACACCTTGAGCCCTAAAGATCCAGTGGCAATACTAAGCGACAGCATTGATGAGAAATTAGCCCTTTGGATGGAAAAAAAAAGGAATCACAAGATCTCACTAATCCCCAGGTCCAAAGGTGCCAGACGCAGCATAAGGACATCCTTCCTGCAGCAGCTCTGGTATGTTAGCATCCAGTCCCAGGGGAACCAAGACACACAGAGGCAGCCATGAAAATGAGACAGACATTTGGGGTTTCAGTTAAGCAAATTTCCTTCAACCAGCAAGAAAAGTTGAGCCTGGGTTTGGCTGGATTTGGGAGATGAAGTTTTTGGGCAGCTCCATGGTTTTATTTAAACCATTTCAACCAGCCATCGCATAACCTCATCCCACCAGGGGAACGCAGAAACTCAAGGTGCCTCTTGTGCAATAGATGTTGCTCTCTACCCAAGCAGGTCTGGGATAGTGCTCAGAGTTTTGCTCCATCTCTGTCCGGGCTAAAGGAAAGACCACACACAAAACGGTTTCGGGATGCCAGCAGCTGTGCACAAAGCATTTGGTTTACATTAATTATGTCTGGACAAAAAAAAAAGGGAGGGGGGAGAGAAGGAGAGCAAGCTGAGAAGACAGGAGGGATGGAAGGAGGCTTCTGCATCATCCTGATAAGATCTGCTCAGATCCCAAATGCAGATTGCAGCACTTGCTGCATGTTTTAACACCCTGAAGAGCTTCTGCCACCCAGAGCAGCGCGGTCCTGTCCTGCACAGTGCCTGTAAATGCCTTGGTGAATGCAAGGCACAAACGCAGCTCGTAACACTCCCAAAGATCCTGGTGGGACCCTTCCCTCCAAGCTTTGCTCCCCGCTCCGCTTCCCTCTTTCTCCTTTTCTGAGCAGAAATGGTCCCAAGAAAGACTGGGGAAGGTAAAGCAAATGCTACTGCTGGCAGGGGGAGAGATGTGGCAGTTACCGGGAAGGGAAACAGCAAACGAGAGGGCAGACTAAATAAAATGGGGATGATGCAGACAGTAAGCAGAGTCATTAAAACCAGAGAAATCCCCTTCATTTCCCAGCAGTGCAGAAACCCAGTAGTGGATGGAAGAAGTCCTTCACTTTCTCTCTGGAGAGCGCTGTGGGCAGCAGGGACTATCCCAGGGTCAGGGACTGCCATCCCCAGGGATGGGCACTATATACCAGCACAGAGCCATGGGTCCCCTGTCCCATTCCCAAGGGCAAGAGGAGCCTGACGAGGTGTGGGCTCAGCCTGCCTTGCCTTGGGCTTGAGCAGCCAGCAAAGAGGCTGGATTTGTCAGATCTCCACAAAGCAAATCCTCACGCCGTCAGGTCTGTAAAGCCACTCATCACAGGAGGGGGGAAGCATGGTTTCCCCCTTGGACCATGCACTGGGCTGCACCAGCATCATGCCACCAACTCAGCTCCAGGCTTGCCAGCAGGCAGAGGGCTAGACATCCAGCCCTGAGCCCCCAGTAACAAACACCTGCCTGTAGGGACGGGGGTGAGTGACGGCAATAAGCTGCCTATGACCTCCAGCAGCTGCACCCCTCCTTTGTTCTGCACATCCCCTGCACGCTGCACATCCCCATCCCCTGCAGCCTCCCCTGGGCTCTGTCTGCCCACTAGCACTCCCTGACCAAGGCCCTTGCTGTGCCTGGAGCTGCACAAACCCTAGATACGTTCCCATCTCCCAGGGTGCAGCAGCGTGGAGCAGCCCAGCCAGGCCCTGCTCCAAAACAGGCGTCGAGCCCTGTCAGGTCGTGGCATGGCCAGGCACAGGCGGCCGGCAAGACTCATGCCACTGCATCTCCCGCTGCCGGCCATCCTAGGGGAGCACAGCGGTCAAGGCCCCCGCCGGCAGCAGCTGCCCCCTCCCAGCCCGGCCAAAACCCGCTCCTCTCCTGGGCAGCCTCGCTGCATAATGAACTTTTGCATTGCAGCAGCACCGTCTCCGCTCAGCGGCTCAGGGGGCCCAGGCTGCGCACGCCAGAAGCTGGACTGACCCATGTCAGAGGTGATTAATTTATCAGGCTTTTGGCACCCTCCACTCCCCGCCAGAAAAACAATATCCCAAATTCCAGGCCCTCCCGCCCAGCAGATGTGTCTGCGGCGAGGGCGACCGTTCCAGCCCGTCTCGCAGAAGCCCCCGCAGGGATGCAGCACCCGGGGCTCCCGCGCTGCCGGCAGCCTTCCCCATCCCCGCTGTGCATCTGCAGGAAAACCTCCCCCGGGAGCAAAACCCAGGGGCTTTGCACTGGGCTGCCAGCCCGGTGGGTCCGGCCTCTCACATCACAGTGTCCATGCTGCCAAGCCACCCAGGAGAACTGGGGTGGGTGCGCAGCTGGGGAAGGCGGCGGGCGCCGGGATGCCACCCCGCTGAGCCCTCGCATCCCGGGGAGCAGCAGCACTGTCCTGTCCTGCTGCTCCCCAGCCCACGGAGCTGCCGGGCGTCAGGGAGCGTGTCTGTGAACTGAGCAGGCGCTGATTAAGGCCTAATTAAATTAACATTAATCTGCATCATCAGGGAAGCACGCCAGGCCTTTAAGGGACATATTAACAAAGTCGTTATCATTAACGGAGGGGGTCAGAGGATAGGGATGGGTGTAGCATCGCTGCAAACGCGAACAGAGCCCTGCAGCTCGCCCTCTCTGCCTCAGTCAAACCAGGAGGGTGGTGATATCATTCAGATGCCGCAGAGCCCTTGGATGTTGGGTGGCCATGAAATGGGTGAGGTTTTTTTTTCCTCTCCCCCAGTCCCGCAGCCTCCCCCTGGGTTTCAGAGGAGGGATGGGAGCCCATCAGAGTGTGGGACCACCAACCCCTCTGCCTCCCAGCGCCGGCCATGGGGAGACCTGCTGCCCGGCCAGGGCCTGAGCTGGCCCTGACATCAGGGTGAGGGGTGGAGCGGGGCGATGGCGGGCAAACAGCCTCTTATTTATCCCAAAAGGTCACAAGCGCCTTGGAAGAGGCTGGAGCTGGATCCCCGCGGACCGGAGGAGGCCAGCGTCTCCTCGAAGGAGAGATTTCACAATTCATCTCATTTGTTCACTGTGGCATTTTCATCACGGTAGTTCGACTTATGCAATTACATAAAAAACATCTAATGAAATCTCGGTGACACAAAACATGAACGTTTATATTGGCCTCCCCGTGCCGCGGAGTTGATCTTGGCCGGGGCGTCCAGACAGACATTCTGCATTCTTCAGAGATTAAGCACTGAAACGCTCCGGAGAAACCCAGCTGCCCGCTCCCCCTGCAGCCGCGCCGCTAATTCCAACCACATGCTCGCCGGCCGGGGAAAGGGGAACACGTACCATATACACACACACACACGGGTACTGCCAGGGACCCAGCCTGGCACCCCACGCCCCCCCCACACATCCCCATCACCACGAGGACTCATGGGGCTCCATGAATAAATACAGGCACAGTGAGCACGACGGCTTGGCGGATAAAGCGTTAGGTATAAGTTACTGCAGCAAAATCATTAAGGGAATTAAGAGTAGCAGTGGGTAACTTTGAGTCAGGGCTGGAGCCCCTGGGCCTGATGCCGTGGCTGCGATGCCACGCTGCCGGCACAGCGTCTTGCCGGTGCTCCCGGTTCATCGGCCCATGAGATGTCAGACCCCAGTAAAAATAAAGGAGCCCGGGAGGCTCTGAGCAGTCAAACCTTCATGCTGGTTTGGTTCCTATCTCCCTGCTTTTAAAATTTCTTCTGTCTCCCATTAGAAATCAAGCTGATCATTAAAAAAGTCCAAAAAAGTAAAAAAAAAAAAAAAGAGGAGGATGAGGCATGGAGGGCAGAGGCTTTGTTTTCAACAGCACACAGGGAACTGGGCAAGGAACCACAGTGCTTCCAGAGGTGGGGGTGGCATGGGGACAAGGGGAGCGGGTACCCCATCCCGATGCTGCCCACATCACCTGTGCGTGGGTTTCAGGCACATCAGCATCAGCGTGCCCCGAGCTGCCCCGGACCCTCACGCCGGTGCCACGAGGCGATGCTGCTGGTGGGCGGCCACAGCGCTGGCAAGCAGAGCCACCTCGCCGGCACCGCGCAGCGCTGCTCCCGCCGCAGCCAATCCCATGTTTTAAGACTCAGGGCAATGACTCAGCCACAAATCCCCATCCCAGCGCCTGCCGCAGCCTGGGAAACATGGCTTGTCCAGCAAAAGCACCTGCGGACAAACACGCTGTCCTGAAAGACACCCGTCATGCCAAGGCCACCGCAGCGTTGTTGTACCGCCCGGGCGCGTGGCCGGCTACAAGCCCTGCTTGAGACCTCGCTGCCATTGTAGGGGGAAAAGGGGCAAATTCTGGCCAGCACCCACTCGTGTCACTGGTTATTTCTGAAAATAAGGGTCCCTTCGGCGAGAGGGACCAGCGCCAGCTCACAGGGCCAGATGTGGCCGCCGGGCTCTTGCCCTGCACCGCTGGCTGCAGCTGGAGCTCTTGAAAAGCCCCAAACTGCCTCTCTTGTGAGGACGGGGGGTCTGAAGTGCAAAACCCACCAGGGGACCTGCCAATCCCACTGCCCCGGGCCCCCCCTGCTGCTGCCCTCGTTTTAAGGGTGGAACATTTTTGACATACTACAAACCATCGGCAAAACAAGATGTCAGGGTTGTAACTGCTGCTGGCGTCAATTCTGCCGGGGCGTGGGAGGGATCCAGGAATAACAAGAGGGGGTTCAGTGAGCAGCAGCCCCTCTCTCGGGTTGCAGCCGGGGCTCCAGCCCCGCGGGTGCATCGGCCGACTGCCCGCACGGGATGTCTGCAAAGGCTCGGGCTTTATCACCTCGCACAGAAGGAGGGGAAAAGACGGGAGCAGGGGGGGAGAGAGAGAGAGAGAGAGAGAGAAGAAAAATAGCCCCTTATTCCACTTTCATCAAGGAAGCATCCAGCCGTCCAAAAAATTTAATGTCACATTTTAGCAAGAAAAACAGCTGTTGTGGTACTTTAAGGCCCAGCATATTTTGGCCAGGGCTGCATGTTGTGGATATTGGCTGAGTCAAGGTTAGCTGTTAAAAGG
Source organism: Phalacrocorax carbo (assembly GCF_963921805.1). Taxonomy (NCBI): domain Eukaryota; kingdom Metazoa; phylum Chordata; class Aves; order Suliformes; family Phalacrocoracidae; genus Phalacrocorax; species Phalacrocorax carbo. The sequence continues at coordinate 4,898,742 of NC_087530.1, forward strand.
CAGAAATTTTAGACCCATATGAAGAAACATCGCGTTCCTTTATATTCAGATAATATTTACTCCCAGGCCTGTTTTGATTTGTTTTCTTCTCCCTCCTGGAGGGGGGCCTGGCCCCGGGGCTGTGGCTGCCCTTGGCATCACCGCTCCATGGGCAGGGGGGCAGCTACACCCAGGGCACGGTGGTTTGGGGATGATGGAAGCAACAGGAAAAGCAGGGGAGGCTCTACCTGGCACTTCCAACTTGAATTTTGCCCTCCAATTTTCAGCACTGCCTGGCTCCAAGCCATGCCTTGTGCAGAGGGAGAGACCATGGGGCAGGAGCCGGGGGCTCACTGCCTGGTGGGAAGCGATGGGTCCCCACCAGCAGCACAGGCAGGCACTGGGGGAGGTTGGTTGCACTGGTCGGGACACCCGCTGGTCTCGTATCACAGCACCCACATGCCTCTTGCTGTTCAGACTGGGTCAGACTTTTAATCCCTGCAAGGGATAAAGATGCCAACAAATCTGTGGCAGGCAAAGAGGGAGAAGGGGGAGTGAGATCCTGTGCCATCAGTCCCACCCCCTGCCCCAGGAGGGCAGCTCTACCCTGGCTAAGGTGCCAGTGCACCTACAAAAAACCCCACAATATTAACACCACAAAAATAAAGTGCAGTTTTAATAAGGTGTTTTGTGGCTTTTTCTTTTCATAACTGTGTTCTGTTAGAGCACATCTATTGTTTTTACGCTATTGCCCGTTTAAAGGCCTGCATCTAATGCTGGTTCCCAAACGAGCCGTGCTCAGGATGAGCCAGTCCCCTCCAAAAGGTCTCTTCCAGCTGTGCTGAGAGCGCGAACAGAGCTCCTGGGTTGAGAAAGGTGGTGGTGGGAAGCAGTGTGCAATCATACTGCGTGGAAATGAAACCCCAGAAAATCCCCCAAAAACAGACAATGCAGGAATTGAAAAATTCTGCACAGGGTGAACGTGCTGCCCCTCGACAGAGGCATCGCAGGGGCACCGCGGCCGGGGGCACCCATGGAGCTGCACATCCCGATGCAAAGAGCCCCCCGGGCTCTGCGGCCCTGCGCCGAGCATGATGCCACCCAGGCTGTAAATGACTCATCTTCTCATAAAGCCAGTTTGCTAAGGAAGAAAGAAAAGCCCTTGCCCCGAAACAATTCCTCTGCGCTTGCCAAGCTCAGTGGGAGCAATCCACACTGTCTCTTTGCTTCTCCGGAGCGCCCAGCGCCGGCATCCCCCCGCTGCGGTGCCACCTCTAGAGCCCTGCCGGAGCCGGACCCCCGGCCCCGCCGCAGCGCGGGGGCTTTCCTGCCCACCTCCCACCCAGCACCGTGCCTTACCAAACACGGAGCCACCAAACAGAACCCCGCATATTTCACTAACCTCAGACGCTTGGATAGAGAAGACTGCGGATTAAAAAAAAAAAAAAAAAAGTGAAAAAAAAGGGGGAAAAAAAATGTCCAAGGTGGAACCGCAATGTTTATAAAATGGGTCACTGAATTATACATAAAAATATTTTCCTTGTGAATGCAATTACTTCCTGGACTTGTTATTCCACAGATGCTTAAGTTCGCCTCAAGCAACTCCAATAAATGCTTTACAGTCTGCTAGATCAACAGTAGCAGTGCTGGAGCGAATTGAGCAGCCCTGTTTCAAATTTGTCAGAAAACCACACAGTGTTTTCATGCGCACGTTTTAGAAACCCAAACAAAATGATTCCCAACCGTCGTGCTCCCCTTCCTTATGCTTTTAATGGGTTTCACATGAGCTCCTCCAGACATGGCCAGAGCTCCAGGGGCTCAGGACACATGGGCAAGTGCTCCCCAAAAAGCCAGGGACCCCCTGGGGTGAGATGAGGACCGAGCAGAGGTGTCACCTCCCATCACTCTCCCGTATAAACCCTGCTCTTTCTCACTCCCAAATTCCCCGTCTCATCCTCCTGCAAGGTCTGGCTCACCCATTGAGTACCAAGGGGCAGTGGGATGTGTAACCTGCTTGGGAGGCTTTCCCAGGGGAAATGAATTTTGGGAGCGAGCGGTCAGGGCTGCTCCTACCTGCCGTGGTGGGTACAGGTGGGTGAGAGAGAGTGGGGGGGACCCATGCCACGTGAGGTTTAAAAATGTAATGAAAAAACCCCAAGGACCCACAGCAAAGCTGATGGGAAGGGAGAAGAGCCGAGGCAGTGGCCGGGCTCCTGGTGTGGGCACAGGCTGGCTGTAACGGTTTTCCCCCATGGCAGGGACACGGTATTCGTTTTCTTCTCCTCTATCCAGCCACCAATTTTCACAAAACTCAGAGAAACTCGAGGCCATGGAGATGCATAAAGATTTTTTTCTTTTTTTAATGCATGCAAGGCTTGGCCCAAAGAGCCCTGAATAAAATCCTGGTCCATCTGGTACATCTTGATTTTCAAAACCTCAAAGCTACTTTTGTTTAAGAACAACTAAGTATTTAGTGGTGCTTCCAATGACCTTGAACAGGAAAGCAACTGAGGGCTGGGGTGTTGGGGACACCCCAGGATCATGGGGCAGAGTGCTGTTATGCCAATAAAATAAATTAATATCTGCCCAGGAGCGCTCATGATTCACTCCAGGACTAACAGGTGGCTGTAACAAGATTATCCCATTAACAGATAGCCAGTGGAGCAGAAATGCACTTTCAGGTCTCTGCTTTCATTCCAAATTTCATCCTTGAGATTTTCTGTCAGCAGGGTAAATGGGTTAAAAGGTGCCTGTGAAAACAGGCTTATAAAAAGCTCCTTATTCTCCTGCTTCAAGGATGTAGCTGTCTCCTCTTCCTCCTGTATGGGAATCCCAGCTCATCTTTACCTTTTTATAGGCCTCCGCGGCAATCCCACTCCTCTCTGCCAGTGCCTGGGGGTCGATGGCAGCCGGTCGCCAGCCTGCCTGCTGCAGTGTCGCAGCACGAGCTGGGACACAGCCTTGTCCCCATCCCCTGCCCCACGGGGAGCCGGCAATGGCAGGCTCTCAGCAGAAGACGCACAGGTCCCACGGGACCCAAGAGAGCACCATCATCCTCCGCAGCAAGGGCACCCTTGGCTGCAGTCCCTAAACTCCCAGAGCGAGGCAAATAATTTAGGAGGAATCCCAGCACACCACCAGTGGAAAGCATTTTGCCAAAGGGAAGGAGCCAGGTTTCCCTCTGCCCTTGCTCCCAAACCCGGGATGGGGACAGGGACGGCATCCCCATGGCTGAGGCACATGCAGAGCTGCACGACTGGCGCGGCGTTACCCGCCTCAGAGGTTAAACCAAGGGCCCTCCAGGGAACCCACTGGCATTTTTATTTGGGATTAGGTTCCAGCACATCTTAATTTTCAATTCGACTGCTGCTGAAAAGAAACATAAAATAAAACAAGCGCCAGCAGTGGGGAGGGAGGGAGAAGGCAGCACCGGGTCTGCCCAAGGCCCAGAATTAGCTGCAGAAAAAACGTTAACATTCCTGTGCTGGCCCCCCGCCAAGGGATGGAGCAATTCAGGAGACGGCGATGCAACCGCCGGCGAACACGCGCACCGTCGGCAGGTCCTGGTGCCACAGCCGGCGCGCAAATCCTCAGGGCGAGGGTTGCGGCTGAGGGGGAGCAGGGGCCCTGCGCCCTGCTCCTGCGGACAGCCCCAAGGTGCTTTTAAATGCCATGAGTGTTTTTCTTCCTAAGGCAAAGGGGTTGGGAAAGGCCACGCAAGCGGTGATGCATCCTATGCGGGATTTCACTGTGGCTGGACACCGCCCGGCTCCAGGTCCCCAAGCCGGCAGTGCCAGGTCGGAGGGGTCAGATCCTGCCTCCAGGTGTGTGCATCACTGTGATTTGGGGGCAATGGGCAGGACAGCGCAGGGGCAAGAGCCCTCCTGGGGGAAGCATAGCATTCCACAGAGCATCCCCAGTGCCCTCTGCCAGCCCTTATGCAAATGCGCATCAATTCAGGTGCCCCCCAACCCCCGGGGTCCCACCAGCTCATTACAGACCCCAGCATCCCACTGCAGGCCCCCAGCACCCCACAGAGCATCCACACCCAAGCCCTGGGCCCGACTATGCCTGGCTGCTGGCGCAGTTTAATAACAGTGGCCCACACCCTGGTATCCGCCGGCTGCCCCAGCCCTCCTGATTTTGCCATTTGCCGGGTGCTGGAGGCAGCGTGCCGCGCTCGCGCGACAGCGAGGGCTCCAATCTGTTCCTCATTAGGAGGGGCAGACAGCCCAGCGCGGGAGTCTGAGCCCTAATCTCCTTTCCAGTTGGTATCCATCAGCAGATGTACAACAAGTGGTTGGATATTTTAGCGGGCATGTGTGTGACAGAGCCGTTAGCTTTTTTTCCAGCTGGGGGGAAGGATAAAATGCCGTGGCTCGAGCTGAGGCTTTGCCGGTCACACGCGGAGCCCGACAGCAGGTACCGGCTGCCAGCTCTGCTCCGCTCTGCCGGCGTGGTGGTTTATTTTACCAAGGTCTTTCTTGGAAGAAGCGGTGATGAAGTTAACAGCCTGCGAGCCATAATTGGCTCACATTAAATCAAGGAAATGATATGTTGTGTTTTGCCCTTTTTTTTTTTTTAAAAAAAAAAAAGCCTATTAACCAGGAAAAAACCACACAGAGCCAAGGAAGGAGCAGGCAGCAGCTCTCAGGAATTTGCGGGGAGATTTGTGTCCCAAGGCATAAGGAAATCCAGTCCTTGCCATCAGAGAAAAAGCAGCTTCATTTCAAATACCCAGCAGAAATGCCCATAGCAAAGGAAGGGGGATCAAAAAAAAAAATGCAAGTTCAGGTTGTGGCACCGTAACAGGCACCGCTTCAAAGCCTGTCCCAGCAGCCCATGGAGCTGAACTGAACACACTAAAAAAAAAGAAACCACCTTAAAAAAATTCTTCTTGGTAGTTGTTTTATTTACCTCACCACCTCTCAACCAACACACGGGGTCAAAAACCTTGTTGGTGCCTTAACAGGGCTCAGGATATACAGGATATTTCAGAAAGGAAAGTTTCTTGTGCTTTAAATTCTATTTTTAGCCCCTATGGCTATATTCTGACTGAGCTGAGCCAGGTGATGGCAGAACCATCCTCCCAAGGCTGCAGGCAACCTAAGCCACTGGGTCTCGGGAGGGATAAGATCCAGCCCTAAAGCCTGCTCCAGAGACACCCCCTCAGCCTAGCAAGGCTCAGCTCAGCCTCAGCCACTGCGGTGCAGCCCTGTGCTCACAGAGGTGTCATCCATCCCCACAAGCCAGCAGAGCCGCTGCTTCACACCACCCGAGCCCCTTCCCAGCACGGCACTGGGGCACCAAGAGCCACCGGCGCTTGTCCCGGCTGGAGGCAGCCGCCACCGCATCCCGGCTCATCCTGCTCAATGCTGGGTTTTGCAGAAAACCTGAGCCGTTTCCCAGGGCTGGCCCATCCGAAAGCGCGGCATCCCTGGGGAAGCTCAGCCCCTGCTTTCATGTCCCTGCACAAAGATCAACCGCATCATCCGAGCAAGGCCAGACACAGATCTATGGGCTGCAAGGACCACGGGGGACCCACTCTGAGCACCGCTGGTCCCTCCCTCTCCCAGGAGCCGCCACAGCCCTGGGGAAATTCAGTCTCCAGGGAAGCGTGGCCCTGCGCTGCCTTGACACTGCTCACACACATTGGCCTGGGCCAGCGGCCACCCAGAGCTGCAGCAGGAGATGCAGCGAGTGAGGAAGCCCCCACATCACATGGGAAGGGCTGTAAACCTGCAATCTGCCACTACATCCCCTTTTTATCCACTGTCTGTGTTTCACTTGTACCTCCAGGCACTGGAAGTTGTGGGTCACAAGGGTTCACATGGCCTGAAAAGCCCTACAAGCAGGAAAAAATATCCCACTTTCAGTAAATCTCACACCCAGCTGAAGATCACACACCTGTCTTCCAGCTCATCCTGCCTTCCAGGTTAGCCAGGTCGGAAACAGGACACCAAAACCCTCGCTCTAAGCATGAGGGGATGAACAAGTCTTCCATGTTCATGGTAAGAAACCTCCCCAAATTGAACCTTTTCCAACTTAAAAAGAACAAAAGAAACCCTCAATGGGAAATTCTAATTTTGTTTGGAAGTGTCATTTCCAAATGGCACATGAGAAATCATCCTCTGACCTAGTGCTGCTGACAGACAAAATTCTATCCCCACAAGATATCCACATAAAACCATCACTTTTGTCGGCACGTCCGGACACCAGAAGCAAGAGGGGAGCCAGGAGGCACAGGGACCGCAGGTCGGTCAGAGCCACGGGCAGCCACGAGCCCCTCAAACAGATCGCTGCAAACACAACGCGTCTCCTTGAGACTCATTTTAAGACTAGATACAGCCTTTTCCAACACATTCATAGTATCTAATATTTTTCAAAACTAGTTGTACCATTTTTTCCAATACATTAAACCAACGCAAGCCTCTGCTCCCGAGCCCCGCAGCACTTCATCATTCAGCGCCGCCGCTCTTGCCCGTGTCGGAGCAGAGCGGATCCTGTCCGACATACATTTCTCAGTCTATTAGGCAGAGTTATTCTTTTGCTCTGTGTTTTGATACTTACAAAGCCATTACCATCCCTCGCATGCACATCCATCATCGGGCCTTCAAACTCCAGAAAGTCCCAAAAAACTATTTTCCACTCACCATGCAGCCTGCCAGGCTCTGTTCTTCTACTCTGTGTTGCTTCATCCATCGAAGACATTTCAGCAAGTTCCGAGTCCAACAAAATAAACAGATGGCAGCCTGAAAAGGTGGTGATTTTTTTCTACAAGGGGGGAGTGGGGCGAGGGATACAGCAGGGAAGAGCTGACATCAGTCTGCCTGGTTGGAAGAGCTAACGTGGGGCTCCAGGCACCAATGCCCCCCTGGAGCCGGGGTTCAAGGCACCATTCTGCAAAGCCATGGGGTCTTGGAAAACTGCAGGGGGGAGCAGCTGTGGCTGCCTCCTGGGCTCAGACTCCTCCAGCTCCACAAGCATGGTGCTGCAGGTCTATACCCAGCCTGGTGCCAGCCCCCACCAAGCCCCCACCCTCCACCCACATGTCCCCAACACCCTGCAGTCACTGGCTGCCCCCCGCACAGCTCTGGAAACCAGAGCATATGCCATTCACCCACGTTGTGTGAGGAGGTGGTTCACCATCATACCTCTGCACCACCCTGAGGGCTCCCCAGCAGGGACCACGCGCTCCCACGGAACAGCACCATGCTGCAAAACACCAGCTCTGCCACAGCCTTTCGGGATGCAGGCGATGCAGAGAGAAGCAGCCCTGCCCCAGTACAGGGCAAACCATCCCCAGGGCTGCCCCTGAGCCCGGCACAGGCACTGAGCGTTATTACAGCTTGACCCAGCAATCACCAGTTCAGACTTACGGGGAAGATTTATGAAAGGATGTGGCCAGATGAGCGATAGAGACAAATAGCCTTGAGGAATGACTGATTTCTCCCTTACAAGAGGACTAGAAATTAATTTATGAATTGGGTTAGTTAAGTTGCCAAGTGGCTTTGATGCAGTTTATTTTTTTGCATATGTTCGTGATCTATTGCACAGCTGTCAGAGGAGGAGGAAGGTCTTACTGAGCTGGAGCAATGCATCACACTGGCCGAGGCAGCCAACAGCTCTCAGCAAAACCAGATTGCCCTTTAATCAGCCATGGGTTGGTTTGCTGCTTTCCCAAAGCAAGTGCCTCATTCCTCCCCCGTTCACCCTCGAATGCCTGGAGCCCCATCACATGCCACAGAGGTGGGGAGTGGGGCAGAAGCCCCTTCCCTGTGCCGATGGCCAAGCCCACTGCAGACACCACTGATGCGGAGCCTTCTTGCACCTTACCTACCTCTCATGTGTTTTGGTAGGACCTACAGAAAGTCAGGAGGAGTCCCAGGAGAGATGTGGAGCAGGGACAGGGAGGTGGGTTCTTTATTTCTTACCAACACAGCACTTTTAGAAAGAAACCATCAAGGGCAGAGCGGAGATGTGGTGCCACACGTGTCGCTCCCCGAAAGCGAGTGCAGGGACCCGTTACACCACACCTGAGGGACCCCCCTTCCCTCCAGGGGACACCATCCCCCTGCACACCGAGGGATGGGCCTGCCCGGGGGCTCAGCCCCAGCTTCCCAAGCCGAGACCAGCGCGGGCGCCGGCTCCCCTGTGCGTCCCAGCATTACAGGTGCTTGGAGGTTTTTCAAGACACGAAGTAATTTCCTGCTTGAAGCAGTTGACAAATCTGCACAGAAACTGGATAACCCTTTGTGTTTCAGGGAGATCTGACTGCTCTGGTTCACGGCTCCTTTCCAATATATTTTCTTCTCCCCAAATATAAGGGGGGAAGGTTGTGGTGAGCACTCCTCTCTGTCCCATATCCAAGTGGCTTCAGGTTTAGGACAGATACCACATCCTTCTGCAATGTCTGTGACAAGTGCACGCAGTGGCCACATGCCGAGGAGATGCCCCAGCCTGGAACAGGGTCCCAGCCCCTTCCTAATACCACTCCCAGCCTGAGAAATGCAGCCGCCACTGCCAGCCTTCCCTGCGCTGTGTCACCCTGCTCTCCTCCAAAAGCCTCCCACAAACAGGGCTATATAGGGGAAACCTGATAATTAAATTATCACATAAATACAATAAAACCAGCTAATGCACATTTATGGGCTTGACAACTCTTCAGTTAGTAGTTGTTTTGTAGCCAGAAGCACAAGAATTAAATCAGACACAGGCGATAGCCCCTTTGGGGCAGGAGGTGGCACTCGGGGCTCCAGCCCCCGTGCACCCATGTGCTGGGGTCGCACCAGCATAGCCAGGCTCACCCCACTGCAGCAGCAGAGCAGGCCCTGGGTCCTAGGCTTGTTTTGCTGGGCCCCAGGGGCTGCAGCAGGCTGCTCCCAACCACCCAGCACCCAGCCTGTGCACCCAAGTACAACCTGACCCCAAGGAGGTGCCACGGCCTGGGTTCAGCACCCCTGCTCCTGGGAGAGGGGAGAGCACAAAGCCCTGGACAGAGGGGAGGTGCAGATCCTGCTTTCTGAAGCCCCTCACTAGATGCCACATCAATCTCCAAAACCCAGCTGAAGGGAGGCAGTTAAATTAAGAAAAGATGTTGTTGCACGCAGATGGCCATTTCACAGTAGCCTGCTCTGAGTCATCTTTTCCCCACCCAAGCCACCAGACTGCACAGCCAGGCCAGCGCCCAGCACTGCCACCAATTCCCCACACCCCATCAGGGCACGTCACCTCCCTTCAGCTTTCACCTTTGCAAACAGGAAGCTCCCAGCCCTCCTCTTTGAGGGACGTGAACGTTCAAAGGGTGCCCAGACAACAGAGCCACTGCCCCATCAACACGCACAGAAGCCTTCCTTCCACTCTCCCCCAGGCACGCCACGGACACGAGGTGCAGGGTTCGCACCTTTGCCCTAAGCAATACCACTCCCAGCCGGGACCCACAACCTGGCACACAAACCTCTCTGAGAAGCACAAAGCTGTCACGACCCTGTGCAGGGCGGCACACTCAGCCCCACCACAGTCCCAAAAACCAGCAGCCAAGCAGCTCAATGATGGAAAGAGCCAGAGATAACTAACCAGCAAGCCCACAGCTTCCTTCTTGCTAGATATATTTATGGCAAAAACAAGGATCAGGGAGGAAAAAAGAAAATCCCTTACCTTGAAGCAACCTCAGCCCCCTGAGACCTTGCAGCCACATTCCCCAGTAAGCACCATCATGCTCAGCACCTGCAGCCACTTATCACCTGGACCAGCCCCAGCAGCATCACCCCACAGCCCTCCACCCCCAGTATGACCTCTCTCTACTACAGCATCTTGCTTTGGGGGCCCTTTTTTTAACTTGTAATGCTGAAAGGCAGCTGCTTTGGGGTGGAACATGGCAAATATTGCATTGCAGAGGCTTGGTCTACCTGGTTTTGGGGAAAAGGTGAGTCCTGGGAGGGGCAGAGGGGATAAAGAATAACTTTCTCACTGACTGGCATTAGGGAGTTTAAAGAGGAAGGATGCTGCAAATCCACTGCATGCATCCTTCCCCTTCAAATTATCTAAGGCCACTCACTTGCAGGTTTTCCTTGGCGTGCAAGGTGCAACCAGCAGCGATGCTCCCTGGTCCCCGCTGCCCCATGCAGGGCCACGACCTTGCACAAAGCATTGCCACTGTGGGAGCAAACAGGCACTGCTAGGCCAGATGCACAGAGCAAAATGCATGTGAGGGAGGTGACCAATGGCATTTGCTGATGGAGGGGGTGCCCAGGGTGCAGGGACCAGCTCCAGGTTGGCTGGAGGCTGTTGTGACATCCCTGCTTGGACCAATGTGACACCAGAAGGTTTTTGGGTGAGCTGGCCTGCCACCCTGATGCCCCCTTGCTCCATGACCTTTCTTCCCGCAAAGAAATCACAGCCCCGAGTGCCTGAGTCAGCTGTAAATCCCCAGCATCGATCAGACACTAAATGCGGCACTTGGTGGTTACAGAAGGGGAACCAGATGCACGAAGGGAAGAGCGTAGTGGGGCCTGACTGACAGCGAAGTGTCACTGGGGCTCCCAGGCAGGCTTGGGGACGCAGAAACCATCCAGGTGGTCCCAAAAGCACCAGGGCCTAAGATGAACGATGGAAACAAGAGGACCACCACAGCAGTTTAGGGAAGGACACCTTTTGCTAATTAAATCCAGGTGCAAAGCCAGTAGGCGTGTGTCCCCCCTTCCTACAGGGTGAGTTTGGACCTTGCAGTCCCCCAGGACCTGCAGGTGCCCCAGCACAGCACTTCCCGCTGTGCTCTGTGGGGTTGGCAGATCAGGGCAAGGGGGCAAAGGCACCTGGGGGCAGCCCAGTGCCCCCAGCAGCTGCACTCAATGCAGCAGAGATGCAGCCCTCCCTTTTTCCATCCTCGTCAGTGCTCTTCATCCCCACCCCCCTCACCTGCTCCTTGTGCCCCCTCTGTATTCACCTCCTTCTTGTTTCCTCTCCTTCCTCTTTCTCAGCTGTGGTCTATGCTGAAAACCCTTTCCCAGGGTGACTGTAGAGGCTCACGCAGAGGCAATCCACCCTTGTAAAAAGAAGCAGCGTTTGGCCAGTCTAACTGGTACCAGTTCCTTGAGAGGAGAGACGTGACCTCAGCAAAGGAACATTTCTGCTGGTGGGAACAGTTCTGCAAGGATCATCGCTGTAAGTGCTGCTGCAGTGATGGATTTTGGTGTTGATGGGGTCTGGGAGGGACAGGGGTTGGGTGGGTGTGGGGTGAAGGCTGCAGGGCACCCTAATTTCCCCGTGTCTCTTTGCCTGCTGGTTTTCCGCCCCCTTCTTCCCCCCCCCTCCCCAGTTTCCTCCCCAGAGGCCAGCCGGGTGCAAGCCCACAAGGGACAGATTTCTCTGATTAGGCAACGCCAGGCAGCCTCTCCCCTTTCGCTTTCAGCTGCCTCTTCCTCCCTGACCCCGGAGGCAGCCCCGAGCATCTGGCCCCAAGCGAAGCGGCACCCGCACCACGACGGGTACCGGCCACGGCACTGCCATGGAGCCGGGCGTGCGGCAGCCCCTCGTAAGGAAGTCAAGCTCCTCATATCGGACCTTCCCCGAGAGCACTGGCAAGAGGCTTGACAAGGAGTACCTACGGTAAGGGCCAGGCTGGGGCTGTGGGGCTGGCTGCTGGGTGGGCTGTGCCCCCAGTCCAATGAGCGCTGGGCTGGGGGGAAGCTGGTGGAAGAGCTGCCTCGTACTGCTGTTGTTCCTGGATTGCCCTGAGATGGGGTCTCATCCTGCCCAGGGTGTGCATGGTTTTCGGCCTTTGACTCTCCTAGGGGCATAAGGTCCTGCTGGGGTGCATGGGGGCCTTGAAAGGAACCCCCTCCCTGCTCCGCTGGGACAAGCCAGCTGGGTCTATGGTGCCGCCCGGCTGCAGCTTCTGCTGCGGGTCTGTTGAACCCACTGAAAACCACCCAGTGCAGGCGAAAGCATCAGCGGTGCCTGGCGGGATGGGCTCTCGCCCCCCACCTCATGGCAGGAGCAGATGCTGCTCTGCTTGGAGAAACCCCACCAGCCTGGGGCTGTGCAGGGCCATTCCTCAGGAAAATCCCTCTGTGGGTGTCACGAGAACCTCAGCAAAGGCTGGGGGAAACCGCAAGATGGAGTTAAAGTTTCTGCTGAGTGCGATAAAGGCACCCAACACATCCTTCTCACTCTGTCCCTCCCTCAGGAGCCTCCACAACAAGCGGCTCTACCTGGCTGTGTTTGCCGCTGTCCTGGGGAACTTCAGTTTCGGCTATGCCCTGGTTTACCCCTCGCCTGTCATCCCGGCCCTGGAGGCTCACCCCAGCCTTGCACTGAGGCTGGACCAGCACACAGCGTCCTGGTTTGGGGTAAGGGGAGGGGTTGTCCCTGCCAGGGGTGGAGGGCAGAGGCAGTGGGTGTTCAGGGGGGGCCCAGACCCACTGAGGCCCCTCTCTGTGTCTCCTCGCAGTCGGTGTTCACGCTGGGAGCAGCAGCAGGGGGGCTCAGCGCCATGCTCCTCAATGACCGCTTGGGCCGCAAACTGAGCATCATGTTCTCGGCGGTGCCGTCCGCCGTGGGATATGCACTGATGGCCGGTGCCCAGGGGATCGGGATGCTGCTGCTGGGTCGTGTGCTGACAGGCTACGCCGGCGGCGTGACATCCGCCTCCATCCCGGTAACTGCCACGGGAGGGAGTTTGCTGAGGATTTGCGTGGTGGGAGCTGGGGCGGTGCCATAGCTGAGACATCAGCAGAGCTCCATGGATGTGGCTGGGCGACTGGGGATGGGGAGGATGCGCTGGGTTAGCAGCCCTGATGCGGCCAGCCTGAGCTGCCCTGCAGTGCTGGACTTTCCTGCCCACAGAAAAGGGAAGGCAGGTCCTCAATCCCTGCCCTGCTCCTCCCAGCAGTTATTTCCTTCCATGTTTACTGAATGCTGACCTTGTGTCGCATGCAGAGGGGAAGGCAAGAATTGAGTAACCCTGGGGTACATCTTTCCAGTAATGGGAGTCTGAGTGTGCCGCTGGTGTGCTTCTCCCACGCTGCAGTGAGGGAGGGAAGTGGCGGTGCCCGCAAGGCTGTCCTCTCCGCCAGCCAGGACCAGCTCGTGCCACTCGACTGGTCAGGCTTCCACCCTGAGAGGGCAGTTTCCCAGCAGTTTGGGTTTCCCCCGGCTGTAGTAGGCGACTGCGAGTTGACAGAGGACAGGTTTTGGTGGTGACAGCTGTGTATTGCAGCTCTGTTAAGCATGTGTTGTCCCGCTCCAGGTCTACATCTCGGAGATCTCCCACCCTGGGGTCAGAGGCATGCTGGGCGCTTGTCCTCAGATCATGGCAGTGCTGGGCTCCCTCATCCTGTATGCACTGGGCAAGTATCTCGGTGTTCAGAGGGCAGGAAACCCTCAGCGAGAGCTAAGAGAAAGGGGAGCTTATTTTAAACAGCTTCCTCAGTAAGTTGATGGATTCCTTCCCCTCGCAGCCAGCTCACAACTGCCACTGTGGGTGTGCACAGTGGGGCTGGACAGGATCACCCATCCATAAACCCACACTTGAGTGTGTGCTCAGAGGGATGAATCCATAACCCTTGTGGACCCATGGCCACCACGGTGCCTGCAGATTTGGGTCCTGCCAAGGTTTCATCATGGCTGAAGGGCAGCACATGATGAACTGCACGTGCATCTCCTGTCAGCGTGTGCCTTAGTTGCTGCAGGATCTTGCTGGATCCTCTAAGATTTGGGGGAGCTTGCTGGAATTTGCTCATATTGAACAACAGCTGAAAATGCTTCTTTGCTAGGAGAAAACCATGGAAAATCCCCCTCTTGTTTTGGTTTGGGGTTTTGGGTTTTTTTCCCCCACTCTGGGTTTATTAAATCTCTGCTGTTGAGGTGCCCGTGTGGGAGTAAGGCGAGGACTCCCCTCCTAATGGTGCTGTTCTGGCAGGGCTCGTCCTGGACTGGCGCTGGCTGGCCGTCGCAGGAGAGGTGCCCGTGCTCACGATGATCATCCTGCTCTGCTTTATGCCCAATTCGCCCCGTTTCCTGCTCTCCAAGGGGAAGGAAGATGAGGCCATGGGGTCACTGTGCTGGCTGCGGGGCAAGGACACGGACTATGCCCGGGAGTATGAGCAGATCAAGGATAGTGTGAGGAAGCAGGTGAGGAGGCTCACCTCCAGCATGGGGGAGATGTAATGTGAAAACTGCAAAATCCAGCCTCCTCTGGGCAACTCCTGAGCCATCTTCTGGGTGCTGTGGTGGAGCCCAGAGGTGGTAACACCTCATTTTTCTGGCTTTGTTGCCTCCAGAGCCGACGGGTTTCCTGTGCCGAGATCAAGGACCCCTTCATTTACAAGCCCATCCTGATCGCGGTGGGGATGAGGTTCCTGCAGCAGCTCTCCGGAGTCACCTGTGTCCTCGTGTACCTGCAGTCAATATTCAAGAAAACATCTGTCATCCTGGTGAGCCCTGGGGTTCGGCCTGTGCTGGGGCTGCTCCATTTTCAGTGATGGTGCCCAATGCTCCACATCACCTGCAGCTCTAAGACCCCAACTTTGAAGCCTTTTTTAAAGCACCTGGTTGGAAGCAATTGCCCAGCTGCCTAAGGATGGGGAGTAGGACTGGCCCCACTGTCTCCCTGCTCTCCTCTGAGCTTCAGGCTCCTCTTCTCTGGTCTGTCATTATAGGATGATAACTTTGACAAAGGCATCAGCCAGAGTCAAAGCAACACATGCCCTTTCCCTGGCTCTCCTATCTCAGCTTCCCCACTGCTTTTGCCGTTGCAGAAACCAGAGTATGATGCGGCTCTCGTTGGCTTAGTTCGTCTGTTCTCGGTGGCGATTGCTGCTGTGTCGATGGATAAAGCTGGGAGGAAGATTCTTCTTTTTGTATCAGGTATGTTTCTCTCCCACTGGTGTGCAAGGGAAGCTCTTATTTAAAGATTTCTAGGAGCTCTGCAAACATGCAGGAGAGGAAACTTCAGCCATACAGGACTTGGGCAGGGAGTGGGGAGGTCTCTTTCCTTTGGTGGTAGCTCAGGTCCTGAGCAGAGGTGTTCCTGGGAGCTCAGCCCTCACCACAGAGGAGATCACTCACCCATGGATCCCACTATGCTGTTGCATCTCTCCACAGCTGGTGTCATGCTGGTCTCCAACCTGACCATGGGGCTCTATATCCACTTTGTGCCAGCTTCTCAGAATGGCACCGTTGCCAACAAGACCCTGGTGAGCTCTGCCAACCTTCCTGCTGAGCCGACCAACTACATCACCCTCATCCCCCTCCTGGCAACCATGTTCTTCATAATGGGTAGGTGCAGAGAGCGGGAGCCCAGGACCCACAGCACAGGGCTGCGTACCAGCCCGGGGGGACGTTTCTCATCTGAGGCAGGGTGATACAGAGCAAAGACATTTGGGCTTGGAGTTGGAAGGCAGGCAGGTGTCCCTGGAAGACCGAGAAAGGTGGCATGTGAAGTCATTTTGAGGACTGACAGAGAGTGAATGGGGGGGAATAATGATTGACATGGGAGCCGGGCGGGATTGCACGGGCTCTTTTGCACTCCCCAGGGGGCTTTGAAGCCTCAACAGCCTCACCTTACCCCTCCTCCCCTGCAGGTTATGCCATGGGCTGGGGCCCTATCACTTGGTTGCTGATGTCGGAGATCCTGCCTCTGAAAGCCCGCGGGGTGGCCTCAGGCCTCTGTGTCGTCGTGAGCTGGCTGACAGCCTTCACCCTGACCCAGTTCTTCCTCCGGGTCGTGGTGGGTATTGCCCTCGGAGGACGTCCAGCAGCACCTCCTCAGACCCTCTCTGCACCAGCTCATGTCTGCTTTTCATCCTGCTTTCCAGGAAGCCTTTGGCCTCGAGGTGCCCTTCCTATTCTTCGCTGTCATCTGCGCTGCAAACATCTTATTCACAGGCTGCTGTGTTCCAGAAACCAAAGGCAGATCCCTGGAACAGATCGAGGCCTTCTTCAGGACTGGCCGGAGGTCATTCATGAGGTAGGAGCTGCCATCTGCCAGCCATGCCAGGCCACCAGTCCGCATGCTCAAGGGCAACAAAGCAAACTGTTGTGCTGCTGGAGGTGGAGGCTGGAGCTCTCTGTGAAGGCAATAGGAGAGGAACAGGTGGCAATGACCATCTTGCTTTGGGTGTAGAAGTTGCCAGCTGAAACTTTACCTTCTCTTCGTATCATTCAACACTACCTGTTGCGCTCTGGGCAACATGTCAACCCAACGTACGGGACCCTGTAACCAGTGCCAGGCTGGAGATAAAGACATCCTGGAAAATAGAACACATGGCTGTGGACAAGAGACCACGCATGTCCTTTGCTCAGCAGCCACCCAAGCAGCCTGAAAGCCCCAGGGTTTGGCTGGAACAGAGTTAACAGCTGTAGCTGTTTTGGCAAAAGTTCATCCTGTAGTTGCAAGAATAAAAGTTTTGCCTCCAACTGCAAGACATTGCCTTGATTTGCAAAGAAGGGAGCTGCAGGTGGGTGGGGTGGGAGGGGCAGACTAGGACTGTGACAAGGGGACCACAGCAGCCTGCAGCTTCCAAGATGAGTCTCATGTACTTAAGGAATTTCAAAAAGGCAGAGCCAGATATTTTTTATAAAAAGCTGCCACATTTTATTGTTCTAAAAACACACATTACACTAGAAGCCTAATGAACAAGACCAAGTACAGTTCACAGAGAAAATGCAGGACAAAACAAAGAACAGGAACAGACAAACATTCAGCTGTAGTGCAAGTGATTCACTGTAGGAAAGACACAGTAGGTACTGACAATAGTTTGTACTGGGGCAAGTTCTTCCCACCCCAGGGTTTTACTCATCCACAAAGAAGGTGGTGGATGCGCCTCCATCATGGTTGTGTGTGGAGCCTCCACCTCCATCACTTTGAGATTTCAACTGCATAGTTAGTAGCAAATTGCTCTTACCCCTTTCCTGTGTGTCCTGCAAGATTAAGGACTTCTCTTATTTTTTTTAGAGCCTGACCCTAGGTAAAACACAGCTGCAGGAGGTGGTTATGGCTGCAAGGAACAAATGGCCTTACTGAGTATCACATCCAACCTAACTCCTCCCAAGAGGGCAGAACAACAAAGGCTGAGCTGGAAGATGATTTGCCCAAGCATTTGTCCAACCTCATGAAATGCACTTGGCACCCCGAGGTCTGGTGGAGATGATTGTGTCCCCCCATTCCTGGAACATTCAGCCTGCTGTGACAAGGAAGCATGGGGTAACATAGCATGTTTGACCCAGATCTCAAGATACACTAACTACTATTTAGAACCCCTGCAGCAGGAGATGAGAGAAACCACCTAAGAGATGTGCTTTGTCAGAGGATTAATTTAAAGCAGCCTGGGACAGAGGAAGAGAGTTGGGCCAAAATCAAAACCACAGAAAAAATTCAGTATTATACCTAACCTTTGCAGCTGAGACCCATTTCCAGAAAGATGTTCAGCCCTGGCTGGAATATGACTGTTTCTAAGCACGGTCTGATTACGAGAGGTCTCAAGAGCCTCTCATTTCCACTGACCTTCTGAAGATCAGGATCTCTGGCAGCCCTGTGCTAGAGCATTCTCTTTCTCACATGGCTATGGACCAGGTCTTGATATCTTCACTTCAGTGAAATCCTTCCCTGAAGACAGTGGATGTTTTTTCCTGAGGAAAAAATGACAAAGATAAATTGAGCTTCCCAGGGTTCAGCCTAAGGAGGAAATGCCCGAATATAAAATGAGGTTGGACTCTGCAGGTCCTGCAAGAAGCTCATTGGAGAAGTATTTTCTGAGTGACCTCCTGCCTTCCATATAGAAAGTCGGGGGGGGGGGGGGGGGGGTTGCTACAACATTTAGAGTCTGAGAAATCACAGTGGCTCTTTCCAGAGGTAGAATGGTCTTTTTATTCACTGCACACACAGAAAATCAATTGATGTTACAAAAGCAGCTCCTGTCCAGAGCAGTGAGGTCTGGGTACACAGCAGGAGGCAAGCTTCTGCTCTTCTCTTCACGCCCAGTGGACAGCCCCAGGGGACAGTGGAGCTAATATGCACAAGTGCTGTCAGCTTCATGACTGAATGGGACATGGAAGAGTTGCACATTGCATAAATGCAGGTGGGTAAGAAGCGCACAGCTCACGTGGTGAACAGTCCGTTGCTAAGTGCACATATGCTGCCGGTACCCAGGTGTCTTTCCACATTCATCAACAACTCACTGTGGTCATAGCGTCACCCGCTCTTGAGTTCTTGTGTAACAAAAATTCTGTCCCATCGTCTCCCAAGAGGCCTTTCCAAGACCTGGTGAACAGAACATCTTCCATAGTGACCCTGTGGATTAGCCATCCAGCCTGGATGCCATCAGTGGGGATTGGGTTGAGCCTATAAAATTTCTAGAGCAGGGCTTTCAACTTCATTTATCCTTACACAGCTCTGAGCACCCTGATGGTGCCTCTAAACACAAGTAATAACCACCATGCACTGTGAATGGGCATACTAACTACTGTGATGCTACTACTCTAAAGGTCCTTTCTATCTCCACAAAAACAGTCTCTTGCCCACATGGAGGTGAGACCATCCACTAACTGTCACTACAACTCTTAAAATCCATGGGTACTGTCACCAAGCCATGCCTGCAATGATGGCAGCATCTCGCTTGGTTTCAGCTGCACCACAGGCAGCAGAAATTCCCCAGAGCTCCCACTCCAGAACAGCATCTGTAGGAGTCAGCGCTCTTGGAGTGTGGATCTGAGACACCTCCTGTTGCGGCAGGCACAAACTGAACAGACCTGGTGTCTTTAAGCGTTGTGGCCAAAGGCTCCAGCTCAGCTCTTACAGAAGAGTCCCTAAGGCCCATTTCCAACAAAAGCGTTGAGCTCAGAGCTGAGATTTGCACCCTGCTAATGGTGGCAGAGCTGACGCAGATCATTCCCTTGCCTTGGCCCCAGTGTCAGACCCAGCTGCCACAAAACACAGCATGACAGTACTGCTGGCGTCCAAGGGACTTCTGCCGGTGGTGCCAAGGGAGCAGAGCAGACTCGTCCATGTCAATGAGCCCTCCAAGGTGACCTGGAGCAGCACATGCCTGCAACAGCCCCAGGGACTGCTGCTGGTCTATGGCATTAGGACAGTCAGATGAAGCCAGAGAGGGCCCTACCAGTTCTGTGGTTCATCACCGAGGGCGTAGATCAGCCTGCCAGCACTACTCTGTCGCCTCTGCTTTGCCTTTTGCCTCCTGTCACTAAAGCTACTGTGGAACTACTCACAGAGCAAAGCAGTCACTACCAAAGACATGCTCGTACCTACGTGCATCAGTCTGCAACATTCTCTACTAAACACTACTTAACTCCCCAAACCCCCCTGAAATCAAAGCAGATGTCGTGTTTGCTAGGTAGGATTCTGCACTTGACCCAGCCAGTAAAGGTACCGCACAGGGACACCACTGGCTCGAAGAGCAGAGAGGCTATTACCCCTGAAGTGTCCCATGGGCCGCAGTGTATTCCTCCTGCAGCACCCCATTATCGCAGGCAGCGTGACCCACACAGGAGGCTGTGGTCCCTGCACACACGCACGGGAAAGGCCAGTGGCCCACGTATTGCACGCAGCAACAGGGATCAGCCTAGAGCTCGGGGCTCCAAAACAGCACAGCCTTTATTGAAACAAGCTGCATCTGGGCTGGCGGTGCCTATTCTGCATCCCAGACAAGCTGGGTTCAGAGCAATCACGGTTCAGAGGCCTGGGGGACAGGGGCTTAGCACAGAGTGGCTACCCAGCCTCCAGCTGCACAGGCCTGTGTGTGTAAATAAACCCAAGCCACGTTCCTGACTGGTGTAAATCCTCACACCTCCCTGAACTCCAAGGAAGAAACAACAGCTAACGTTAGCTGGCAGCTTAGCCCCTGGATCTCCAGGGGCTGCTCTGCTCCCGCTGCAATGCCCAGCCACCCCCTCCAGCAACCGCTCCATCCCAGGCTCTGCCAAGGGTGTTCTGGTGTCGTTCAGCGAACGTGAATACACACCGTACCTAGAAGAAGGACATGTTATACAGATATTTTCCCACATGACAGTGCTCAGAAGCCACAGAGCAGCTGGCTTGACAGACCCTTCCTCTGACAGACATCGGTCAGCCTCCAACAGCATTTCTCAGACCACAGCACAGACCCCTCTGGCACCCCAGTGATTCAACCGGGACCACGAAGTGTTGGTGGCAGCAGGAGCTCAGCTCCCAGGGCAGGGCAGTAAGAACAGGCTGCAGTCCCTGCTGTCACTGCTCACCACAGCTGCTGCCTGCCTTGGCTGCTGAGTGAGCACGAACCTCCAATCCAGCAGTTACAGGCCAGTTTTCCTCCCTTCCCTCTCCCAGAAGAGAGGGAAAACCAGCTTCGTCAAGCTAGTGGCCCAGAAGAAGACAAAGGGGTCAAAGGACAACACAATTTCCAAAATCTGAGAAATCCTCTGAAGGCTGAGATAGGATTTTCAGCATCCTAGTTAGAGCAGCCAGGGCTCTGCCTGGCTTCAGAGATTCCCCCCCAATGAAATGAGGCAGTCTTTTGACAGACATGAAACAGAGCACTCCTTTCTCCTACAACCATAGAAAATTAGTCCCATTAAAATAGTTAAATAACTAGAAATAAATTATTCCCTGTTTTCCTAAACAAAATAAAAAGCAATCATGTAAAATCAAATAAATTAAACACCCCAGAAGTAACCATGATAAGAAGAGGGGGATCTGGACTTAGTGAGCAGTTTTGTTCTGAATGATACAAAGCAAACAGAAAATACAATGCAAGAACCACTGATGGAGCCCGGAATAAAGAAGCAAGACATCCCAGCTATCCACACTGAAATGGTGCAGACCCCTCTATGTTTGCAAAGGAAGGATATGCCACCTTCCCATACAAAACCGGCCCAGGACTGATGCAATAAGAACATGAGCCGGAAGAGAAAGGCTGTACCAGACAGGAGCAAAGAGCAGGTCCCTTGTGCGGAGGGATGGGTCATGGGAGCAGGAGTGGATGCAGGGAGTGAGAGATAACAGTCCTGGGCTCACGAGAGAAGGATGCTCTTGCCCATCAGTAACCCTTACACCAGCAAAAAATTCCAGTTGGCTCAAGCAATAGTACCCTTTTTCAGCTGAGGTAAAGCAAACCTTACTTCCCTTCTTCCCCAGTAAAAGAGTGAAGCTTAAGAAAAGTACCCTTATTAAGACAAAGTAATTAATTCTTGTAATTCAAGTAAACTGCAGTAACCACCTGCAGCTGTGTCCAGAGGAAGGGGGGACTGTGCTTTGTAGGTAGCAGGATCTGCCCCAGCACCTCTGGCAGGTCCTCTGCAGAGGTGGTTATCGTCTGTATATGGGTTTTTTCCTTGAAGTCCTTTCCCCCGCAGTGATGCCTCCAATGCCTGGCCTAACCGGACCCATGTTAATATACACTCAACAGAAAAAGACCAAGCTTAAGCATCACCATGTATTGCTATACCCTGGATTAGTGTATTATACCTGGGAAGGGCCACCACACCAGAGTGTGTTACTAAAAACGTGTAACATGCAATGGCAGGTTACCCTCAGGCATGAGGCCAACAGCTCCATGACTGCCATGAGACCAGCGCAGGCAAGGAGCTGGTATGTCAGCGCTGTCCCCCTCACCCCATCCGGAGAGCAGTTCCCAAATGAGCACTGCATCCTCGGCTTGTCATCGGGCGTCACTCCAAAGAAAGGCTACCTATTCAGGCTTGTAAAGCAGCACTCAAAGAGCCAGCACCTCTGCAGCAAAAAAAAAAAAAAAAAAAAAAATATATATATAAAAAAAAATACGGGGAGCTGTGAGATATTTGGTTGAGGGTTCAGGAGGAGAGAGGGGCCAACACGCTGAGGTCTGGCTGCTGGTGTGAGAAGAGGGCACAGCCTGCCCCAGCCCCTGAGATTTCCAGTTGCTGCAGTGTCCAGGGAAATCGTGGCGTAACAGAAAAGGGAGCAGGCAGAGGGAAGGGCAGAGTGGATTTCTGTATCTTCACCACCTCAGTGTCCAGGAGAGGTTACCCTGAGCTCGTGTGCTTCAAAGAGCCTGTCCCTCTAGGGCCCCCGTGAGCTTCTCTTCATCCATTTGCTTCTGCTGCTGGTGGATCCGAGCATATGAAATGGCATCTCCCCTGCAGAGAGAAGGGACAGCGTGGGAATGTGAGCTCTGGGTGCCCACCATGGTGGGTACAGCTCCTCACAGACAGGTCTCCCAGCCGGGGCCCAGGCCTCTCCGTGCCGATGAATGCCATGAGTGAAATGAGACTTGCTGGCCCTCTCCAACCCCACCAAAGCTGCTCACTGCCTCCAGAGCTGGGCCCGTCCATCCAACAGCTGCAGAAAGAGGGCTACAACCCACAGGCAGCCTAGACTGAGTTCCCAAGGAAAAGCTTAGAACTTAGCAAACCCTAGGACCTTCCCCCCCAAGGCTTTGAGATGATGGCAGGGAGATGTTCTCTGGCAGCGTTTACACCTGAAAGCATGGTTAGTACAAGAGGAAAGCATAGCCTCAGGGATGCAGATGGGGGTGAGAGCTGGAGATCCACCTTCCCCTTCCCTCCCCTCCTCAGGCAGACAGATCTCTCTTACTTTTTGCCGAGCGCCGACAGGCCATAAAGCACGCCGGTGGCAAACGCAATGGCATTTCCAAAGAGCGTGGTCAGCGTCAGGCTGAGCATGACAGGGATCACAGCCATCCTGGAAGACAGAGGCAGCCCTCAAAGCCGGGCTCCGCTCCCCACGGGACGTGGGGATGCTCGTGAATCGTGGCATGCCCACGTGCATCCCGACGCGGTCCCCAGGATGGCTTCACCACCACAACACACCCCGGGAGCATCCTCACCCGCAGTAGAAAGCAGCTTTTTGCCAGGGCCGCAGCTTGTCCGCCCTCGCAGAGACAGCATTCGCAAACTCGATAAACTGGCAGCAGAAGGGGGCTTCACACAGGAACAGGACGAAGGCGTTGAGCCTCCAGATAGAGCAAACCAGAGTTAATCCTGCCCACGTAGCCCAGAGCAAGGTCAGCAATGCCCCCCAGAGACCAGCCGCTCCCGTGCCCAAACGCAGGAAGAAGGGAATGGGGGGCTGGACCCCACTGCACTCCCTCCCCGCTTCTTGGTAATTCCCAAACCCTGGTGCCCCAGACTTATTTTGAATAAGAGTATCTCAGTATTTACCTAAAAAGGGGTAAAGAAAGAATATAAATAGAGTAAACCCAGCATCTCAACCCACCCGATGGAGCAAGATCTGGCAATTCACAGAGCCCGCAGAGCCTGACATTCCACTCACATCCGCTGCCCAAGCGGGGCAGCTCTGCCCCTTGCCCAGTGGTGTCTAATTAACCAAACCTCCCTCCCAGCAGAAAAAAAGGAAAGAAACCCTGCTCACATCATCCACACGCCGGCCGCGATGTTCAGGGGGTTGATGGTGACACAGTTCCAGAGACCAGCGAAGGCACAGGCTGGAAAGCAAAGAAGCTTTCAGTGACCATGAAGACCAACCCAGTGTGCCCATGGGGGCAGCGGGGCCCGAGCCTGGCAGGCAGGGCTGGCTTCTCCTCCCAGCTCTGCCCTGCAGCAGGGCCTTGCAGCCACACCAGCATCATTTTGCTCTCCTGCATTTTGGGCTGTTTTGCAGATCAGGGGCTGCCCAGAAGAGCCCTTGCCTTGGCCAACACCTCTAGGCACTGCAGAGCAGCCTGTACAGACTAGTACAGGAGGGTGGGTGGAAGGGTCTGATGGCCCGAACAGGAACCTGGGATGCAAGGGAGAGGGTTTGTTCCCAACTCCCCTGGTCAGGTATCCTTTTCTTCTGAATGCTTGGTGTCTCAGCATGACACTTGCACAACTATTTCACTTGTGCAGAGCAACAGAGCATGTGCTTTTACATGGAAGCACATATGTGGCACCCTGGTTTTTATTTGCTAGGAATTACTGCTTTGTCCTGGGATGAAAAAAAAGGCGCCAGCAGGCACCCGCCGATGAGCAGCACAGGGAAAGTTCAGCAAAAAGATGAATTGCAGCACCATGGCACACAGGCAAACAATAAATAAAGCATAGGTGAACCCAGTCTCAGCCACACAGTGCTGGTTCTGCACTAAAGATGGGCAGAAAAGAGCCAAGTTTGGGCCTCTGCGAATACAAATGGAAGCGATGCTAGATAAAGTAGAGCCCAAAATAGCCCCAGCACTCGTCATTCTGTAGTGCAAGGAGAGGAACCAGACAGCAGCATCCAAGCCCAGACTGCATGCGCCTCTTTTCTGCCTCATTAAACTTGCATAGCATTCCCAGCACTTGATACAGCCCTTTTCCTCTGCCGGTACCGACAGGCTGCCGCTGCTCACCTGGGAACCCGAGCCCGGGCAGGAAGGGCAGCAAGATATAGACTGAGCCCACAGTAAACAACAACACCCTGCAGAACTCCAACTAAAATTATACAGCCCTTAAAGGCTCTCTTGGGGATGATTAGCAGCACAATGAAGAGCAGCAGAGTCCGCCTCTGAGAATAAGACCAGCCTGGGTTCAGGTATTTTGGATGTCTGCTCGTGTTTTGCTAAGGGGATCCCTGAGCAGAGCTGCTGTGAGCAGTCCTGACCTTCAAAAGCCTGGCACACATTTGCGAGGTTTCTTTTAAGCAGTCACTGCTGAATCCTTAAAGTTCCCTTAAAAATAGTTATCCTTATTTACCAGACTGGGAAACAGAACTGCAGGCCTACGACAGGACTGATCTAAGGTTACCCCACAAGCAAGTGACCTCCTGGTTTTAGGAAACAACCAAACAAGGTTATTTTTAAAATTTTCCTAGGACTATTCCACAGGACCCAAAATCTTTTGGAGAATCCTGCAAGAACAAGATCAGCCAGCAGAGGAGAAGCGCCAGAGGACATGTTAATATCCATGCTCCAAGGGCATTGCGCATCCTCCCATCGCAAAGGGACTGGTGTCGGTGTCCCCATACTGCAGGGGAAACTGAGGCAGTGGGCTGGGACGATCTGCTCACGGTCACATACGCAAGCTGCTGGAGAGCTGGAAAAGTAACGGCGAGCAGGATTGCTGGGAGCAGCGGGCAGCTCGGGGAGCGGGGCAAAACTCGGAAGTTTCTAATTCTTCTCCAACAAACAAACTAACAAACCCTCGGATGCCGATGGAAGAGGAGCTCAGGGGAAGCACCGCAGGCTTGTGACACTTGGTCTCCCCCAGGAAAGCACATTTCTGAAAATAATGCTAATGACTTTCTGGCACTTAATAATTAGCCGAACAGCAAAGACGAGCTGCATCTCAGCTGCCCCCAAAGCACAGCCAGGGCTGGGGCAGAACCCTGCCTGGCTGAACAGCATGGCAGAGCGTAGAGGTCCAAGCAGTTTCCAAGCAGGTTTTCTCCTTTAGTCTTTTTTTTTTAATCCAGCCAACCAGGGGTTGTTTTGTCAAGGTTCTGGTTTGGTTTTGTCCTCAAACACCCCAAAACAACCCTTGAGCACGAAGCGTCACTGCAGGAGTCTCAGCTAAGCAACCACCCCAGTTGCCAATGGACTAATGACCCAGCAAGCCTGAGCTGAGCAAGCCCCTATGTCAGCACGAGCACCAACCAGGAGGAAAGGAGTCAAAGGTTTATAATTGCAGGAACACTGCACTCGGTGGCAGCTGCCAACAGCCACAGAGATAACGATCCGGTGACCTTCGGTCTCTTTTGCAGAGCAGCGCATCCCACAGCAGCCTGGTATATCCTCATCCCACCGGGACAGGATCAGCTCCTGCCTCAGTAGCCAAAAGGGGACGGAGCTGCCAACCCAGAGACTTCGTTTTGCAAAACAGAGGCCTCACAATAGGTTTAAAACACAGATAATGCTCAATGGCACGTAAGCTATGGAAGGCAGCTCTGCCATTTGTTTAACTGCTGTCCCATCCCGAATCCCTGAGGAAGCACAAATAACTGGGAGCTAAAAATGAGGGGGAAGAACACCACCCCCTACAAAGGCTCTATTCATTTCAAGCAGCTGGTCACTGTCCTCAACACAAGCCTATTTTTGCTCCGAGACCATTTTACAAAAGCCACAGACTCTCTTCATCCTTTTACGAGCAGGAGCACAAGGGAGAGAAGGGACTTGGCCAAGGTCACCAAGCCAGCCTGTGCAAGAGCCAGAAAGATCCCGAACCTTGTTGTTCTTGTTCCTGCTCCAGCCCCTGGACCTTTCTGGCTTAAGCAAGTTGTGGGCTGCAGGTGTCTGCGTGTGGTAGACGTTGTCTGCCAGTCTCACCTCCACTAATAAAGTTTCTCTTCCGTTCTACAGGGAATTTTTCCTTCTGTAAGAAACAATCCAGCCCTGTCGCAGGATCACAATCTAGTTGCTCAAAATCCTTATAAATTATTTCTGTTCTTTCAAAGCAAGCTCTGAAAATAGCAGCCTTGCCGTGTTATTAGTCACCCCTTTTCCAAACTGTCCACCTTCAACAAGGTGATGCTAAAGAAGGAGCATTTTGAAGAGGACCATTACGAGCACGGGATGTTGGAAGGTTGCCTCCTTCCACAGTCATCCATTTTCCTGCTCGTAAGAGGAGTCTGTGTCTCACGCTGCCTTGTTCTCTGCCTGATGAACCTCATGAAGGGAGACAGTCAGGGCTACAGAGCAAGCTGTCTGACTCCCCAGATCATCAGCAATCCTGTTAAGAGCCTAGCTCTTCTTCCAAAAGCTTCTTCTCCCAGACTCACCCAAATACATAAAACTCCCAGCTTTCCTTTAAAAACAAGCCATGAGTTCTCAGAGCTGTGAACAAAACATTGGGAAAATAAACCAAGCGTAATTCAGCTGCTTTGAAACACGAAGGCAGAGGGAAAAATACAACCTCAAAGACTTGCACTGCTTTTAAGCCACTTGTGAGCTGCTCTAGCATGAGTTGGGTAACACCACCAATGCGTCCCAACAGCCACCCTCTCCAGCTCTTCACCCTCTACCCACATCCCCCTGAGCTTGTGCATGGGCCAGAGCCACATAAAAAGCACCAAGGCTCTGGCTACAGCCCCAGCCCGTGGGAAAGACGCCGCTACACTAAATCCCCACCTGGGACCTGCACTGAAGACACGTCCCAGCTGGTCTCTTGGCCGCCTGCCGGGACCAGAAGCCCGGGGGCCCCAGGCAGAGCATGGCGAGACCAGTATGTTTTGCCCCATAAGAGCAGTCCTACCAAATCTTTTCACACCTCCAGAATTTCAGCACCGAAGACATAAAACAGTGAGAGCAGCATATGTTTTGCCAGCCTAGCCAAAAAGGGCTGTAACAAACCTGCCTGACAATACCAGGGTCTACAAGGTTGGCTGCAAAAAGGCCATGGGCTTGCACAGTCAAGTCCCAAGGCAAGAGGCAGGCATGGGAAGGGGGCAGAGAGAAAGGGGGATCAGACGAAACACTACAGCCGGGGGAATAAATCAGGGCTGACTGCACTGGCTGAGAAACACTCTTGTTTTACTATAAGTCGTGGACCTGAAGCAGAAGAAATTCTCCATCCTGTGCTCTGCAGGAGATCAGACTAAGCGGTCATAACAGTCCCTCCTGCTTTTAAGAGCTATTAATCTCTCCACAGAATGTAGCAAAACAGCACTACAGGACAGGCTGATTTCTGGCAAACTTGCAAAGCCTCTTTCCCTGGGAAAATTTTTTTCAGCAGCAGGTAATTCAGAGCACGGCCAGCTCACTTTGCTGTACGCCGGCTCCCTTCTCTGTGTCCAAGACTAAACCTCTTAAAATCACACAACACAAACCAAGTCCATTATTCGCCTTCAAAAACAACACAGGCAGGCCCTCTGCGATCAACAACAGGAGTAACAGGAAACATGCTCCGACATTCAGAACGGGGAAAGAAAATGAGTTGCAGGAACACACAAACACCTGAGAGTCCAATAAGATGAACCGAATCCTGTGGCCCCTGTTCAAGCCCTGAACCTGACCTTGCTGAGCACCCTTGTGCTCAGAGTAAAATCATCATCTAGTTTATCTGCCCACAGCCCTCCTGCAGGGCCAGGGGCTCTGCTGCTGCTCCCGTCACTCCCAGCGAGTGCTTTACCCAAGAAGAAACTTGAGGATTTGCAGATCCCCCTGTGACGTCCCTTCTCCCAGGTGCCGAAGTTCAGCAAGTTTGATGAGCGCAGTGCACATCCTTCGTGTGCCAGCGAAAACCACCCCACTTCAGGCACAATCACAACTCTTCCTTCTGACCGAAACACAGCAAACCAACGTCTGGAGCAAGCACAACCCCGTCACCCCAAAGGACTGTTGCGTGGCACCCCCCCTTACACAAACGTGACCCTACCAAGAGGCAGGCAGGACCCCGACACGCGCTTTCGCATGCACAAGCGGCACCGAGGGGGAACCTTTGGCTGCGAGGGAAGGGGATACTTACACATGCCCCCGATGACCCCGGCAATCCTGCAGAGCCACCTGTACCACCAGGTCATGCCATCATCGGTGGAGGAAGCCACTGGGTCAGGGGCTGCTGCTTGGAACTGCTCATCCTGAGAGCTCATCGCACCCCTGCTCCCGGGGGGTCAGGGGCCAGCACCCCACTCCCCGCCTGAGCCCCAGCAGCGCAGGATGCCCCCCCCCAGGTGACAGTCCCACTGTGCCCCCTTCCAGCCAGCCCAGGAGACAGCCCCTAAACCCAACCCTGCCGCTGCTGGGCCTCTCCCCGCACTCCCACGCAGGGCCTGGCCCCCCGAGGGCTGACAATGGAGGGTCTCTGCCTGCAGCAGCGATGCCAGCGGCCGTGGGAGCTGCCTCCACGTCTGCCCGCGTATTGCATTGTGGGTCCCCTCCTCCAGCAGGCAGGGCTTTGATGTCACTCTCATTAAAAGGCTGGTGGGCAGAGCCCGTCACGTACATATTCATAAGCAGCTGCGCAAGCATGCAGCTCCACGCCAGGTCTGGCATGCACAGGAGCTCCGGGTCCCGCTGCCCCTGGCTAACAACTAGATGCTGTTATCCAGGCAGCCAGCGCGCGCTCCGAAGAAAGGGAAACATGAATTTTTGCATTAATGTGAATTTAACAGTGTTACAAAATTCTGCCCTCAAGATAAGAAGGAAACACTCCCTCCGAACTGAATCAGGTTTTCTCCCTAGAAAATGGGAGTAGAAGTAGGACTTTGCAAGTCAGATGTCCCAGTTGGCAACCTGTCGGTATCCAAACAAATGGTACAGGGAAACAGCCTTAATTCTCTTAAATTACAAAGACAACAGCTGCATTTTTTGCAAATTTACATGGAGCATACACGAGTAACCAGAGCTCACCTCTGCAGACCAGGGACTCTGCAGAGTTGATCTGGAACAATAAATAGTGAGACTTGGGATCCAGAGCAGAGTGGGGAGACAGATCCCATCTGCTAAAAGGTTACAAAAAAAGATTAAGAAAAGGATGTCTTTTCATTAACATCTCCTGCTAGACAGGAAATGAAGGCCCAGTGCCTGCATCACCCACGCACTGCAGTGGGATAGCTGATATATCCAGCTCCTCGAGGATCTCGCTTCAAGAATCTACTTTCTAGCTCTTCCAGGAATGGAACGTAAATCTGGAGGCTGGCAAGCAAAAAACTCTAGGCTTAACCAGCAAAAAACAACTATTAAGAAGACAATAAGATTTTGTGGCTGTAAAAAGATGTCAGAGAATCCAACTGAAAGAAAGCAGAAGCAGGGTTAAAGCTGCCCAGGCAGAACCATTTATTGCATCAAGCATGAAGAGCAAGGGCAGATGTGTCCAGCCAGGCTCCAGGTGCGGAAAAACCCCTTAAGCAATATATTGTGATTTTGAGGAGGATGACAGATTTGGACCAAAGCACGGTCCGACGTTCAAGATATTAAATAAAAACAACCAAAAAAATGTATTTAAATCAAACTTGAGTGAATATTTGTCACTGCTCTAAAATACCTCTTCCTGCTACAGCTTGTACCATGCAGTCTCAACAATCTCTCATTGCACATTTCCTGTGAGATGAAGATACAAGCAGATTAATAGCACAGCTTCTGAGTAAACACAGCTTGGCACCAAACCCATCATTAAGAGACAGAATTATTTTATTTTCCCATAGAAAAGAAGTACTGGTATCACTGTCAGATATATAATAGTAGAACCACAGAAGGGGTGGCTGGGGAGGGACCTCTGGATGTCACTTAGTCCTCCCATAGAAAGCCAAATGTCACCAGGGCTTGACTGTGTCAGCAGTGCCTCCATCTAGACAACTCCTGAAAACATTCAAGCTTTCCAAGTGACCTGTCCCAGCATTGCACTACCCTCCTGGGCAAAGAAACTGCCTTGCCCCCACACATCGCTAGTCTTGTGCTAGCAGTTCGTCCTCATACACATCTTTGCCTTCTTTATAACGTTCCAGAATGTCAACGCGCCTCAGTTTTAAGGGGCATTTACACTGCAGGAGCGTGAAACTTAATGTCTAAACCATAATCGCAGATACTTGTGGTATACAGGGGTTTGTAATGGGACACTGAGCCACTGAGAAATTAAATTATTATCCTAAAAGGTCACAGCATTTTACAGAAGCAGGACCCTGACACTTCAGTGGCCAAGTCCCTAACTGCAGCCATATAAACTCCATTAACACCAATCAACACAGACAGAAAATCTGTATGAGGACTATTTGCTAAATATTTGGTAGCTACTTGTCTTTCGCATAACCTTTATAAATATTAGCTGAGACCCCCAAAGGAGTCAGTAGATATTATTGTTTTTACTCAATGGAAGGGGAAGCAGTTGCAAAAAGATTAAATGACTCATGAGACCTCGAGCAGTGAACACGCAGCAGTGACTAACTGGACCACGGCCTTTCTCAGTGCAGTGGCCCCGGCCCCTTTTATTTGGGCTCAATAGCACGATATTCAGCCCGGAAACTGGTTCGGTGATCCTTAACATTTTCATGAAATTCTATTTCAGCTTGGCTTCCTGTTGACTGCCAGAAGAATTGTTGCTTCCCATGGAACACCATCGTCTTCATGGTGTTTATGTCACGGACCTGCATAAAGAAAGACCAAACTATCATATCATAGCAGCCTACAGGGGAAGTACTCACAAAATACCAGGGACTTGCAAATTGGTCGCTCAGAGCAAAAGCTGCCCTATACAAAGGTTAGAAGAAATACAATAGATATCAGTAGTGCTCATTCACCTCTACATTTACATAACAGAGATCAGAGTTTGACCTTCTAGGATCTGTGATTGAACTTTGCATCTGGATGGAAATCTCTAATGAGGAGATGGATCCGTTCCCATCCAAATCATCCCCTGTAGGTCTCTGACTCACCAGGATGTAATTAAAATGTGTTTGGTTGCTCTCATTGCCCAGGTCAATATATAGGGCGCGGATAGCTATGCGATGCTGAGGAGCCACGTTGATGAAGGTCCGACACACTACTTCTTGCCTTTGATCAGGCAATTGCACAGGATTCACTATTTCGCCTTGGGGACCAAACAGCTGCTTGTCACAGTCTGAGAGGGGGAAAGGGAGCAGAAAAGAAAATGATTTAGAGAAGTGTCCAGCATCTCCAAGAAAGAAATCATTTAAATTAAACACAGGCAGAAAAGTTTCTCTAAGGATTTTCGTCTGGGAACCTCCAAGCACCAGCAAACACCTGCAGGGGGCTTGCCTTGAAAACGGAGGGCTAGTCCACAAATAATATAAATTCCAACGCTCCTCAATAAGGGGCTTCTCAGCTGCTAAAAATGAAGCAAGGTTTCCATAGATTTCCATAGGAAACCATGATCCATGGAACAATGTGGGCCTTGCCATGTGTGCCTTAATCTAAAGCAATAGCAAAGCTTTCAGTAAGGTACCTTGGTAATATTTTTTAGTTGCAGTTCTGCTGTTGTACTGAAGAATGACCCCATTTCCTGGCAGCAAAACACGCTGTTTCACAATCAGCGTGTTCGTTCTGGAATTTATCAGTGACAAAGGGAGGTTCCTGCAGCCTGTCCGCCACATCATTCGCCCAGAAAACAGCACCACCTCACCTGGAATGGATGAGCACAGGGACTAGAAACACTTTTACTTTAAGTAAAAGACCACAATCTATCTTACATAGGTCTGGAATCAAGTAATTTCTGCATCTTGTCCCTATCTTATAAAAATCTGTCATGAAAGCAGTCCAGTTAACTAATCTATCCATACCGATTCCAGCTAGAGGGTATACCACAGACAGAGTTTATAACAGGCCAAAGCAAGCAGCTTCTTTAACCCCGTAAACTCCTTTCATCTCAGATCTATCAATAAAATAGGTAAGAAACTATTATGTAGTGGAAGGAAAGGCATCACCTTCATCAAGTCCCATCTGGCAACAGTTCGCTGGGACAGAAAAACTTGTAAAATGGTTTCAGAGATTACACAGGCCGCAAGGCAGCAAGAACCTTTCAAGGGCACCAAAAGCACATGGGCAAAGACGTGCGGGCTTCCCAAAGGGCCAGGCTGGTCCCCAGCATGCCCTGGGCAGTACCTGCACTGCAGTTGAGGGAGCTCTCCAGGATGCTGACTGTTATCTCCTCCCTGAGAGGACGTCCGATGGCCACAGTGCAGTCGCTGCTCTCTACACCCGTCATGTTGATGACCCCGGTGGCATTGAGAAAGAGCTTTCCACAGACATCTGTACAGCAGAGACAGATGAGAAACACACCCAGAAGGAACTACAGCTGCTTGAAAACAGCCCCCATTCTCTTCATGGCCTAATGAACAGACAAGTGCACACTTTCTGGGTAAAGCCCAGGAAGAGTCAGCCACTGCCCCAAGGAGTCCCAAGCCAGAAGAGCTTTGGGAAGCCCAAGGAAGGGAGGCATTGTTCCTAGCTCAGATAGCATGGACAGCTCATGGCACGCTGGAAGGAACAGCACGTTGTCCCTCCTAACCAGAAGTGTTCCCTCCCATGCTCCTGTTCCTGTATGGCAGCAGGGTCACCACAACCCAGCTGCACGCAGTAAGCACCTATCTCTACTTTTTGGAAGTGTCCTCCTCACCTCCACTGGTCTTCGTCTGTTCCTGAGGCACAGCTGGCACAGCAGATGGAGGAAGATCCAGGTCCTTGTATCTCACCTCTCTGGCAGTTGCAGGTGTTGTCAGACGCGAAGCTGGTGTCACTGTCTGCAGTTCTGCCCCAGGGGACCTGGTCCCACGGGGACCCACCACCTGCTCAGGACAGGGCCCTACGGAGCAGCCACGTACCACAATGGCCTTGGGGAAGTGCCTACAGAAGATGGGGTTCACGTGCTTACGGGTTAGCAGGTTGAGGCAGAAATCCTGCCGCGTCTGAATGCCATTCCCACATGAAGCTGAACACTGCAAAGAAAGAAACCCACAGGATTTTATACATGTGTTTCAGTTGGTATTTAGAAATAAATACATTTATTAGTTCAGGCATGATCTGGGGGGCTGATCTGTTGTTCACGGGTGCTGTCCTATCACCTGCCTTTTCTGTGCTCTAGTCTCATCAGCTATAAGATAGCCCACCTCCCAGGGGATCTTCCAAACTATATGTTTGAACTGCAGAACCACTTTCTAAAAACTCTGAAAAAAATCTGCATTCCAGAAGAAAACAAGCCCAAGACCATTTTTAAACTGGAGCCAAAACCTTAGCTGAGAAAGGTGGGAAGCAGACCTACAGCTGCTAAATGCAGGGCAGTGGAAA
This sequence comes from Phalacrocorax carbo, assembly GCF_963921805.1. NCBI lineage: Eukaryota > Metazoa > Chordata > Aves > Suliformes > Phalacrocoracidae > Phalacrocorax > Phalacrocorax carbo. Next base: position 4,932,359 of record NC_087530.1, read on the forward strand.
GGATGGAAAACATCCCTAGAAACAGTTTAGCATTTCTGTGGGAAGTAAATATACAAGGCAGCAGTGGTATTTCCCCCCTGTATGCTTTAGGGAAGTGAAGGGCTATAAAACCGCTGCACTAGACACCAAGTGCTGCATCTGAACAGGAGCAAATACCTCTGTCCACTCGCTGAAGCTCCATTCGTAAGAGCACATTCGGATGACACAGGGGACACTGGTAAGGGGCTTCTCTGCCACAGGACACAAACGGTCCTCCAGCAAAACTTCCTTGCCTTGGTGAATCTGCACACAGGTGACCAGCTGAACCATTAAGCCGAGCCCACAGCTGGAGGAACAGGGGCCAGCTGGGGTTACCTTCCATCTGGCAGAGGACATCGAGGAGAAAAATTAAGTTAGTGATGAATCCCCACCCTCTACTGTCTCTCACTGTAGAAAATGCACTACAACTCCCTCATCCTTCCCCCTTCTGCTTCTCAGCAGCTTTCTTCACCCCTCCACCTCACACGCTTTGCTGCCTACAGTGCTTAGAAGACAGCCTTTGAAACAAGGCTGTCCAGCCTGGAGCAGGTTTGGAGTTGGACCCAAGCAGAGGGTGTTGACATTTTGCAAGAAGCCCACAGACTCAAAATATACATTGAATATTACTCTGCATCCATTACAGTCTTCCCCAGGGTGACATACACAGGCTTAATCGCAAAAACAATCTTATCTCCCTCCAAAATACACACCACTGGTAACAGTCAGATCAGAAACCAAGCAGTATTTCATCCTGGGAGCGGCATCCTGTAGCACGTAAAAGAAGTTCAGATGCTGGTGACTTTCCAGTCCCACAGCAACTAGGGCAGGGCAAGCTCTGCCCCATTTATCAACGCCGAGCCATATGCTAGATCACACCGTACATGTTCATGGATGACCACTCTTCCCCAGTGCATGCTCTTGCAGCCCGTGTGGCTCAGCTCTAAATTACACAGCTCCTGCAGTCTGGGTGAGGCAAACTGTCACACTGAGTATCTGTCACAATCTCTTCGGCCTTCTCCCTGGCCTCCCTTGCACAACAGAGGACCTTGCGCATCACACCTCCTCCACAGCTTACACTGCATGAGCCCATTTTGTAATGCCACCTGGGAATAATGCAGCCATCAGTGAGTACCTCCAGCTGCCAACTGTCTTCACTGGATTGTAAATCCAACCAGTCTATGCAGTTACAACTGGAATTCTGTTAATGCATACATACACACTGGCTCATGTCTGAGAGATCAGCAGTCACCCCACTGACTGCAGTCTGCAATACCATAAATCCTAAGGAAAGTGCAATCAATTTCCTTCAGGTCTCAGAGCAGCTATGCCAGATTCTTAGAGCATTTGATTCCAGCTAATTTCCTTGATGCTATGTGGAAACTACAGCTGGCAAATGTGTCGCCACCTTTTGCAGTTATGGATTTGTTCCTACCTCCCCAGGGTAATAAGGCATCAAGAGGTTTTCAGTTTTCCCCTGGACTCAAACTCCAAAGGCTTCACTTAGTTCTGCTTGAGAATATACCATCCCAGGAAAGACTCTCAGTTAGTTTGCTCTGTATGGATCCATGCTGCTGCTTTTGCGGCTAGCTGTGCTTTCAAACCAGGAGAGAGGAAGATAACATCCTCAGGGTAGCTAGACCCTTATTTACCACATCCCTGGAGATAGAGAGGAAGGAAAGACCCATCGCTGGCTCATTGTCTCCTGGTAACTGCTTTACCTTGGTGGGCAGGGACTGAGATCACAGACTTCCATCCTGCTCTCTGGCTTTGGCACTGGATGACAGTTTTCTTCTTGGGTTTCTTCTTTGGTGTCAAAAGCCACACATACATATTGTAACTGAGTCTTACCTAGGAAGGGAAGCAGTCTTACTGCATGGCGTCCATGCAAGGGTTGAAAATAAGCCAAGCAGTGTCAGTCACATCTGTGCGTACAAAACAAGCAGTCTGCCCAGGCCCCAGGCACACTTACTGCACTCATCCCCTGCAACTCTGAAGCACAGCAGCAGCCAGCCAGCCCTCTAAACTATTCCCTGTCTGAGCCAGGCCCCCTTCCCTCTTCCAAACTCAAAAAAAATTGTGGCCACCTCCACACACGCACTTAGAGCTGTAGAGGGAAAACGACCAGGTCCCTGAGGTTCCTAGGCACTGAGCTCACACCTACAGCCAAGTAACATTTCCCTGCAGCACTGGAAGGTCTCACCTCTACCACAGGAGACGGAACACTCTCCAGCTAGAGGGCTCCAGACATACACGGTCTGATTTTCCAGTTGCATACGCCCAAGTGACTCCGAAGTCTGAAGTAAGTGTGCATCTTCCTCCTCAGGACAGAGCAAAAAGACCCAGACTGACATTGGCACCTGCTTTCCACACCGGTCCCGATCTAATGAAGCTGGGGGATACCTCCAGATCAAGCCTACAACATATTTGCTGTCACTGAAGAAAGAGGCACATTTAAACACTTTCTCCATTTTTGCAGAACATGTAAGTATCAAGAATAGCTAAGGACGTTCAACAGCCAATACCCCTCTTAATTCACACTACCTGAAGCGAGATACCTGAGACTGGAGATGCCTAGAGCGGTATCTTCCCCATATGTAAATGTACACCTGGCAGTGGTTCCCCAGTACGGATTTGGACAGTGGTCCTGTGCTGAGAAGCCCTCTTCCCTGCTAGCAATCCTCCCCACCATGTCAGAACCCCTCTGTTTGCCAGTGAGGTATTTTCTAGTGGACCAGGGGTTATTTCTGTTTCTGGTTATGTTGAACTCTGCAAGGAGGAATGAAGATGGAACAAAGTCACCAGCTGCCCTAAGCAAACCACCACTATGAGTTGATGAATCCAGCAGCATAGATTAAGAGGGACAGAGCTGTCTAAAGTGACAGGATGAACCTTTAACTAGGCAGATATCCTTGGTGTAAGCCACCCTCCCAGACTCCAGTAGTAAGGTGGTGGTTCTTAACTGGTAGCCTCCTGTGGATCACAAGTGCAAAGATCCCAGCGAGACTCCTGAAATAAGCCAAGCGAGTAAACTCACTTTGTTCCAGCCTAAAGGGCAGACATTAACCACACACGGCACAACAGAGAGGGGTTTTTCTTCTGCTGGGCACAAGCTGTCATCCACAACAGTCTCCAATCCATCACGAAACTGAACACAGGTCAGATTCTGCTGGGCAGCTCCAGTTCCACAGACAGCAGAGCATTCATCTATCTGAGATATCTTCCACCTATATGGGAAGTAATTGTATCACCCTATTTCTCATTTGGATCATGGAGGTTTATTACTCATACCACTGATTACAGAAACGGGTCATACAGAGTATTCGGCTTCTCTATTTCAAAAGCCTTGTCTGGATGTGACTGAGAGGACAACTGCTGGCAATGTGAGGCCTTGCACTGACAGCTCTCTAGGACTACGAGCACTTAAGCTAAAGAGCTATAGTTCACTGTGTAATCACCTTTTATTAAACACTAAAACATCTATGAGATCAACGTCTGGGCAGGCTTGGCTCTTGGTCCTCTTTCCAGTCTAATTAACACAAGGGTCTCCTCCAGAGTAAGACCAAATCTTTGTTGGCACAATCTTGGAAGGGATGTGAGCAGATGTCTTCTTCTGGCCAAGCCCTCAAAGTATTTTCATTTAGCAGATTACTGCGAAATATTGGAAGGACTGTCTCCCATTCATTCAGCCAACATCTCAATTACCTCATGGGACCAGGAAAGACAGAACATGGTTCGGGATCTTCCATGCCATTATAATTATCAAGAAACTACTTCATACCTCTCCTTTTTTTTCTACCTTGCACAATGCAAATGAGACTGCAGAGACTGGGTTAGCTGGCAGAGAAAGGCCAAGTGAAGCAAGAATTCAGCTGAGCTTCCAGAAACACCAACCTGTACAGGCATGGCTCCATAGCACAGGGCTTGTGCTCTGAAAGGGGCTGTGGGAGCTCCAGACACCACTGATCCTCTGTTATTTCATTCTTTGTCTGGTCAAAGCACACATGATCCACTGGTCGTGTCCCTGGGATACAAAAGGAAAAGGAAAGGGAGTTATAAACAAAGTGAACAGTTCACCCCTGTTACACTAGGAAGATGAAGTAATTTCACTTTACTCAAATCATCTGTGTAAGAAAACAGCAAATTTGGGAATACAGACTTTCTATAAACACACAACCCCCTTCTTCCTGATATAACTTTTCCTCAAGAGTTTTCAAGTGCCTTTCCAAGATGAACACCCCAGAAGATGAGAAGTTTGATTGATAATCCACCGCCAAAATGGAAGGATTGCTCTAAACTGGCCATTTACAAGAAGAAAGATATCAATCATAATTTGGTCCAAATTAGTTCTAATGATCTTGATGACTGACCGATGAGGGACAGGTTGCTGAAAATAAGCTCTAGCAATCAGCCATTTTTAACTGGCCTTCTGTAGAACTAATCATGTAATATCGTCACGCAGCCTTTGTACCCGGACAGCACCGTGCCAGTGTCCTCAAAGTGATCATTAATATCCCGAATGAGACTAGAGGTACTGGGAGAAAAACAGTCTTGCAGTGCCTGTGGCATGACAAGAAATGAAATATTCATGAACTACAGCTCTAAACAAGATTTTTAATAATAATGAACCTAACAGGTAAAGCGGGTGAAAATCCAAACTCAAAAGGCTTTAAAGAGTCTCCTTTGCAGTGAATGAGCTACCCTCAGAGACAGGCATTGCTGAATCTCAGAGTATGACCCCGAGAAGCAAACATCAAGAATCAATCAGCAACATTATCTTTTCACTATCCTCTTGTTTTCAAATAATGCCTATTGGTAAGGAGGGCATGAGCATCACTTTCAGCTCTCAAGATGCAACTTCAGCTCAGATTCTCAACTTTCTGTTATTTTAAGTGCCAGCTTTCTCTTTGTTTTTGTTTGTGATGGCATTAGCTGGGAGGCTCTAAAGCATTTTGAGTTCTTCACTTCAGGGTTTCAGCAATCAGTTCACCTGGTGAATCTGCTGGAGAAAAGCCCTCCAGACATAACTAGTCCTACAGACTGACTTCCATACATATTCATTAATGTATTTTCCACATCCTTGCCATAAAAGTCTTAGAGAGGCTTTCCAGTGTATCTGTGTTATCTGGTAAACAAGATGTCAGACCGTCTACCAGAGTGATCTGTTACAATCTGCATTATGATTTCTTCAGGGAGACAGAAAGGATTAGCCATGGCACAGGAATAGAATTCTAAGAAGGAAGTTTCATAATTAGCTCTGAGGCTTTAGCTAGACACTAGATACCACTTCGGTCTCAGACTTTTGATGTTTAGCCAACTTCAAGTTAAAGTCTTCAATAACTTTGAAAAATCTGAGAAAATTATTTAGTCTTAAAATTAAAAGTTCGGTTAAAACCTATTTAAAAATCCTCTTCACGATCAAACATTTTCACTGTCATTTTGATGATTCAGCTCATTTGCTGATTTGCTAATTTAATTCAAAAGCTGTACCACTCTTTTCTCTGGATCAGTTTAACACTGGCAACTGCAGCTCACTTTCAGCAATTTCCTTTTAAACTCAGTTCAGTTGTCTAATAAGTTCTAACCAAGTTATCTATCGCTGATGTGACATTTCTTTCACTCAGCCTAGAACAGCCCATGGAGTAGAGATCTGGGTGACTACCAGCCAAACTAGAAGTCTGCCCAGATCTCTGTAAAAAGTAGACGATTGAGTACTGCTGCCTCACCTTCCCCGCAGGTCACTGAACACGGCCCCTGCTGAGGAATCCACATATATGTCAGATTCTCTTTGGGGACAAAGTAGCTGAAGGTGATGTCCGGGTTGGTGGCATTGCCATATTCTTTTGCATACCTTCGATAGACCTGGTGAAGGAAAAAGTCGTGGTCAATGCACAGATTGACTCAGACTCATTTCACGGGACAGGGGTAAGAGAAGCTAGTCCCCCTTTTTTCCATCCAGTCCTGAGCCTCAATGCTTGCCAGGTGCAGTCAGAATACTCACCCTCTGAATTCTGTGCACAGGGCGCTGAAAAAAGGTTAAGCCGAGCAAAAGGTTTAACTCGGTATGCTTTTCCCCACACAAACATCCCCCAGACCTGCAGAAAGCCTGTAGGCAGTCAACCCTCAACCTTTCCAAAGACAAACAACACCATCGCTCTTAGTGAACACCATCTCCATCAGCCTTGGACACGAAGCCTACCACATCTGGATTCTGCACCGCAGCAGAGCTACACAAACTCAGCCTGGCCACTTCTGACTAGCCCCTTTCCAACACTGCTATTTTAATTTACCTGTATTTCAATTTCTTCTTGTGTCGGCCCATCCACATGGACTTCCTCCAGGCTTGGCAGGTTGTCCTTGGTGAGAAACACTTTGTATTTGATCTGGCTGTCCTCCAGAACCGACGGATAGGTGACATTCAGTGAGATTTTTCCTTTTCCAGCAACCACATACTCTCCTTTAACCTTCACAGCTAGAGGAGCAAAAGTAGCAGTGAGGTTAAGAGGTATGATGCGGTTACCAGGATCCCCTGGTGCTGGCAGCTACAGACTGCCCATTTGTTAGAAACCAGTTTTTGCTAAGTCAGGCATCCCAAAGAGCATGGCTTCTACCACTTCCCACTGGAGAACATCCCACAAACAAATTTCATCATCAAGGACTTTCCAAACAAATTCCATTTTCTTGTTTTTACAAGCTTGTTTTAGCCCTGCCTGTAGTCCCTCCTCTCCCTTTCATTCAACTCACCCAAATGTGTGAAGAGTGGTCTCTGATTGGTAACATGGACCAAGGTGGTATTATAAGGCAGGGACAGAAATGTAACGTACTCTGGAATGATGGAAAGAAAGAAAATGTGGTCATGTTCCATTACTGTACCTCTGTTTAAAAGGCTGGGATTACAGATAAAACCCCTCCTCACCTTACTGGGATGCTATCCATGGGAGGACAAGCCTTACAGGCAGCAACAAAGCTTAACTGCAGTCAGGGGTAATATAGCTAATATAAAAAGAGTAAGGACACAACAGTGATGGCCACTAAATCCACACTGACCTTAGCTCTGTCAGCTTGGCTTGAACACAGTGACGGTGAATACAGCAAACAAAACTGAACTGAATTCTGTGCCTGTTCCCATCTTTCTTTTGTTCTTTTTATGTTCTCTGCTTTTATCTATACGTAATACTGCAAGAGCCAGATCAGTTCCCAAATAGATGTTTAACATCTCAGGAAGCATCTGACACAGCCCCCAGCTCCCAGTATTTGCTGGACTTCCCAAATGGCCACATTTCTGGTCTGTGTCCAAAGAACTATGACCAAAAAAGTCGCTCTGCCTACACAACCGCTGCCTCCCCGCTACAGATCTTAGCTGCCTTCTCTGTTGACTACCCAAACTCCGTCGCCATATCCTCCATAAAATAAAATCAAGCAGAAGCAGAAACAAGAAGTCACATGCAGAAGATTATGAACACTGAATACACATACAAATATGTGGCATACAAATGGTACCATAATACTGAGCCTGACGGGGAGGATACACACCTTTAGCTTTTCCTTCTGTGTAAGATCCACTCACTTTGGTGCAAGTGGTATTATCACCCCCACAGACCTTGCAAGAGTCCATCATCTTCTTGGAGTCCATCCGGCCATCGCACCCAAATGCCTGAGCAAAGGGGAGAGTCTGTCAAGACCTGCCTATTCTAAGAAGAAAACAGCGAATTAAAGCAACTTTGCCTGAATTCCTGAAACTGCCTTTTTCATTTGTAATTCGAATTTAAGAGACAATATAGACAAAGGTGGATTTGGACCTAGATCCACCACTGTACAGCATTATGCAAAGTCAGGGACTGGAAAGTTTTAGCTGAGAGCACAAGTTTCATTAATTGTGTGACATTTTCTTTCCCATAAGCAGCAGCCCAGAAAGATTTCTCCTGTGACCTAAAAGAAAGGCTCTTCACTCCCTCTCTTCTACAAACTCTTTCTGGAGGAGGGAGGAAAAAATAAAAAATCCAAGGAGAATAGTAAATATGAACAGCAGGTTCTAAAGGAATATTTTGCTCCCCAAACCCAAACCTAGCTCACATCCTTCAGCCTGGCCTTCAATCCCATGGAGCTCAGAAAAGAGATTCTATCGTCATTCCCATGAACTAGACTAATTTACACAAAGCTACAGGAGGATCTCAGCAGGCTTAGCAGCGGAACATGTGCAACTGCTGAATTTATGCTAGAGGCACGGATCCCAGGCTTTGGATGCTGCCATAACATACATATTTATCACTGTCACCAACAGAAGAGCAGAAATCAGAATAGATTATGCCTACACCCTCTGCTGTTCATTAGGTGGAAACGCATTACAAAACATCGTGAACACAAGGATAATGAGAAAACCATAAAATTTTAAAAGTGTATTCTGGGAATGTAAAGAAACAACAGAAAACATACAACCGGGTCAGCATGGAGCAGTTACTAAAATGCAGACAGCGCGGGGGAGTTATATTCAAGTTCATCACAAAAGAATGCCTTTCTCACATCCAATCCAGAAAAAAAAAAGTTATACTTCAGTGTTGCAGTATCACTAATCAAAAATCAATTTGTCAGCTTACGATTCCCTGGTTTTCCCCCTTATTTTGCCACTGACTCGGTATGTTCAAGCCGTGTAACTTTTCTCCAACAGTCAGTGTTTTATAGGGCCATTTATGCCATGCACACCGGACAGCTGCTGGTGTCTCCTCACCAACGCATAAACCAATTGCTGTTTGCATTAGGGATGAATAGCCTTACGTACTTACTGCACAATTAGCAGAATGTCTTATCTAGAGGGCATTGGCATTGGAGGCACGGAGAGAACAGTAGACTTCTTGGACTCCATCCAATAAGCTAAGAACAAAATTCTCTTCTTCCGAGCAGAGCTCACTCTGTTGTTTGGGACACTGTGTTTTTTATCCCTGCTCCTAAAAAACTGACCCCTTTGGGGCAGGCTACGTGTCAGAGGTTCACCTGGATTCCCCAGTCACTTACTCTGCAGCTTCCCGTTACACAGAGATTGAAAGCCCCATGGCGCTGAGAGTCATCCTGCTCACATCTGGTTCCATCTATGAAACCGTCTTCGCGGCTTACCATGAATTCTTTTTCAACAGCCCTGCACATGTGCTTGCATAGCATGTCCCCTGGAGGAGGCAGATGGAAGAAGAACGGAGTTACTCCTTTCTGACCAACAAGCAATGGGAAGAAGTCAAAAGTATCTGACAGAAAGAGTATCCATGTTTCATGTGAAAACTAAAACAATCAGTGAAACGGCCTTTTGACTTCAAAGTACGGGCAGGTCCATGAGTGCTCCCCTTCACAAAGAAACCATGGTTTCTGTCTTTCCTCACCTTTGGCAAAGCCAACAGCAGAAGTCCAGGTATAAAAGGATGGCGCTTCTACAGTGAGATACAGCGGCTTTAAATTTGTTGCTGCACATTGTTCAGCCATAAAGTCCTGCTGGGTCATCAAACAGGCCTATATCCCAGAGAGAATTGTGTGGGTAATGAAAGGAAATTACTGAGCACAGAATCCCAAGCAGCATTTTACCCACTAGCTAAAGGCAGAATGCAGCGGCTGGTAAGTAAAACACCAAAACAACTGCAACTAAAGAAAACCACTTCAAAGGCTGCGGGATATGCAGAGAATTGTGTTTGGAAGCTGATATATTTGCTATTTATACAAAATAAATGGATAAGGAAAATAGGAACAATACAAGAATGTCCCTTTGAAGAAAACTATCATTAAGTGAATCACTATTTTCTCAGCGTCTGTCCTGCTGTGAAGGCATAGAGAAAATGCTTCATTACATGTGAACAATGCTATAAAATAATACTGCTGTCTTCAGATACAGTGGAACAGATACCTCTCCTCTTGTCAGATAGATGGAGGCTGTATGCCGGATCTTTAGTCCTTCCCAGAGCAGTCAGCTGTAAGAAGTCAAGTCCCAAGCGATACAGCTCTCAAAGGGTTAAACAGCGTTAAGAAAAAAGCTCAGAAGATGCGATGAGCTCTATTACCTGAGTATTGCACATCTCCACTTGGATGCTGGCGCCATGGCATTCCTGCCCCCCAAAAGCAGGCCTGGAAATGACAGAACTCCTCATCAGAGGCAGGCTTGTCACAAGCAAAGAGCAAGACTCTTGCTCTTGCTCTTGCTCTTTCAAGACCCCATGGCCCTGAATCGGCTAAAAGGCTCTGCAAACTCCCCAGCTCCCCACCTCTTACCTGGGGTTGTTACAGAACCGCTGCCTTATCGCAACTCCACCTCCGCAGCTGCGGGAGCAGGAGGAGAAGGGGCTCCAGACGGACCACTGCCCATGGACTACGGCCATGGGGTTCAGTTCTTCCAGAGAGCTGCACTGTCCCTTGGAGCACCACTAAGACCAAGAATATAGAAAACTGGCAGCAGCACCACAGTGCTCCCAGCAGGGCTGGGATCTACAAGGGTGGCACAAGTCCCCATCTTTTTGCAGGCCAGACTGTAACAGAGAATCCCAAGACGAAGCAGGCACCTTCCCACAAGAGCCTAGAAGAGTCCCATTCCTAATTATGACCTAACATGAGGTTGGGGTTAAAACAAAGAGCTGACAGGTCATTTCAAGTGGAAAGCAAAGCCTTTGAGGAGAGTCCAGGTATCAGGCTACGGAACTGCAAAGCAACTCTGGAGATACAGACAAGGTGGAAACACTAAGATCAGCTGGTACCAGCTTAACACTAGAGTGTCTGGCCTTAGCTCCCTGGCCAAGGCAGCGAGTGGCAGGTACCTTCCAGCCACCAACAATGTCTTGCTGTCTAATGAGCCCCACAGCATGCATGCCCACTTCTGATCATCAGATCAGCAGCCCCCTTACCTTATTGATTCCACACTCAGTACCATCCAAGAGGGGAACAAGAAGCCGAGTACAGCTGGATTTGTCTCCTGGTTGTACATGGCATGAGAGGACTTCACATATGTCCTGGTGTGACAAGAAAATCAGGGAGTTCAGGGAGTCAACACAGCGGTCCCAGAAGCTGCTCCATTTAAATGGTGCACGTCCCGGATGTTTGGTTTCCCCACAGCTACCCAACAATGCAGGCAAGTCCCTTCATTTCTCCTGCTACTGGGCAAAAGCTGTGGGCATGTCAAAAGACCATCATTGCCAGCTGTAATGCTAGAAAATGATCAACTGAAGCAACTAAAGTTTCACCCACCTTGGCGCTTCCTCATTAACAAAACATGTGCAGATGGCAGCTATTAGCCATGCTGCATCTCTCAGACATGGGGACTTGAGCAGTGGCGGGGAAGCTGAAGGAATCTAATGAACAAGAGCTCCCTAAGACAAGACCCTACGTAGGTGCAGCCAGCACCAGCACCGCCAGGCCCCTCTTTAGACAAAAGGCTCTGGGTACCGTGTAAACCTTAAAAGAATTATGTGGACGAAGGAGGTGATGGAGACAAGGGAAGCATTTTAAAAGCCTTTGAAGGTTTGTTCTTTGCCAAGAAATCTGTGGCAGGAAAGCACCTTCCATCCCTTTATAACAGAAAAATCCCCAGCTCCCCTTTCTTGAATCTTGGCTCCAGAACATTTCCCTGCCCATTGCCGCCCCTAGCAAGACAGACAAACTTTCTACCTACAACATTGCTGTCAGCAAAGGTGCATGCTGTGGCAACACTCCCAAAGGCTATTTTACATTGCTCATCTGCTCCATAGTACAAGCCAGGCTTCCATCCAGGGATGCTGTCGTCCATGTCCGGCAGGTCATTTAAGCAGTTTGTTTGGCCTGTGCTAATAGAAACATAAGAAATATCACTTTCCCAGCTGTGGGCAGAAAGGACAATGACATGTTTGCAAACTTGTGCTGAGTTTCATTCCGGGAGTTGGCTGTTGCTTTCCCAGACAACACATGCTTACTGTGGGCTGTGATGGATTTAGTTGCAGCAGCTGCCTGGAGATGCTCACAGTTCCCCGCTGCTGAAGTTATAACAGAAACCCATTCCTGTTCTTCACCCAGCCAGCTCACAGCCTACAACGCTTGTTTAAACCTAGATGCTCTGACATTTTAAATAAAATTTCCAGGGTGAGCTAGTGTCTGCAAAGTCCAACACAGCTCAGGCACGTTACTCACTAACCAAAGTAATTTCCAGCCACTTGAAGCAAAAACTGGATTTAACCTCAGCCACAGACACAAGTGCTAAGAAAGAACAAACCCCAAGCTCTTCACAGTTCCTCATTTTACAAGAATTTTATTCTATTTTATTCCTGGTCTTTCCCTGCTCTCTCCTAAGCTCCCCGCACAGGGAACCATTCCCACGCGGGCACACAGAACTCAACCACTCCCTTACCTGACAAAGGCCAGGAACTCTGCTCGGCTGCACTGCGACCAGGAGAGGTCGACGCTGTTGTGGTTTCCTGCTGATCCCATGATGTAACCGCTGCTGCTGCATTGATTCCCCTCGCCATCGTGGGGGATTCCAAGACTGTAACAGAAGCAGCACAGTCCCCCAAGGAGAAAAAACCCAGAGGTTGGGTTCCCTCCGAGCCTCCCTTCTCTAAGCAAGGACTGAGCTCCCTCTGCAGCTGATCCTTCTACTGTTATCACAAAGGTTTTCTCTCCTCTTTGCAGCTTCTAATCGTCACAGACCATGCAGGAATACAAGAAATGCAAGGAACTCTTTCCAAAAGTTTTGAATAATCTATGGGAAACTCCCCATTATGACAAGAGATCCTTTTCCTTCTTCAGAAACCCTTAAACTGGGGAATGTTTTTACCTGAATGAAACATACTGGGCTGCTCTGGGGCTCTCCTACTGACCTGTGCCCAATCTCATGGGCTATGGTGACTCCAAGGTCAAAGCCGGTGTCCTGGGTAATAACACAGCTCCAGAAGGAAGAGCAGACTCCACCTAACTGAGTCACTCCACGCAGCTCCTTGTTCCCATCAGGTAACTCCAGGTCAAATCTAAAGTAAGGGAGACAGATATAGAGGAAAAAGCAAAGAACAATTGCAGCTAATAAAGTCACGTCTAGACATTCAACTGACTTTATTGGCACCTTCCTGATCAAACTTTGCCAGCTACCTAACATTCCTTTTGACACACAAAGCTCCCTGGGGCAAGATAGTAGCAGCAGGGTCCCACAAATGCCCACTGTTCAAAATCTGTGGTGATTCCACATTAAACAATCCCCATGACCCCAGACAAGCAGAACAGAATAAAATGACCTAATGCTGCTTGCAAAGGACAGAGCAGTACCATCATCTCTTTGAAGAAAGAGCAACAAAACAAAGCCATTAAGCTCAAGAAAAGTTTGCCTTCAACAAATTTAGCCAAGGCAATTTAGAGCAAGGAGCCTGAAAGTCACACAAAATGTCTGAGTCAGAGTAGCACTAGAAATCTTCCATAAAAATCACCGGTGGGTTTTCACTTCCAGTTACTGTTCGACTTTTCTGCCCACAAAAAGCTGCAGTGGGTTTGGCTGTGCTGCTCTGAAAGAACACAATGTCTGCTCAAGTCTGGCTGGTCAGTGCTTGGGGAATATTCTGGTTCCTTCAGAAACTGAAGGAACAGCACCTCTGACTAACTGCATTACACTGAGGGCAGGAGAATCAACCCAATTCCAAAGACCAGAGTCTTTGGTGCCCAACTGCCGGAAGACCCAGCGCAAATCAGTGTCACTGTGCTAGCAGCTGGACACCATCAGCCCTGTTTCCAGTCCCTCCCAGGGCAGGGGAGCTTCAGCACCTGGTGACGTAGAGCACAATGTCAGCATGCTGGGGGTCAGAGTCATTCTGGGGGTTGACCTTCTTGCTCCACTCACAAACGCTGATCAGCGACGAGGTGATATTTGTTGTGATGTTTACCTCTGCCTAGAGCAAAGGCACATGTTTGCACACCTCATACAGCTTTTAGCAACCCCTTGGACAACACTTGAATGTAGTCCTCCCTGCTTACCTCTGGTTCTCTCAAAACAAGCATTTGCATAAGATGAACCCTGAAATGGGCACCCAGTGAGGCATCTCTCAGCAGCTCTGCCCCCTGTTAAGAGACAGAAAGGATTCAGTAAAGAAGGCACCTCAGTGACTCCCACTACCTGTTCTGAATCACAGGGCTGCATTCATTACAACGGTAACCTGGTAACATAAGGGGCAAATATAAAATCACCAGGAAGTACAACACTGAAATATGCACTACAAATGTAAATAAATCTGTCCACAGATGAGGACTGTTGTTAAGACTTGGCAGATGCTCTGAAGCAGAAAGAAAAATCTGCATGCAGAACTGTTTCATGGGGTAGGAGAGTGAATGCTAAAAACTTTTTTGCAATATACACACACAGAAAATGCATAAACAAATTCTTAATAACAGCAAAGGGAGACATTTAGAGAAATCTTGTAATAAAAATAAAATGTAAGATTAATTCAGTGGATCTTGTTCAATCTCACTGAAAGCAACAGGGACTGGATCAAGGCTCTGGTGGTAAAACTTGTGCTACTGTATCTGACACACAACAATATTAGTAATGGAATGAAGAGCTGCATTTTCTTCATGGCTTTAAGGCTACAACCCCAAAAGCTTCTAACATCTACTTTTCCTTGTGCAGCTCCTTGTACAAGGGAACGCTTGCCAGCCAGTGCCAAGAGAAGCAGAGAGGAACACCCTGCATATAAGCAGTGCTCCATTCTTGGAGCAGGCAACCACAAACGCCTCTGAAAGTGCGCTCACAGAGGTCCATCTGCCTGCAACACAGTGAGCCCTCACACTGGGACAGCAATCCAAACAGAAAGCTACTCACAATGTTCAGGTTGGCAAGAATATATCGCTCCGTGTCTTCTTTGTGGTACAAGTAAACATCTGGACCTGCTACGACCATCAGCTCCAGATGTTTGACAGCTCCCTCAGCCCTCTTCTGCAGACGAGGAGGAAACCGCCCTGCTGAACAGCACAAAGGGACACAGAGGTTTAAAATGCAAGGCAACATAAAAGGTCCTACAGATCCACTGCCTTTTCCTGAAAGTCTAGAATAATCCAGCTGGAAGACCACTCCTCCAGTTGCTTGCTCAGGTTTCCCACTTCTGTGGGTTTCTTTCACTTGCCAGCATCCTTAATAACACGCTTATGCTATCAAAATAACAAATACCTAAATGAAAACTTACTAGTTACATCTCAGTGAGGTGAGAAATGTCTATCAAGACTACTCATATATTTGTAGTTACAGATTTTTCCTCTGAGCTCACGCAAGCAACCCCACTACCAGGAGACAGCTTTTCCAAGCACAACAAGCAGGGCTTCCTCTCCATGTACGTTACCTCTCACTGTATTTTCCCCTCTTGTGGCACTTTTGAAGAGAATGTGGGATCTGGAGAAGCCGAGGTCCTTCAGCAGGGCAATATCTTTGCTTCTGACAGGCCTGATATGAATCTTTTCCTCATTTGCAATGACGACTCCTTGCTAAAGGAGATGAAATTCCATCTCTGAGTTATTCCAAAGTCATCTGCTCTCAGTGGAGAACTCTGTGCCATATCCTTCCTGTTTCTCCTCTGTAATGCTCAGATTTATTAAATGGATGGTTCACACATTTGCTGCATCAAGCTGCAAACCTACAAAGGCTGTAAATGCTTGTAAGAATAAGTTTGGTGCATACTCACCAGCTGCCCTTCGCAGTAAGTGACTCTACACTTAGCCCCGGGAGGCTGCAGTGCATTTCCACCTGCAAAGCAGTTGCCTGAGAATCGCTTCAGTAAGCTAAAGGAAGAGTTCACCACTTGATTGCTCACAAAGGAAGGGGAAAGGAGGGCATGGTCCTCTAGGAATTCAAAGGCATAGAGTTGTCCCCAGGCCTCAACGGAGCAATGTTGAATACGACAGGACATCAGCCCAATCTGTCCTTCTTTACAAGAGCAAGTTGGCTCAGCAACAACAAACTCAGGTACTGAAAGAAATGAAACAAGACCAGAATGAGGGAAACAGTTATGAGAAGTGATGATACACAGAAAACAAACGTACTCATCTATCTCCCTAGGAAAAAATACTCTTCAAATGACAATTGTGGCCTTCGGAGGTCATCATTTCAACAGCCAAAGAACTTCTATGCTTTCATGTGTTCCAAAGTGAGGATAATCTGATTGGGAACAGACAACAGCTCTGAAAGTAGCTCCTGATTTATTGGCGCTTTTGCTCTCTCAATAAGGAGAGCAGTTCATTTAACAACGGCTGAGACAGTTTTACTTCCTCAGACGTTAAGTATTACTTAGTGAGAATTATCATAATCCAGACAGAGACACTGGGATGAGCACTAGGTGAACTCACAAGTAGACAACATCCTTGCTTTAAGGATTTGAGAATTTAAAACATATCTTGATTCTGAACTACCAGCAGTCCAGACCCAGAATACTAGTCCCTCCACGTGTTTATTCTAAAAAAATTATCAAGTACATTTAAAGCTATTCTTAGTCTAAAGTTTCCCACTCAGAAGACCTGGATCTGTTAACGTAATAGAAAAATACCAATACAGGGAATGAGGACTGCAGGAGAAATGTGCAGAAAGGTTTATTATGTTTCCTTCAGCAGATTTTCAATACTGTCCCAGTTCTTCAACCGCTTTCACACTGAAACATGGATTGCCTCACTCAGTAATGTGACTCAGAAATGCTAAATGCTTGTCAGATCGGGGTTCGTTAATAAGTGTTCTTTGCATTATCAAATGGACAGGATTAGAAATAAACTGACAGACGTGTTCCAAAATGAAGAAGGAGCCCTGCATACCATCAGACGCTGAGCTGGTTCCAAAATAAGAGAAAACATCTCCCGCATCCAAAGCGCCGAGAAATTTCTGCAAGAAGAAGAATAGCTTTACATTTTTTTTAAGAAAAACGGACACAAGACTATCGCCTAACTGAGGCTAACCTGGAAGGAATGCCAGTGAACAACTCAACAAGTACCGGCGCCAAGTTCTCATGGCTTTATTTTGCACTAAGCATGGGCTGCACAACAGCCACCCAGAGGAAACAGCTTTATCTTCTTGATTAGTGAGGTTTGATGGATTTTGGCTTAGAACACATTGTGTTGTCTCTTCTTTTTTTTTCCTAGAAATAAAAAAAGGCTTCCTGGAAACTGCATTTTCTGGAGGTCAAACTCACCTCTTGGAAAGCCGACGGCCAGCAGAACCCCAAGGGGAGCATCACGAGCGCCCGGATCATCAAGCTGACAATCATGCTGGAGGAGTTGCAACCAGCACTGCGGAGCCAGCGCCAGCCCAGGGGTGATTAAGCCGAAGTTTGGCCCAAGGCATCACGTGGAGCGGAAGGGAAGAGTGCAGGGTTTAAACAAACAGGGGAGCTGATCCTCTGCAGAGAGGGGCAGTCGGGGGGAACGGCCTGCAGCCCGAGGCTTTACAGGAACAGCTGGAGGGAGGGAGGTTTTGCGCAATGTTTGCAACTTCACTGCAGCCAAAGAGCGCGGCAACAACGAGGTTTGAGCCAGCCTTAGCGGCCAAACGCGCAAGGGCCGATTCGCAGGGGGGAAAAGGGCTCTTTGTGCTGTTCAGCCTGTGCCCTGACAGGCCCCACGCCTCCGCCGCGGCAGTGTTGGTGAACCCACAGGGACTGGCGGGGCCAACCCGCACCGGGGCAGGCCCCGCGGCCCGGAACCGAAGCGCGGGTCGCTGTTCCCCGCCGGGCCGGTGCGCCGCTGCGCAGTCCCGGTCCCGGTGCCGGCGTGGCGGGGAGCCGTAGCCCCGTGCCGGTTCGGCGGGGTCGGGCCGCATGGCGAAGCAGAGCCCCGCGGGGCCCGAGGCGGCGGGACCGAGCGCCGCGGCCCGCGGGAAGGGCAGGAGGAGGAGGAGGAGGAGGAGGAAGGCCGCGCGCGGGAGCGGGGAAGCGGCGACGGGGGCCGCGCCGAAAGGCCCCGGCATGGCGGCGGCTCCCCCCCGCAGCCCCCGGGAGTTCTCCTCCAACTGGAAGGCGCTGCAGGAGGTGAGGGGGGACGGGGGGACGCGCCTGGGGCCAGCCGGAGCCGTCCCCGGGGCGCTGGGCCGGGGAGGCGCGGTGTCATCCTCTGAACGCAGTCCCACGTTGTATGCCGTAATTAAAATAATAATATTTTTTGTGTCATTAAATAAACTAGCGCACGCAGGCACCTGGGACGTCGCACTGCAGGCAATGCCCCTAGAGCTAGAGAGCGCAGGGCCGCTTGGCACCGCGGCACAATGCCAAAACCGCATCGGGAACGATGGCGGGGTCAGAAGCGGAGGGAGATAATCCTCTTTTCTCTCTTTTTTTTTTTGTTATTTTAGCTACTGAAACAAAAGGCAAATAACTCCAACGATCCCCTCTCTCCATGTCAAACACACACCAAAAAGAAGCTTCCGCTCGCAGTGGGAAACAGCCAAGAGGTTGCCGCTATCCATGGGAGCAGGAATGCGGTAAAGGCCAAACCCGCAAATAAAACGGACGATGGTTCTGCTAAAGACATTCCTTTGGCTAAGCCAAAATCTAAGAGGGTTGCAACAGATAAGAATTTAAATTGTATCAAAACCAGTGGAAAAGTCTGCAAAGAAAAAAAGAAAAATGGCACTATTTTAAAGGAGAAGGGCGATATAAAGCATAAGAGGAGGAAAGCTGAAGGGCTTGCGGAGCAGCAGCCCACAGAGTGAGTACTTTAGGCATCATCCACACACGTGAATATTTAGTTGGGGAGGGCTACATAAGGAGCACAGAGTGGTACATTCAAAACAGTTGCACTCTTCCAGACTAAATTTTGGGAGAAATAAGACGCATGCTGCCCCTACTCCTCAGATATAGCAACAAACCTGCACAGGTGGCCCTACCAGATTCATTTTCACAGAGCTGATTTGTTAATTTAAAAAATAAATAAGCTTTTCCTACACTATAAAGATGCAAGGCCACTTTAAGACTGTTGTATGTAACTAAATTTGTACTTACCAGGGCTGAAATATGGTTTGATGACGTTGATCCAAAAGATATTGAAGCAGCAATAGGACCTGAAGCAGCAAAAATTGCTAGAAGAAATATGGGACTCGAAACAGGCCAGTCCAAACAGTCTGTGGAGCAGGTGCTGGTGAAAGAAAAGGCTTCTGAAGGGTGAGTAGCATTCCAGCAGGAAGGATGGCAGCAGAGGCATCGAGATTATCTCCTAGTAACTGTGATTTGCAGGTGCCCAGCGTAAGCTGGTATCTCCATGAGCCTGCTGACAGACAAACTGCCGAGTTTTCCCCATTCGTATCAACACACGAACCTTTTGAACTCCACTACACAGCCCCTGCAGCAGAGGTGTCACCAAGCTGTCCTTTGTCTTTTAGGCTCACAGGAGCTGTAGCCATGGACTGTGAGATGGTGGGAGTGGGACCCAAGGGTGAAGACAGCATTGTGGCTCGCGTGTCCATCGTGAACCAATTTGGAAAGTGCGTTTATGACAAGTATGTCAAGCCTACAGAAGCGGTGACTGATTACAGAACAGCTGTTAGTGGCATACGCCCCAAGAATATAAATACAGGTAGGAGGTTTTTTTCCCAAAAAAATGTTCTTCAAGGAGGGGAAATTTAACAGGCTATCACACAAGCCTTGTTGGCTGAGCTTGGAAAAGTTTTAGACTTTTTTTGGGAAATAGAAAACAAAATGTAGTCTGAATGCTAAGAAAAATTGTGGGAAGAAGTACTTTTTATAGAGCAGTCATTAATGCCCTAGATAGAAGAGATTACAGAATCCCAGACTGGTGGGGGTTGGAAGGGCCCTCTGGAGGTCACCCCATCCCACCCCCTGCTGGAGCAGGCACCCCCAGAGCAGGGGGCACAGGACCGTGTCCAGGAGGGGTGTGAATGTCTCCAGGGAAGGGACCCCACAGCCTCTCTGGGCAGCCTGTGCCCCTGCTCTGGCACCCGCACAGGAAAGTAGTTTTTTGTCATATTTAAGTGGAACTTGTGCCCATCACCCCTTGGCCTGTCATTGGGCACCACTGAAAAGAGTCCAGTCCCATCCTCCTGACACCCACCCTTCAGATATTTATAAGCATTGTTGAGATCCCCCTTGGTCTTCTCTTCTCCAGGCTGAACAAGCCCAGGTCTCTCAGCCTTTCCTCCTAAGGGAGATGCTCCAGCCCCTGATCACCTTGGCAGCTCTGCGCTGGGCTTGCTCAAGGAGTTCCACATCCTTCTTGAACTGGGGGGCCCAGAACTGGACACAGTGCTCCAAATGTGGTCTCACTAGGGCAGAGCAGAGGGGGAGGATAAGCTGTCTCAATTAACTCGTGGATTAGGGTATGGGTATAAGACGTAGTTTATTTCCTTTTAGTGCTGTGCTTTCTGGAGTTCGCTATGCTCCTGTAACAAGCAGAGGGTTTAGCACACTGCACACATTTGCGTAACTACAGTCCCAAGGATACAATTGCCTTCACTGAAAAGGTGCAGTGTTTTATCTGGAGTTTGCTTAGTTGTCTTACACATCTAATGGAAAGTGTCTCGTTGTGTGGTATTTTTAGGAGAAGATTTTAAAACTGTTCAGAAGGAGGTCGCCGACATCTTGAATGGAAGGATTTTAGTTGGACATGCTTTACACAATGATCTAAAGGTACATGGCTGCAGATTTGTTATTTTGAAGACAAGGCTCCAAAAATTTAAGGTTGATTACATTTCTAATGCATCTTTCTGGATCAGATGAACACACCTGAATGCTTACAAACTACAGTTTTATCACCATTTTCTCAGTTTCTTGTTACTTCCTGCTGCACCAAGTCTAGCCCTAGTCACTAGCCCGCTAAAGGTCTTCAACTTCCAAACTCTAAAAGCACTGATCTGCTTACTAAAGAGCCAGGAAAGAAACAGAATGATGAAAAGACTGTTAGCGTGCTTTGTTACCCCCAGAGCTCAGCAGTCTGGCCATTGTTAGCAGAGGCAGGTATCTGATGTCGTGCTGTACCAGCACTGCAGGTAGCCTCTGCAGGTGGTGCCTCCAGATTCAGCACAGTTTCTCATGCTAAGCTAAACTGTGGTTCTTGAATCCAGCCAGTGTGTGGATGGTCTTGTTCATTCATGGTTTTGAACTATCTTATAACGGATGGAAGGAAAGAGCAGGAAGCTGTACCTTCACCTGTATAAATTTCCATGCAACTGCACACTTTGGACTGGAAATGTAATTTCTTCTAGGTCCTATTTCTTGATCATCCTAAGAAGAAAATCCGTGACACACAAAAATACAAGCCTTTCAGACAGAGAGTCAAGGTAAGAAACCTGCAGAAAGGTGCAGCTCAGTTAACTGACTCTCGAGCTGCTAACTCCCAGCTGCCAGCTCGCTCCTGCACTTTCCCCTACCTGACCCCGTTCCTTCCTTCCTACTTGAAATAGGGATGCCTGCTTTTTGTCATTTGAAAACACTAATCCAGTTGAATGCTTATTTAGTGTTTGAAATATATCAGTAAGTTACTTAGTTCAGTACAGACACTACCAGTAATACCTGTGCACAAAATTCAGTGGCTCTCCCACTCTTTAGCACCTGCGTGTTCTTCATAATGCTTTTCTGGATAGCAAAATAAGACAGTACAGTTCTACTAACATTAAGGCTTATGTGATCTTAATAGTATCATTTCCATAGGGATACAAAAAACACCAGATGGCTTCAAGTTTCTGCTTAGACTGCAGAAGTAAGGGTTCAGATTATAGGGAGAAGTTTCGTAACTATATGCTCAGGTTTTCCTTTTCACAGCAAGACACCCCAAACATAAATCTTAGGGTTAGAGTAACGTACATAAAATCCTCTCAGCAGTGCATGCATAAATCTTGTAATTCGTTAATTATTCTTGACAGTTCACCAGGAGAAGTTGAGATGTTCTGTAGTTTATTGAGGAATACACTTAAACTAATATTTTTGTGTAAATACACACATATATATTTCAAGTAGTGTGAGACAGCATGATTCTATCTTTTCCATTTCTAGAATGCACGCCCATCATTGAAACTGCTCTGCGAGAGACTGCTAAATGTTCAAGTGCAGGCATCAGAGCACTGCTCGGTATGTATCTCATCAGAATGTACATTTTTGGGTAATTCAACAAGGTACCACACACTAGCTCTGGGATCTGGGTTCAATCCCAAATGCTGTGGCTTCATTCTAGCCTCTCAGGGAGAGTTAGCGAGCTCTGCTGGGACACCTGCATGCAGGAAGATTGCCGTCTAAGCTTGCTTACTGCTATGTGGCTCATACCACTTGGATTGTTCCCTTATTTTCATAAACTTCATTTGCACAAGTCAGCTGTATTTTGTTGAAATATTAGTTCTTTTTATTTTAAGATCCCCAGGAAAAAAGTGATTCTGAAGTACTGACTGCTTACCTTAAAAGCAGCATTCTGCACCATTGTACTGTGGCGGGCTGGATAAAATAGCATGAGAGCCCACTACTGACTCTCAGCAGTTAGTTCGTTTCGGTGGACAGGAGGATGTAATAAGAGGAATGAACTGAAAAAGCAGGGCAAATTGTGAGGGTATCTCCAAGATACTGTATCAAGAGTATTTTTTCATTATGGCTTTCCAAGTCACGATCAGCACGTGCATAGCCCTGTGGTGGGCCGTGCATTCTGAGCACATACTCACCCCTTTCCACTAGTCACAGAACCTAAATCTAGAAGGAGATTATGAAACGTTAATTGAAAGGATGTATTAAAATGATGGAAGATTTAGCTGCTTATTAACAATAATGTTCTTAATGTCAGCCGTGTTTCATTAAGCCTCCTGTTCTGTTGTCTTTTAGATTCAGGATGCACAAGCAGCTATGAGACTGTACACCTTAGAGAAAAAGAAATGGGAAGCTGCTATTAAGAACAAATCTAACAGCAAAACCCATAAAACTTGAATGATTCTACACTTCGTTTCTACTGCTTTCATGGCACATTGCAAGGCAAATTTAGAGAGGACTCAGAACTGACAGCAGCTACTTCATAAAATCAAAAGGCAATACTTCCTAACACGGCACGTGACTGCTGCCGCACAAGAATACCGCTAGCATCCCCTTTCCGGGTGGCACCTGTGCCTACTGCCATGTTTCAACAATACTTGTAGCAAATGCCTGCATTTGTGAAGAACTTGATCAGTTCCACTTCTGCAAAGGAAATATACACTGAATATGTAAAACAGTGTTTTTAAATTACGACAGATGAAGAAGAAACTGTCATTGCTTTGCTGAAACTCCCAAGACTAAAATCTTTATTTCAAATATTTTAAAGTCTACAAAGTAAGGTGAATTCTTAGTTATTGCTGTTAGTCTCACAGTTGTGGTACCTAAATCAACAATAACTGTTTATAGACTATTAACGGCCCAATATTCATACTTCTGGTGAGAAAAATCTTCTAAAATATTTCTGGAGGTTCCAAGCTTTTATGTCCGTACCAGAAGTGTGCAAGACTTGTTCTTATACAAAAAGTTCTTCTTTTACTTCTGCAGTTTCAAAAGCGTTGGATCCACAAGGGTCATTATCTCCTGGAGAGAAATGTGAGAATTGTCAAAATACAAGATTACCTTCTTGTTTCACTGATTTTTATATTCCTTTTTATTAATAAAACCACTGTATTTAACTTAGGCCTTTAAAGGGAGTGGTGTTTTAAACATATGTGGGGTCTGATTCTGCAAAATCCAAAGCAGCTGTAATTACCAGACTGAACGCCAATGCTGTGATTTAAAGAATCTAAATGGATACTGGAAGGTAACAAGGAATGGGGTTTGGAGATTTAGCAGTTGCATGTCGCACACTCTGTTGCCAGGAACGAGAGTGGTCTGGTCTTGTCTGTCAGTCAACAGGACTCAAGGAGCAACAAATCACGTTTACAACAAAAGAGGGAGCTTTCTTCTCTTTTGTAATTGTTTTTTTCTGCACCACCTTACAGCTGCAGTGGTCATTACAGTGGTGCGGGCAACGCCTGCAGGAGACACCGGGGGACGAGTTTGCCTGTAACTGTCTCAGGCAAATTGTGTAAGCAGCTAAACGCAGAACTTCACAGAGCAAAATAAGACTACCCAGTTTTATTAGTTTGATAAACTTCTAATTACTGGTTTCTTGACAGCAAGCCATTGCAAAGGAAGTATTAGAGTAACACCTTAAATGGCTTGAATAACTTTGCTGTTTCAGGTGTTTCACCAGTTATGGTTTTTTCAGTATGACTACTCGGAATTTATTAAGTTAAATCTTCAGGCAAACTGTTACAA
Organism: Phalacrocorax carbo; assembly: GCF_963921805.1. NCBI lineage: Eukaryota > Metazoa > Chordata > Aves > Suliformes > Phalacrocoracidae > Phalacrocorax > Phalacrocorax carbo. Next base: position 4,956,571 of record NC_087530.1, read on the forward strand.
GGGTTTTGTTGCGTTTGTTGTTTGCCTTTTTTTAAGGATGTCACTTATAAAGCAAAAATAATTGGATGTAATATACTTTATTCCCATAAACTTTAGCCTGTTTTAGTACAAAGAATGTAGGAAATTAATGCAATGCAATGTTGCAAGAGACCAGAACATAGTTTTTAAAAGTTACAGCATAAAACAAGGAAAAAGAGCTTCCAGCTACTTGTCAGTAGTTAGTAATATTTTTTACAAACTCACTCTCCATCCTGCATACACAGAATTCTGTGAATTTCTGCACTATGTAATTCCAGCTATTTGAGAATGCTAAAATCCATAAGCAGAAATAATGCACTAAGCATCCACCTTGTATTATCACAGTGACTTCTACATACCACGCTAGATGGAAAACGGTTTTTTATTTCAAACAGCAGTTCTTCCATCTTCTGGGACAGCATATCCAGCACAACATCATCTGTAGTGTAAATGAACAGGATAATGTAAGGTTACAACTGCCAATGGTTTCAGCAGGAGCTAAAAGAGAGCAGGGAGGAGACATCTACACAAACAGAAGGCAAGATATAAGATGAAGTTATAACATCAGAGGGGCATTTATAATTATCCAAGAGCAGGTGGGATGACCTCTCAGTTCCAATTCATCCTCCCTTCTCAGATATATAGGAAGTCTTTCCTGAGAGCAACTAACACATCCCTGAGCAGCTGCTGTTATGGTTTTCTTAACATTCTTTTGGGAGTTGGGGAGAGGAAGAGACTTGACAAACACCACCACCATCTCACCATACTGAACCATCTCGTTAACCAGCACACAGATACTTTCCACCACTTCTGGATCATCAAAGTGAAGGTTGTAGGCATCTTTGATCAGGTTTATTCCACTGCCTTTTGAATCCGTTATAAATCTCAAAGCTGATATTTCTGAAAGGGAGACAAACACTGCTGGGCTAATTGGTAGCTGCGGACTGCATTATCTTCCAGTCCCCTGCTCCAGCTAGCACGTGTAATATTTTTCCAGGAAGTCATGTCTATATTTTCAGCCTTCCTAAAAGCTATTCTGAAGCGTATTTGGGCAACAAGTAGAAGACCTGATATGCAGCCAACACTGTCATGCATGGCAGAAGTGATGTTCTTGTGTTTACTGTTGTCACACTGATGGAGCTCTACCCATTTACACAGTTCAAACAACTTCATTTGTTTAATGGATCAGACTGTGCTGATCTAATACTTCTCATACAGGCATGCTGGGTCCATGGGAAGAAAAAAAATTGCACGTCCAGTTTCACTATTTCCTCTTCTAGTCCTGCAAGAAAGGATTAACTCGGGAGGGCAGACGCCAATCCCAACCCCACTGTGAACTCTTGAACTATGCGGAAACATCCATTTCTGAGCTGATTTGCATTTAATTTTAAAAAATTGCTGACTGTTACCAGATTGCCTTAGAAGGCTTGCTAATGCCAGGCACGCATTCTTCACCAGCACTGGTCTTTCTAGATTCATCCTGAGCGCATCCAGCAGAAGCACTGTTGTGGGCTCATAATCATTTTCTGTTAAGCAGCCTTTAAGAAAAAAAAAAAACAAAAAACACACAAAACCCCAAAACTTTAACATACTCAAAAGCATTTAACACACTCACCAGCGTTTCAACTTCTGCCTACTGTTTCTGAAATTACTTCTTAATTATGCAGTAACAGATACAAAGAAAGCATGTGAAAACCTGTACTGCAGTAAAAAAGGCCCTATAAAATCTTACAATGAGTTGATCCAGGGGTCTAGGAGAGATTACTGATACATCTTCTATACGTCAAGATTCCCTTTCATTCTCCAAGCCAAAAAGGCATGGAGAATCCTGAATACTCTACCTAGTCTGCTGGTGCGTACTAGGAACAAGATTGCTTAGGGTGTTTTACTCAGCAGTTCCTAGTGGAACGATGGCATAAGCACAGCGTGGTAGGTTAAAGTTTGGCAATATTCTTGCATAAGGAAGACATAAGACAAAGTAGTACTGCAAGGATGTGTTCCTAGTGCACATGACAATGAAAGAGGTGTGTTTAGTTTTTTGATCTGAAATATTGTTCCCCATTTACAAAGCAAATGGCGTAAAAACAAGCCTCCCAGCCCATGCTGCACAACACTAATGCTGTGTTCAAAGCAGTAACACGAACGGGATTCTTGGTCTTAAGAGATAAGCCAGAGAACGCTCTGCACAACATGGGTTGTTGTAGCTGCCCATTATTACAGTAACCATCAGCAGTATCTAATAAAATTGCTCAGCTCATCAAAAATAGCTTCATTAGGGAGCGTTATAGAGCAAGTGCAGGGAAGACTGGTTAAGAGAGGATGCAAGTTTCTAACTCTGCTGCCATCTGCAGAGCCTGCTAAGGCCAAGCAGCCTGTGGTTCAGGAATCACCACTGACAGACATGTTTGGCATACTAACCTTTTCCATACATAAGGGACAAGAAGGCTGGGAAAACACACCTTGAAGTGACAATGCCCACAGAGCCGAGCAAGCAGACTCCGTAACTGTTCCATTCTGGAGGTGCTCTTGAAGGACCACAGAGATAACAGGGACTCCACTTTTCAGCAATGCTTGGTCTACATTTTTCTCTGAATTACCATAACAAAAAGGAAATGCATCAAGCAGAGTTATTTAATCAAGTAATAATATCATAAGGACATCGTATGTCAAATTATATGTTAAAACCTTATGGGCAATGGCACTGGGGTAATGCAACATTATTTCAGTATGGACAACAGCAGAGGGAAGGAATTTAAAATGTACAAAACCAAATCAAATTTTACAGGACTAATAAATAGTAATATTTATTTCAGAAATCTGAACTTCTCCAGGAACTAATTTTCTTTGCCATTGAAATTATACAGGGGGATCAGAACAAGAAATCTCAAAAAGTAACCACCTTTTTGACAGAACAGTCTGCAGGATGGATATTTAGCTGGTCACGTACATCAAATGGGTGGTTTGTTGCACAGAGGGAATAAACCGCACCAAGTCCAATTGTGCACATTCTGTGCTCTCAGCCTTCCTTGATGATTAGAACACCACACACCTATACAAGAACATGTCACAAACAAATCCCCTAAAAAACCTCCCAGCGTGGTGTCACAAGAAGGGGTCAGCGCAAGCAATCGCCCATGGCTCTCCAACTCTGTGGGATGATGCTGGTTTAGTTCTAAGGCAACGGGAAGAGTACACTTGCCACCTTGCCAATCACACTTCTTTTGGAAAAGCAAGTCTCTAGGAGACGTCCAACTCAAGATTTAGCCCAGCACTGCCAAGAGAAGTGTGACGCAAAGAAATAAGATGCTAGTAATTCGAAATGCTATTCTGATACCTAATCTAATATGCTGTTTGCACCGCACTCCCCTCTGCTAAGGCCAGAGCAAAACCACATGAATGGCAAACCAGAAACCGCGTTTCTGACGGTGCGTTCGTAAGCCACGTCTTGGCCTAAACAGTGAAGATTTGACTTGATGGGTTATCACAAAAAGGGTTGCTAAAAAGTGTGCATTAGTTTTTTGTTTTCTCATTTATCTCTGGATCACTTAATGCTATTCCAATAGTGCCGCCGAGGCATCTCCCCAGAATGGGGGAAAAGAAAAATCCAGTCCCAGCAACAGGAACATCTGAACTGAATTAGACACGATACCTGCTGCCTTTCAGTCACATGAGTCTAGGCACAATACCTGCTGTGTTCTACTTACCACTCGCAGCCAAGCTCCAGAGAGCTCCACAGCAAGAGAGGCAGATCTTTTCATTATGATAAAAATTTCTTAAAATTGACAGAAGGTCTGGAATTACTCCAACTTTCCTTAGATTCTCTGCAGCAACTTCTGAAAAACAGAAATTCTATAGAATCCAGTATTTTTGTCCCACTCACTGTCCTCGCAACACACAGCACTACTAACCATGTTTAAACAGCGATAAAGCAGTTACATGATACCATCAGCTGGACAAAAGAAGGCAAGAAAACAGACTGAATTCTGTAACAAGATGCACTTACGCATAGTGTTTAGCACAAATGACCCTTACAAACGGATGTTTGGCCATCCTTTTTCCCTACAGATCTGAAATTTACGGAGCAGGAAAAGAACCGAGATGGTATAAACTACCACTTTTCAAATGTCTGCAATTTAGCAATTCAATATACCTCAGCTTCAGAGTTAGGAAGAGACATATAAAAATAGTTTGGTCTTAGATGGTAATTTCATTTGTACATGACACTTTGTAATTATTTTTTTTTTAAAGATTATCTCCTTGCTGCTAAATCCTTCTGTCACCATTTATAAAAACAGTCTTCTGATGACTGTTAAACTGACACTGGGAATAAGTAAGAAATACTATAAATATTTCACAATTACAGTCTCAGGAGAAAAATCAAAGTAGAGAAATTAGGTAGAATGGTTTCAGTTCAGCATTGGCGCAACCAAAAATAGAATCCAGGTTCTATGCCCTCATTTTCCCGAGCACTATTTGCACAGTTTATACTTGTTTCCAAAACAAGATTGAATACAGGACCACTCTGAAAGATACAATTCTGTAAGCACATGAAGCCTCAGCAGCATATCTTATACTTTCAGGCATATTACCTTGACAATATCTAGTCAATCTTACCAATATTACCACTATTAAACTAATACCTACAGACATCCACATCTCTCAGTGAAGTAATGAGTTCTGCATTATTTCTTGGATTAGATTATAAAAGTAGAAAAATAAGAATATTCCCCCAAAACTAACAAGGTGACCCACCACTGGCTGAAATCATCATCAATAATGTGCAGAGCAATGACAGTAACTCTTCATTTTCCGAGTGTTTTCTCACTGTCTCCGACAGAGAGCTGGTCACATTCTCACCCAGGGCCATCACCACATCCTGTTCTAGAGCTGTCAGAAGTAAATATTTGGACAGAACAAAGAGATTTCAGGGGCTTTGAATGAAGTCTGAACTCCCTGCTGCCATCATAAGTAAAACACTCAAGTAACAGCATTTCTTCTCATAGCAAATCCAAAAGTTACTTTAAATTTTCTTTTTCTGAAAAGCAGTTCTTCTGATTTTTAATGCTGTGTCATTGTCAGGTGTTATTGGGGTAAATCGCCAAGAAAATGACAGCAGGGACAACACAAGAGACCAAAAAGTATCCTGCAGTTCTATGCTTTGAAATTCAAACATCAGAGCACTGAGAGTCTCTTATTTATATACTCTAGCAACAATCTACATAACATGAAAACAAACTTGGTAGCCTAAGATCAGTAGCCTGTATTTAAAATTAACACTAACCCAGGATTAATGTGTGCTAGTCCTGGAGAAAGTCCAGGAGAATCCAGACTCTTATTAAAGCTGGTTAAATTCCTCTATTACTTTAAATTTAATCCCCTAAAATCATTACTGAACCCTTTTCAAACCTTATCTGCTACATCTAGCTTTACAAGAGATAGGCTGTATTACCCAGCATAAGTCAGAAGTCTCATAACTGTACCTTGACTAAAGATTTCAAGCAATAAACTGCAACCATCTACTTGTAACTTGAGAGAATCTACATGAGTCTTCATGGCAAAAGTGATCAATTCTGTGAATGTCAGCAGGTAGGGCAAGGCTGTGGGGAAAAGAAATGAGACAGCGCTCAGTTACACAGTCAGTTGCTTAGAATGCTCAGTGGGTATCTATGCTCCGAAACGCAAGAGTTCCAGTTTCAAATAAATTGGAGTCCCTATGGATGATGTGATACAGCAGAACAACATTCTTGAATGAAAGAGAACAAAACGCAAGTAAAGATGGAACAATACAGACTGAATTCTGTGGTCTCTATGGGAAACGTCTCGTATTGACAGCTGCAAGGCTACGCAAGCCAAGTGTAACCAGCACGTCCCTCATTAAGTCACGCTGGCACAGTTCAGTGGTCACGTAGCAAGTCGTGGGGTAGAATATTCTGCATGAGCCCCAAACCATGCTTTTCAGAACCTGTGGAGGAAAGTATTTCACCAGGTCTTCTAGTTCTAGGAAGACTGAGCTTTTGGAATAGGTAATACAGCTTTTCAGTGAGCCCACAAATATATGGAAAAACGTTGGGGAAACCTGGATGATTTTTAGGGATCCGTTTTGAGCACCCTCAAAGATGCGAGCATCAGTCACGGCACGCTGTGGTGCAGAAGGGCCAAACCAGTCAGTCAGATGCGCACACAGCCTTGTATTGCTGCAATAGGTTTGAATGAGAAATCACGAAGATCCCTTCTTTTTGTTATTTATAACCAAAGCCCGCTGTATTACTGAGGAAAGATCTATTCAGTAACAGAGTTGAAGATATAGGGAACCCTAAGGAAAACAAGTTATTCTTTTTCCTTATTGGTTACAGATAGGAACACCCCTGTGTTTTAACATCGTAAGCCAATGCCAGCACTGTAATGCTATCCCTATCAAATGGCAGCACATTTTATAACTGAGTTAACGTGGCGTTTTGAAAAATATTATACTTGATCTGAAAGGTTAGTCTGAAAAATGTGCAGATTCTGGGAGAAAATAGTCTTTACTCACGCAGCTTTACTAGACACACCAAAACTAGACACGTCTAACCGCCTTCTGCTCTATCAGTCTTACAGCCCTAGGCATTACCCCCAGGTTACCCCAACGTGGATACGAATTACCTTCTTCTAACGTCAGTTTGCCAATTCACCTTTGCTGCCAAATAAAATATCACTAAGGGGTTTTTTTTCCAGTGCCCTTTTTTCCAATCCAGTAAAACACCTCTGCTCTTCAACAAAAGCACTTCCAAAACAAGCACCAACACAATCTCATCAACTAATGGCCTACTCCAGAATGTTCCAAAAACAAGAAACAGGAAGACAGCAATGTCATTCTCATTTCTTGTCATGAGAATTCTTTCCTCTTCCTATTATCTCAAAATTTAAGGAAAGAGCAGAATAAATAAATTAATAAAATAGTGCCTTACCACTTTTATCTCTTACAAAGCTGGCAAGGTGTTGAATGGCTTTAGCCTGTGCTTCTTCTATATCCCAGAAAGCCTGCATGAATTCTGCATAAAGCAAAAAAAAAGTCTTCTATACAATACAAACAGTTATGAAAAGCATTCACATTTTCTCTATTTTGTTAATTGATATCAATGAAAATAATGTAATGTGTGATTGTTGAAGAGAGAAAAAAACTTTTCCCCTGAGGCATCAAACATTTAAATATTACAAAGTGTTATAATTCACCTCTATAATCTGTGTATTTGGCATGATACATTTTGGGGACCTGTTTGGAATATTAATTTGGAGCAGGGAGAGGGGCTTTAAATGCATTATTCTTACAGCCTTTTCAGAATAAGAGAATATCTTCCTTCCTTAGACAGAAAATAACAGAACAGCTCCTTTATTGGCATAAATTGGCAAACATGTTAGAACGCAGACAAAGTGAGTGGGGCTCCCCAATTTTCCAAGGAACAACCTCTGACCCCATTTAACTTCTGCAGTAGGTATGGCTGGTGATCTTATGAGGTTATAGGAAAGGCTGTATAGTAATCCTTCCTCCAAATAGCACCCCATTTTATTTCAAGTAAAATGAATGTCCAATAATTCATTTTCAAGTAGAATATATGCTGACTGGAAAACATGTGGGTTTATTTCCTATGAAAATCACCATTATATTAATCTTATTTTCCTTATTACCTAGAACACTTTCGATTCCTCCCTCAAGGAGCACATCTATTATTTTGGAAGGCAAAGACTTTTTCACATTTACTAAAGAGGCACCAGCAACAGTCAGGCATTCCCTAATAAATGGAACATCAGTCAGATCCCTAGAATTACGAGAGACAAAAGCAGGACCAAAAGTTAGAACTGGTTATAAAAAAAATATGCTACAGGATTTTGTTTCATTTTGATATAAAAAAGCTAACAATACTTCTTTGAAGACTTGATTATTTTTCACAGGACTTACACAATTTACTTCAAAACAGCTAATGAAAGAGCATACACTGAGCGAGCCATGCGTAGGCTTCAAGTTAATGGCTTGTAAAATCATGTATAACATGACTTTATAATGTCACTCTTGAAAAAAGGACACTTAGCCATATCAGAACGCCCACTTCTGAATGGACACCACCTCTTTGACTTCAATAACTCAGTTTGTCGAGGCAATAAGGTCAGCAACTTTGACTCAGTCTCTTTCAAACAGTAGCTAACGTTCCCAACTTTGCAAAGGTAGGTGGGGTTTAGGACAAATAATAATGAAGGGAAAGCATCCAGAACTCACTTTGCTGTGGGTCTCATGCTGGGCTGAATCTGTAGCATCATAAATAAAACTGGAAATAATGGCAAAGAGCTGTTATCTCCATTTTGCATCAGTGTCAGAACTCCCTCAAGACAGCTGGTATCCTGTCTAATATCCTGCAGTAATGAAGTTATCTCTTCTGCCTGTAAAGAGTATAGTATCAGAAGAGCTTTCACGCACTCATTTACAGATATCCCAGTGGGCCAATGACATTTTAAATCTATAATGAAACCTTATTACATACATTCAGAACAAAGCAGGTCGTCATGTCAAGTAGAATACAGCCTAGAGACCAGATGTCAGATTTCTCAGTAAAAGAAAAACCAAATGTTTCTGGAGCCATCCAAGACTTGCTATCTGTTGAAATAAGAATCATATGACAATGTTGCTGGCACTGTACTATACACAGTTTTTGCTTGCATGTCATAGAATCACAGAATCATTAAGGTTGGAAAAGACTGAACCACAGGCAATTGTTTTATGCCTAAAAATAATTTAGAGATATTCTGCAGAGATTAGACTTTTTTTTTTACCGGTGATATGCCGCAAAAGACTAAGAAACACACTATAACTAATAAACCATTTTCTAAGATGTTACTGCATATATATCAAGCTAAAAAGGATTCCAACTGTATCTGTTGCAGAGTCCTGAGAATCAGACATAACTATAGTTTTCAGCTGTGAACACAATTAATGCTGCAGGCAACTGCCTGTGAATATCCTAGTCATACTTTAGAAGACAGATAGCATAATGCAGAGAAGGGGGAAGGAAGTCAATTCTTATTTCTTTGCCCAATTTTTCTCTGCGGATTAAAAATATTCACCGTAACTGCATCTTTTAAAAATAAAGTAAAAAAATGTAAAACAAATGTCTACTTTCTTCCACTCTTATTTTCCATTTCATCTCATCTGTCATAAGTGTTTCTGTACTGAAGTCACTAAGCATGAAGGATGCTTCACCAGTCACAAGAATGTTTGATGGCTTGAGATTTCTGCAACAGAAATATTTTCTGTCAGCCTATGAAATCAGAGTTTAACGATCTATAACTACAGGTTCCTAGCACCTTTACACATCAGAAGGTTTGGGGTTTTCTGGGAGGAGGGTGGGTGGGGTGGTGGTGAGGGTTTGGGTTTTTTATATATACAAGTGATAATCAACTGAAATACAATTACTTTCTCCTTTTACTGTGAAGTGCTTTAAAATTTGTGATTGCAACAGATTTACCTGAACACAGAATACAACGGTTGTCTCTTATTTCAGATACAGAAAGCATACCTTGCCCATCACAGCCACCAAAATGTAAGCACTAACAGAGATGGTCAATATTCTAATATTAACATTCGAATTTTAGCACATTCAAGAAAACAGAGAGAACGCCTCATTCAAACAAATAATTCTAGACAAAACTCAAGAAACAGATGACTTCAGAAGTCACAGAAAACTAATCTATACGTGAAGCCCAGAATTTCTAACCCCCGCTCTCCCTTTTGAACAGTAAAATCCACTGCCTCTAAGTGAACAGCTGTGCTGAACCAACAGTCACTGCAGAGGACAATGACCTATCAGACAAAAAGAACAAGATTTCTACTCACCTGTGGAAAATACTCCGTTTGTGTATATAAAGCAAAGCATCTACCATCTGTCCCAGGAACTTCAGAATCACCTGTCGAGGGGAATAGACACAAAAGTGTAAGATAACCACAATTAACTTCCAAATAGCTTCCAAAACCACCCTTCAGTGAAACACTGTGCTTTGAAGACTTTGGGGTGACTTTGGGAAAGAGGGACAACAGAGGAAGAAACATAAAAGCAGTGAGACTCTGTTAGTTCAACCAGATGCCTCTTCTGTACTTTTTACCATGTCTGTTATTTTTTCTGATCTCTGCCTTTTTTCCTTGATTACTGATGAAAGATCTCCTTGGCCCGAGTGCTGCATTACCAGACAAAGGAACAGAGATGATATCTGTAATAAAACATTACAGCAAAATTGTCTAGTCATTTGCAGGTAATAACATATCCAGTAAGAAAGATAAAACTGAGCACTTGGACAAACAGCTGGGTGCAATGTTCACCAATACCAAGGTGTTCTGAGATGATTTATCTCTCAGAGGAGACAATGTTTACTTTCTTTTATTAAAAATACAGCATATTTGTTGCTTTTTTGATTAAAAAAAACCAAAAAAACCCCACAAAAAACCCAAACCAAACATTATCATGCATCTTATCTGAAGCCACATGGGACAATTCAAGTCAAACATACATCCATAAAATAAACACAAATTTTGCCTGAGCACTGAATAAAATCTGCAAATAAACAAGTCAGGGCTTTCAGCTTCCTACAGCCTCCTGTAAAGGGGTTTTCATGCAGGCATGAAAATCAGTATTGCACACTGATTCACATCAGAATCTGTGAGTCAGCATACAATACTGCCATGTGATGGACTCCAATCCATGTATCTTCACAGCTTTTCAGCACGTTTATTCAGGAGTTAAAAAAGCAGGCTGGTTTCAAATCAGATAACCTTTCTTTAGCATCTCACACCGATGACCCCAAATTTAAACCTGCAAAAATGCTTACATGCCTACAATGTTAACCACGTGTTCCAGTTTAACGAATTGTATTTCATTCTCACCTCATTATCCCAAGTCACAAACACTTCCTTGTAAGCACAGATGTTTGAATGATGAAGTTTTAGCAAATCCATTGCCTGCACAGAATGAAAAATACAGAGCTCTCTATAGCTACACAGACCTTCCCACTTAATAGGACCTTAATAATACCCTAAGCCAGTCCCTGACTTGTTCATGTCATGTCTGATCAAATTCTTTCGTTGTGCAAGCTCTGTTAATATATTTGCACACACAGTGTCAAGTTAAGGAAGACATTTCAGTAAGACTCTACTCAATGTAATGCTGTAACAGCCTTGCGAGATTCAAGGATATAAACTATTCTTGGGGAGAAACAACCCCCTTCAGTTCCTAACATCCAAACCTGAAAACGCAGAATGTGAAAGTCAAGACGATTTTTCTAGCATAGCCATTATTTCCGTTAACCCCTATGCAAGCTTGGACCACAGAAAATATGATGACACTAGTGAGATGCTTATCTCCTTGAACTTGGTTTCTGTGTAAGGCTCTAACAATTACCAACTACTTCAGCAAATTTGCTGATGATGTGAAGGTAAAAAGAATTCAACTTACTCTCCTATAGCTGAGTTTGTGGCTGTGTAGACACGACAGAAAAACTAACAGCCATGCTACCAGCTGGCACAACTGCATGTATTTCGGTAGACAGGGACATCAGCAGAAAATTGGATCAACCTTTATCAGTAAAGCCAGCGTTGGTGCATAAAGAGGTCACCTCTCTTGAGTAGGATGAAGCATCTGTACAGACATGTATTCTCACTCATTTTCAACTGCAGGTGTCACGCATGCTGGACAGTGAGACTAATCCATTACTTCACATATTTTGTTGAAACAAATTTTGGTACTTTAATAATATTTCTGATGTTCCTTCTCATTTGAGACATTGAAACAAGTTTGCACCAAAAAAAAAGTACAACCAAGGAGGAAAACCCATCCAATCATTCACATCAGAACATGTCCAGCTCTGAGTAATAAAAATATAATGAAACATGTTAACCAGAAATTGAGTTCTTAATAATAAGATATAAACAGACCAAGGTTCTTCTTCAGCTTGAAGGCCAAAGGATGAGCTTTGGTCTTTGTCTTTCAGCACAAAACAAATATTAACCCTGAAAAAGGACTATCCTCTGAGAGCAGCTTGCATTTAAATCTATATACTCCAATGTAGGAACTAACTAAACTGCCTGAACTAAAGCAGAGGGCAGGAAGAACACCCATCAGATAGTCCTACATGATTTACATCTTGTCTATTTACTTAGTTAATCCTTGTAGATAAAAGACTTTGGTCTTTGTAAGTGTAATAGTAAAGAAAAACTGCACTGATACCTCCTTCAAGGCCTCATTTGCTTGCTTTTCTTCAATGCATTCAACCTGCACCAAACAAAAGACGAGATTATAACATAGAGACAGGTGAACCTTAAGCCAGAACATCCTTGCCAAGATGACCGGAGCTGCCAGTTGCGTATGAATTGGCATAAATTTTCAATGAGAACTCCAATCTGTAATGTTTGGAGCAGTCTTGTTGGGAGATGGCCAGAAATGAGTCTGCATTCTTCTCCTGCACTGTCAAAGAAGCAGTAAGCTAAGGTGAAAACACACTGGATGGACCTAAACAGGTGGCTCCCTTTTCCCCACTTTTAACCTCAGTATTTTAGTAAACTGATCTGAATCTTCCGGTTTCCAAAACAGCAGCACAGTAAGATGTAAGACTACTCCTACCCAGCAGCCAAGCTGCCCAACATGTTTGTCTCTGTTACTATCAGAGGGGGCCATGGAGATGGCAAACACGCCAATGTTTTCTCGTTTTCTTAGCAACCACCTTCTCACCTGCTTCAGAACATATTTCTTCTCTGCACCCTTTTCTGTTTTCAATTCAACTACCAGCATAGTGCCCAGCGCCCCAGGCTGGAGCTGCTCCAGCACCTGCAGGGCGGAGGAGGGATGTTGATGCACTTGCTCAGCTGGAAGGGGGAGACCCACCGAGGCAGAAAGCCCCTTCAAACCACCCCCCCAGACACCCTCCCCACAGCGCACACCTCCAGCTCCCCGCGGCAGGACCACAAGCACCCCCCTCTGCACCCCAACTGTCGAGGGGCACAGACCTCCCCTCCCCTCCAGGACATTCCCCCTCCCTTCCCCGCTGCCGAGCGGAACACCCCCATCTCCCCAGGGTCCCCCCACACCACAGCACTTCCCTCCCTGCGACCACCTAAGCCCCTTCCTCAGTGCCACCCCCCGCAGGGCCGCCACCCCCCCCCCACCCCGCTCCCTCCCCACGGTCACGTACCACCCCCGGGGTGCCCACACCCCCTCCCCAAGGCCACACATCCCTCCCCAGGGCCACCGACACCACCCACAAGGCTGCAGCCACCCCCTTCCCGCGGGGCAGGGCCTGACCCTTCGGGAAACACCTCGTATTTCTCCATGGCGGGGCAGGGCCCGGCCCCCCGCTGAGGCGGGACGGGCGGTGGGTGCGGAGAGACCCCGAGCGAGGGCGGCCCCTCAGCCGTTAGCAGCCCAGCAGGGCGGGGGCGCCTCTCCTTAGGCTAGGCTTTCCAACTGAGAAAGTGCCGTTACACCCCGCGGGCAGGAGCAGAACCGCGGAGCCACCACAGAGGCCAGCCCTACACCCACCATTGCCCCCACCCTTACGGGCGTTTCCGCACCATCGCGGTCCCTTTAAGTGCGCGGGTGGGCGGGGCGGAGCTGCCCCGCCCACCCGGGGTCACCTCCCCGCCCCGCCCGCCCCGGCGCTGCTGCCCGCGCGGCGCCTTTAAGGCCTGGCCTACGTGGCAGCAGCACCCGAGCGGCGGCGCGGCCCGGCCCGGCGCTCCCTCCTCCCCCTCCCGCCCTTCCCGCCGCCGTCTGTGAGAGCCAGGCCGGGCCCCGGGCGCGCAGCAGCCGGCAGCACCCGCCTCCCGCCGCCATGGGCCAGAACGATATCATGAACACCGCTGAGGACTTCGCGGACCAGGTGGGTGCCCGCCTTCCTCCTCATCCTCGTCCGCCCGGGCGGCCTTTGTGCGCCGGGCCGCTCTCCTCAGGCGCTGTGAGGGGACGCCTCGGCGAGCCCTGCGCTGGGGGGAGGTTAGGCCGCCGCCCTGAGGGGCCCAGTTGGGCCGCGCCTGGGCAGGCCGGGATGGCGGCGGCGGCCTGGTGTGGGGGCCTGCCCCTCTGGCGGGGCTGGGGGGGCCCGGCTGCCCCCTGCCCTTATGCGAGCTCTGGGGCCGCCTCTACAGTCGAGCTCTGCCTGGAAGCGAATAAATGGAAGGAGAGCAGGAGAGGCTGCTCTCGTCTGCTTGCAAAGCTGCCTGGGCTGGGAAATAGGGCGTAAAGGGGTGCGGGAAACTGGGGTGGGGTGATAGTGACAGGAAAGCAAAAAAAAATCTAAACCCTGGCTGATATCCAGAACCCCAAACTGGATGAGGTTTGCTAACACCATAGTGCTGCGGTTGGAACTGGGGCAAAAGGGAAGCAAACAAGTTGATGTTGTCCTGTAATTCTTTTTTACGTTTATTTCAGTGGAGGAGGCCCTAACAGATTTCTCTGTCAAATAGAAGTTTGTGATCTCTTATTATATGTGAGAGCAGGAATAATTTGAGTGTAAGTAGTTGATCTGCTGGTGATGGTGTTAGAAAGATCTTCGCTGTCATGGTGATTCACCTAATTGAAAATATGAGGCAGCAAATAATCATATTTAGTGAGTTCTCTGGAGAATCTTTTTCTGCCCGCTTCTACAACTCCGATAGCTGAGGCAGTGTGAGTTGTGTGGTGCACGATAACACGTCACAGCTGAGGGGGCTGTGCTGCCTCCGTGTCTTCAACTGAGTTTCACTGGGAAAACCTGTTCTGCGCTTCCTCCCCACCCCCAGATTGAAGACTCTTTTTAGAGACAGAGCTTCTTACGGTGTGTGGAGTATTCAGTTTAAGGGGTGTCTGGGTTATCTTCGTCATCCTCTGTTTACCTTCTCCTCTTTCTCCTTTTAGAGGAGAAACTAAACTATCACTATACTGTTGAAATTACTTGCCAAAATTTACTACACTTGTCCTGACCTTTTTATAACACCTCTCTATTTATTCCTCTATGACTTTTTATAGATGTGTCTAACACCCCTTTTTTCATACTACTGAAAGCTCTTTTGTCCAGCTAAAATGTAGTTTGCTTCCTCCTGAAGTGAGTTTTAAATGGCCCAACTTTATTTGTGCTTTGCCACATTCTATTTAAAGATGAGCCTTTCCTTTAGCTGCGGAGTTTGGAGTGTTTGCATACACTTAGCCATCAGATTGCAAAACAATTTTTATGGCTTTCCAAGTAACAAACTCCTTTGGTAATTCTGTTTCCAAGTAGATGCCTTGTAGCTCAATCGGGTACTTTCAGTGCTGTATGTGCTGCTAAAACTTGCTATCACACCAGTGTAGGAGTGGAGAGATTTACTAAACAATAACCTTTGGTATATATTGCAAAGATAACACTTGACATTATGGAAACTGTGAGTTCATCTTGGATTGAAAAAATAATTGAACATTTGGACTGAAACTGTTAAAACTCCCCTTGCTGGAGGTGGAGGTAGTGAAGCTGGACAATGGCTGTTCTGGGAGCTGAATGCATTCTCACTGATAACCTTGTTTTCTCCACTCCCTGTACTAGTGTTCAAGACCTAATGAGCCTTAATTTCTGTAGCACAAAAGCCCTGTGGGAAAATGTTACAGCTACTTCTGTGGCTTATCAGTAAGCCCTGAATGTCTCATATAAAAGCAAGACTAATCTGTTCCTTAAATTCAAACAGTAAAGTTTAACTTTTCTCAAATACTGTAATTTCTCATTGAGTTAGCGAATTATGCTTTATATACTGAGATGCTCAGTAGTAACAAGTGGCTCTTAATCCAGAGGTGAACTAGTGCACTGAGGGCATGGTTTTACAAGGCAGCTGAGCTTGCCTGACAGTTAGCCATCAGTGAAGGGGGCTGTCCTACTTCTCCCAAGGCTACGTTCTGCTTCTCCCTCACACTAGCACTTCTCTGTCACTGGACCAGAGAGCTGAACTGGCAGGAAAAAAATGGAGGTTATTTTTTCTGTTGGTTCAATTATCTCATTGTTTAGGTCAGGTGAGCACCAATGCTGGTGGTGGGATCACTTGAGAGCTAGCCATTAGTTTAGCTTGGGTATAACATGAGTTTGTAGCCTGTGGGTGCGCAGTATGGCTGGTGAGCTGTTCTGCTCTGAGCTGTTAGCGCTTTCCAAGGACTGCAGCGGAGGCGGCAGCTGCTGGGTGGGTGTTGGGGGGTGGTCCTGTTGATTTCAGAGAAGGCAACTTGTTTGATATTGGGGAGGGTGGGAAAAGCTATTAAGGGTTCTTAAAATCTAGGTGATACACAGTGCAAGGAAATCAGGATATTTGTTCAGAAGGATGCCCAGCTACAGGCTTTATGGGTTGGTTTGGGTTTAAGCCCTATAACACCAGCCCAATGTTACTAATCAAATAACTTGCATACACAGAAGTTAAGCCCTATTTTAGTGATTCTTGTTAAAATATTGCATGCTGAGCCCTTCATTGCAGTCGTCATGTACTGCTGACTGGCATTATTGTACTGAAAATAGCTGTATCTGGGGCCTGTGCTGATCGTTTAGGGCTATAGAACTGGTTGTGTCCCCTCTGTAATCCCCATAAGACGGAGCAGGTCTCAAGCAACTTTTCTGGTGTCTGTAATAATCTTTAGGAATGTGGGTGCCTGGTATTTCTACTGTTCTGAAGCAAATTATGGACAAAAATGCAAGGAGACTATTGAGTCATTGTGCTGCAGTGAAAGGATTCTAAGGGAGAACCCGACTCTGGGGGTTTTATTTAATTTTCCGACATAGATGCTGATGCACGTTGTTCAGCTAATTCTAACATCTCTGTATCCTATTTTGCAGAAAACAGAAGGGAGAAGAAACAATTTCATTGTTAGTCTGAACTTTTTTGTGTTTTATATATAAAAAAAACCACCTGAATTTGGAAACTCTCTCGGTAACATAGTCACATCAGTGCAATAATCCTTTATCATTATAAGCCAAATAGCCTGTTCTGGTTAGGCTGGGAAAGAATCTTGCCATGAAGAGAGAGAGCAAAATGCAATACATGAGTAATAAATCCCATTTTCAGTATTTTATTAATAAATAGAGTTTGGAAAAAGGAATTGGTGTAAGACACACTTTAGGAGTGAAAAGCATTGTCATGAGAAATTAAAAACCTGATTAAGACCACTGGTGATGCTCTAGTGGGTCAGAGCTCTTTTCTTGCCTTTTGAAATAAGCGGGAAAGCCTCTGTTCCCAGTTTTCACAAATAACTTGTAGACACTAATTAGCCCTATGTGATGGATGTTACTGACCTCGTGGGTGGGAGCTTCTTGAGTGGATGTGTATGGGTTGGTGAAAGAAAGGAAGTGATTTTTGCCTCTGCCAGAGGATTGAGCATCGTTTGCCAGAAAGATCACTCGTGTCCCAGGCTGCTAGAGGTCTCTGTCCTCTCAGAACAAAGCAATCCCTTAAATTAATACAAGCTAGATATTTGGAATATGCCTTTATCAGAAGGTCTAGGCTAATAATGCTGTGCAGCCCCCAAGAGGGCTTTCTGCACGGATTAGCAGGCTGCTGTTCATCACCATGACCGTAACTTCCCTGATCTGAGAACACGTGTGTTCGCACACCGGAAAGGCTTCTGTGTTTGATCAGGATATACCTAGGTGACAGCAAAAGTTCCCAAGTCCTGGCTGTGTATTGGTCTTAAAATACCTGTAACTATGCTGTAGTATGTACACTTTGAACAAAATGAACTGGATTTGTAACAAATTTGAGACTGTTGGAGGTGGGATGTAGTTTAGAAAGCATAGCAAGAGTCAAAACAGAATCACTTTGTTACCTTTTGTTGGGCAGGCCTCTTCATGGGTTTGAATATTTCAAGACTCTGAAAAATGGGTTTTGAGCAGAGATTTGATTTAGGGATCTCTGGATGCTCTTGTGCATCTTTGCTTGTTAAATGAAGAGGAGCATTTAAATCTATTTTTGCCTTTCTAATCCTGTTAGAAGGGGAAGTGGCAACACAAAGCCCCTCTGGTGTATGCTAGTAAGTTGGCTGCCACCACAGAACCAGCTGTTCTTCTTTAAAATAGTTTTACTTTAGCATTTTGTTGTCTTTTCTCAAGATGTTTTGCCTCTTCCAAGGAGGCAGTATGCAGTAAGAACAGTTGATGCAAAGCCCATAGCAGAATGAGGCATCCAATTACTTGATGTCATGAGTTTAACACTGCCACCTTCATCAATCTCAACAGTTTTGTTTTGGCTTATATGTATTGTGCTTAGTGGAGCGTGCATTTCAAGTCCCAGGTCTTATTTGGATATGTTTATTAACTGCAGCTACCAAGTTTCCCATATGTGCTGCTTTTAGCTGTTAATCATAAAGGAAGTAGGAAGTGGTCTCAGGGTGCAGCATTTGGGCCACATGTTGTTAGTGATGTGTAGGGATGAAACCACAGTGTCTGGTGCTGTTAGTTCAGTCCCGCTTCTAGAGGTCTCTGTTCCTTACGTTACTCTGTCCTTAGTTAAGTTATGTAGGTGATTTATACTTGAATCCTCTAATCTTAAAATCACTTGATGTCTGTTATGTTCTCTTCTTGTGGTTGTCATGTAACTGTTTTCTTCCTTTCTCTTTGGATCTCCATGGCTAGTTGTTCTTCTGGCTTGGATTTTTGTGCATATAGCTGTTCCTGAAGCTTTTTTTACCTTAGGCTTGCTGTGTACAGGGATTTCACCTGGTGTGTAGCTACGTAACTGCAGCTACATGAGTTATGGATGTCCAAAGATGATGTGTGCCATAAGGCAGCTGCAGTGCTAAGCAACCTTAGGCTTCAGTCTTTCTGACTTGTCTTCAGCTGATTGGGTGTGCACACTCATGTTTAATAGATTAGCATTAAATTCTCTCTATATGCTGGGAGAACAGGTAAATGTTAAATGCCTTCTTGGCTGTTTCACCTGGACTGTTGGCAGTTGTTTCCCTTCGGGGAAGGGGAAGGTGAGATCAGCTCACTTGACCCACTTTGAAACAACAAAGAGGAGGCCTGGAGGCAAATATCCTCACTAACGTTTGATGCTTTTTTCAGCCTTTCCACAGCAGTGTGTTTTTTTTTTTTTTTGCTTTTCCTATAGATGCCCAATGCTTGTCCTCTTTCATGTCTTTCTAGACCAAAGTTGCCTCTTCTGCATCTTGACATGGCAGGCATACCATACAAACGGCTTTTGTACTATTTTTCCAGAACAATTTTATCCTTGGTATTCCTCAGTAAGTTTGCCCAAATGCACAGTGAAATCCAGGAGAGAAGCTGTAAACCAAGATGTGTGTCTCATTCAGTGACAAAGATCACAAATTTTCTTCTGACTCATTCACCGAACTGTTGACATGGCTTAAAAAAGCCTGAAGTGGCAGCCCTGAGTCAGAGTACAGCTGCGCAAAGAAGACCCTTGATTAACTTGAATCTTGACCCTTAGACTGTGGATGTATGCAGTACAGCTAGTGTAGTTTGTTCTGATATTAACTGTTTAATTAACTATCAAGCATGTTTGCTGGACTTTTTTTCTTGTAATAATCTTCAGTTACACAGTAAGCAAGGCTTGTCATTTGCATAGGATTTGGAACAGCCTTTAGTATTGACTCATTACTGTGGCAAGAATGAACTTCCAGCAATGGCTTTAGTCTCCTTTCTCCACACTTCCATATATCCTGAAAGCATGCAGGGCTGCCAGAACTGTAAAATAAAGATTCTGCCCAGAAAGAAACCAATCAGCTGTATTGTCTAACCTGAAGTCAATGTAAATACTGAATTATGAAAGAAAGGATTGTGTGCCTTTTTTGTCCATTTTTTTAGAATATAGTTCAGTGCTGCCTGGAAGACACCTGTACGCATGTGGCTTCCCCCACCCCTTTTTCATGCTCAAAGTATTCTAATGTTGCATGAACTGTATGAATCAATGTGCCTTACAACACATGGAACTTTGTGTGGGATAATGGGGTTTAGTTTAATGGCTCCCCATCCTATTTCTAGGGCAGGGATCTCTGCAGAGCCTGGTAGTTCTGTGTGAAGGCTTGTGGCATGGGCATTTACTTTCATAAGCGTCAACCTGCCCAAACTGCTCCTGTCTTCCGAAGGCAGAAACCTGCTGGATAATCTTGTAGCTAGTATTAGATTAAATTTACATTTGTTTCTTACTAAATTGCACTTGCTCAAACAGTAGCATACACCGACTCCAAACATGTCCTTCTAGTGATCTGGCAAAGCTGAACCTGTGTGTGAAATGAGCCAGCCCGCTGCTAGTTTGCATTCAGGGTGACAATGCAAACCCTGGCAGAAGTCTCCATTAAGTAATAACCAGTGCTGTTTAGGAAACTGCGTGACAGTTCAGCACTTGTCATAATCTAGACGCAGTAGGTTTTCCTGTGCACCTCAAAGTCCTATCGAGCGTGCTAGTCTAGACCCTGTTCAGCAATTCCATATTTGTTCCTTTATAATCATTGTAGAGCGAATTAACCACTAAGTTTTCAGGATGAAGGGGTACGTGGGACCAGATACATCTTGCATTCCTAAGAACTAAGGCTCAGCATCTGCTGCACAATGGTATAATTTCCTTTGAACTACTACACCGAGTTGTATATATCAATGCCTTTTTTCTTTCTGCAGAGGATGCTATTTTTAATGGAAGTAGAAACTGTCTATACTTGCATAGAGGATAGAGGGTGCAATTTCATGCAACAGCTACACTGATCTAACAGCTGCTGCTGCTACACAAGCACACGTGCTTTGCACTGTTGCTTTTCTGAGCTGTTAGAGGGAACTGGCTTGGCAGAAAGCTTATGAATGTTTTTTAAATTGTACAGAACTAGTCTTCTGTCAGCCTGACTCCCTGAATCAGTTTGTTACAGGGTGTTGAGTGCCTGAGCCTGTGGGTGGGAGCAGGATTGCCCTTTCAGCTTCTGGCTATCTGATAGTTGAGCTGTAACATGAAACCCTGAGGTAGATCAACTAAAACCAAGGTCAGCCCTCATCTAGGAAGAGCTCCATCAAAACACAGTTCGTAGTACGTAGAAAGGTGCTGCTGGATTCTGCTTTTCTCCAAGTCCTTGTCCAAAACGCTCTTTGGGTGGAGCATGACAACAGGTTTCCCTCACAGCTCCCAAGGGTTCTCAAACTGGAGTGGAGAAATTCATTAAATCCAAGTCCCAAGTGTGTGTTTCTCTAGATGTGGGTGACCCTGTGTGCATGAGAACTGCTGACCTCAGAGTCTGCAGAGTGCATGGATGTGTTATGCCTTGAGTGTCGCTTTGCCTTTCTTCCCTGCTAACGGTGCTGTCTGCCCACGCAGTTCCTGAGGGTGACGAAGCAGTACCTCCCTCACGTGGCCCGCCTGTGCCTGATCAGCACCTTCCTGGAGGATGGCATCCGCATGTGGTTCCAGTGGAGTGAACAGAGGGATTACATTGATGGCACGTGGAACTGTGGCTATTTCCTGGCCTCCATCTTTGTGTTCATAAATCTCTTCGGACAGCTGAGTAAGTGGCTCTAAGGCTGTTAAGGTGGATGCCAGAGCACTCCAGTGTGTCTGCCACCGTGGCTCATGTAAGCACGGATGCCTCACCGATTTCTTAATAGCCATTGACTGCTTAGAACTGATAGTACTACATGGGCTGAATGAAAAGAGCTTTTAATTCTGCTGCAGCCTTTCCTAGAAGTAGTCTTAGATAATTTCTTGCAACACACTACCTCTGAGTCAGAGATGCCAAGAATCCATTAGGACAATCTGTTCTCAATTCTGTATGTGCATCTACAAACACATACCACGCCCCCTGAATTCTCTACATGAAATATTCATATATTCTTAAACAGGGCAGTGTTAAGATTTTTCTCAGCCTGTTGTTTTTGAGTTTTAATCTCAATGGCAAAGCCTTATCCTGCAGTTGGTACCCTTGAGCTTGAGAGAGGTGCTTGTGTCAGACTTCCAAAGCCCAGGAATCAAAACAATCCCAGAAGCAGAGCTTCTCCATGTGCTAAGTAAACTTAGGGTATCAGAAATGGAGAGAAGTAAAAGTCTTCTCTGTTACGTTATGTCCCTCATCTTGATTGCTCTGCCAACTTTGTGTCTGGCGTTTTTTGCCCTCATATTTTTGCGTAGAGAGTCAGCTTAATGTAGTTAGCAGTCCTCATGTCAAAGTGGCAAAGGCTGTCATTGCTTTGTGACAGAAGACTTGACTTGAGGAAGAGTATGAAACAAAAGCTTTCAAGGAAAAGGAGCATGGCATGTTTGCCCTAACAGTTATCATGGATATATTTTTTTTTAAATGAGATGTTTCTTTTTTAACTTCTTTTAATGCTTTAACACTGATAGCTGCTGTACAGTGCTGTGTGTTGGGGACTGCATTCAGTGTGTCCTTACCCTTTGTAAAATAAAAGATACTTCTGGAACTATAAAATATTTTAAAATGCACTAAAACTTCTTGGTTCTCAAAACTGATTTGTGCCAATGTGCCATTAACATTTCCTGCCTGATGTTCTGTGGCACAGTTGAAAGAAATTGGAGTCTGCTCAGTTCAAAACAAGTTAGCATTCCTGCAGCATTTTTTCCTGTGCAAGCCAGAAGTGTAACTGTGTTCAATTTCCCCAACTCAGGCGGCTGTATCCTGGTGCTGAGTAGGAACTTTGTGCAATATGCCTGCTTTGGACTGTTTGGAATTATAGCATTACAGGTAGGAGGCTTAAGTCTTCAGCCCTTCTAAACCATATCTTTCAAATCTGCTTTCTTAGCCCCAGTACTACCAACATATTTAAATACAGCTCTCAACCTTGGAATTTTTCTCCACCCTGCCCTAGTGCCAGTCTTCAATGGCATTGAACTATTTTGCTGCTTCTGTTCTTCTGATGTGCCCAGTAGATACCTGGCTGTAACTGCAATTAGTCAGCTGGAGATGTTGAGTCCATACTTGACCAATTTAGCAGCAGTAACTTGCAATTTACCTCTATGTCAGTAATGTGTCAAATGTGGAACTTGCAGTGGCTTTGGCCTTCAGCACACAGAGGATCCTGGCTAGTAGCATCCTTCCTGTTCAAAACTAATGAATTTTTGTGGGGGCTAAAGCACAAGTAAAATTCTGGCTTCTATTCCATTTTACACTGACTCATCAAACCACATTGATGTAACCTACCTTGTTTCATTCAGTATAACATACTGCTGATGAACTTCTGCTATGGATAGTACAGGCTTGAGATTATAACATAAATTCAGAACTTCAGTGTAATTTATATGGTGTTTTAACCTGTTTTCTTCTTTGCCTAGACTATTGCATACAGCATTCTATGGGACCTGAAGTTCTTGATGAGGTATGTCTACCTCCTAAAGCTTTTATCGAAACAGAATGAAAACTGTTGTCTGTCACTGCCACTCTCTGACAGAGGAAATGATCTTTGTACATAGTATTTACGAGAAGGATTTTATAAATGATGCGTTTACATTAAACAAGAAATGACAGCACTTAAATCCGTACAGTCTGTGTTAAACCATAGATAGCAGGCTCAGTGTTGTAGAAAGGAAAGGCTAATCCTAACCCACTAGGATCTAAGTGCTTCTGGTACTAACCTCCTTGCTGAGAGCTCACAAATGACTGTCTAGACTGGATCACTGAGCTGCTATTATTTCCTAAATGGCTAAAATAGCAACTGTGCTTAAGCATGACTGAAGCCATTTTCCAAGAAAATTAAAGCACGTAGGTATTAGAATGGCTTCTGGGATTTTAAATCTGTAACACATTTTCAAAGTAGAAGGCAGGGCTCCTAAACATGAGCTTTGTGTCAAATCCTGAGTGATGGCTGGCTGGTACCTTTTCACCCCTCTCTGCCGAGGGGAGGGCAGAGGGCAGCACAGGAACTGTACTCTGGGCTTACTACAACCCTGTAAATGTGTAACTTCCTTCAGCAGTACGGCTGTTCTGTTTTCTCAAAGCAACCTCTGAACTAATTTGGCATGTAAGGCTAAACCTGAGGTACAGAATAACTTCAACATGACTAAACTCATGCTGTAACAGATGTTAAGCAACTGTGCCTGTGCTGTGGGTGCCAGGCTTCTCTGGCAGGCTGTAGGTGGCCACACCTTGTGTAAATTGTTGTTGTGTGCAATGCCACAGTTCCAGCTGTGAAGTCTAATACAGACACGTGTCGTGAGGTGCAGAGTATGTCACTCCTCACTAGCATGTGGATTCTTACTGAGTTGAAATTGTCAGATAAGATTTTAAATCTAGAGATCAGTGCAAACTAATAAACTGCTTTTTTCCCCCCTTTTCTGTCTTTCTGTAGGAACCTTGCCCTTGGGGGAGGCTTGCTGCTGCTTTTGGCCGAGTCGCGCTCAGAGGGGAAGAGCATGTTTGCTGGTGTCCCTACCATGCGGGAAAGCTCTCCTAAGCAGTACATGCAGCTGGGGGGCCGTGTGCTGCTCGTCCTCATGTTCATGACACTACTGCATTTTGATATGAACTTCTTTTCTGTAAGTATCTGAGTACAAAAGCGTGAGTTAAGGAACCAGAATATAGTACAAACGCCAGACTGGCTACAGGACCTACTCAAGGTTTATCATTTAAGTCTCTTTTTAGTAGAATTAATATTTTTAAAAGTTACTAAATCACCTATGCCATGACAACCTGCTCTGCTGAACTTACCCATGCTGTTCTGATGTTTATGTCTGCATGTCTATTTTAAGACCCCTATGTAAGCTTGTGGGTTTTTTTCCTTGCAGATTCTGCAGAACATTGTGGGCACAGCCCTGATTATCTTGGTGGCAATTGGCTTCAAGACTAAGCTGGCTGCCTTGACTCTAGTCATCTGGCTGTTTGGCATCAACATCTACTTCAATGCCTTCTGGACCGTCCCAGCCTACAAGCCCATGCACGACTTCCTCAAATACGATTTCTTCCAGACCATGTCTGTAATTGGAGGGCTCCTCCTCGTGGTTGCACTGGGCCCTGGCGGAGTCTCCATGGATGAGAAGAAAAAAGAGTGGTAACAGGAATAGCAACACTTCTTGGGACATCATGTATTAAGTCCAGAACTGATTCTCTATGGATTCAACAAAAACTGCCAGCATTTTACACATACATGCCCCCTTCCTATTAAAGGCACAGATGTTTTGAAATTGATTTACAGTGGCACCAGTAATGTAATAGATAAAATCCTGTTCCTTCACAGAATGTTGCCTAGGCTTATTCTAACTTCCTAGATTTGGAACTAACCCAAGGAACCTGCATTTTGCTGATGCTTCAGTGAGGTGCAGTAGAACAGTTGCTGTTTTTAATGTCAGCAATGTTTTAAAATTTGAAGTACTGTGAGCAGATACAGCTGTATCATTCAGTGTGCTGTCAGGTTCTAGTTATAACTAAAAAAGTGGATCCCCTTTCTCACCCTCATCAAAACTGTCTTGTGCATAAGGAGTTCCATTGCTGGTTATAGCATTGCTTATCAAGGTGGAAAGCAGCATCAAAAGAAAAAATTGCTGTTGGTTTGCTGCTCTGAGGCCTGTAATTCCATTATGTTTAACAAGAGGGGAAGGCCTTTCCTGCCCCCTAAAGAAAACCCTGTAAGTAGTTGTACCCTCTTCTAGGTCAGAAAAGGGAGAGGGTTTTCTAACATGTCCCAGTTCTCTCTTGAGGGGAACAAGGGAGAATCCTGTATTGCTAAGAAGGAATCCTGTATGGCTAATCAGCTTTCAAGAAGGAAGAGGGGGGAGATACTCCTGAAGAAGCAGAACATTAGATTCTGTTAAAATTCTGTGCCAAAAGAACTCTATTCAATATTCTTTTCCCCAAAGTTGCCCCTCCTAAATTCCCAAGAAGGGACTCAAGTTTGCTGCAGCTTCCATAATAAAAGCTCCTTTCTGCTATTAACCAGCTTCCACCCATATGTGCCCTAAATTCATATCCAAAATGAGGTTATTGGTGAACATGTCTTCAGAATTACAGAAGCTCCCCGTTCGCCTGCACTCAGTACGTGCAAGATGAGAGCAGTCAATCTTCTAATCTGTAGTCTTTGCTTCTTAGATTCACTTCTAGTCAGTCTCTCAGCTGTGAAAGTCCCAGTGACTGAACAGTGGAAGAGCCAGGGTGCTGAACTTGGGAGTACAGCCCCTTCCCTCTGCCATCTCGGACCGCACCAGAGGTGTGTAGGGGGGGAACATGGAAGTCAGCTGTGTGCTGCCATAGCCCCAGTTCTCAACTCTGTGTGCAGTTACAGCTGGAGAACACAAGTGCGAAGCCTGTGCAGCAAATCAGGCAGCTGGGGAAGTAACTTGCATGTTCGGAGAGGAACTTCAGCGTAATGGTGAGGAGAGAGGAAGGCCCTGTTTTCACCTCTCAGTGCCACAGCCTCTGTGCCATGAACATGCTTAGTGCTGCTCAGAGGTGTTTTGTCCTCTGCTAGTCAACTAGGTGTACCTGTTTCACTAGATCATGAAAGAATTCTAGAAAGCATGAGCCCTACCAACTTGCTAATGCTACGTTGATTCCTTGCACTGTTGTCTCCCTTGAGAAAGCTGCTCAGCTGTTCAAGGAGCGATTCAGCTGAACACCTCCAGCAGGAGCTATTTACCAGGGTCTCCGGGTAAGGACACTAACCTGGACAGTGCAGCTTAAAGGTTGCATTTTAGGAGAGAAAAACTAGGCTGAAAGAACTGATGACAAACAGAAGAGCACGGCTGAATGTTTAGCCAGTGATTTCATCATCTTAAGGGGAAAATAGCCTATGTAATAGCAAGATGTGCTGCTGCCACTGAAGGAAAGGGATTCGTATGTGGGGTAGATGGGAGGGGAAGCCAGCATTCAAGTTCAGGTCATGTAGAAGGCTCTTTTTAAATAGGTTCTGTGAGAGAAGTTTTCACCTCAAGTGTTCACTGTGCCTGTCTCCTCAATGCAAAAGAAACTGGTCCATTCAGTTACGGAGAGGCAGCACAGGATGCTTTGCTCAGTTTCACTGCGGGTCCCGGAATGGTTTTAGACCAAGGCAGCCATCCTCAGATATCTTAACTGCTGTTAATGCTCTTAGTATTTATAAATAGGATGATAGAAACAACTCCTGTAAGTAGCCCTGAAGTTGCCTTCCTCAACTTTGTGTCTGAACTAAGGAGCTGGATGAAGGACTAGAGTGAAGTATTGGCCAGTTTCCTGTGTGAAAATCAAGTCCCCTTTCTACTAAAAGGCCCCAGAAGAGGAAGAGATACTGTCTATTGCAGCAGAAATATTTTGGTACTGAAGGGGCACAGTTAGGTGGGAGGGCATTATAAGACATTTCTTGGCAGCGCAAGGTGCAGACTTACTAACTGTGAGTCCTGATGCAGAAGATTCTGGTTTCCTACGTACACTGCTGTATTCATGCATCTCCGAAAAATGCAGTGACCTCTCCCCGTGGCTGAGAAGCTCTCACAAGCAGGATGTCAGCTATCAATTGGCTCTGCAAAGTGTTCCGGAATTCATTCTGAATATATTTTTGCTTTCTATGTGGAAAAAGAAATAAGTATAAATTCTCATTTTATGCTGTATTTTGTACCTTAGTTGTGTTTGAAAATGTTTTGATTTTTTTGGAAACAATCAAAATAAAACAATGGCATCTTTGTATCCACTTGGCGTGTGTGACTAGTGACGCTCCGCAGAGAGACGACCTGGAAACGCGCAGTAGGGGCCTGGCGTGCTTTCTCTCCTGCCTACTGGAAATCATCTTTCCTTCAAGAGTTCTGAGCACCAGGCTGCTTGTACCTGACCACAGCAGTGATCCTTCCTGTGGCGGAGGGGTGGCTTGAGGCTGTTAGAATACAACTTAATTACTGAATTTCTCCCCATTATTCCCCTCCCCAGCTGGAACAGGCAGACACTTCAGCCAGTCCTGGGCACCCTCTAGAATTGTTAGACAACAGGCTTCAGGCCACATCTTTATCATAAAATTTATTTGCCATTGGTTACTTTCTTGAAGTTCTTGGGTTTTCGATGACGACTCTTGAATTTCTTCTTTAAAGGGCCTGACTGTTTCTGTAGAGGGGAAAAAAAAAGTTCATCAGCTTATTTCCAAAACCCAAATCCAGCCCTGCCCAAGATGGCTTAAGGAGAAACTGAGTGCACCCTCCTTTACCAACAGAGACAGAAGAAGCACAGCCCTGGTCACAGAGCTGGCCAGCATGGCTCCTTCCCCACCCTGCAAGTGAGCACCCCTCTCTCTGATGGGCATATGGCGCTGTTGGGTACAAACAGCGACAGTTGCTGTAGAAACGAGCCTCTCCTTCAGCCAGCCTTAACTTTCTGATTTTATGTGGTTATAAAGGATCCAGTTTCTTCCTCAGGGGCTGCCTTAGAGCATTAAAGGTTTATCCATCTTTATGTATGTAAAACCTGCCTGCTTCCCACGCTGAGAAGGGTGAGGGTATGTCCCACAAGGCAGGACCTGGCCAGCTCCTCCAGAGAGGCAGGAAAAGCATCTAGAAGGAGCCTGTGACTTCAAAAGGGTGTAACTAAACTAGTGTTAGTGTGTTTATGGGGAGGAAGATTACGGAACCCACAAGACACACTTCAGTCTCCCTGTTACAGAGCGTGTGCAGCAGGATCCCATCAAAGATGAGCTATTCACACCGGCAGGAGCATCCCTAGATAGAACAGACAGGATAAACATTTCCCGGTAGTAACTCACACCTCAGGATGCGAGTCAGCGGCTGGCACACTGGGAAAGCCTATTCTGAACAGCTTCACACCTTCTGCTGGTTCTCGGACAGGAATAGATGAGACGAACACCTACAGGATGGGAGCGGTTCCGCACTCCCCTGCTGCTGCTCGCGGCAGCCTGACTCCCACCTTTCCCCTTTTGCTGCCAACTGCTCTGCTGACATCCATCCTGCCGTCCTCGCCGGTCGCATCACCGTTCTGCTTGGCCCCCTCGTCCTCACTGTCTGTTGCAAAGTCATCGCTGCCCTTCGAGGTTTGTGGAGCTGATGGGCTTTTTTCTGGGAAGAGCGCAGCTAAAATACAAAGATTTAGCTGAGGACCAGTTCCCTGTGCGGACAGGTGAACTTTACTTTGAGGACATCCCAAAGGTGATTTGCCAAGCTGCTCCCACTCTCCGAACATATACCTGTCACTACGGAAATATTTGGGAAATAAGCACACTAGTGTGTTGTTAGAAACGTGCCTGGTGCTCCCACTAGCGCCGTTCTGGGAAGCGCTCAGCACAGGCAGTTCTGCACCCACTCTCCTACAGCAAGGCAGTGCCTCCAGCTCTAAGTCAGGCTTACTTGTAATGGCCTGACCAGCCCCTACCAGATGGGAGCACTTGCCATAGAGATACCTGCAGCAGCAAATCCCAGTGCATCTTTTATCCCTGCCCTCACGCCTTATGTGATCCAGCTCTGGTTACTACTTAGTGATAACTGATGTTTCTTTGGCAGTGGTAAGCTTTTCTGAAACCCAAAAATCCCAACTGGGTGGAAGCCACATGCCTCTGGCATGCAAGCAGCAGGGAGCAGTAAAAAGCCAGGAGAAAATGAGCTGACAAACTCCCTTCAGCACACAGATGCTACCAGTTCTCTTACTCACGTGGGTACAAGTCACTCATGCTGTCGTCAGTCTCCTCTCCGTCCTCATCACTGGACTTTGGCTCCCAGAACTCCTCTTTTCTGTAAGGCTGCCTGCTCCCGTTCGTGTGGTCATCGGGGTGCTGCGTCCGCTGCTTCTTCTGTCGCAAGCAGGGAGGGACGTACTCCACTCCTTCCTTCTGGCACTCCTCATCTAGTAGGGCGAGGGGTTGGGCAGTGCTTAGCAAGGCTACCCAGTCACCTTATTCCTTTTCATTTCCAGCTCTAGCTTATATTAAATGCAACTCAAGCTCCAACTCTAGTATACGTTCACATAATCTACAGCGATATTATGGACCATGAAAGACAGGAAAAATGTTATTGCAGAGGCTGTGCTGGATGTGTGAACCACCCTCTCTGGGAAGTTTTAGAATGGCTCCTCTCAAGCAAGGATGTTTCAAGGTATTTGCTAGAGGCCTACTGCTCCCCACAGCTAGGATCTTCCTTCCTAGCTGAGCAGAACACACAGCAACAGCAGTACCTTACTGTCAATCTAAAGAAAATGTATCCCCTTCCCACTGGAATCTCAACAGCTCAGGGGAAAAAAGCTGGCTGCTTGTATCTTCAGGAAAGCCACTTACACATTTTTAGGGCCTTCTGATAGCGCTTCCCCTGGACATGACGCAGCACGTGCTCTGGAAGCTTGTTGATGTGTCTGAGAGTGAGCTTGCAAAATAGCTGGTGTCTGACAGGCACAGAAAGAAAGAAAAAGCCAGCGACAGAGTTTAAGTATGCTATTACTTAATAGCTTCTCACTTATAAACACTGTGCTCAAAGTCGATAAATACTTTTATAAAGACCTTCCCAGCCTCCCAAAACCCATAAAGACTCAAAAAACTTTGTAAAGGTCAACCATTTACATCTGAGATTGAACAAAGTGTGAAGCACAACACGCAAGAGGAAGAATACGTACAGGTTCTTTGTGCTGGGCACTATATGGGGCTCAAACTTGCCATAGTCAAACTCTCTGGCTGTCTTTATTAGCCGCTGGTACTTCTTGCCATTAGTATAAGCCTGCAGCTCTGACAGCCGGCACGGTATCTCGTGGCCTGTCAGCCTGCATCTCACCTGAAGAAAAATGATACCTGGTCAGGGAAGCCCACAGGATTATGCCCAGGGCTGAGGAGGGCAGAGAGATCCCAGCTCCCTCCAGCATCCTCCTCCCCAGCCTTCCTCCGGCTTCCACGGCGGGAGAAAAGCCTCCAGGCCGGGGAGCTCGCTGGGGCCGAGCTCAGCTGTTGGGGCACCTTCCCCGGCCTGCTATCCACCGGCCGTGCCCCCCCTCACGGCCCCGCTCCAGGGGCGGCCTCAGCCCTCGAGGCGCCCCTCAGCCCCCAGCCCCAGCCCCACCTTGCCCGGCCCCGCGGGGCTAAGGAGCGGGTGGTGCCGCAGGAAGAGCCGCTCCTCCTCGGGCACCTCGAGGGCGACCGCGCCACCAGCAGGACCCGGCCCCGCCATGCAGACGCGGCTGCAGGCGGGAGCTCGCCTCCACTTCCGGTGCCGGCCGCGCCGGGGCGGAGCCGGGACCATAGAGAGGGGCGGCTAGAGAGGAGCCCGCCCGTCGGCCCGGGCCGGGGGTGGGGGGCGGTGTCGCCATGGCGACCTGGAGGCTACTGCTGCGCGCGGGGCCGCGGCTGCTGCGGGAGCGCCGGGGACGGGTGAGGGAAGCGGGGGTGCCCGGGTCTGAGGGAAGCGGCGGGTCCCGAGGGGTGTGGGGGTACCCGGGTCTGAGAGCTGAGGGGATCGGGGAGTTCTGAGGGGAGCGGGGGGGCTCAGACTGAGGGTGGCGGGGGGTCCCGAGGGGAGCTGGAGGGGGATCCGAGGGGACCGGCGTGTTCAGAGGGGAGCGGAGTGGGGTCCCGGGGCTGGGGGAAGCTGGAGGGGGGGGGGGGGGTACCCGAGCTGAGGGGAGCAGGGCGGGGTCCCTGGCTGAGGGGAGCGGGGGGGCAGCGGTACCCGAGCTGAAGGGAGTGGGGCTGGGTGAGGGGAGCGGGGGGTCCCGAGGAGAGTGGGGGTACAACACTGGTCTGAGGGGAACGGGGAGGGGGGTCCGGGGCTAAGGGAAGCTGGGGGTGTGTGTGTCTGAGTTGAGCGGGGGCCCCGAGGGGAGCCGGGAGGTTCTGAGGGGAGCTGGGGGGGCGGTACCCGAGCTGAGGGGGGCGGGGGTCCTGGGTGAGGCCCCGATCCCGCCCGGGGCCCGTCCCCCCGCGGTGCTCGGCGCTGTACGTGAGCCCCGCCGGGCTCCCCCAGCCGCCGCCCCCCCCCCCCCCAGTTGCCGGGGTCTGGGCTTTGGCTGCGGTGGGTCAGTGCCCCCCGTCGCGGTGTCGGGACCGGCTTCACTGCACGGGGCGAGGCGGTGCTGAAAGTGAGCGGAGTCGGTGGCAAAAAGGCTGTAAATCTGCCCTTGTGCCGCTCCAGCGTGGCGGGAAGGGGGGGAAGTGCGAAGGGCAGGTGCGTGTCTGGCATTTATTTCAAGAACAAATTAAGATGGTGTGTACATGTGCTGTTAGTGTGGATGGAAAGGGATAGCTCATTTGCTGTGCTATGCTCAGCTCTGTAACTGGAATTTGAATATTTTTTTTTTAATTATAACCTACCCGTAGCATTTCAGAGGCAGTTGTTCAGATGAGGCTTATACCAATGGGTAAACAAAATGTCATGCAATCATTGAGACAGCTGAGATCATCTAGATACAAGTTTTACAAAGCAGAGACACTACAAAGGATCTTTCGTATTTCATGTAGGTACCGCATTGCTTGATCAGAAGAACATTTTTTGGGTATCCCCTAGATAAAGCAGGTTCTGCTCTGGTCCAGCAGACTAAAGGTAAGAAAAGGTTTGCCTGGGCTTCTGCCCTGGTTCAACCTCATGCCAAGAGGTGACATTTTCTGGAGGAATTTGGTGTCTCCTCTCCTGTACAAATCCTGTTTCTCATTCTGTTTTCCGCTAGGTGTTTGTTTGAGGTTCTGCAGACTACGAAGTTCTACAACAGCTGCTGACACATCTGGAGAGGACATCTTACTCAAATGGGGCCTTTTCCTGGTCCCTTTGACCACATTCTGTCTTGGCACTTGGCAGGTACAATTAAATATCTCATTTTTTCAAGAAATAAGCACTTGAGGGCTGTCCGGTTTTTCAGTTTCTGGCTGTTTAATCTAGTTCAAATCCTATACGATTTGCTGTTATTTTACTTTTCTGTTTTTCAAGTGTCCATTTGTAAGTCTTTCAAGGAGAGAGTCTTATTTTTTACACTTGTATTTCAGTATAAATATTTCCTCAAATTAAAGTCAGTAGCTTCCATTTCCATATCTCCAGTTACCCTGATTTAGGCTGGGTCTGAGGAGAAACTTATGACAAAGATTTTAAGGCTTGCTGAGGTTATTACATTGCTCTGTTCTACCATAAGGAATTACTTTTGTGTTTGTGTACTTTCAGGTTCAGCGACGAAAGTGGAAATTAGATTTGATTGCACAACTGGCATCGAGAATTACATCAGAGCCCATCCCTCTGACATTAGAGTATGGAAGCTGAGAGTTTATTGTCTACAGAGGACTGACAGTGTGTTGGGGATATTAGTTATGGTCCCTGCACTAATGAGCTTATACTAAACTAAACTGCATGAAAATGAAGGAGTGCAATGGGAATCGGGATGTGCAAGCAAATTAGAATTATCAACATCATGTTAATTTTCTTACTTTTAGTAGGAGAATAAGTGAATGTTTCTCTAAGGGATGCTTTAAATGCATGCAAAAATGATGAATCTCTGTTCAGGAGAATGTGGTACGTAGTTCACACCATATGTAATCCTCCTGGAGAAGGAGGACTTGGTAGCTGGTGTCTGTGATGCCCTGAAGGGATTATGCCCGCAACAGGAAATGGATCAATAGCAGGGCCTGTTATTAAGGTCATAGAGCACAACCGTCACGACAGCTCAGTTGTTCGATGTCGTGGTCTGGATGGGAAAGAAACACTCCCTGTCGGCTGGGTGCACGTGCGGCGTATCCACCTGCCTGTCAGCTCTGTGTGCCATTGAATTTACAGATCACAGGGAAAAGAACTGCTCTCTGGATACTTAGGATCATCTTGATTTGATTCACTGTGATAGTAATGAAGCAGTAAGCCAGCTGCTTACTCCGTGAGGTGTTTGTCTTCTGTTTCTGTTTACCAACTGGCCCTAGAGTGAACCATTAGGGAAAAGGAGAATCTCGTGGTAAAACCCCCTAATTTAATTTGCCTGACAGAGCCATGATTTTGTTTTCACCTTGTTCCATGCAGCCCCATGGAACTGAAGGAACTGGAGTACAGACCTGTAAAGGTCCGAGGGCATTTTGACCACTCCAAGGAGCTCTATATTTTGCCACGGTCACTTGTGGACCCTGAGCGAGAAGCCAGAGAAGCTGGGCGGCTGACATCCCACCCGGAAAATGGAGCGAATGTCATTACTCCTTTCTACTGCACAGAACTGGGGTAAGTTAATGAAAGTCATGGTTCGTGTGAGCAACTCAATTCTGTTTCGAAAACTGAGTCACGGTGGTTGGTTTTATATAAATCGCTCCCTCTCCCTTAAAAGGCATTGCTCACAGTCTGTCAGGTCAGAGGCTCGATCTGAAATTGTGTTCAAATTCCCCTATAAAATGCGCTCAGTCAACAGAAAAAGTGGCACCAAACATACGGGTTGCTTCCTTCTTTGGCACGTGGTTCTAGGCAGCAGCAGGAATACATTACATTTCCTTTCATCACTCATGAGCCTTACCTTCTTTGTGTACCTCTAGGGTCACAATTTTAGTCAACCGAGGATTTGTGCCCAAAAAGAAATTGAAACCGGAGACCAGGCTGAAGGGACAGGTAAGGGGGCAACCGGGGATGCTGCGTGTCACTTCCTGCCCTGTCATCACCCAGAGGCATTACTGACAAACCAAGACAGGCAGTAGCCCTCTTCAGCATCATGGGAGGTTACTCAAATAGTCATTGCACTTTTCAAAGAAGTCAAACCTTTTCTTCCAATCTTTTTGTTAAGTAAATAATGTTTTTTGCAGACAAGCTGTTCTTGTTCTGCTTTTCTCCCCCTGCTGTGTTACAGCACTGCCCCACTGCACAGCAACACCAGTTCATTTATAGTCTGATCCCGCAAGTGCTGTATTTTTCTACCAGGACCTGGTATGCCAGAATATGAACTGAGCCTTGAAAGATGCCTTTTTTCTCCTCTGCACTTTTCTTCAGATTGAAGATGAAATTGATCTCACTGGGGTGGTGAGGTTATCAGAAACCCGGAAGCCTTTTGTGCCTGAGAACAACATTGAGAAAAACCGCTGGCACTACCGTGACCTGGAGGCTATGGCAAAGGTGACCGGCGCTGAGCCCATCTTTATCGACGCAGATTTTAGTAAGTCGCAGAGGAACCCAACCTCCTGTCCCTGTTCAATTTGCATCAGTCTCCCCCCTTCCCGTTCAGTTAGTTACTTCCCCGTGCCACTTGGAAAGGTACCGCTTCTTCCTCGTCCTTCTGTACTCTGTTAGGTTTACTATTTTGTGGGTGAGAGGCAGCCAGTGCTGGGGCACGGTAGCGTGCTCGGAAGAGATGCAGGTGGTGCTTGGTGCCTCGAGCACAACCAGCCACTTGATGTAGGGCCGCCTGCCCCACAGCTCTGGCTTTGCTGGTGGCTAGGGAACACCATTGCCTGAGGAAGAAGAGCAGGGTGTCAGCATGACTGAGCCCCTTCGTCCCGTTTCTCACAGCCAGGGCAGCGCTACGTGGCACAGACTAGAGCTCTAACGTGTGTGCCGTGTTGTACCTGCAGGAAGCACGGTCCCAGGGGGGCCCATCGGAGGCCAGACAAGAGTGAGCCTGAGAAATGAGCACATGCAGTACATCGTCACCTGGTGAGTCACCTCAGCCAGCATCTGGCTGGCCTTCCGTGGGGCTTTCTGAAGGCAAAGCTTTGAGCTGCGTTCTGCTGGAAGCAAGGGAGCAGGTTTTGCCTGGCTTTCTTGTTCCTGCACCAGTGAGACTGGTTGGGCTCTTAACCTACAAAAGCCTAATGTTTTAACCCAAGTAATATTTGCAAGGTGATTTGAAATAATTGTGCTTTACTGCTCCGCAGCTGATCTAGAGGGGTCCAGGGCATCTTGAGAAGGTGTAAACACATGGTTTTGTTTTCTTTCATAGGTATGGCTTATGTGCTGCGACTTCATTCATGTGGTACAGAAAATTTATACGAAAGATACCTCTGTGAGAAGGGCTAACCTCTTCTGGAGTACAGCCAGGAGCAGGCTTGTACAGAAGACATCAGTCTGATCAGTCCGCAGTAACTGAAGCACCCAGAGTTTCAGGGCAACATGTTTGGTAAACATGCACAGCTATCATGCTGTAAAGAGACTTTAAAACAACTGATGCAGGGTCTGAGCGCCTACCAGTGTGGCTTGGGCTGCAGCTTGGAAGCACTGAACTTCAACATTGTAAACGGTTGCTGAGCCTTCTAGTGCAGCTGATTTATGCAGTAATCTCAAGGATACATTCTTCTGTTGTGGTTGGTTGTTAAAGCAGTGGAGAAGTTAAAATTTTGTAGTTTATTTTCCAAAAAACCAGCAAGGGATTTTGTAAATCGCTTTCTTTGCAAGGAGTGGTCATTCCTGACCTCAGGAGTGATTTCACAGCAGTTGCATCAGAAGAGGGCCTATAGGTGCTTGTGTTGTGCATCGTGTATCTTAACAGTGACAGCCCTCAATTAAAGGTTACTGTGGACACTCAAGTCTGGCTGGGTAAGGCAGTCTGTGGCTTTGTGAGAACATGATGAAGGCTAGCAACAAGCAGCAGCTGCCTCAGCCAGAACCTTACCAACCCTGGGAGCCTCCCACAGTGCCACAAGACCAAGTCAGCAGTCAGGAAAGGACAAGGAGGTCTAGATTCTTCCCCCCTTCACTGACCATTCTTGCCCTGCAAGAGGCAGCCCCCACCTGCTTAGTCTGGAAAAGCACGGTAGCACCCTATACAACCCATACTGTAACCAACTCTTCAGGACTAATGGAGATGATCTAGAGCCATTTGCAACTGAGACATTTGCATAAGCAAGCTAGGCTTAAAGCCAGAACTAGCCTAGCCCATTCAACTTCATGATCGCACAGCATGTGCAGCTGTGCTGCTGTGAATGGGCTGTGTGTTCCAAGGAGGAATTATTATGTAGGACTCATAGGTAAGGGCATCTGCTCCCATTAAAGCAGTAACCTGCTCTGTGCAGCTGTTTGTGCAGTGCTGTTCCATCACTTGGTGGAAGGCCAAGAGAGAAGCGAGGCAATGCTGACGTCCTGCCCGCTACCTGGAAGACTCACATTAACAGAGACCACTAAAACTTCATCTGGGGGTTTATTTTTTATGTACAGAAAAGACTGTAGCAATCCAGCACATCTTCAGCCCAGCTTAGTAGCCAGTTCTTTAGCCTTTGCTTTTTCAAGCTTAGCAATGCGAGCCACTGATTTTGGACCCAAGACATTACCACCCCAGTGACGACGGATCTGCAAAGAAGTGAGAACAGGTTAGATGCCTCATACAATCCCTTGCTATGTCATTCAGTCAATTTGCAACTCCCTCTGCACAAGGGGAAGAGCTCCCTCAACTAGGAAGCCCTACGCATTTCAAGTGGTGAACTACATTTCAGGGCAGCAGAGAGATACAAGAGTATTTCCCCATGAACGGTGCTGGATTCAGCCACCACATTAACTTCTGGACTTGGGGTATGGAGTTGAGCATGGCAGAAGCTGGTGCCCTCACTACAATCCTAGCCCTGCAATAGCTCTGTTTGCTTGTAACTGGGCGACAGCGTTCATGTTTTACCCCACCTTCAGGTAAAGAATCTGATACGGCAAGAGCGAATCTAGGTGCGACACACCCAACGGGCTTTAAGCCGATGTCACTATGTCTGAAACAATCTGCATTTCACTGGGAAGCTTTTGGGGATGTTAACAGTATAAACTAAGAGACAAGGCTAGCAGCGCAGAGAATCTTACCTCATCATATCTGTCATTGTAGTTGGTCTTGACAGCCTCCACCAGCTTAGCAAGGGCTCCCTTATCCTCCCTGTTGGTGATAGTTTTAGTTCCTTTAGAGCCTCGATTTAACATTTCCCATACATCTTTTGCCTCAGGATTTAAGAGCTCATAATAGCAATGTGATCTTTCAGGATAAGCATCATTTGCAAAGGGTTAGTCACTCCAACCACCAATGCTTTAGGAACCTGCACTGTGCAGATTAAGGTTAATAGTTCCACCTCTCTATTTTAGAGTAACTATCCATTTTGGTAAGCCAAAGTGATCTTTATCTTCAGGATCCAATAGAGCTCTTAATATAAAAGGACATCTCTGTTAGACATTACAGAGGTAGCATTTTAGTTTTACTACTTTAAACTAGAGAGTTCAATATCACATTTGAATCAAGTCAGCACTCAGAATACTTACGGGTTAACTTGGGTGAAAGCAACAGAGGTGCAAGTTTTCCTGTGGACCAGTCGCCCCAGCCTGGCTTTGCCCTTGATGATGCAGTATGGCACTCCCATCTTGCGGCACAGAGCTGGCAAGAAGACCACCAGCTGCAAAGGAAGGGAGCGTGCTGCGTAACTTGGGGAGAACATCTTTTTATTCTTTGTTTCACCCTGGGCTGTGGCAATTGCTCAGTGTTAAAAAGCTCGTTTTGCTCTTCATTGTTGATTCAGGTGAAGAAATTCAAACATCATTGCAAGGGCCAAGCCTCATGGTAGTACCAGGACACCTACAGACATGCATATGTATAGCCGTTCTGGGAAATACATATTTTTATGCATTCTCTTTTCACACAATTGATCTGTCATAAAATGCATTTTCAACCCAAGCCCAGTTCCAACCTCAGCTTAAGTGTACCAGCAAGTATGCTTACCTCAATGGGGTCTACATCGTGGGCAATAACTACGAGCTGAGCTTTCTTGTTCTCTACCAGAGTTGTGACACTGTTAATACCTGAAAAACAAGTTACAGCTAAGCTTTGATTCCGCTCGGTCTATTTTCAGAGCTTTCATATAAGCCTCATACAACCAGCTCAGATTCTGTAGTGCAGCTTCATTACGAAACTTGTGAGAACTTTTCACGTCTGTTCAGCAGGACAGAGAAGATATTCCACGGACAATCTGCTAAAGCTCAGGGTTAAAAAGCTCGTCTATTTTGCTCTTCAGTTTGAGCTCAGGTGAAGAAATTCATACATCATTGCAATAGCTTGTCCGATGCTGTTTGGTTGGAGCAGAGCACCAACGCATCCACTTCCCTCTAACAAAGCACTGTGTTCCCATACACACAAGCAGCCAAGCCCACGTACAAAGTTACCTGCTCGGAGGACTGGCGGCCGCTTAGTTGGTGCATCTCCCTTCCCTGCAGCTTTCTGCTCAGCACGAGCCAGCAGCCTCTGCTTCTTCTCTTGCTTATTTTCTGGCCTGTATTTGTGCGCCAGCTTCAGAAGCTGCGTAGCTAGAAGAGAACATCTACTAGTTAGTTAGTTGCATGACCTGAAAAAAATCTAAGCATTGCTTTTAAAAAGACTGCAGTGCATCAGCGATCTTGGTGGTTGTCATCAAGTGTATTTAGACAGCAAAAAGTCAGCATCATTTGCACAGTGCAAGAGCCAAGCTAGCAGGGTGTCTCCAAAGCCCGTATTTACCTCCACGTGCACCCCTGCTGGCAGTGAGAGCTCCTTTGCTCTTTGGGTGAGGAAATGTCTGTTGACCCCACAGCAATTACAGCTAAAGGTGGTGCACTTTCTCCTTTAAAGCAAGCAACCTGTTTGGCAACATCTACGAGGGAGTTACTCTACATAGGCTGAGAGTTTCTTGCATAGACACTGTCACCTGGAAAAGACTATTTATTTGTTTCAAAGAAAACCCTGAAGTCCCTTCTTCCCCCATATCAATATCAGCCTGCAGGATGCTGGCTATCCCCTAAGGCCTCCACTTAAACTCCGTTTGCACAGTTAAAAGGACCCTAATATGGTTCTACATCAAGCTGAAGAACAGACTCTGATGGAATCATGCAGTGAAAATAATCCTGGCTTTGGATCATTAAGTAGCTTTGGTATTTTCTATTCCCTTTTCAAAATACAAAGCGGCTATCGAGACTTAAGCCGGCAAATTCAGACAGCAGCTTGCTGTTGGCATCACCCAGTCACTATTGAAGCCTCCCTAAAATGCTTCCCAAAGATACTCTACAGCTTACCTTTGTTAAGTCTTACTTTGGTTTCTTGAGTTGGGTCGTTAATGGGATGTGCCTCCAAGAAGAGACAAGAGAACGCTGTGGGGCACATCCTTACCTGTCTGGCGGTCCAAAGCCTGTGTGAACTGGTTAATGGCAGGAGGCACCTTCAAGCGCTTGTAAAGAATGGACCTCTGGCGCTGCAGTCTGATGTAGCGCGGCCATTTCACAAAACGTGTGAGGTCACGCTTCGGCTGGATATCCTGTCCTAAAAACACAGACATTAACTCAAAGCTGTTCCCAACCCACAGCGCAAGAGCGCACAAGGAACAGGCACGAGTGCATCAGTGATCTTGGTGGTGATGTGTCAGCACCAGTGCTCAGATAGCAAATATTCTTTCACATCATCTGCACACTGTACAAAAAGGGCACTACAGAGGTCTGAATTCATTTACCACACCACATGCAAAAGGGCAAGATTCATCCCAAAAGAATCATGATGACTCTGTAATACGGGAAATTGTATTTCATTTTAATTTCTAATTCAAAATTAGCAAGGTGTCCATAGCCACCTCCATACCCCTAACGAAGGGCAGCTCTTAATTGCAGGCGGCAAGGCAACGGCCTTCATCGCTCCCTCCGTTCCACAGCTTTGTTACAGTACGCTTCTGTTTGCCATCTGGGTTCTGTCCATGAAGCAAACACATCCCAAGCGAGTAGCCCAAATATCCCCTTACTTACCAATGCCAAAGTTCTTCGGCCTCTTCTCAAAGAGGGGGTTGACGACCTTCTTGGCCTCCTGCTTCTTGACTACAGCAGGGGCCGGTGCCACCTTCTTGCCCTTCGCCTTCTTTCCTTTCGGCTGCAAGTAAGAAACATGCTCTTCCTTCCTTTGCCTCAAACGCTTGTGTACTTAGGACAGCTTTCAGTTCACCTTGGAAATGCATTTTCCCAGGCATTTCACCGGCCTGGCAACCTCCCCGCCTGGCCATGCTCTCCCACGCGGAGCAAAATCCCTCGATTTGACTTTAAAAGGTTTAGAAGCCTCCCCCGCGAGAGGAACGCCGTTTCCAGCCGCCCGTGGATCTCCTCGGCCGTGCAGTCATCGCCCGAGGCGAGGCTGGCGCTCCCCGACACACGGCGACCAGCCGAGGCACCCCCAGCGCGGGTTACCGGGCACCGACGCCCGCCTACACCGGGA
Organism: Phalacrocorax carbo; assembly: GCF_963921805.1. Lineage (NCBI taxonomy): Eukaryota > Metazoa > Chordata > Aves > Suliformes > Phalacrocoracidae > Phalacrocorax > Phalacrocorax carbo. The sequence goes on from NC_087530.1 coordinate 4,997,574, forward strand.
AAACGCTGCGGCCTGCCCCGCTCCCCGCAGCCCGAGCCGGGCGGAGGCAGGCCCAGACCCGGCCTTCCCGGGCCGCTCAGGGCGAATCGGGCACGAAGCACCCCTCCGCCGCCCTCCCCAGCCCACCGAGCACCCACCGGGCCCTCCCTGCCGGGCCGCAGCCCAGCGATGGGGGCGGATGGCGGGAGATGGCCCCGGCTCCCGCCCCGCGCCCGCCGCCACTCACCATCTTGGGCTGACAGAGAGGAAAAGGGCGCAACGAATGCCGGGAAGTATCTACGGGGCGCGAGGTCTCGCGAGAGGACGGCGGCGTCGCGCGGGGCGGGGCGGGGCGGGGCGGGAAGGCGCCGGCCGCCGCCATGGCGCAGCAGCGGGTGTTGCCGCAGAGCAAGGAGACTCTGCTGCAGTCCTACAACAAGCGCCTCAAGGATGACGTCAAGTCCATCATGGATAACTTTACCGAAATCATCAAGACTGCCAAGGTCGGGCCGAGCCCCGAGGGGAGGGGGCCGGAGCACCCGGGCTCCTGAGCGGAGAGGGGCGGGTTTTCCCCGGGGGCAGCCTTGAGGAGAGCAGGGGGTCCCTGAGGGGAGAAGGGGGGGCAGGAAGACCTTTCTCCTGGCTCCCCCGAGGGCGGCGGTGAGGGAAGAGGGTTCCTTCCCCCAGGGTCAGCTCTCCCCGGCTGCTGCTGGTCTCCCTGCCCCCGCCCTGCGGGGAGCCAAACGCTGTTGCTGAGCGGGGGAGAACCGCAGAAGCAAGCGGGGAGGGTAGCAGAGATGATCTGTGGGTGCTTTAGAGTCTAGAGGCTGCCCCAGGGATTCCGGGTGCGGACTGAACTGAAATGAGATGCCTTACAACGTAGTAGTCGCGTATCAGCATTTTAGTATGTAACCGTGGCTATGTATGCTTTTTTTTCTTTAGATTGAGGATGAAACTCAAGTCTCTCGAGCAACCCAGGGTGAACAAGATAACTATGAGATGCACGTCAGAGCTGCAAACATTGTGAGTAGCATCAGCTGTTCAAATCAGCAGGCAGCACATCTTTCAGGTACTGTGGGGTTTCTTATTGCATCTAGGGCAGCCTTTATACCTCGCACGAGGACTGCTGCTAGAAAAGTAACCTAATATTTGGGGTGGCTGTTGGGTGAATCCCTTCTCTAGGGGGAAAGCTGTGCAGCCTGGCTTGTCAGTTATAGCCTTCTGTCAGAATCCTCATGTAGTATGGGAATTTCTACTTTATTCAAGGCTTGGGCTGATGGAGCACCTTGGAAGGTCTTGTTTTAGAATTGGAGCAAAGCACTGTTCTGATATACTACGTGCTGTATGATTTTTCTCCCTGCTACAAGGTCCGAGCTGGTGAGTCCCTGATGAAACTTGTGTCTGACCTGAAGCAGTTCTTGATCCTCAATGATTTCCCCTCTGTGAATGAAGCTATCAACCAGCGCAACCAGCAGCTGAGAAGCTTGCAGGAGGAATGTGACAAGAAGTTGATTGCACTACGGGATGAGATCTCCATTGACCTGTACGAGCTAGAAGAAGAATATTACTCTTCCAGGTACAAATAGGGCAGTGGACTTCTGCCTTATGACTCCAGCCCTCTTGGGGTAGTTAGTCCAGTCAAACAAGTAGTCCTTAGCATATAGATATTGAGAATCGTCCCAACAAAATTTCACTCCTCTTTTTAATTAGGTCAAACTTTTTGTCTGCAACTAAAGCAGCTGCCTTTTCCTTGTAGACGCCCTACAGGGTATCAATGTCATGGTGAAGGAGGTATTCACAGCATCCAACTCCAGGTGCCTGCTTCAGTTGGCTAGATTTGGCAGATAATTTGCTTAAGCAGCTTTTGTAAGCATTTTGAAAGGAGATGAATTTCACTGGGAGTATAATCTGTCTGTCCCTCTGGAGGAGCCTATCTCCATCTCCCTAGAGAGACTGGCTTGCTGAGCTGGGTCCTGATGTTAGATGAGATCACGACGTCTTTGTAGCGAGTTCTTTCACAAGTGACCTGGTCACACGGTGTGCCTTTTCCCTTGTAGTCTGCTGCCCCTGGCTGCCTGGAGTCCTGCTAGGGTCAACATTTTAAATGAGCAAAAAAACAAGACTTGCTCAGTTTCACTGAAGTATTATGATAGGATTTTCTATGGAGGACTTATTACCGATTTGTTTGTGGGGTTTTTAATGTTTTAAAAAGACTCTTAGAAAATAGGCTTTAGAGAATTCAGACACTTTATTTTTTTATTTTATTTTCTGCCATGCACTCCAGCACTTCTAGTTGATGATGCAGTAAATGAAAGCAGGAGAAAACAAATGAGAACCTGATTATTTTGGCTGCACTGTCCAAGCTAAGTGAAGTCGGTGCAATAACGCTATGACTTCTAAACAAAAACTTAACTTTTGAAAATCTTATTTAGAATTTTAATGACCAGGTTTTCTATTTTTGCCTTTCCCTTCTTTCTAAAAATGCTGAATGCCTATAACCCCAGCTAAGTCAACTAAAACCCTAACTGCTCAATATCTTTGGAAGTTAGGCCATTATTTATGGCAAATATATGTATTTTAAAGGTAAAAAGATAGTGATATGACATAGCTTAGGAACGGCTACAATACTGGAAGAAAACTAGAGTTGTTTTTCAAACTTTACTCAGTTTTTTTGGGGGGTGGCAAGGGATCCTAGAAATATCTTGGGAGCGAAGAGCGATGGTCGCAAAGCCAAGCCCCAGTCCAGTCCTGACCCCTGGCAGGTCAGGGGTGCACCCACTACAGGCTGTACACAGCATAGCAGTGAGCTGTATCCAAAGCGAAGCGGTGTGGGCTGATAGTGCCTCACGTGTGGCAGAAGTGCTTTTCTCACACTGCAACCAGACTGCCACCACTGTGTATCAGTAGCTTTAACTTCTGGACTAAGGGGTTCTGACCATGCTGGCATGGTCTGTTCACCTGCCTGGCACCAGATGCAGCCCTTCATAACAACTAAACATCTAAGCACAAATGTTGGTATACACCAAACAGATTTGCCTTCGTGCTCTTTCTTGTAAGAGTGGTCACAAGGTGAGGAAGCGTGGCAACTCTACAGAGCTATGATCCCTCCACTGAAGCCTCATACCATGTAGCACTTAGTCGTTTGCTTTTAGCACTTATTCCCTTCCTGTGCTCTGTCTTTTTCTGCACCAAAGAAATTGTGTGTGTGTGTGTAAATGTAGAAACAGTGATTTATTCAAAGTCCTTTTATAATTAGAGTACTAAGATATTTTTAATGAAATCTTATTGTCTAACATAGGAAAAAAGGTTTGTACCACATCACCTAGTTGTAGAGTGATAATCACGTTTAAAAGGCTGTAAATGCAGTAGCTGGTTTGCCTGCAAAGCGGCATTCTGTGCCACCCTGTGAGCCCGGCTGGGGTTGCCTCTTGGCACTGTCTGACTTTCTTGTGGGTCTTGATCCCACAGGATTTACCGAGGTGCGCGCTCCCATGAGGCCAGGCCGTGGGTTCCGTGCAGCCATCCTGCCGAACTGCTCCCCCGTGCTCCGCTTTCCCTCAAGGTCACTGGCTAGTTTATTTTAGGTCGCCCTTCCAGGGGAGGCTATAGGAAAGTGAGCTCCCTGCAGCAGAACACCTCCAGGTGCTGCAAAGCTGAGAGCTTTGCAACGTGCTGTGTAGCTCGTTTGGTCCCTGTGTGCTGCTCCCGATGGCTGTGAAAAGCCAGTGGCAGGGAGTGTCTCCTGCCCAGCAGTTGTCACTGCCTCTGTGCTAAGGGAGTCAGCCTTTTGCCCATAGCGAGTAATTAACAGGTTAGTTAGTTACTAACACAGCTAGTTACTGCCCAGAGCCAGTAACTAACCCTCAGGTGTAGGGTCGAGTTTTGTTGCTAGGCTTTTTAGGTATACATGGGGTTTTCATGAGGAGATCTGAAAGCAGGGCCTTGAAACTGAAGCTGAGTGGATTGTTCTGAAGGGATCTTTGCTTTCAGTCGCTGTGTTAAATAGTTTCCTCAAGCTGTTCCTCTGTGCACAGACCTGGCTGCCTGCCCCAAGGGCAGTAGTGAAGTCCCTTCTACGCTCTGAGAAACCCTCAGACAAAGGACAGGGTAGCAGGCTGGCCAGTGCTCTTGCAGGCTGTGCAGTAGCTGCTTATTCACCCTGACTTCTGAGAAGTGTTGCATGAGGGGCGACGCTTAGACTTTTGGAACTGTTCTAACTGGGGCAGCAGGAGAAGCAGTTATGCTTCTGATGCCCCTAAAATTTTGTTAGTAACTCCCCTGGCAAGACGGAGTGGGAGCTGTGGCCAGGTTCTCCTTGGAAACCATGGCCTGAGGGTCTAAGACTGACAGAAAAGGAGTTACCGTAGTTCTGGGTCAGTCCTGAAGGTCTTTGCTAACTGAGCCCAGCTTCACTGTGTGTTGGGGACTGCAGGGAAGGGTGATCTTCCAAGGGATTTTACAAAGGCCCTAGATGTAAAACCTGTGTCTGCTGCCTTCTCACTACTTCTGCAAAACCAGCCGGGTGATGCTGCCAGAAAAGAGCTCAGAAGTAGACGCTTGCAAGTAGTGCTTTGTGTGCGTATTCCCCACAGCGGTAACTCCAAGTCCAGCTTGCCTTCTCTCATCCTAAACCCCAAACTTGCATTTATGTTCCATCGCTCCCTCCTCTGAGATCACAGGAGCTTCCTGAGTGTGGGGTTAGATCTCAATATGTTTCATGTTTGTGCAATTTGAAGTGTCTCATATTTCTACGTTTAAAATATCTCCCTAAGCATCTATTCAAGTCCATACATTAAAAATATAAATAAAGCTGCGACAACAAAATCACTTGACCCACTGGGTTTGTTTTACTCTGAACGCAAGCTGCTTTCTGCTCCAGCACTCACTTTGTCTTGGGTGTCTTTTGTGTGTGCAGCTCCTTCCTCTCTTTGGAATTTGTTTTTGTTTTGTTCCAGTTCTTTCCATCATTTTTCCTTATAGCTTTTGGCCCTTCCACACTGTTTTCCTTAGAGCACAGGCAAGAATTAGCCAGTTGTTTAAAAATATTTAAAAACTGCTTGATCATCCAGCTCTATAGTGTACAGTGGTCAAATCCAGGAAGCTGCTTGTAGAAGAACCATTACCTCAGGTTCTGCTGAAAAGAGCAGGAGCCGTCAGTGCTTTATAGTCAGGCTGGGGAGCTTCTGTGGAAGACCCAGACATCCTGTGGAGCACTTTTTCAAAAGGGGCAAGGGTGCAAATAGGTTTATTCTTTATCATGACAGGGACAGGCCCTAAAACAATCATGCTAGCTTTTTTGCCACAATTAAATTCAGAGCAGGATTGATATTTTTTCCCTCACAGAGGTTGTGATCTAATTCCAAGTAAAATAATTATGGATGGGGTTCTTTTCTCACTCAGTTCAGGAGCAGAGCTCCCGTATTTGGGGTGCTGGGACTTCAGCCCAGATCTTTTCAGGGACCTGGAGTGTCTGGGTTAGAGCTGAGCCTCTGTTTCAGTTTGTAGCGACAGTTCCGTCTCTGAAATTCCCGATCCTTGCCGGGCCCATGAGGTCCAAGACCAGCTATTAAGGAGTGCCTTAGGGAAGGCCAGCATCACAAAACTTGCGATGAATTTGTGAGCACAGACCTTACACCCGTGAAGGGTTTTTTTTGCCGTTTTCTTAACACTTTGCTTCTGTCTTGCTCCCCCCCTCCCCTTATTGCACCTGCTCTCTCTCCTTACTGGGGTTGTTTGTTCTGGAAAGCTACAGTCTGTGTGACAGCAATGATCTTCCACTGTGCGAAGCCTACTGGAGACAAGACTTTGCCACGTTGTCCCCCGAAAGCCTCTCCACGCCTCTGACAGCTGCCACGGCAGAGCAGAGCGTTGCTACCTCGCAGAGCTCAACCCCATCGCACCCTCACGTGAACGGGCATGGGGCAGGCCCCACAGAGCACTCCTGAAGAGGATCCTCTGCTGCCAAATGTGGTTCTCCTGGCGGCACTGCGCTGCTGGAAGTCTTCCGCCTGCTGTGCTGAGCATCTCCCGCTGTCAGGAGACTGCCCTGGGGCTGTGTTTGCAGGTTTCTGCTTGCTGGACAGCCACGGTGCTTTCTCCACCCCTCGGACGTTGCCATGAGTGTTCCTCTCCCTTAAGAGATCGTAATGTGTAAATACAAAGTTGATTATTCTAACAACCTAGAGTTAGGTTTGCTTTTACATGACAGTTACCTGTAGAGTTCAGTAGAAATCACATTTGTTTCCATGTGAATCTCAGTAAGTACATGCTGGAGTGTTGGGAGTTGAATTTGTTTGGGATAAAGGTGAGCCAGGTGTGGGGCAGTGAGTGGTTTGGGGTTTTTACCCTGCTTCCCAAGGTTCTTGATGCTCTGGCTGCTTTAAAGCTCTCAGGATGGCATCTGACAACCTCTGTTCTACTTAACTGGAGTAAGAATCTTGTAGTATTTTATTTTCACACAGTAGTCTCCGCTGTCAGAGTGCTTCACAGACTTGAACTTGCTCGGAGTCGCTTGGGAGGAGCCTCTCGGCAGCCCGACTAGCAGCGCTCTCCCTCGAAAAGGGCAAGCTGAGGAATCGGACTGAGGTATTTATTGATGACACCACTTGCTCAAGGCCACAGATGGCAGCAGCAAGACGCTTTAGTTAGCCTGATTCCTTTTTCAGTGTTTACACAGAAACTTTCTAGTAACCTAGCTGGAGCTAACATGAAGCCAGTGTTTACGCTAGCTAATAGTTTTGTCTTAATAAAAAAACGTTGAGATGACTGGGGTGCCTGGTGCAGTGAGGGATACTTGGTTACTCTCGCAGTTTCTTTCCAAAGAAGCCCATTTGGTGCTTTGCTGCTGTTCAGCAGCTTGGCACGTCTCCACCCTTTCTCTTTGCGGCTGTTCAGCGTCGGCTCGAGCCGCGCAGCTGGGAGGGGGCTGTAGTTGAACTGGAGCAGGGCCAGGACAGCTCAGTGTCGCGGGCACCGCAGGGCCACGGCCGCGTGCCAACGGCCACCTGAGCCGCGCTTCCCCAGCGTTCTGCTGTAACGCTTTGTTTCTTAGGATGTGAATTTTGGTATATGTTTTGGTTTATTTTTCTTCCATTCCGTTTATTTTTGTAATTAGGTGGTTTAATAAAACTAACTCTTTTGTATAATTTTTAAAGCGTGTGTTTTCAGCCAAAAGGCTTTGAGAAAATGCCACAATATTAAGCATGAACATGCGCTCGGGTGTTACCCCACGTTTCCAAGGAAGCCCTGCTCCTTGTCGCCGTGTCGGGGGTCCCTGCCCATGCCCCAGAAACCGTCACGGCCCCGGAGCCGCTGCGAGCGAGCGGTGCTGTGGGAGCCAGGCTCCCCGGGCGGGTGGACAGGGGCCGCTGCGGGCAGGACCGGGGACGGCTCTGTCCCCTCCCGCCTGCTCAGGTCTCCAGCTCGGAGCCCGCCCGGGCAGGGGGGAAGCGGAGGGCAGCCGGAGGGTGGCTCGGGGTGCGGCGGCTCGGGGGGGGGCCCCGCGGCCGCTCCAGGGGAGGCCCGAGCACCTCCCGCCTCTGGCTGGGGCACCCCGGGGCTTCGCGGCGGCCACGGCGTCGGGCCCTCGGCTCTTGGGGGCTGCGGCAGAGCTCCGGGGCGATGCCGGCGGGGGCGGCTCCCGGGGCCCGATCCTGCCGCCCGCTCCCGCGGCCGTCTCCGCCGGGAGCCGATCCACCGGGACGCGATCCTGCGACCCGATCCACCGGCGCCCGCTCCTCCGGGACCCGCTCCCGGGGCCGGCTCTGCCGGGGCTCGATCCTCCGGGACCCGATCCTGCCGCCCGCTCCTCCGGGGCCGGCTTCGCTGGGGCCCGACCGTCCCACCCGCTCCTCCGCGGAGCACCGCCGCTCCCTCCTCGCCCCGCCGCCGTCGCGCTGCCGTCACTTCCTGCCGCCAGGCTCCGGAGGGGGAGGAGGAGGGGGAGGAAGGCGCCGCCGCGCTCCTCAGGGGGCGCTGAGGCGGGAACAGCGCGTCTGTAGCCCGGCCGGGTGCCCGCGGCCTGCCCGCCCTGAGGGAGCCCCGGGGCCGCGATGGCCAGCCTGGCCGCCCAGGACTCCTACCTGCAGGGCCTGGCGAGGAAGGTCTGCGCGCAGCGCGCCCCGGAGCCGCGCAAGAGGAAGTTCGGTAATGGCCCGTGGGACCTGGGCTTGCGGCAGGCTGCCTCCGCCGGGCCCGGGCCGGCCCGCTGTGCCCTTTTTTAAGGGGGAAAAAAAAAAGCGATCCCTGCTGCACCATGGGGCTTCTGAGCGCTTCGGTACCCGTGGTGGTGCAACGGGAGAACTGGAGCTTCGGTGAAGCGTGCGAGCGTGTTTGGTCGATTTAAATAAGTCCTAAAATACGTAATTTTTGAGGGTGGAGATGTATCATTGCAACGTTGGAACTTTAGTCTTCAGCAATAACAGTCCGTGGGAATGCGGCATCGTCCCATTTTGTGTAATTTGTCTTTGCCTTCTAGCGCCGGAGCCGGAGGATGCTGGTAGGCAGCTCAAGAAAAAGAAGAGAAAGAAACCCAGGAAGCGAGCTGAGAAGACGAATGCTCCTTCGGTCAAACAGGTGGTCTCAAACACCAATAAACCTGCTCCAGGACAGAAAGCACTCCCTCAAGCCGGCAAATCACCGCCGCAGGGTGTCACCCAGAGCAAAAATGAGAGTTTGGTTATGGGTAAGAAAACTGGCGCTGCCGTGGTCTGGTTAAAGCTTCCTGAGCCGAGGTGGCTGCTTTTCAGTTGCTTCACCCATGTGTAGTTTGGCAAGCCTTTAAGAAGTTCAGCCGAATTGAGAACATACTCACTTATTCCACGTGCCCAAAAAGCTTGTGCATACACGTGTAAATTTGTAACGTCGCCACTGGGTGGCTCTATGGAAACAGGAGCCTTCGGACTGAATCGCATGCTTTTTATGTTTTTGGGTAACTTCTGGGGATTCTTGTGTCTCTGTCATGCCAGGCGGCTTTCCGTTATGAACCTGAAAGGGCTGATCACAAAGGAAAGATGTCCTTGGCCTCTTTGGTTCCACTAGCTTGGTACTTGCCTTCCGGCATGCAGGGCCACTCTGGCCGGCAGTGCTGAATGATAATATAGATAGAAAAAGGCAAATTCTAAAGAAACCAATGAAATAGAAACTCTGTGTTTCTTTAGATTTTCCATTCACAGCATCTGAGGAGCTCTCAGAGCTTTTCCCGTAGCCATAGAAAGTTGTTCAGTTTAGCTAGCGCTGCCTTTTAAATATTTTTATTTTCTGCCTCTCATCTTCAGGAAGCAAAAGTGAACTCAATTCCACTTCTTTTTCCACAATTAATCTCCTGCGACAGAGGCTACACGAGAAGATCAAAAAAGCTTCTGGACAAGTATGAGAACCCTCAATATATATCCCTGTGTGTGTTTATGCAATATAAATTCTCCCTGGCCTCCCGGGAGATGTTGGGGCAGGAGTACGATCTTACAAGGTCCAGGGTTTGAGCTAATTCTGTCTCCTAAGTAAGTGTCTGTAGGTTTTGCTGGGAGGCTTGTGTGTATCCTGTGGTTGGTAAAAACACCCCAGGAAAGGTGGGGCCTGGCTTGGAGGAGAGCATGCCTCTGGTGGGTTTTAGGAAAAAGAAAAGCCCTAGGAGCCTGAAAGGGAATGTAGCTACGGGCTGTCGAGAGAAAGTTAAGGGTCTGAAATGCCTTTACTGTGTTTGGTGTCTAAAAGCTGAGCCCACGGCTTCTTGTCACAAGTAGTGCGTTCCTTAGAAGTTTGAAGTCAGGAACTTGAGGACATCCCACTTTTAATTCTGCTTTATCCTTTTAAAGCTTTTAATTCATGTCCATCCTTCTTAGGGTGACGCCAAAGAATTACCCCCTGCAGTCCTGGAGAAGAGGCAGCGAAGGAAGTATGAGAGAGAGAGAAAGAAGCGCCGAAGAAAGGAGTTGAAGATGAAGGCAAAAATGGAGAAGAAAGAAACAGAGGAGGTACCAGTGGAGCCAGAAAGCAAAAAGGAGGAGAGCACAGCTGAGGTTGTCTTCAACAGGGTCGAAGTCCATGAAGAGAATGAGTTGAGCAAGATCCAGAAGAAGAAAGAGAAGAGGAAAGCAGTGAAGGGCAATATCACTCCTCTGACTGGCAAAAACTACAAGCAGCTGCTGAGCAGGCTGGAGACCAGGAAGAATAAGCTGGAGGAGCTCAAGGATAAGGACCAGAACAAAGCTCAGGAGCTAGAGAAGAAGATGAAATGGACAAATGTTCTCTATAAGGCGGAAGGCGTGAAGATCCGTGACGACGAGGAGCGTCTGAAAGAAGCTCTGAAGCGTAAGGAGAAGCGTAAAGAGCAACGCCAAAGGCAGTGGGAGAAGCGGACAGAAAGAGTGGTAGAAAAGATGCAACAGCGGCAGGAAAAGCGTCGCAAGAACATTCAGAAGAAGAAGAAGGACAGGATAGAGAAGAAGAAAGCCAGGGCTCGGAAGAAAGGCCGGGTTCTGCCAGAGGACTTGAAAAAAGCTGGTTTAAAGTGAGAACAAGGCTGCGGGGACCTGGGAATAGGTGTTCTGCTTGGGGGGGTCGGTGAGGAACTGTCACGGAGTGGACTGTCCGTCTGTCTGGCGCAGCTGAGGTACCCCTGTCCAGGCAGAGGCAGCACCCGAGGAGACCAGCCAGCGGGGCCAGCATTCCCACCTTAGCGATAACAAAAAAAGCCAATAGTGTGTTTGTTAATTAAAATTTCCTCCCCCAAAGAAACCCCTTCTGGTGGATTTATTGTAATAATAATAATTCTTTTCCTCAAGGGAAGTACCGCTGCCAGGTGTCCCAAGCCCTCAGCAGCGGGTGCCAGCGAGGGGCGGGGCATCGCCGGGGGGCGGAGTCATGAAGGGGCGGGGCAAGCAGACGCTCCGCTTCCCCGCGCTGCGATGGCAACGCGGAGGGTTGCGGCCACGTCCGTCCCCGCCCCGCGTTGCTATGGCGGCGCGCGAGGCGATCCTCGCTGAGGCGGGCGGCGTCGCTGGGTCGTTCGGCTGCCTGAGGGGACGGGCGGGCTCGGGGCTCCCCCCGCGCAACCGCGCCCTCAGACGCTGCTGAATCACCTCATCGGTGTTAGCAGAGAAGCGGTAGGCGTGTGCTCTCACCCGCAGGAGAACGTTTTAAAACTGAAACGTTTTATTTGCCCTTTGCCCCCCCCCCCCCCCAGCTTGTAAATCGCAGTTCTTCTGGAAACAGACCTGGAAGTCGGCTGTGCTGGGCCACATGCAGCCGGTGGGAGCTGTGCGCCTCGTTCCCAGCAAGGAGGTCTACGAACAGATCTTTGAAGATGAGGTAAAAAAAAAACCAACAACAAACAACAACAAAAAAACCAAAACCCCAAAAGAAATGGGTAAAAGCCAAATGAGTTCGTTTTGTTGGTCAGTTGGTTACTGGCTGTTAAAGCGGTGACTTCAAACCAGATGTCAGTTTCAGCCTTTCTGGGTTTTGTTTGGTTTAGTAGAAAATAATGGTGTTACCCTCAGCATATGCTTTCTAGTGCATCTACGGGAGTTCCTGTGTCTTTGTTATGTATCAGGGCACGTTAAAGGAAGGCAGAATCATTATAACACAGCAGTAAAAGATAAATTAAGAGGCAGGACAAGCCTGACTCAGGCATTTCTCACTCTGCTGTCAATTTTCCTCATAACTGTAAGCCCGGCACACAATCCAGTTTCCTCCAGCTTTCCTCTCTGAGGAAAGGGATATAATTTTTTTTTCCTATTTTGAAAATATCAATTAGTTTGTTACTATTCTCTGTTCAGCACATTGGAAAGAATTCTAACCATTTTGATTATTGTCCTTTGAAGGTTTACTTAGTACGCTCTTTGGAAAAAGTACAGAACAAGACTAGGTTTTCCATAAGCAGTGAGAGGCTCGCTTTGGTTAGGGGTTCAGAAACTTCTACTGATGCCAGGCTACTCCCGTGTTACCAGCAGAAGTCTGCTGAAAGAATGCCCTGCAATGACTCCACAGAAAAGCCACCGTCGTACAGGTAGAGAACAGAAGCATAAAAGCTCAATTATATGTTCATGACTACGGGTATGAAGTTGTAAGGTTTGCAGTGGGAGGTAGGTGCTCCTGAATTCTTGGTCACGGCACTAATGACTTGTCACAGACTGTCTCCTTGCCTGATGTTAATTGAGTAGAATGAGTTGCTGCCTGTTGGAGTGCAGATTAACAGGCTAATATTTGCAATGACATACATACTGTATAGCGTTTCTTTTAAAAAGAAATTGTATGCCTTTTTTGTTCAAAACAATCTAGATATAAGCCCAGCCTGATATATATTTTTGAACTATATCTTAAACTGTGTCAATGGTTTACATAACGGCACAGTAATGATTATGTAATGAGCTCGAAAAGAAATCAGTGCGCCCATCCAGTTCACCCTAACTCCTCTGCTGAATAATGACACCCTTATTCTCATTTCCCCCAAGGAGAAACACAGTGCCCCAGTTAATGGGAAGAGCGGTGGGCAGATAAAGGCTGTTTCCACAATTCTAGCTAGTTTTTACTTAACAGTTCATAGATTTTTATACCTTTTAAAGGTATTATGTATGTCTTCGTAGTTTACATGTATTAAGTCTAGCATTTGTTGCTTTTTATGCCAATATAGCAGATTTGGGGTTGTGATCAACCCCAGATAGATAATTACTCAGTCCAATTCATCTCAGAAGAAGCAACATTAAGTCTTTGAACCATATCCTTTGAAGTTAGAATGATGCTTATGTTCACTTAAATGTTACATCTTGCCAATTAAATTGAATATTATGCCGATTGCAGATCCCTACTCTTATGTATTTAGTACAAATCAAAGCTTTATTCTCTTTCTGTTCCAGAGAAGCTACATTTCAAAAGGCTTGGAAAAGTGTAGATGTAAATGCAGCTGAGGAAGTCGGATCCCTGCCTGATTTTGTTGGTAAGATTTATTTCCCTTGATGTCAGATATTTTAATCTTCATTTTTAGAAGCCACCATCCATATCATGGTATTAGCTGAACAAGTTATAAAACCAAGGTCAGAAATCACCTGACACATTTTGATGATTTGTAAGTGATTTTGAAGATGAAGAATCTACTCATAGGAAAAATGGTTGTAAGTCAATCACAGTTTGTGTTTAGATGGTAAATTCTAGTTATGATGTAAGCAGATCTCATTCCTGGAAGTTGCAATTTTTTGCATCATACCTGAACTTAGTTCATAGCTTCCATGCTTTCATCCTTCTGAAAATCACAAATTAATAAAATCAAAAGAAATTTTAAAATATGCTTTACTGTTTTTTAATGTACATTTGCACAGAATTCCCTTTCTAGGGAAGACTGTCACATGCTGTAATAGCTGCACAAACTACTAAATCCATTGTGCATGCGGTATGTATTCTGCAGCAACAGTTCCAAGCTACATCATCCTTGTTTCTTTCTTGGCAGTTCCTGAGGAAACGAGGAGTAATATCTTGGAATGCCTGTCAGAACGCCGGCGAGGCCGTCATGACGAAGCACTAACCTCAATGTATCGTGAGCTTGCCTGCATTGCGAGGGTGAGACTGGATTTTGCAAGCCAGGTAGTCTGGAGTGCTATACTAAGGTCAGGGCCTAATATTCAAAAGATCAGACTGCCTTCCTTACATTTTTAGGAGATGGAACCCTTTGTTTTGGAGCCTGGAAAATTCGTTCTGACAAAACTGATGGAATCTGATAGAAAAATTGAACTTCTGTTTAAAAAGATTGAGTCTGACACTTCTCTGGAAGGTTTCTCGATTGAAGTAAGTCAGCTCATGCCATTGTCTCATCTCCAGTTATTTGCACCTGATCTGTGTTACACAGCTTCTTATGTCTTGCTGTAGTTTTAAGATATAAATGGTTGGGGTTTTTTTTGTTTGTTTGTGGTTTTTTGGGGGCGGGTCGGGGGCTGGTTGGTGGATTGGGGTTTTTTTTGACATTTACTTTTCAGTGAGATTGTGAGTAAATCCTTCTTGCAGGGTTTGGAAGAACTGTGGAACATCATCCATCAGGAATCCTTGACCAGAAGGAAGTGGATTAGGGAAATGGATGAATCCTTAAAAAAGGCTGAATGGAGTCGAACTGATAAAGTGGGCTGTAGTTTTAATAGCTGTTAATTAAGCATAAGATTATTATTTGCTCATAATGCTGGGTGCAGAGCAAAGAGTAGCTTGTTTCCACAGGAGTCAAAGAGGTCTGCCAGGGGTTCTTTTGTGTATGTGATTACTGTCTTTTTACTGATAGATCATTCCCTCATTTTATGCCAATATAATCAGAAGATACTTCTTTTCCAGTTACAAGGTGTTTATTTCTTCCACAATTACCTGTGGTAAAGACGCAACGAGTATGTAAGCTGCTTTTCTTCTTTTACAGGGTTATTTAGGTCGAAATGTCAACAGGTCTAGTGTTATTTCGTTGGGACATACCTATTCTGCAGCAGAGAATGTGCACAGATGTGCCTTAGCTCATTTAATCTGGGTAGGCTGCGTATCAGAAGCAGATGTGCTACAGTGATATAGGCTTCAGCCTGACCTGTAAAAGTCATGGGACATCACAGTAAATGTTTGGATCAATTAAAAGGATAGCCCATAAGGAAGTCCCTGCTGCTTTGTCCTTGTAGGCAGACAAAAGCTGTCTGTGATACCTGTGTCAGTTTGTCCTCTTTGTAATGGCGACATAATGAATAGGGCCAACAGTATCACCAGTAACTTTTCTGTTTGATTGGTTATGAAAAATGTAGAGATGACCACGTTTGCTTAAATTCTGTGTCCACTTAAAACAACCCCTGGTGGATTCACTACAGATGTTTGAAAGGAAGTTGGTTTGAATTTTAATTTCAGATTGTAGCCTGTCAGCAGAGCACTCAATTTTCACAGATATTAAAGAGAAAACTGCTGAGCAGTAACAAAATGGAATGTTTTAGTGACTATTTTTATGAATGATTACAAAAAACCCAGTATTTAGGATATTTAAGATAGGTATTTTAACATTCACTTCTCAATCTGGCTATCAGCCAACTGAATTTATTTTAATGGAAAAAAATTGTCCTGTTCATAGCATTGCTTAGCTTGAGAAACTGACATTTGAGTTATACAGGGTGGCTCTTTCTGTTCTTCTTTTATTACACAGATAACAGAGGTACTGAGGAAGTATACTTTGGTCCTGGAGGAAATTTCCTTCTTCCTGCCAGCTGATGTTTACAGGTTCATGAATGATGAGGCCATGGTAAATCCTTCTTACTGAGAGTCTGTTTTACCTGAATATTCCCAGAATGTCTTTTTTTTTTCCAGCTGAAATTCATTATTTCTACCTATCACTGCAATATAGGAGAGTTTTCTATTCTACAGGATATTCTTCATCATTTGTATTCTTTCTCCCCTTGTTTTACATAGAACAGGCTTCTTTGGTTTTTTTGGCACGTTTTGTGCTGCTTTTATTAGTGCTTTTATTTTTTAATGTGCAGATGATTAACAGAGCACTGTTGGTTAATCAGAGGGCAATTGCCAAGCTGTTCTTTAATCTAATGAAATCAGAGATGAAGAGGGAATTATCACATCGATTGAAATGGCAAGATAGAGTCAAGGACTGGAAGCTCATCCAAAAGAATTATGTAGTTCACAGTTTCAGGTCAGAAATTTGACAATTATATTTTTGAGCATGAATAATACAAAGTGACTAGTGTTCACCTGTGTTTTCTGTAAACAGTAATATTTTATCATTTTCCCATTATAAAATGAAAAAGCTAAAAGAACTTAGCATTCTTTTTTTTTTATGTGGTATGTATAAAATATATTTGTATTTCAAACATGAAATTTTCCCAAACAGATATTTACTTCAATGTATTCTTCCATCCTACAGAGAATTTATGGCAAATGAAGAAATACAGAATCCCCCAACTGTGAAAACAGAAATGGAATATATGATAATGGATCTGTTTTTACTTAATGAAAGGAGACTGGAGTTTTTGCAGCACCTTGGGTATGGCAAAAGAGAGAACAGGAGCAAAGGAAAATAGAATTCTTTCTAGAGTTAACGAGGAACTTGACTACAAAATGTTCCCTTTCTGTGTGCGACTGTATGATGCAGCAGTGAGGCAGGGCCTAAACTACTTTTGTAAAGCATCTTTTAATGGAAAAATTGCATTCTTGGTTTTCAGTGCAAGTTACACTAAATAGGGGGCGATCGAGGGCTAGAGATGCAGAAACACAAAAATAAATCTTACTAGCATTTGAAACACAGTAGAAAGGCACAGACAAGGGTGGGTAGATAAGTCAAAATTGGTGATCTTGTCAAGGTATTATTTCTGTATGGGAGTTTAATTTGTATAATAAATTAAGAAAGGAATCTTGATGGAAATCGAACACTGCTATGTTTGAATGTCCATCCTGACAAGAAGATGGTTTGGGTGCAATGCATTACAATATTTACAGTTTTTCTTTTACAATGTATGTAGCAACAAGACAGATTACAGTTCCTTGTCAGTGGCCTTGAAAAACAGCAGTCATCTTGTTTTCTTTTCATGACTGTAAATAAAATAAAGCACAGTAGTATGGTTACTCTGATTTATAATTTTATCCTTTAAGAACTGACTGGATTATATTTGAAGATATCTGACTCTTGCTTCCTATTTCGATAGTGATCTGTTGCCTCCAAGACACACGAAAGCCGAGCTAAATGAGTGGTACAGATCTTTGGTGAAATTAAACAGAAGTATAGGTAAGTTGGGAAATCATAAAAGCAGCCTAGAATTCAAGCAATCCTTTTTTCCAGGCAGTAATGACTCAGACAGTTGCTTTGAAAGTATGTGTGTGCTATGTTCTTTGTTCCATGTGTTTCCATGTGCCTTCTAAGTTGCTCTGAGCTAGCAATATGGTCAAAATCAGCTGCCTATTGCATCGCCTCCCTTTTGCCAGCACAGGCATTTTTGCATTGTGAGATCTAGCAGGAACTGCCTTGTTTAGAATTAACGTGGGGAAAAAAGAAGGTGAATTTTAATGCAGGTCAGTTCTCAGTTAGACAGAAATACTCCTTTTTACCTCTTGAAGAGTGAGAGGGGAAGTACTTAAGATGTTTCCTTCCTCTGAGTCCTGCAGCGTGCCTTCCCTCTGTGTGTCTACTTTTTCTTTCTCTAGAGCACATCCTGTCTTAATGTTTGTAGCCTGTACAGTAGCAAAGAAGTTGCTAGCGATTGTAAATAACTCCCTACTTGACCCAGCACAGGTCCTCTGTAACATTTCCATTTCACACTGCACTGCAAAATACAGAAGTCTTTACAATGGTCTGTTCTTCCATATCCTTCAGGTACCCACAACGTGCAATGTATGATGAAAATACGCATCCAGTATGAGATGGTCCAGCAGAAATGTTTGGCAGAAGTGCAGTTATGCAAGGTTAGTATAGCGTTGTGAATTCTCGGAAGGATTGTTGGCAACAGTATACGTTGTGTTGTTACAGTCAGATGTGTTTGAGGACCCACCAAACATTGATATAACAAGTGAAATTACTTTTTAACCTCTGTCTTATTCTGTTAGAAAACTTACTGTCCATTTTGTTTCACAGTAGCATGTGGTATTTGTACTTCAAATATGTAAAAGCAGTGACAAATGGCAGTAACAAAAGTACTGTCCCACATTTAGGTGGAGGGCGCAGGGTCAGAATTCTCAGCCTTCGTGCTGAATCTGTCTTATCTTGGGAAAGAAATTCTGCCTCTCTGCCTCAGTTTCTCCCTTTGTGTCCAAATAGAGTTGTACTATTTACTAACAGAACGTGAGATCTGAGGGGTTGAATCTTACTCTATCCATTCACAAGAAAAGAAGAAACGCTAAGTTTAGGTGTATTCTCCAAAACCCACACAATATTTGTTCTATTTTGTGTGTCATCAGTAACTCAGCATTCTTGTCATTTAGAATAAGCTGTTGAATCTGAATGTTTGCACAAAAGAGGAGGCTGAAGAAATTGTGAATTCTGATTTACTTCAGTTGACTGAGAAACTAAAAAGTCATTTTGAAGAAGAACTGGAGCGTATGGATGTATGTTTATTGAATTTATTTTTATTGCTCTCTGGGAGTAGTGTGCTCTTCCTGTGCTACTGCCTGAAATGCCGTATGCATCTTAGGCTATTGATGTCACGTTAGAAAGAGGTCCATAGTGTGACTGGATGCCTGCCCCACAAATAAAAAAAGTTTTATGTGATTCATGGAGAAGAGTCCGTAATTGTTTGGTTCATATTTACAATAGGTTGTCAGGGATGAGTTAGGTATAGCCCATCCTGCCTGGAGGCAGAGGAACAGATTTAAATGATCTCCCAAATTTCTTTCAATCCTATCTTTTATGATTCTGTACATGAAAATGACTGGGCAGTTGTTCCTAAAATGATAGATAGCCAGATGCTTCAGGGTGTATACAGAACTCAGTGATTCTGTGCTTTACAGTACCAGAAGAATAAATAGAAGTTTTGATGCTCTCAGCTTCTAAAACAAAAATCCATATT
The DNA here is from genome assembly GCF_963921805.1 of Phalacrocorax carbo. NCBI lineage: Eukaryota > Metazoa > Chordata > Aves > Suliformes > Phalacrocoracidae > Phalacrocorax > Phalacrocorax carbo. Next base: position 5,016,056 of record NC_087530.1, read on the forward strand.
CTTATCCGGTTTACTTAGAGTATTTTTTCTTCTCCATATAGAAGACACTGTGTTGAATACTGACAGTCTGCTTCCAGACAGCCTTTTGTCATGTCATATGTCCCCGTACTCATTCATCTCACCTTCCAGCAAACAGTTTAATAGTAACTGGTTCGTTTAAATGTCTTTCTCCAGAGAGACTTTGAGGAGCTGGCTAAACACAGTGAACGGAACTGTAGAGACTTGTACAGCTATTTTCAGGAGGCCATGGGTCTCTGGGATGTCCATCAACTCAAACTGTCCCAGCAGGAAGGTGAACTTCAGAAGAAGTTAGATGAATGCAGATTGAAACAGGCTAACTTATTACAGGTATAAATATAAAAACAAGGATGTGGTATGATGTCAAGAAAGGACTTAATGCAGAGAACCCTCTGGAATTCAAAATACTTGGTATAAAATTTAAAATGTGATCTTTGACACTTATACTGGAATTTCTACAGGGTAATTTCATTCCGTCAGGTACATTATTTGCTAACTGCTTGATTCACACTTAATGTACAGTCATAGCTTATTCTTGATATGGTAACAGTGAAAAAAGATTATATTTTTTGTGTTAAGTGGCTGCAAGTTTCTGTTACTCATAAGATCTTGTTTGTACGTCAAGTTCTCATATCATGAGTATAGTATGCAACTTGGGGTGGCAATGTCTGAGATGTTAATTTTCTATGAAAGATCTTCATAGTAGATGAGTTTTGGTAAGGTAGCTTCCCTTTTTGGTGTAGAATATATGTAAATAATTAAACTATTTGAGTCCTAAATAATTATGAAGCATTTTAGTAATTACTAAATCATTTTTACTGGGTTCTTTTTGTGGCCTTAGGTGATGGAAGTTAATCTGGATGTAACTTTGGATAAAATGAGAACAGCAAGCTGTGAAGAAAAGCTGAAGAAACATTTGGAGAACGCCCTTTCTTCATTAGATGACATTAGAGATAGGTATGAATTTTGTTGCGCAAACTTAAAAAGTAAAGCATATTTGAATGCTGCTTGTACTGCTTAGGTCTCGTTTATGCTGTAGCGTGAAGCTGTGGAAAAACACTGCTTGCTACTACTTCATGTGGGAATGCAAAATAAAATTATTTCCATATTGAACAAGGTTAAGGCAAATAATACCCACATCTTAGAAGTAGGACTAAGAAAGGCTGGTATAATTTAAAAAATACACTGGATCAGTACTATTATGTTGTATACCATGTCATCCATGCCAACGGGATAATTATTTATTCAGAAGGTAAAAGTAGTAGTTCGGTTTCTTGAATCGCAGGGTCAGAAAACAGGTCTGTGCCGTCACCTGTGCTCACAGATTTGATCTCTTTCAAAGTCGCAGGGACTAGAAGTTACTAATAACTTTCAGATAGCTGAAGTATACATTTTGGTCATCCTTCTGTTACATTTCTCATGATCAGGCATTTGTATCTTTAAAAATCACATCAATATTGGCACATACTACTCTCTCTGCTGAAGATCGTAGCAGAAGATTTGAGGATTAAGCAGCCAGAGAGGAAGCAGTTATATTTTCAAAACCCAGAAGGTCTCTTCTGTCCATTAGATCGGAGGTATATTAGAAGAGCGATGTGGACCTGAGAGGCAGATACACACACATGCACGTACCTCGCTCAGTAATTGTACTTAGAGCTGTTGATTCAGTACTCTTCATATTCATTAGGACAACTGAAAAAAACCCAAAGGTAATGTACCTTTTTGGGTGAGTGAAAAATCCAGTGAGAGGTTGCAGAGATGGAATCTATCTGAACATTTGCACAGGTACATAAACTCCCCATAATTATCTTCGTATAGGAGACAAAGCAAATGCAAATAAAAACAGGTGTGAGCACTGATTTTTCTTGAATCAAGTCTCAGCTTGAACCAGTAGTTTTCATTTCCAAGTAAAATGAAAATGAACCAGAAAAGCTTCAGTCACAGCTGAGCATGATACAGAGTATACATGGTACATGCGTGATACAGAACAGATACAGAAACAAAGACAGTAATTTGACCTCTCACTCTAATATTCCTTCTGTAAGCACAGGTCTTGAATGGTTCCCCATCGAAAATGAAAGATCTTAAATACTTTATTGTGAATGTTTCTTAACTTTCATGCATTTATGTATTTATAATGAACTCTATTAACAAGCCAGGGTGTGATTGTTGCTAAACAGGTATAGTAAAATGTTTAGCCTAAAGGTTTTATGAGATTGATCGAAAAGTTAGATTTGGATTTAAAAACATTGTAGTCATATTTAATTTTATTTCTATACATACTTGAGTTTCTTAAACAGTGACCTTAAATTTGACAGGTATGAGACGTTCAACCAAGTTCTAACGGATAAAGTAATGGCTTACCCAGAAGCTATTTTGCAGGAATTGATTTCTTATAGTATATCCATCAGCCAATATTTTAATGTAAAGGAAATCTTCAAACAGGTATAAAGAAAGCAACTTGTCATTTAAAATCTTACTGGTGTATTAATTTTTAATTTTTGGGAAAATTTACGTTAGCTTTAAAATTTAGATTATATAAACTAAAGCGTTGTTTTGGCCAAAGGACTGAAGTGCTTTTGGTAGAAATAGAGGGGGGAGATACAAAACCTTTCTCTGTCCCACACTTTTAACTCTGTCCTTGTTACAAACTGCATTTCAGCAAATTCACTTGCCTCTTATACAGAAAACTGCAAGGTAACAACAAAATGATATTAATAAATTTGAGTATTATAGCTTCTTTAAAAGATAAGTGAGCCATTGAAATAGACGTATTTTGAGAAGGAATATATAAATATATTTCTTAAAAGCAACCAAATCCTTATTTTTAAATTGTGTGGGGTTTTTTTGTTGTTGTTGTTTTGTTTTTAGCACTTGCAAGGAAAGAGAGACTCCACATTTCAAGATCAAGATAATACCCCAACAGTACCAACAGGTATTTTTGCTTGCTTGCTTTTTTTCAATTTGTATTTCTTTGGACTGTGATCAGTAAAACTCTGCTTTAACTGGAAAGAACTAGTTAAGGCTTCAGAAGCTGAACATCCAGTGGAGTTGCAAGCCGAGAGCATTGAGCAAGAAAATGAAGGAGAGAAAAAGATGGACAGTTGTCAACGAGAAAATGAAGAGACAAACACAGCTGAGAATGCAGAGATCTTTGCACAGGAAACTGAAGAAACAGAGGGAGAAGAAGATGGGGAGAGTATTCCTCGTGAAAGTGAAGAAACTGAGCATGCAGAACAGGGGGTAAGCTTTACACAGGTAAGTGAACAAGAGAATAAATTTGAAGGTGAAGGAAGTCTTGCACAAATAATGATGAATAGGAAGTCTTCTTTTTGCTGAGGTGAGTCTAAATTCCTTAGAGTAGATTAGATGTAGTTTGTACACAACACACGTGGGAGTTTTTTATTTTCATTTATTTCTGGACTATTAGGGCTTTAGATCTTTTTTTGTGGGCAAATGGATTGTATGAAACAGTTTACAAACATTCTTTTTGCACTCTTTTTACCCTTGTAAGAATCTTTTGCATAGAATTTTAAAAAAATATCTTCCTTCCTTTCATCATGGTATTCTTAACCCACGGTGAATGATTTAAGCTGTATTTGAAGTATTAGTTTTTCAGGTCTTTAGTCACGTGGATGTATTGCCATAACAAAAACCTTTTGAAACGTTGATGACTCTGCCTATTGAGACTTGCAATCATATTCTCTGTGTGCATGTTGTCCAAACTGAGAACGAGAATATTATTCTTAATATCTTAATACCCTTAGGATTCTTACATTAGCTTGCGCACTGTTCATTCTACACTTCTACCTTTAAAGACAACAGATGATGATTTCCAATTGTCTCCTAGGCTACGTTCAACAGCAGCAAGGCAGAATGCTCCAAAATTGCTGTTGAGACCTTTTCCACTTCTAGTGGAAACTCTTACACAGTGCTTGGAGTTGAAGAAGCAGGAAAGACTGACATCCCAGAGACTTATTTTACAAAATACGAAAAAGACGAATCACTTCCTATGTACCTGAAATATGCGCTTATCAAAGAAGCCGTGTTTGTAGAGCTGAAGAAACGGTTAGTAGAAAACAGTTTGTGTTCCTTCTTTCCCTTTAGGTAACAGACAAATTTCAGCTGTTTGGGAGAAACATTAGACTAAAGATGGATAAAAATACGAGAAAATTTTTATATTGCTTTTAATCTATGGCTTTCAAAGTACCACACAAGCATTTACCTCTTACAGAACATTCATATTTTACAGAAAAATTATTTAGTAAGAAAACATGTTACAGAAGGGCAAGTGATTTGCCCAAATTCCCTGCAGAGCCGTGAAGGTAAAATACCTGGTACTCAGTGCTTTGCAGCCAGCTCAAAAACTCTACCAGTATTGTGCAAATGGTGATGAAAACGTATCTTCCTGTAGCCAGAAGTTAAATTCTTAGAATTAATTGATTTAATAAATTCTTATTTATTACTTAATGTTCCTCACTGTCTTTTTTGTTTTCAATGATAGGATTCGCCTCTGCTTTTTTGAACACTTGGAGAAATGGTTTGCAGATTCCTTGTCCAACTCATGTGTCTTTGTAGCTGCCAAGAAAGAGGAGCTGAATTCAGAACTTCAGCTGCGGCTTCGCTTGCATCAGCGAAGGCTGGAGAACATAGAGACAAATATCTACAATGTTAGAGCTGGTACTGACTTTTTTTTCCTCTGAACATTATGTGTCTTCATTTAGAGGTGATCATAAGTGGACCAAAATCTGTTTTAGTGTCAGTTGACTCAGTAGTAGAGGGCAACAGGAAGCAGCTGAGTGTCTACTAATTCCTACTATAATATGTTACTCATATATTTTAAAAAAGATTTTTTTTTTCTATAGCTCATACTGGTTTCTGCTATGTTATGTTTGGAAAATACCCAGCCGTGCCTTGATCAATGACTTGATTGTAAAAGATGTAGAACATTCAGTGTCTATTGTCAATATTTGTGAATCCTCACTTCCCTGATATTATTTAACAAGAGTTTGCAATGTACAAAAAGTAATTCTAGAAGTTTTGCAGAAAAAGAATTAGCAAGTGTTGGGAGAGACAAAATGCCAGGGCTTGGCTTCTGAATACAGGAGAGGAAGGATTTAGCTATCTCAAATATCACTGAGCAGCTATAGGTTGGCCACTAATCAGAACTCTTTTTTTGTATGAGAAGTGTCAGGTTTTTCTGGTGGAAAAAAATAATTTACGACAGATTTGTTGGTCTTTAACACATAAACTAAAAAATTCTGTTTTGGGAGAACAGGCAAATAATTTTTCAATTCCACTTTTTCCTGCAAAGAGGCCAGATGCCTTTTCTGGCAGTTTTCCTGAGTTTGATTGGCTGGTTCTTGATTTATCCAATTATCGTTCCAGAAGGGAGACCAAAAATTTTTTTTTTCCCCACAGAAAAAGGGAGATGTGTATTTCCATTAAAAAAAGAAAATCCTTTACTTTTTTTTCAAGACTGAGAACAGAGAGATAATGGAGATGCCAGCAGTGACCAAAAATAAAGGAAAAAGAGGGATTAGAGCAAAGAAAAGACATTTGTGATTTGAATGGATTAGGAGCTGCCAGGGGTATATGTCAAACACAGGAGAAAAGTCGAAGAAATGGAATCAGATGTGTCTTATTTGTATGTTTTAGCCACTCTGAGATCTGGCTCGGTTTAATTAACCGCTGCTTCTGATAATAGGTTGGCTGGTGGTTGTGTAGTCCACAGTAAACAGGGAATAATCACCATACTGTAAAATTTTCTTTTCTTATCAGCGGAACTGTTGCTTCACAAAGAGCATCTAGAGTGCCACTGTGCAGGGTTGGTGGAAGCTCTGAAAAAGGAGAGAGATGAATTTCACAAATTTTGTGACCAGCAAAATAACGTCAGCAAAAACCTACATTCACGAATCAATGACATAGAGTCTGTGTTGCGCAGTGCTCCTATGACTGAGAAGTAAGTGCGCCACAGGTGTTGCTGGCTGTGAATTTCCATAGTTAAATACTTCTGATTGCTCTCTGAGATGTTCCTGGTTTGCAGTCTGAATCTATTACATTGAAGAGTCATTACTCTTCAATGAAGACTGCTTTATGAAACTTTAAAAAAGTGTAAAGAACTTTTGTTTCCTTTATCTCTCCCTGGAGAAATTAAGAACAGTACTGAATGGATGACAATTTTCCTATATTTTCTAAGTACTGGCAGTCTTAAACTAGGAAAGATGTTTCAACTTTTTAGATTTTATCTGGTTTACTGAACCTGCACAGTAATAGCAATTGACTAATTGGTTTTGAAGGATACTCTTCAGTAGTATCAACTGCTTTCTGGTATCTTCCGAGTGTTCATCAAAACAATCACAGTTTAGTGAGTTGCTTTCAGAATCCTAAAACACTCTCGAGTTCTCAGATTCTGTTCATGTCTTTATGGACAGCAGTGTCTGAATCATAATGTGTGCTTCTCTTTCTATAAGTTTTCCCTGTCATTTATTATCTGCTGTTAGGTTAGTGTCCTTCAGCAACAGTCTGCACTCAGAGCTACATAATCATCTGGAAGTGATCCAGGTTTCCCTGAGGAGTTACCGGAACTATTTGGAGGAAGCTTTAGGAAAATTAAGGAATTCAAATGTGGATTTTCTCAAAGCTTGCAGGTATAGAGAATTCACTGGGGCGTATAGAGAATTTCTGGGCATCACTGTTTGTTGCATAGGCAGAACAGCAAAATTAAAGCTTATTTTGTTATTCATTTAGTTTGCTGTTTAAAAAAACATATTTATTTTGTTAAGCCACAACTATTGTACTGTTTTTGTCACATTTGTGTTGATATCTATGTTTTACGGCTGCTTAGCTAAAGTAGTCTTTGAGGAGAGGAAGACTCACAGCCAATTGTTTTACTTTGCTGGTTGCTTTCAGATTATTTTTGGAGGGAGGTAACTTTTCTCCTGAGGAGGTAAAGTCTTTCAGCAAGAGTCTTCAGAAAGAAAGTAAGCGTATTGACTCTTTTGAAAGTTTAATCAAGACAGATATAGAGAAAATGGAATCGAGATGCCTGGAGCAGGTGTGCAGAGTTTCATTCTTTCCAAGTCTGTATTATATTGGCATGTTTGATGTGGTTTGTAATTGGCCTGCTCCTAGATTAGGACTGTAAGACTGTTCTGTGTGGCAATTACAGGATGGAAAAAATAAGTAGAAATGGTGAATTCTATTATTTAAGTTTTACAAAGTGAAAATTAATTAGTTCTGTGTCTTGTTTCTGTCATTCTTAAAGGCTACTGAACTTATCAACCAGTCTGAAACAAAGTTCCGTTATCTCTTTATGACTCGAGTCTTTATGGAGAAGATCCAACGATTTTTGACACACCTACGAGTGCAAATCAAATCAGAGGTACAAACAGGAACATCAGAACTGTTTAAATTATTTAAATTTTGGCTGAATTCAAAGAGAACAAATATTAAGTGACTTTTTATATTAATTCAAAATGTGTTTTCTGTCATTGTCAGCTTAAAACTATGTTTTTACTACTGCTGCAGCTATGCTGGGACACTATGGTCTTCCAGCATGTTGAGTATGGACATCTGAATAGACCAGCATTTTTGTGTGGTTCAGTAAAGGACGTGAAGTGTTACTTTTGTGAATTATTGTTTTTAGCTTCTCCTGTGAGTACCAGTGATTGTTTTTACCAGCGAGTCTAATGGTTTCAAAGTGAAGTCTCTGAAAATCCCTTGAATAGGGTTTCACTTCACCAATATCTGCTTCCGCTTTAGGTAGCGAATTCCAATTTGCAGGCAGCAACATTAAACTCTTACCTGGAGAAGCTCCATCAGAAGATAGATGCTCGTTCTTATCCTACTGCAGATAAAGAAGTAAGTTCTAATCAGCACAAAATGGTATTTAATTTGACTTAGTGTTAATTTGACTCACTGTGCATGTTTGTATAATGTGTAAACTAATATCTTTGAGGTAGACTTATGTTTATACACATCTGGGGGGTGGGTGGAAAGAGTACTTTACCATGGAATTTTTGCTCACGAAGGTCTTGTACCTGTTTTCCCACTTGCCAAACAAAAATCTCATTGCTTCCATGTATGTGTAAATAAAGTGGTGACAGAACAGAGTTACATGATGTTGTATGCAATGGTCAGCATATTTGAACAGTCTGAAAGAGCTAGGATAGTAAATACCATCTGTATAATCGTATCTTTCAGGATTTGACTTCTGAAGAGTTGTATAATTTTGCCAAAGTACTGTTGAAAGAACTGAAAAAGAGGAGCCAGTATCTTGACTGCTTGCTAGTAAAAGCAATGAGCCCATGTGATAATGTAAGATAACATTTAAGTTCTCTATATTTTATTTAATATTGAGTGAATTTTTATGTGTATATGTTTTAAAGGTTTTTCAGAATCTGTGCTTTGAATTTTCAAATGAAGAAAGGTGCTGCATTGTGCCAAGCTGTCCAAGACACCATAACATTAGGTCAGCTTTTTTCAGAGGCTGAGTAAACCAGTCATCACTGAGTTTACTGAATGTTAAAGATGTGCAGCGTCACAATGAGTTGCTCGGTTCTTCACAAGAGTTTATTTTCAAGGTGTAGCACTATTCATAGATACATATTTCATGGGTTTCTTTAATTAAAAAAATCAAATGTGTCCTGAAGAGATTTTTTTTATGAAGTGTTTTTTTTTTCCTTCCTTGTCTGGAAAGTCTGTCTTTATTTTTGCAATCTACAGTGGATCATTGTTTTAAGGGTATGTATGTAAATACTGCTTATGATAATTATGAGAATCTACTCTTAACTTTTAAGTGTCTCAGAGCTGTATAGCTGTAACAACATTACTACTAGAATTGTAAAAACTTTCTTTCAGCCTGTGAAGCAAAATAGCATATGTTTGGAAGATCTGCTTTAGTAATCAGTAACTATACATAATGCTTTCACTAATTGCCTGCTACAGTCAACGGGGTTTCATTTTTCTTACCGTTTCAGGAGGACTTTACCCCTCTTGCAACGGATGTGACATTACAAGGTCAGCTTGCTGTTGCGGTTCGAACAGAGCGTCTCAGAGATGAGAACAAAGTGATGGTGATGGGTCTGGATCCTGTCCAGTTTCCTTTGTTAAATCCAAGCAGGATGGGAAAGTCTGCAGTTGATGATTTATCAATAAGCGTTATCAAAAATTTACTTGAGTAAGTACTTGTTTGCCTAAAGGTGTTTTTCTGTCATTGTCTTTACTTCTGTTTTCCTTGCTATATATACTTCTTCCCTTTGTGAGACTCATGCTAACACTACAAGGGGCTTCACTACAGTATTTTTAAAATTTATATTCCAGAAGTATATAAAGGTTTTCCTGAATTGATATTTTGTAGTTTACCTTTGTATATACAGAACTATTGAATATCTTGTTCATAGGTAATATTGCTACATACTTTCTGATCAGTCTAGCTTTAAAAATCAGTCTAGCTGAGACTGCTTTCTTTTTAAGAGCAAGATTTCTGAAAAATAGCCAGAAATACCGCATTGTGAGTAATAAGTGACATCTAGTTTCACAGAATCACAGAATGGTGGGGGTTGGAAGGGCCCTCTGGAGATCATCTTGTCCAACCCCCTGCGTGAGTAGGCACCCCCAGAGCAGGGGGCACAGGGCCGCGTCCAGGCGGGGGGTGAATGTCTCCAGGGAAGGGACCCCACAGCCTCTCTGGGCAGCCTGTGCCGCTGCTCTGGCACCCGCACAGTAAAGAAGTTTTTTCTCATATTGAGGTGGAACTTCCCGTGTTCCAATTTGCGCCCGTTGCCCCTTGGCCTGTCATTGGGCACTAATGAAAAGAGCCCAGTCCCATCATCCTGAACCCGCCCTTCAGATATTGATAGGGGTATTTATTAAATCCCCCCTCAGTCTTCTCTTCTCCAGGCTAAACAAACGCAAGTCTCTCAGCCTTTCCTCATATGGGAGATGCTCCAGTCCCGTGATCATCTTTGTAGCTCTCCACTGGACTTGGCTCGAGCAGTTCCACATCCTTCTTAAACTGGGGGGCCCAAAACTGGACAGTTTATTGCACTATGATAAATCTTGGTATTAAATTTTTGTCCACTAGAGCCTTTTTTAGTTAAAAGGTGATTACATGCTACATAGTTGAATGAATGAAGCGTGAAATTAACAGTATGACAAGTGTGTGATTTGCAAGTAAATCTATTAATGCCGTTTTGCTTGTAGAAATTCCAAAATTCCAGTTAAACAATTAGTTAGTCCCATGAAAGTGCTGATATTTACACTGACAGTTGTAAATGTAATCCTATCTGTTAAATATTATCTCACAAATTTAACTGCACTTAGCTCATGGTAGGAATAAAGAACTTATGTAGTTCTCTATGTAATATAGTATATAGTATATAATATAAAATAGTAGGGCATTCAATAGCCACTTAGCACTTTTTCTGTTTCAGAATCCAGCCATCCAGAAAATCTTCAGGCCTAAATCAGGAGAGAAATGATCACTCACATTCATTAGGACCAGGTGTGCCAGCATTTTTAATGTATTACATTCATCCAAGCTGTAGTTCCTAGCATATCACTGAGCAGGTCTAGCATGTTCCAGGCCAGTGGCTTACATGCTAGCTCTGAGAGAGTTGTGCATCCCAACTTTTTTCTTGGATATCTTTACTTTGCAATAAGAGGATGATTTTTGGCTCTTAACCAATGAAAGCTGCAGAATGAGGTAATGATTGTATAAAGAATACTCATATTTGTGACAGCAAAAGGGAAAAAGGGGTGGACAAAAGAATTTGAAGAGAAGTCATGAAAATATGTAGGGGATCAGGGATTGTTCTCACAGGGTATTACCATTCACTCAAAGGTGGGTGCAGAGGTAACACCAACTGCTCCCTACCTAGCGTTTCCATTTCTTCATCTCTCTTCGCCACAGCTTGACCCCTCCAGCCACTTCCAAAGATATCCTCTCTCTCTTCCATAGTTCCTAAGTCCCTATCACAGCTGAGACTATGAATGTAGCCCATTCATTCTCCTTATTATTCCCTGCTTTAATGCTTTTAAAATCTGCTCCCATCTACCATGTATTATCTACAACATTCCCATTGCTCATGCCCCAGTGCACAGCCTTTATTGCTGTTGCCACTGTTGGGTTACTTCAGTTCTGTCTGCCAGAAATGATTGCTCCTATAGCTGTCCCCTTAATGTTGTAAGGAAACATTACAGAAATGAGAACACAAGCTATATAACCATATAAAAAAGGCTTCAGCTGGTGTTTATACAATATTCTTCATCTTTCCTTGTTAAATATAAAGCAATTCTTCCCAAATCAAAGAAGAAGCCTCGCTTAAATGTATCTGAGGAAGGTCCTCAGAACCCTCGTGCTTACAGTTACGCAGCTCGGGTCACCAAGAAGTCGTCTGTTAAAAAAAGGATGCCAACAGGAAGGTAAGACCCCTGAAAGAAGGAATTACATCTACAATATTCCTACGCAGAAATTCACCTCAACTTTGTCCACTGCCTGTTCTTTGAAAAATTCTGAACGCTTATTTGTATTAGCTTTCTTCCATCTGTGCTTATCATTTGGGATCTCTTCCATGTTTACACCCTCATGATCAGCTCTGCTTTTTTTTTTTTTTTTTTCCTCCAGATTTTGGCTGGAAAAATTCTTTTTTTCCCTTCATCTGCTGTTGTTTCGTATTTTGAAGCTGTTGAAATATAGACTAGCCACACTCTTACATCAATGTGGTTTATTTTTCAGGTCCGGTGTTAAATAGCGTGACTTCATCTTAGTCCACAGATAGATGAGATGAGCTACTCTAATAGTGAAAACAAGATAAAAGTTTTGAAGAGCCATGAGGAGAGAATCCTGAGAATTTTTTTCCATCAAAAAATTATTTTAATATAATACTAGTTTTAGAGATACATTTTCCCAAATTTTTCTTCAGTTTCATGTCCATCGTACAACTGACTAGCTCAAATAATCAGGCAGAGAAGGAAAATACTTGTGGATACTTTCAAATTAATGTTTTACCTCCTTAGGGTACAGAAATACACCAGACCAGTTCTCAGTGAGAAGAGATTCCAGATATTTGGAGAGAAGCCTCCAGAACCTGAGTAAGTCACGTATATTTGCAGAAACAAAAATTAATCTGCAAAAAAAACCCTCCTTGTCTACATATGTATTTATTTATTTATAATAATGACCTATAAAGTTCACCATTGAATTTTGAGGTATTTAACCTTGATATTTATGGGTCAAAGTGTTTACAGAACAATTCCTTTTTGCAGCATAATAATAGTGAATATACAAGTCATCCATTTTATTCTGTTTAATGTCTGAAATGGGTGGCCTGACTGGAGCCCATTTTGTACATTTGTAGGGAAAAAAAAAGTTCCAGAAAATTTAAAATAGCCTGTCTTTCAGTTATTTTCACCTCTAAAAGATCAATACATTTTATAGACTACATTCTTGAGCTCTATATTACATTTATATGAATAAAGAAGAAACAAACTATTTAGAAGGTGATTTTTAAATGGTTCCTTTCTCCTTTTCTAAGGAAATTATAATATTTTTTTCTTGGTATGTGCAGTTGTACTATAGAGAATTGAGATATTTCATATGTGCCATGAAAACTAACTAAGTGATTGGGAATTCTGCTCCACATTGTGTTTCAAAATACTTCCAGTAGACAGCTAGACCCACCTTCAAATATTTTTGGTTTATCAGAAGCACATGGTAAGCTCTCAAGGTAAGTTGTCAGCACAGGAAGTTGGCTAAGATTGCTTTTTTGTTCCAGTGACGTGGAGGTGCCTTCTGGTAAAGCATTTACAATATCTCAGGGTCCTTGCTGCTTCTGAAGAGAATCTGTACTAATGGGGGTGAAGATTCTCAGGCATTCTGAATATTTGTTTCCATATGCTCTGAAAAATGTATTACAATAAACCTGAACAAAATATTTGGAAACCAGTAAATATTGGCAATGTGATCATTTCACAGTGTGATTTGTCTTTTTAATTTTGTTTGTTTGTTTGTTTTCAGTACTTTTAAGGGGATTATTATGAATATTCTCTGGATGGGTAATAACACCTTGCTCTGCCTTGCTGAGGTAAGAAAACACAGTGTTCTTTAGTCGCTTTTGCTTTCATAGGACTCCTCCTGTGTCAGCTAAATAATTTGGTTCTTTACAATGTTTGTATGGCTATCCAAAAATTGTCCTTTCTTCACCAATGCATCTAATTTTTAAATCGTATTTGACACAGTGTATTTTTAACCACAGGTTTCTTTATAAACACTAACTAAGCATTTTAGAATCAGAGGAAGAAAACGGGTCTCAAATAACAGGGTGGCCGATAGCCTTACGTATCCCTGCTACTGTTATATGCCCAGATGTGACTTGTTTGAATGTGTTATCAACAGCTTTTCTGTTTTATCTTTACTGCCTGAAGGAGTTCTACCAGAAAGAGAAACCTGAAATCACAATGCCTGAAGGTCTGCCAGAGACATTTGCGCATTGTGCAGAAGTGCTCAAACAGAATCTCCTGTCATACCAAAGTCAGACAGAGGTCTACTACAATTCCTGTCTTACAGGTAAATTCATTCAGTTAAGATTTTAATTTCTTGTATATGTAATTTTTCAGTTATGTAAACTGAAAATTGCAGTGATTTGAGAATTATGTAGCTTTCTTAATCCATCACACTCAGTGGGAATACTCCAGTTCATTTTACTGGAAATTGGGCCAATATTTTCTTTTATATATTAGCAGCTACAAAAAGCGTGGCAGAAGGGTACTTGACTAAGATGAAAGACCTGTACAAGGTGACATCTTTTAGCAAGTGTACATTTCTCAAAGCATTGGACCTAGAAAAAGGAATGGCAGGGACAGAATCTCTGTGAGAGAAAATTCCAGGTTCTTTGACCCTTGCACGGTACATTCAACTCGGCTGAGTGGCTTTTTTCCTTGCAATGAATACTTCTGTTGTCATATAAACACCCTGTCTTTTCCAAAAAGAATTTCAGGATCAGTTGAAGTTGTTTGAGAAGGAGCTCCCTTATGTCTCCCAACTGGCAGTTGATAGCCTTTTAAAAGAACATGAGGAGCAGCTCAGCTATGCCACTGGTCAGATTCGTCATCTCTTCAATAAACAGCTGGAAGACTGGGAGAATGTGAAGGTATGTATCATGGACATGTTGGAATGCTTCCAGTGTAAGCGATGCTACATGCATCAGCATTATAGAATGTTCTTTTTATTATTCTCACTGTTTGCTTAATCACTCACTGCCAAGCTAGCCACGGATTTCGTTTCTGTGTTTGCGGTTAGTCTGTGCAGTTCTACCAGAAGCTTTGTATGTCTAGTAACTCAGCCCCTTCTCTCACTGCTTCCAGCACTGGGCTGCCTCTTCATAATCTTGTCCAGCTCTGCCTGTCATCTCACACTTAGATTGTAAACTCTTTAAGGGCTGTGGCACTGCGGTGTGGTTATACAGCTCACACTGTATGGGTGCACTCATTTGCAGGTACTACGACATAAATAATGAACTATATATAAAGAGGTATATATAAGGTATATATAAAGAGGCAAATATAAAGAGGTATATTTTGTCCAGTAACATCAGAACTGATAACAGAATCATAATGGAGATAATGCAGAAAATGCTACAGAGTAGTATCTTGAGATTTTGTCCCTCTGAGTATTAAGTTAAATTCAGGAAAAAAATACAAATATAAAGATATTAAAAATATCTTGTTTACCACTTGGCAGGAGAGGTAATTACTTGTTAAAAACAAAACCCAAGGTGAGATAAGAGGCCCTGTTCTCCAGCAGAGAGGCACTTTGGTATATACTGCACTGCAAGGTTGATCCCTAGACAGCCAAGGAATACACTAAATTTTCTTCGTCTTTCTGAATACTTATATATAAATGTGTGGCGTTTACTTCTTCCTTACTGTGACTCAATTGCACAGTCTTTACGGAAGGCATTTCTTTCTCATGTATTTACTTAAAGGCTGTGCACAAGAATCAGTTACATCCCTCTCTGGGACACCCAGACAACTTACTTCAGCTGGACACTTTGTGCCAAGAGGAAATGAAGAGACAAAAAGACCAAGCTGATGGTATTCATCTCACCACACAGATGCTGCAGGTAATTGTGAAGCCATTGTTTAAGATGAACTTAGACATCGCATTTGGAAAGGAGTGTGCATCTTGGATACATTTCTCCTCCCCATCAAAAGTAAACTGGAAAATGTTTTCAGTTTTAGGCAATCCTGTTCATATATCTTTTAACTTTTAAGTTATGTATTATCAGCATTAGATCAATATATAGATAATATAATTGATTAATACATACATAAACACATATGCACATGGATGCGTGCATAGACTTATTGTGGAACTAACTGATCTTTTGTATCAGTCATAGAACATACTGAGGAAGAGATGGCTTATCTTTTAATGGTAGAATGATTGGGTATAATTCAAAATTTGGAGTAATAGTGACATCCTCTGGTTAGTTATTTTACTTGCAGATGATAGATACCTGGAAGGGTTTCTTCTGTGTGTATTCCATTAGTGCAGATAATTGACATATTTCTACACAAGATTAAGAACTGGAATAAGCAGAATTTTACAGGAGAGATTCAGGAATCAAAACACTTTTCCCGCTCCATCCTCTAGGGTTATTGAAGGTCAGTTCCCCAACATTAAAGCTCTTTGTCTACTTCTCTCAGGCCACTTACTCAAAATTCTATACTGTCTGCAGAGTGTATATATATTTTTAATTCTGAAGGAATACCTCCTCCTCCTCCTCTTAGCTCTGCATGCACACACACAAACACATATACCCTATTTTAGAATAACACCTGGCCAAAGCACTTCCACCCAAAGTACCCGAATTCCAAAATGGCCTTTGCTTTGTACAGAAGGATGCATTTGCAAGTAGCTGTTTTTATTAGGTCTAGATATTCAGCTACTGGGGAACTATACACAGAACACTATACCTTTTTGTATGTTACCTTACCTTACCTTAGGTAATCAGGTAGTGTGGAGAATGCTGCAGAGAGTCACTTTTAGACCATGTTACGTGCAGCTTAGAGCCTTATGTCTGTTACCTGCAGCTGTTGCAAAATGACAAGGTTAAGATACTTGTGTAGTTCTTTTGGAGCTCAACTAAAAGGAGACGAGATCAAATTATCAAAGGAATTCCTCTCACTCTTCTCCAATGTCCCCACAGGACTGTGCTACTGAATGTGCTCAGAACTTTTTTTCTGCACTAGCTGCCTTCACTGAAAAGCTGCTTCTGGAATTAGATGGAAGTATCACTGTTGATGATGTACAAGTAGCGAGTAAGTAAAGAAGGGATTGCTTGTTCAGGCCCCTGCCTCTTCTTGGGAAGAAGAGACTTTTATATGCTCTCTCTCTATATTTTATATATATATGCTGTTGAGTCTATGTTCCATTATCTCCCAGAACTTGAAATACCAAGAGAGAAGACACTCACTTTAATCCGCCGTAAACAAGCTGGACTTCCTCTAGAAATCTGTGAAGTTAAACAGTTAATAGAACGTGGGAGCAGGTAATATTTGAAGATACTGAACACTGTTCTGTGTAATTTCTCTTCCCTGAACTGGTATCAGACACTGTCCTCACAGGTTTTTTTTGCTGCGCTTCTTGAAACTGCTGAATATTATGCTCATCATTAGTAACGTTATTTAACTAGTTATGGGGCAGTTTGGGTGGGGGGGGATTTAAAAAAAAGAATAGCAATGGATCCAAATAAAAAAAAGTGAATTACATACTGTATTGTAAAGGAATACAATTTCAATTTTAGTGCTATGTCACTTTTCTAGCCCCTATTTATCAGTTCAACACTTTCACATTTATGAATATGCTGTGTATTTTCACTCAGAAGATACGAAATCTATTTACTGTGCAGACATCCTGAAGTTTTAGAAGAAAAGTTGTTGTACTAAACAAGGTAGTTTTTAGAGTAATCCTTTTGTGGAGATCAAAAAGTAACATTGAATCTTTTGCACTTTAAGTACTGGTAACATGAATTAGTATAATCTGCTCTCTTTTCTAACTTCCTCTCTCATGTGGCTGGTTTGTTTGTTTGTTTTGTTTTTTTTAAAGGACTTGGCCAGGAATACCCATGACTACTCTTACAGACAATTCAGACCTTATTCTCTGCAGAGGAACTGCGTCAGTTACAACAGCTAAGACTACGCTGGGCCATGTAGCAGCAGTAGAAGCAAGAGATGCTGTATATAAGGTTGGTCTGTGGGAAAGGACTGTGAGTGGGACTGCTACTATTGTGGATTTGTTTTTTTAAGAAGAAAATCATAGCTATGTATACGTTTTTAATATACACCGTGTTTTCAGATCTTAAAGCCGTATTCACCGTGTGTAGAAATCCTGTCCTGTGTCCATTTATTTGTGATGTTGTCAGACAGAGTTGGTTTCTCAGGGAGCCCTCACATTCAGGTACATTACAATGGGGAACTGTTGCAGCAGAGGAGCATGGATGGTGTCTGAAACAGGACACTTCATTCAAAAAGTAGCCGCTGTCACAAAGCCATTTCAATACCGCTTGCTTTCACTCCCTTTTCTTTCTAAAGCCTACAGCTCTAGCCTTAGGTCACGAAGGCTGATTTTTCCTTAAAAGGTGAAGGGCTGTAAGATACTTCACACCTATCTTACATCCTGAACCATCACAGATCATCATTTCCACCATAAAAATGATCACTCTTTCTTCACCAAGGCTGCTAGAAGAATGAACACATTCCAGACGACTCTGACTTGCACTGACAATAGCTTGCAAAACAGTAGTGTCCAGCAGTTAGGAGAATATTCTTACCTTAAATCATTTGGAAATAAATGGTCAGTGTTTACGCATCCACTGGCAGTATGATTACTTCCAGGACAAACTGAATTAATTTTGAAAAAATATATATTTTTATTACAGAAATGTAAAATACCATGTCAACAATTGCAAACGCCATCAAAACTTCAAACTTGCATGGGAGTTTTACGTATCTAGTCATGGTACCTAAGCACCTGCTTACAGTACAGTTTTGAAGTGGATGTAGTTTGTCACCAGGGTGTGAAATAGTAAATGCATGCCATAGAAATATTTTCCTGAATGTATGTTGCATTAAAAAGACAGTATTTTATGTTTTGGAGCATGGACTCTTTAATTAAAGTGCCTTGAGGTTTTCATGGTAGTCTACAAGTTTCTGTTTAGGTGAAATACCTTTTCAGCAGCTTTGTAATAGTTCAGTTCATACTCGTGGCTTAGGAAGTTCTGGCAAGAGCCAGAGTGCGTTCTATGTTTGAGATGCATGCTTTTCTCTCTCTTCTCTAGAGGAGGCAGCTCTTCAATCTGAGGAGCTAATGGAAGTGAGATTAAGATCTTGCATTTTTAGCAAAATTTAAATATTGCTGATAATTTAGTTTCAGAAGCCTTCAGAAGGTAGGCGGTGAATAATTCATTGTTCATATGCTTCTATTGTCTAAGGCAGAAAATAAGTGGCCTGTATGCAATCTTCTGACACAGTGGATCAGGACCTGGATTTAGGGAAAGTAAGATGATATTTCATCACTACCAATTTTGTCCTTTATTATTATTGTTGTTGTTGTTTATACAGAAATACAAATGTAAACTTGAGCAGCAGTTTGCCCAGATCAAGCAAGAAAGTACAGCTCAGCTCCTGGCAATTCAGCGTTGGGAAGATTGGTGGAAACGATCCATCCAGAAGATTAAGCAACTCTACACATGAGATAAGCCAAATCTTGCAGATGTCCTGATCATTGTTGGCATAAACTGTCAAGTTTGTACTAATATCAGTGATGTTACAGATTTAGTCCAACAGAATTTTCTATTTTTTCTAATTTCTGTTGCACTGAACAAGTGCAATGATGAAAGAAGCTATTTTTTGCCTCTTGAAATAAAAAAATCTGACGAATGTGCTGTTAATGAAATGTAAACTCTGTGCAGTGCTTCCCAGTTGGTTCTCAGCCCGAGTAAAGTTAACTTGTTGTGGTGCTAGCTGTAATATGAGAATCTGAAAAGCTAGAAGCCCAAGCAGTGGATTTGTACTGAAGTTCATGGTCAAGACTCGGGCATGATTGAATATGCCTGTAGCATGGCTCGGTCTGAAGTTGTAATAGTTGAATGCAGCCTGTTTAATAATGGAGTCCAGCAAGGAATCTTTTTCTTCAGCACAGACGAAGCCCTTCCCATGGATATCCTGTGTTCACGTTCTGAACGACACTGTACTTGCAGCTTGCTACTTCAGTTTTAGAAATCTGAAATGCAGGTTTTGAAATCTGAAATAGTTGATCTGCAAAGAATATTTTCCGTGGAATGGTCTACAAGTGAGGTATTTATCTGCAATCTAGAATGCTTTCTGAGGCAGGGTTTGAAGATAAAGTACTGCTTTGTTCTGGGAGGTCAAGGAAGTTCATTTAGGAGTAATATAGCTACTTTCAACAGTATCGCTTTTAAAAAACTCTGAACAAATTCAAGGAACCTGAGTAACTGTTAAAAATGGTTTAGTCATTTTTTTCTGTTTGCTAGGAGGTTCTTTCACTCACTGCAACCATGTCTTATTTAATTTTTGTTTGCGTTCATTGTGAACCCTGGAGTTGTAAATCAGTTGAGGACAAAGACAGTAAAGGTCAGTGAGGTGGTTTTAGACATTCTGAATTTGTCCGGCTCCAGTGTCCTTGCAGATTTGTAACAGAGAAATTGAAGCAAAGGGGGAATGCCTCAGCTGTGCTGCTCCTAATGATGCAGTGTTTCAAAATATGTGTATTACTTTTCCTGAGGGATTAAAAGTTTACTTTGTAAAGACACATGGAAGTACACTATGCCTATTATAACAGTAGAAGCTGCACTAAAATAACCAGAATGCCCATGTCTTCTTTTATTCTGTGTGAATTTTACTATGCAGTTTGAGGATTGCTTTAATTCTCCATTATTCTACCTGTTCATTATCCCCTGTCCTTCCCCATCACCCAAGCTCTATGCTGTCGCTGTCTGTCTGCACGGCAATAAGTGCATGAGGACAGTCAGGTGCAGGAAATGAGAATCCCCAGGAGATGAACTGCAAAGTGGTACTGTCTTATGTTTTCATTTATGCTTTGGGGAAAAATTTTGAGAGGATGTTTATGAAATTGGAAATGGTATCAAGCTGAGAGCGGCTGCAAGCACCATGGAAAACAGAATTCAGTCAAGGCTTGATGTTTTAGAAAAACAAATAGCCTGAAAATGGAGTATAATTCCATAAAGTACAAGGTTTTATATGTGATAGACCTGGCTAGGAGAGGTTCCACAGAAAAGATGTGTGGATTTCATTTGGCCACAGGCTGAATGTCATCACCAGTGCTGTGTTCTTGCAAAGTAGGCAAGTGTCATATAGGAGTGTATGAACTGTCACGGCATTTCAGTTTTGTGGGGTAATCCTGCTTTACCCAATACTGGTGAGGGCTCAGCAGAAGTATTTGGTTTGGTTTTGGCACCACACTTCATGAGAATGGACTGATTAGAGATCAAAGAGAATTGACAGAAATAATCACAGATCTTGAAGTTAACAAACTACAAAGAAAGATTGAAGGGGTTGTGGTGGTTGAGCTCACGCAATAGAAGAGAGAAGGAAACATCATAGACTTGAGATATGTAAAGGGAGTCTCCAGGTGCATGAACACTGTCATAAAAAGGCACAGACCCAAACTGCAGCAAGTGAGATCCTGGTTGGAAATCAGGAAGGCTCCTGATGAGAAGGGCAGTAAAGCACTGGCGTAAGTTGCCTGCCCACCTTATGTCTAGCCAGCTCTCAAAGAATGATTGAAAAGCAATTGTTTGAACCCCTCTCTGCACACTTGTCCTTTTTGCGTGTGCTGGAGGCATCAAGCACAAGGCCAGATACATGGCACTGAAAAATTCTGGCATCGGTGTAGCAGCTCTCATTACAGAATTAGCACAGGAATTACGTGAAACTGGTCAAAGCATAGAATAACAGCTAGAGAGGAAAGGCTGGTTGCAAATCCTTCTACATCTGTGGATCTGCAGCACTGTTAAGCAAGAATCCAGAACTGCTCGTCATGAATCCATGAAAGCTTTAAATGGTGGAAAGTCTTGAGATATATAGATATAGATTTGAATTTTTTTTAAAGTGGGATTTTTGTGATGCTTCTTGGTGAAAGCTGATTAGATTCGTTGACAGAAGAGTGAGGAAAAAGCACCAGAGAGGATTTCTGTATGGCATAATAAAGCAAATTAAAGAACTTTTTGCTACCTGTCTTTTTATAACCAAAGAAATTCAAGTGGGAAAATCGCCACTGACTTTTCAGATCCATTGGCACGGTTGTGTGCCTTACCAAGGGCCAGGACAGAAAAGATCGCTGTGATGTGTACTTCAGCCTTCCTGGGGGAAGTGCTCTGTACTGGTTCCTCTCAATAACACCAGTGCTACTGACTATAAATAAGACTTTGACAAACAGCCTGTTCCCCCCCCACCTCCCAGGCTCCGGTCACGTGCTAGGAAGTGCTTTTCTCTAACTCAAGCCTGCATTACAGTCCTTACAGCAGCAGCCTGGAAAGCTTGCTTTGCAGCAGAGCACTTTATGTGGACACGGGATGCTGAAGAGGCAGAAGTGAGCTTGCACACACAAGAGACTTATCTGCAGTACTGTAGTTCTATATTAACTAAAGGTAATAATGAATGTAGCCTGTAACAATTAGCATATGTGTAACAGCCCCTTTGGAGGCCACATGCAAAGGCTTTGTGCGTTTGTCACAGGCCCTGTGGTTCACGCTGTGCGAACCTTTACTTCTCTGTGAACAGAAAAGGGATTAGCTTGAGCTTTTACGGTAAGATAGCTGAGTTGGGGAAGTTGATTTTTATGGCTGCTGAAAAGGAAGTAATTTCTTTGACTTACGGAGAAATATCGATACCTAACATGCATTATTATTGTCGTGTAATCTTTCTTTGCTTGTTTTGGATCTGTTTACCTTTCTCCTACATTCACATTTGGAGGGAGCTGTCTCTGGCAGGTACTCTTCTGTGAAAGATGGAGTTTATCAGCTAAAATTGTATTAGCTCTACGGATCATCTGATGTGATTGGTTTTGATGAGTTTATTAAATTGCAAAGGGTGTGTGCTTTAGATGAATAAATGGAATCTACAGAAATTAGAATCAAATCAGAAAGGCTCCCTGCGCACTTCTAACTGTGCTTAGGTCTCACTGAAACGGAGAGGTTTCTCAAATGGTTTACAGGAACTGCCTCAGTGGCAAAGTGGCCTGGCTCTTACAGTCTGGTTCCATCCATGTTCCTGATTTTAGAAAGACTGAATTAAAATGAAACTGCTTGGAGAACCACATGCTTCTATAATAAAATAATCCATTTCTCTCATAGTGAGATATTTATAGCCAATTTCCCTTGCTATTTTTTGTTCTTTGCAGATTGAAAGCTGCTGGGAGTAAGAAGTTGCCCTTCTTTCTGCTCTGGAAGACATGATTTCCAGGAAAGTGTTGGGATCTCTTGTCTGTCTGTTTGTTGTCAGCGCATTTATCTGGTAAGCATTTGCTGGCAAGCTTGGTCATATTTAAAACATCCTGTCTACATCGATACTGTGGTAAAAAGCATAGTGGCAATAAAACATAGGCACTGCATTTCATGGAAAGTCCCTGACAGAGCTGTAAGAAAGGACAGTAATTTGTACAATAGGTAAAGTAACACTAATAGAGGGAGAAGCCTCCAAATGGAGAGAGAAGAAAAGACCAACTGTGTCTAAATTAGGCTGCTAACACCGTATCTGACACACAAGCAAATGTTCAAGTGCAGAATATTCCAGTTACGTTTCAGTTCAGGCCTTAAAAGAGATGATTATCTGTCTCTTCACACTGCCCAAACTCACTCCATTGTAACGAGGGATAGCTCTGCAGCTATCAAACATTGTTGCCTTCAAACATGGAGAATGTTTGTAGCTTTGAGTACACTGAATATTGAGTACGCCTTACAGATCCACTTGAGCAAACTCAAACATTGTTTGAAAGGAATGTGATCAAGCATTTCTATTAACTATTAAATTATTAATTATTAAGATATTCTTAATGATGCTGTGTTTCTGATGTTACAATTTGCTCTTATTTCGTGTTGCGGGTGGTTGCATTTTACCAGTAGTTAAGTGATTGTATATAAAAATCTATATAGATCTTAATAAAAACTGAAGACAGAAAAAACCCTATGCAGCCTGTTCACTATGCAAATTAAAGGACGCAGACACAGAATTTAAAGTTCCAGGAAGTGTCAGTATGTCGCATCAGTGTATATTGCATGTTTATCCCTTTTGAGCATTGCCTTGTGTGTCTCCATTTGCATACGCTTTTCAAAAACATGTAGACCTACATTTTGTAGACCACTTGATGTAAATAAAAATAATTAGACCTGGAGTTACAAGCTGAATGCTTCTGGATTCATTTTGTCCTGAGGTTCGCATTTATGCCTCAGCAGCAGTATATTACATTAAAACATGAATATGCTGGATCCTGCACTAATTAGGAAAGTAGACAAGCAGTTAGCTAGAGTTGCTTCTCAAAATCTGTGCCAGCTTCTGAGAAGATCTGGGAAAATCCTAGAAAGATATCTTTCAACATTACCCGTGTCTTAAAATGTTTCTTTGCTATCCCAGGATTACAGTTAGGAATGGAGAAGTGCACTACCTCCCATATTACCTTCCTTGCCCGGAAATCTTGTAAGTATCTTGTTTTTATGTAATTAATAACACAGATCATTGTTACAGGAGCGGTACTTCGCTGACAGTGTAAGTAGTTATTAATGAGTAGTCACTTGTTCTTTATTTTATGAATCTATAAACAGTCACTTTCTTAAAACAGTAATAATGCAACATTTTCTGCTTTAGTCTGCTTGCCCTTCAGGGCAGCAGCTCTGTATTTGTACAGCGTGAGTGAGGCCTTGTTTTCTGTGGGACACAGAGACCATGACTAACAGGCTAACATTGGCTTTATTATCAGTGTGTAATCACACATGTGTACACACAGGATCTCACTGTGCTTTGAGATGTGGATTAAGTACCCCAGCTCACTAGATGGAGAAACATAAGTCAGAGAGGTGAAATGAGTGATCACATAAGGAGCTCTGGCAGAGTTAGGAATAACACCCCAGGCTCCTAATCATGTTCCTCCTCCTCAGTCTATGATCTGTGCTCTCCACTCACTTTATGCATGTATTTGTGTTATGGCAACACTTGAATCGTGGACCAGAGGCCTGCTCTGAACAAAATGAAAGGGTAGCTGCTCCTCCAGAAACCTTGCCGTTTCAGGGGTCAGCTTCATTGCGTGATGCAAACTGATGTACAGTTAACTGGCTTAGAATGTGTCCTAAAAGCTGTCTCAAAGCTGCATAAAAGAGAATTTACTCTGTTGAGGAGCAGTGTACATGGCCTAAGTGACTTCACTGCCATATCAGACCATAGCTGTAACATGACAAGCCACGGCTTTTTCCATCCTTCATCATGACCTACTGATCTTGTAAAAACAAAAGAAAACAAAAAAATGCAAATAGAAAAGATGAGCTCTTATAGAGGCATTTCTGATTATTTCAAGCCATTGCAAAACATTGTGCCTAGTAAGATGCTTATTTCTCTGAATGCTGTTTAAAGTGTGATGTATTTCAGGCAGTTCAACCCTCCAGGTGACCAAGAACAGTTATGCAGGGAACGGAGCACATGACCAGTACTGGCAGTTCCCAACAAGCATATGCTTCCCTAGGTTTTGACCTCTAAACTCTGATTTACCAGCAGACTCAGAGACCTCCCAGCATCTCTCTGTCCCTGTTCTGTTGTGTGCTCTGTTTCAAAACTCTTACTTGTCTGGCAGCCCTTGAAGGCATGTTCAGGCAATGTCTGTAAGAGGCAGAGCAGCGTGCCCAGCAACCGGAGTGCAGACTTGGACAGCTGTTGGTACAGCAGCAGGTCCTGAAGGTTAACCTGGTTCTTGTTTTAGGAAAAGCATTAAAATCCCTTTCTCTTCCCATCCCATCGTGCAGCTCCATGAAACTCCAATATACAGAAGAGAAGTTAATCCAGCTTTTCCCACGGTAAGTACTGGCTTTTTATTTCCTGACCTTTAAACTGCTGTTCCTCTCTTCCAGGCATATTCATGTATTATTCAGTGCATATTTCTTCCTTTTTACAGATTATTTTATCAGCAACCAAGAGTGCTGGCTCCAAAGTAAGTTTTTTTGTTTGAACTTTGTTGTTTGTTTCTCCTGACTTTGGTTTGGGCGCTCTGTGGCACTCAGAGTTTCAAAGTCCTCAAACACACTGAACAGTAACTTGTTCCAAGAGAAGTCTAGCCATATGGGTATGTCTACAGCTGTCTGTGCTGCTATAAGATTGAGTTTAGTCACTGTACACTTGCTAACACAGCTACTGTAAACTCCCAATTAATATATTAGTGCACACATGCAGCCTGTATACGTGGTTGCTGCAGGAACTCTTTGAGATGGGAGATATATAATAGCTGGAAGACAGAGAAAATACCTTCTGGAACTGTGTAGTAGCTGTAACCAGCTGTAGGAGAGCTTTGAATCCATTTCAGGGCAAAATTAAGCAAGAGCCTTGTATGACCTTCAGCAATGGTTTCAGCTAACCTGCTGGATCTTACGCTGGAACAAATTGCAGGCACTCACACAGACAAGTCACTATGAGAAGTAGTCAAACCAGTGAGTTTAAACAGATGTGGAAGGTTTCAGGCAGCATCAGCCAAGAAATTACTTAGGCAAATGCTCCTTGTCAGCTCATGTTTGTTACCAGTCTCCTTTGGTCCAGCTCCTATGGCCTGACTCTTATCTCTAGCAGTTCACCTTCAACAGCCACCATTCTTCTGCATGTAAATAAACACACCCTCTTGGTACATACCTTGCTCCCCCTCCGCTATTTCAACAGGACATGCTAGGACCGAATATTTCTCTTTTCCATATTGGAATAAATTAATATGTGAAATCAGCTAGTATGTACTGGACTAAATGAGGAGAGAATCATGTAGCTTTTAGTGCTCTGTATCTTCTGAAGGCAGTTCACTAGCACGCACTGAGAGGATGCATACTATGGAAATGAGTTATTGGGAAACCCAGTGCAGCCCTTTAAAATGACATGAAAAAAAGCCCTGCTTAGAGAAGCAAACTTGCAGATTTCCTTCTCTCTCTCTCTCTCTCTCTCTCTCCCCCCCCGCCTTCTCCAAAAGAGGATAATTAACCCAGAGAGAGAACAGCTCACTTAGTACATTTTATACAAACCAAAGTGGTCTTCCTGTATAATTTAATCTTTTAATCATATGCATTACTACAGGAGGGAGTGAAATTGTTATTCTCATATCCACTCAGACTGAAAGTATTAGACGTGGGTTGAAAGTGTACTGATGCCTCAACCATCAAACTGCTCCACACAGGTCCCTTGGTTTGATTCTTGTGCTATTACTGTCTTGGGAGCATGTTAGATGGGAGACCGCTTCAGCCTCCAGGTGTGGCCCTGTGCGGTACGTGACAGATGTCATTAGCAGAGTGCTACAGATCATGGTCTGGGGTGAATGGGAGCAGGCTAGGGTAAAGTACACATCATAAATGACATCTTGTTTTAAAATCAAAAAGGTAGGAAACAAACCCTGAAAACAAAGAAGAAAGTTGAAATAGCATTGCATAGCTGTAACAGGGCATAATCAGACTCTGCGGCATGTATATTCAATATTTCCACTACCCACACAGGAGATTAAGGATTTTCTATAACTTTGTTACACATTTGAATGCTGGCTCGCATATAGAATTTTAAATTACATCTGAATGTGTTAAAGCTATATATAAATACTGGAAAAATGAACTGTCATGCTGCAAGCTGTGTTTAAATAACAAGCAATGGGTTATATTTTTAGAGTAATTTTCATATTATTACTTGAGTTTTAATTGGTATGGAGCAATCTGCATCAGACTGATAGCAAACATGCATAGCTTCCCATTCTGTGAGTTCAGTGGTCATTAAACTCTCCTCAGCAGAAAAGTCATATGAGTCTTAAATGAGATTTTAGTAGATCCTCAGGTTTTTGCCAAATTGTTAAACAGTGCTTAATTTCATCCCAGGGACTGAAATGTCCATGTTCGGTAACCTTAAATAAGAGGGCAGGGGAAAAGATCTGAAGATAATACCATCCATAATGAGTTAATGCTACTACACACACACTCTTCTTCTAGCTGCCTTTTTAGTGTTTCTTTCCCATTTACTGGCCTCGACACCAAAAGAAGCAGTTCCATTTCGTTAACATTCCCTTTCTTTTCCATCAGGCGTCAGGATGTGCTGACAGTCACACCATGGCTGGCCCCCATCATCTGGGAAGGAACCTTCAATTCTGAGATCCTAGACAGTGTCTACAGGCCACTGAATCTCACCATAGGGGTGACAGCCTTTGCTGTTGGAAAGTAAGTGAACCAGCCAATGGGTGTGGTTCTTGGGTTGAGGTACTTCCTCTGTGGAAAGATCATTTTGACTTTTCACGTCCTCAGCAGAGATGAAATCTGTCCCAATCTGTAGTAAACTTTTACGCCCCTGTATTGTATCCATAATCATACAAGCCTACAAGGTAACAGGCTCAGCATCCAACGTACCTGAAGCATGGTCAGTATTTTTGAAGAACTAGCGTGAGCCTTGGGAATTAGAGCTGTAGATGGGTGGGTGGTTGGTCAAGGGAAGGATAATCCACTTGTTCCTTATCCTTCACTATACTTTTACCTATTGCGTGTATAGTGTATGGATCCTTGCAGCTATAGCTAGTCAACACTCTTCAACCCTTGTCTTCTTCCACTGATTAAAGTACCCTTCATAATCCACCATGCACCCCTTCTCTCTGCTGTGCTATTCATGTGTTGTGTCTGCACAGATACACAAGGTTTGTGGGCCGCTTCTTGGAGTCAGCAGAGAAACATTTCATGAAAGGCTATCGGGTGAACTATTACATCTTCACTGACAGCCCTGAGACAATTCCCAATGTCCAGCTGCAACCTGGACGAAGGTTTGTTGTCGTCCCCATCAAGAAATACCCCAGCTGGCAAGAGATCTCCATGCGCAGGATGGAGGCCATAAACAAGCACATAGCGGAAGCGAGCCATCAGGAGGTGGACTACCTCTTCTGTCTGGACATTGACATGGTGTTCTACAACACCTGGGGGCCTGAGACCCTGGGTGATATAGTAGCGGCCATACACCCTGGCTATTTCAATGTCCCTCGAAGCCAGTTCCCATATGAGAGGAGGAGCTCTTCAGCAGCCTACATCCCTGACGGAGAAGGGGACTTCTACTATGGAGGAGCTGTGTTCGGAGGGCTGGTCAAGAAAGTCTATGAGTTCACCAAGACTTGCCACATGACCATCCTGGCGGACAAAGCCAATGGGATCATGGCAGCCTGGCAGGAAGAAAGCCATCTCAACAGGCACTTTCTCTCCCACAAACCCTCCAAGGTGCTTTCTCCAGAGTATTTATGGGATGACAGGAAGCCAAAGCCCCCTGAAATTCACTTCATACGTTTTTCCACAGTGGATAAGAACTACAAAGAGGTACGAAATTGACCATCTGCTCCCTGCAGAGATGTCCTCCACACAATCAAACCACTGAATATTAGCTCCCACAGAACATGCCCCGTTGTGATTTTTTGTTGCCAGTGTGAACAATCTGAGACATGAACCTGTGGATAGTTCCTCTGGAGAACAGGAGTCTTAATGCATTTCAGAAGCAGCATCCAAAGTGGAGGTGAGAATGAAAAGGTTTCTAGGTCCCTAATCTTTGTAAATGCAAGCATCCTGCTTGAGGCTGCAGCACACAAAAAGGCATCCAAAAGGCCAGTTATCAAATGCAAGGCTGTCCTTATAGCAAGGCTGCAGATGCCTTTGCCTGCATGTTTTCCTGAGGCCTAGCAGAAACTTAGCAAGATCAAAATCGTATTTGGCATTGCTGTGGAGAATGAGAAGACCTAGAGTTTTAGCATTTTCATTAAAAAAAAAAAAAAAAAGAAAAATAATTTTGCAAGGCAATAGATTTTCATGCATTGTGATTTAAGCTCACACCCTTTATGATGATCAGGAGGAAACTTGTGCTCGGAGCACGTTATCCCTCATTAGTGTGCAGCAGGATTTCTTGGACCTTCTCAGCAGAGAGCTGGTGCCAGCCATTGCCCGTAAGAATCCTGGTCTGACAGGGCAAATAGTGTGAATTCATATAGCAGTTATCTTCCAAATTCCAGTCTGTGTTTTGGAGACCCAAGTTTAGACAAAACTGGCACAGCTCAGACCCAGACTGAACTTCTTTGGGTTTATTTCAATCACAGATGTGCTCTGAACCTTTTCCCTGGTTCACATGTCTCTGTAGATCACGTAATCTTTTCCAACACAGCAAATCTGGTATTGAGAGGTTCATGTTCCTATCCCTTGCTTCAGTTCTTTCCAACTTTTCTGAGCTCTGTGAAATAAATTGGCTAGAAGCTGCTGGAACTGACACTAAGAGCTGATGCATTGCTAGCAAACAGGGTGATTTCATTTTATAATGAAATGCTCTAGTGAAACTGAGAGTTCAGTTTAGAGCTGGAAGTAGGCTGGGGTTAACATTTTATTTGCGTGAATGTTATGAGGAGCTGAACCAGGCATTTTGCAGCCTTTAAAGCCTGACAGCTCATTCGGGTGAACAGGCTGGGGGGGGGTGTCCAAGCACAGGCAAATGGCCACAGCTTGCCAACGACAACTGCATAATCGTCAACTGGGGTCACAACATGGAGGTTCATGTGCCACCTCCCTTGCCACAGCACGTCTGCCATAAACATCTCCGTTACCGCCTGAGGCATGCTATGAAAGGGCTGTGCAAGGCTGTGCCATGCTCATTTAATGGGAGCAGGGAGAGACCACAGGGAGCAGCAGAGAATGGCAGTGCTGTACGGCGCGGAGAGGCAAAGCAGGGGTGAAAGGGCCAAGCGGACCGTTTCTAAGGGAACAGTTTAAAAAAAAAAGAAGAAAAAAAAAAAGGCTCATTTGGCAGGGAGAATGAAAATGGGGAAGAGGTGCCTGACTGTTCTTGCTTCTCTTCACATGAGAAGATTGCTGTGTGGCAGCATATCAAGTATTCAAAGCTTTAGGGCCCCGCCACTGTTTGCGGATGACTTAACAAGCCACTTCAGTCCTGTGTGAGCAGGCTGAAAATGGCACTTGCCAGTGTCATTGTAGGCATTTCAACTTCCAGAAGACTAATTAGAAAAGCTTTCACAGTACCCATAATACAGATAAGGTACGTAAAATACCTCCAGCCCAAAACTTCTAGCAGCAGCTGGGTCTGTTGATTCATGCTTCATCCAGCAAAGGGTCTACCCTGTTATATTTTCTTCAGCCTGTTAGTGCTGTGGTGCTGCAGGAAGACACCCCTCTACATAACTAAACCAGAACTGAATCTCCTGTGAAGATGTCTATGTTTGGTAACAAGGCACATCGTCTAAGCGAAAAGGGTGAAGCAAGATCCTTATCCAAATATTTCCAAAAAGATACATTCCCACTAAAGCCAGGATTAATCTGTATATTTCTTAGTTGTGTCCAAAGGCCATAACTGAAGCTAGGGTCTCATTATGCCAGTTGCTATATATATGCATATGGATTCTTTTACAAGCCAGAAGGAAGTGTCTAGCCTGATCTGCACAGGACAAGCCAGATAATTTTATCTCCCGATGTCAGTATCAAGCTCACAATACATAGCTGGCTTGTGCTAGATCTCTTAGAAAAACATTCAGATCCAATAAAAACAT
Organism: Phalacrocorax carbo; assembly: GCF_963921805.1. Lineage (NCBI taxonomy): Eukaryota > Metazoa > Chordata > Aves > Suliformes > Phalacrocoracidae > Phalacrocorax > Phalacrocorax carbo. Next base: position 5,046,900 of record NC_087530.1, read on the forward strand.
GAAGTGATATAGCAGCCACAGATCCATAGATCAGCTGTGCCAATGGCTAATTCCCCTTATGCCTCAATTCTGCTCTAAATTGGTCTGCGTTTGCAGCCATTGGGCTTCATTCTGCCATGCTAAGTTACTTGAATTCCTGTGCAGATATTCATAGCCTATACTAAATCCACCGTGACAGGAAGTTCTCCAGCACAAATGACATGTGATAGAGGGTGGTCTATGATCCTGAGGTACCTGTTCTGAAAAACTTTTGTGAAAGGCTTGGTCTCTGGCTCGACTTCGTAGCCACCTTTTGACTGAATCCAAGACCCTGTGATTGATGCAGTGATGGCCTGGTTTGTGCAGTGCCAAACATGTTTATCTTCCTGGCAGGCCCGCAGCTTCTCTCCAGGGAAAGGTCTCGTATCACATGTTATGCAACACAGTTCTGCTCGACAGGGCTGTGATTTGAAGCAGTATCTAGAAACTTCCTGTGTCTCTAGGGACCAGAAGAATATCACTGCAGAAACACACTCCCCAGTGCAGTGTGGGAGATACTCCCTGAATCAGCTCATGCCCTCCTCTAATTAATGAAAGCCTGGACTTACTTCTGTTGTCATCTCCTACTGATTAATCACCTTCCCCCAACACCGGCAGCAAGCTTTCCTTCCCTCGTTTGGATTGTGCAGCCTGAGGCTTGTGGGCAGTGTGGGAGCTTCACAAGGGCCTACTTCCTGATCTGAATTCCCCACCAACATCCATTGCTCAGTGGGGAAACTGAGGCACGCGGTAGCAAGGCAGCAGACCGGCACTCTTGCATGTGAGGTCTTCCTCCGTTCGTCACAGGGGACAACGCTGTCTCACGTGTCCTTGTGCCAAGGGAATTTGGACTTGGAAGCATGCACATGGTACTGCATGAGAAGTGAATCACCACATGTAAATAAATCATCAGCCGATTTACACTGCCTGAGGATCTGATCATGCTTTTAAGGTATTTCTGACTCAAGCCCTGTTTGTCCTTAACCAAGCCTCAGATCAGTAGCTTGTTTCCTTCCCAAGGGCCCCTCGTTCCATTCATCCCTTTCTGCTCAGCTGGAACAGACTCATCATTCACTGTCCACCTAATTTAAGAACCCATCTGACAGGCTTTTTCTTTCCTTGTCCCGATGGTGACTAGCATGGTGCATTGATCCCAAAGGGAAAATTTTTCTTGGGCTGCAAGAAACAAACTTCCAGCACTGAATATGATCCTAGGTGGGGCCAGACCGTGATCCTTTTGTTCTCCCCACTGACGGGACAAGGACCATTTCCACTAAGCCAGACTTGCACCCTTTTCACTCCCATTTGGATTTCCCTTAACCCTCCCACAGGTGGTGTTGCCTGACATTATTGACCAGGAATGTCATTTTGAACCCCTCTGATAGGCAGCAATAGCTATGAAAGGCCTGGCTTTGTCAAACCTTCCCTGTGTGAGATCTGTGGCTGGGGGGCATGGAAATGAAACGGTCTTTGAGCAGACACAAATGAGGAAGGATAAAAACATCCGTTATACATTCCCAGCTTGGGGACTAGTGACGTGCATCTGGCTGGCTCAATGCAGCAGAAGGAGCATGGTGGTGGAAAGGAGCTGGAGGGCTGTGAGCTCCCTGCCAGAACAGCTGGTTTTACTCTCCTACCCTTTGCCGTACCTGTTCAGCCTGTGGCTTTTCAAGGAAAAGACTGTCTCTTGTTCTGTGTCCGCACAGGAATGAGTCCTGTTCACTCGCGAGTGAATGAGATACATGGAGTGAGTTTCTTTCTTAGCAGGGATTTGCTCTATTCTCAAAGGGCAGCTCCAGGCACCAGGGTTACCATTTTCTCCCCCCTGCTCTGCTTCACCTCAGCAAGTCCCCGTGGGATCCCCAGGGGTGAAACATGCAGAGGGCAGCAGCTGCTCTCCAGGTGCAGTGACAGTGACAGGCGCCTTCAGGGACCGCAGGAGCCAGAGAAGGCATTTACAGGAGTGGGTTGCACTTTACTCACGCTAAATCCCCAATCCTGCAGCTCTGCTCCACACGTAGGTCCACACAATCAAATAGTTTAGGGAAGCATTGCTAACAAAACGCATCAGAGGAGTGACGTTTAAATGTCTGCCTGCCTACCCGACTCCCTCCTTTCTCCAAGTGAAAGAGTAATCCTGTACTGACTTGACTTTTCTTGGGCTATATTTAGATTAAACATAGATCCACCAAATGTCGCTGTTTCATGTAAAACTAGTGTAAAGCCATATGAACTGAAAGGCAGTTTTAACCAGAAACCTCCACTGCTTGTATGCCCACCTCATTGCCCCGGCCCCCTGCTGAACCTTTAGCTAATTTAAAGCAAGTCAGATGAGTACAAATTACTTTTTAAAAGTGCTTCATTCTGGGTTCTATTTGCAGCGAGTTTTGCCAGCAGCAAATTACATAGTCATAGACCTTTTGAAGTACTTATTTTCCCCACTGTTCAGCACTGACACGGTTACTATAATTAGAATGATGTTGCTCCGTAGCAGCATCTAGTGCCAGAGCGAGAGGCCTTAAGAGGCCTGGCAGCACCTTCTCCTTTCCTGGCTACACTCCCCATCCAGAGCTGCCGGTTCTGCTGGCCCAGAGCTGCAGAGGAGCGGGGCGGTCAGATGCCGTGGGCTGTGTCGCTAATTCCCACTGCGACCCTGGCAAAGTTGGTTCTTCCCGCGCGGTGGCTCCCGGGGCAGGCGGCTGTCAGAGGCGGTGGCACTCGTGTGGGTGCTGGGTGGGCGCGTTGGTCCCCAGGAGCGTTGCACTGGCTGGGTGCACTCAGCCGTGGACGCAGCTCCTGCTTCTGACACCGCTCTGCGATGGCACGTGTCATCGGCCTCATAAATATAAACTATGGGTGCTGGAGCCGTTCACATGCAGCCTCTCTGTTTCCAGGGCAACCCCGCTCGCTCAGCCTCCGCTGCCTCACCAGCTCACGCTCCAGCACACCGACTGCGCACCGAAAGCTCCAGCAGCTTTTTCCTGGGGTCCCTCCAGACCCCCTGTTTCAGGTGTTGGGTCGAGCAGAGCTGGGGCAGCCAGGGGTGGATGTCTGCGCTCTGGTGGCACAATCCTGACGTGGCAGGGCACCGGGCTCGCAGGGGAGAGCTTGGCAGCAGCGGGTGCAGGGGGATCTCGCCCAGCAAATGACCCCTTTCTCTCCCCTGAAGCTCTTCTCCTATTTATAGCTTGCACAGCAGCACTGGGCCAAACACCGCCGAACTCGCCGGCGAGGCCTGCGAAGTGCTTTCCCACGGGTCCTGCTCCCCCCGCGGCACCCACAGCACCCACCTCCTCGGGTGGGGTGGTGGTGGTGGGACAGCCAAACAGAGGTGGGGTGCTAAGGGCGCCAGGCGAAGGGTGCATCTGCAGAAGTGCCCGCGGGTACCCCGGGAGCAGGTGCCCCCCGCGTCCGCCCACGGACACCCGCACCCGCGGGTGCACCCACGGTTCACGTGAACCACGGACAGGGGTGCGGGGTGTCCCTGGGTGCCCCCACGCACCCCCCCGCGGGCGCCCTCCCGGAGCCTCCGCCGCCAGGCCGGGCGGAGCCGGGCGCGGCCCCCGCCCTCCCACCGCCCCCGCCCCCGCCCCCGCCCCGCGTGGCGCCGCCCCACGCTCTCCCGGTTCTCGCGGCCGCGCTCCGCGCTGGCGGCGGCGGCTCCCGGGGGGCGGCGGGGCCCCGTGGCCGGCGCGGCGCTGAGCCGAGCCCGGCCCCGGCGAGCCCCGGCGCGGCGGCCAGCGGCTCTCCCGGCGCGGCCGGCGGCGGCTATGCGCGGGGCACGATGATGATCGACACTCAGGTGAGTTGGTGCCTTTCGCCCGTCGGCTTTGTCTTCCCCGGAGCACTTTCGCGGCGTCCTCCGTCCCCTTCAGCACCGCGGCTAGAGGGGGCTCACGGCCGCCCACGCGAGTCCGCCACGCGTGGCTAATGCGTGTGCGGTGCCGGGCAGCGGGCGGACTCTGTCGGCGAATTCCTGGGGGTCCGTAGCGGCAGGTGCCTGTCCCTTGCTGCCTGCTGGTGTAGGGGGACAGTGTGTGTGCCCGCAACCCAGACCCCCGCTCTGCAACGTGAGCTTTTGCAGAGGAGAAGCAGCCCTTGCGGGGCGGGGGCGGAGAATCTTGTTTTGCTTTCTACCCGTGTAATGGGTAAGTGCGGCCAGTAGAAGTGGGGATGAGGGATTGGGAACGAAAGCAAGACGGTTTGGGACGGGGTCTAGCTGCCAGCGCGATGCTGCAGCCGTTGCCGAGCTGTGCGGCTGCTGGCAGGCTGCGAAGCTGCTGAGCTGTGCCAGCAAGCCAGGGCTGCAGCTCTCCAGGCAGCGCTTAGGCCAAGTGGCATCAGGAGGTCCCTTGTCTCTGCCTGGTGTGTTTACAAGGCTAAACGAAGCTAAATTGAGCCAAGCTGGAGAAAAGCTCTATGCTCACAAACCCACTGGTGCTTTTGGGGCAGGGGAGGGTGAAGCAAAGGCATGACATGTGGGGGTCTCATCAGAGTGTGGCTCTGTTTGGTCCCGATGCCCCCCTGACTTTATACTTTCTATTCCCCTTCTCCTGTTCCCCTCCCAACCCTGGGAAGGGAAGGAGGGGGTCTGTGCTGCTGCCCTTCGGGGGTGGTGGGAGGGTAAGTGGGCAGCAATGGCTCTTGGGTGCCCAAGAATGAGTAAAGGGAAGGGCTGATGCTGTGGTGGAAAAGTGGGCTGGGATCCATTTTTGGACTGGAAAACGTGCATACCAGAGCCACCTCCTGCACCCCGTGGGTCCATTTGGTTTGGGTCTCATTTGCCTTGATCCAGCCCTATAAACAAAAGCTAAATTAGCTCTGTTAGGGCGTAAGTGTGTGAGGCAGGAGCTAGTGCCAGCATGCACGCGTGCTGGATTGTGGCACGTCTCTTTGGAAAAGAGGATCAGCAACCACAGAACCAGGGTTTGGATCCTGACCCTGCCAAGGGTCGAGAACAAGAGTACTCTGTCACCGTGGCTGAGGAGAATAATCTTGCTGAGAAGCACAGAAAAGTATAGGTGTAAAGCTGCCTAGAAAAAGATGTCCAGAGCTCAGGCTCCCTTCCACTTTGGGGAACACACGTTGCATTGCTATGGAGTGCTGTGTATTAAGATCTCAACTTCAGCCTTCCTATCACTTCTTATACTTACCCCCATTTTATAGATGGGTAAACCGAGGCACGTAGAGGTATTTGTTACAAGCCTAGGATCTTGTGTGGTGGGTGGTATGATGGAGATCACAGGCTAGAAGTCCTGATTCCTCCTGTATGTCCTGCTTGAAGAGGATGAGCCACTTTAACCCCAGTTTAAGGGGTGCAATTAATCGAAGTTCCGTCACTTGTGACTACCAGTTAAGAGGAATTTCCAGCTGCACCCACAGCCGCACCCGGCCAGTTCTTATGGCTGTACAACTACATTTTTCATGCCTCGTAAACGTTGCTCACCCTGGTTGCTAAGGGAAAGACCCACACAAACAACTGGGAAAACTGAGTGCTGCAAAGTAAATAAGCTGAGCAAACAAGGAGACTTTTTTTCATCCCTGATCTAATTGCCGCAGGTGTGTTGTTCAGGGTGTCATGACACGTAAAAGCAAAGGTTCATGTGCAAGGGTGAATTTCAGCCTTTAAGACTGAAACCTGGATGTGAGCTGGGTCAGAAGGTGGCTTCCATCCCGAACCAAGCTCCTGGAGCTGCAGACTCGTCCCCTCTCTCCCTTACTGGCCATTTGGGCTGGAGAAGGGAGCAGATGGCGGACAAACAGTCTTGGGGCTGGCTGAGGGCAGGACACGGAGAGCCTGAGTGCAGGCAAGCGAGGCTGGAGCTGAATTTGTTTCTGTCTCTCTCCGTCATCTGCTCTGAGGCAGAGAAAGGGGGTTGTGTCTGAAATGGCTCCAGTGGCTAGGAATTAACTCGGTGGTGCTCTGCTGCAGGTAGGAGGGTGCGCTGGCAACAAGTGACAGCAAGCGAGAGTCCAGCCGGCAGCAAGGTCTGGGAGGGCGCGGGTGGAGAGATGCAAAGCCCCTCCTCAGCATGCTTCAGCTGCTCCATCTGGAGCTCCCACTCACGCATGTGTGTATGTGCCTGCAGATAGGGCTGATCAGATGTGAACAGAGGATGCAGCGACTGCTGCAGGCTCCAGAATAAATCTCTGGTCAAGGATACTGTAATGATTGATTCCACATCCTGTAGCTCAGGGCAGTTTATCTTCTTTGGGGTCAGTTTGCTTGGAGATGGCTCGTTATATGAGGAAAGGAGGGGCTTTTCAGGACTCTCTTTATTCTGGGCATCTTTGGGATTGTGTTTTTCAGTTCCTCGCAGTGTTTTCACTGTGCCGTCCCTTACGTGGTGCCTGGCTACTGGACCTTGAGAAGCAGGGGTAATCTTAAAAGCAATCTACGCTATCCGTCAATGCTGGTTTTGCTTCTGATACCTTTCCCATTGCTATAGCAACACATGTCTCATGGAGGATGCCAGCATGCTTTCCAGGTGGTGCATGCAGAGACAGTGCTTCACCTGCCACCAGACCAGGATCACTTGTGGAGCAGGGGTGGCTAATTGGCAATTACCCCCAGCTGCCGGGGCGGGAGGTGCAGAGAAACTGCTCCCTTAGGCTGACCCTGCTCTCCCAGGTGTCCCCACTAGCCGGAGCTCCCCTGGGGTATCAGGGTGGCAAAGTACATGTGGGAGTGCATGGTATCTAGTGCCAGAATCTGGGATTTCTCTCCAGAGGAGAGCTTGGGTTGGTGTCAGCTATCTTGCCAAGGCTCAGCTGGTGTTAGGGGCTGTTTGCCTTTTCCTCCCTCCCCTTGCCTGTAGAGAGGCTGGAAGATGCGCTTCACCTGCAGGGTGCTGATGGAGGGAAAGGGTTGTTTGCCTGAGTTTGCCAGGTGAGCTTGTGTCCTCCTCCATCTCCTTCACACGCTGCGGTCACTAATGGGCTCTGGGACACTCTTGTTCTGCTCAGTCTCCATGTCCTGCTGTCCTTTGCTCTTCTGTGCAAGCCAGAGGCTGTCCCCCACCGAACGGCTGCGGGTGGCCATCAGGACTGCCCAAGGGTTGCCTTCCCGCTGCAGTAATGCTTGCTGCTGCCCCTGTGCCTGGCTCGGTGCTGGCTGGGGATGTGTTTTGCATGCTGTTGTGACTGATGCGAGCTGTGTAAGCCTGTGCAAATGCCTCATGTGGGCAGGCCACGGGCTGTCCGGCCTCCCGGGGCCGAGTGGGGCTGTGCAGCAGATGGCACTGTTGTTTTCCCTATGAGTTATTGGCTTCATTTTTGCCTTCGTCAGTGCATGGGTCAGTGGTGACGGGAGCTGGGGCATGGCAGGAGTCGGGCTCTCTTGGAAAGCGGTTGCGGGCGCCAAGCTGGGCTCCGCTGCAGGGAGCAGATCTGCTCAGCGGAGCTTGGTATTTGCGTCTTGCTCACCAAGGAAGAGCTGTGTTTGGCCTCTTGGTGATGAGTAATATGAGCCAGCTCCATCCTTGGAGACCTGAGGTCCAGTCCCAAAGCCACCACGGGCCTGCTGTGAGACCATGGCAAGGCCATGTCAATCACTGTGACCCTCTTATAGAAAGAAATCCCTGGTCCACAGCTCCCTTTTGTGCTTGTCCCCACTGTCACCAGTCAACCCATCCCCCAGCTTTCCCTAGTGCTCTGTAAACAACAGGCAAACGCGTGACCTTTCCATCAGTAGTGGCTGGGAGAGGTGCCTTGCCTGTTTCCATGCTGCTGCATCTCTGCTTCTAGTGTTGGTATAGCATTATTTAAATACATGCATGGGGCAGTGTGGCTGAATGTGCTCTATTGCTGCCCCAGCGGCCTCAGGAGTAGCCGTGGCAGCTGCTGGCAGGCAGCTGTTGGGGGCTGAGCTGACTCCCAAATATCCAGTTTGCTCTTCCTGGGGCCAGCCCCCAGCTGCCGTGCGATCCGCTGGCAGCAGCGGAGCCTCCAGATGTTAGGAGGTTTCCCTGCTGGGACTGCCCGGGTCCAGCCTGTGTGACCCATAGTGAGGGTTCACCCATCTGTTTTCCTTGGGGATTTGCGTTTTAAATTACTTGATTTCTTGGGGCCCTTTTGGCTCCTAAGTCACCCCGGCTGCGCCTGTGCATTTGCCCTTGGCCCGCTACCCCTTGCAACCTAGCTCTCTCGGAGCGGTCTCTGCGGATATTCGCTTTCTCCACTGATTTTCTTTTGCATTGCAAGTTTTGGCCTTGGGTCAAAGACAATGTTTGTAGACATGAGCTGACGTCAAAGGTGGCTTGGTGGTGGCGCGCCGGGTGATCACAGGGTTCCCGCTCCCTCGAGGCCTGGGAGCGCAGCAGGAGTTCATCCTCTGCAAGGTTTTTGACCCCCTGGTGCTCCTGGGTTTGCTGAGCTGTGCTCCAGTATGGCCCTGCAGGCTCCTGCCCTCGTGCTTGGGGCTGGTGAATCTCACGTGCCCCCTGGAGTAGGTGTAGCTGCAACACAACGTCCTTCACCACTCTGCCTGGAGAGAGGTTTCAAAGACGGGAGGAAGGAAGGAAGGAAAGAGGCAGAGTGAGGGGGCTGGAGGGGAAGGAAGGGGCACAGCGGTGCCCCAGTGGGTTGCTCGCCTGCTGCAGCTCAGGGAGGGTGGAGAAGCACTCCCTTGGTCTGTCCTGCTCCTGTGTAGGATCTGGAGAGAATCAAAGAGTCTTTAGATGTGGCGCCAGAGCTCTTGCGATGTCAAGGCATCCCAGATAAGGCTCTACGCTTCCCTGTAGGGTCTGGAAAATAAAGGGAGGAGGGGGGAGAGAAAGTGAGTGAGGTGTAGTGTAGATACTGGCTGCTGTAGGCTGCCTGGCACTGTTAGGAGGGATAACTTGTGCGGTGGGAGAGGAGTCCTGGCGTTATGAGAGAAGGGGATGTGCAGCTGGGGTGCAGGTTGCTGGCACAGCCTAGAGACGATGCTCTGCCCGGATTCATGATGTGGCCATGTGAACCTGCTCGTAGCTTCCCCAAAGGCACGTGCTGGCTGATACTACCCTGAAAGCTGTGTCTGGCTTGCACTCTCGCAGGTTTCTCAGGACATCCGCTGTGCCTTTTCATCTTCCCTCCTCCATGCGGTCCCAATCTGTTTCCCACTCCCTTGCTATAAACGCCCTGCCTGGCCTGAAGGCAGGAAGCAAACCCTGCAAAGGTCATGTTCAGTGCTGAAGGAGCGCACTTGGCTCCATGCAGGTTGCTGGCATGGGATGGGGACGTTGGGGTCATTTCGCAGGGCAGCCCATAGGCCCCTTTGAAATCTTTGGCAGCTGCCCTGCCCTGCTCTTGTGGCCCCACTGTCTCCCTCTCGCAGCGGATTTCCCACCGTGTGTTTCCTGCCCATCCTGCTTGATGCTGTCTCCCGTGCAGTCATGACTCTTTTCCTCCCCACGGAGGAGGAAAAAACACTGGTGTGAAAAACAGCGATGGGCAGCCAGGGTGGTGTGGCAAGGTCCAGGGCAGGCGGAAGCGTCCCGATCAGGGTGGCTGCTGCTGCATGCCCTGCTCTGAATTACAGGGAACAGGAACGTGGCCAGCCCTTGGCTGCTTTCTTGCCCCTCTCCAAGGAGGTTGGGCAGCCCCAGGAGGAAGGCCAGTGGTCAGGTCTGCTGGGAGGGGATGGAGAAGTCTTCCCATGGAAGTGGTGACTGAGGTGTGCAAAAGCATTGGCTGTGCAGACCTGGAAAACCACTGCTGCCTGAGCTGTGGGTTGTATGCAGGGCAGACCTGGTGGGTAACCCTGGGAGAGGGCAGCTGGTCCAGGGCAGGAGCAGCTGAGGGATGGGGCTGAGCTCTGCCTGCATGGAGCCTGGAGGAGCAGGGGGGTGTCCTTTCTCCAGGTGGCTTTTTCCCTGGGAGAAATCCCACATTAGCTGCCCCATGCCTGGCAGGGCAAGGGGAGCACAAGTCTCCTCATACAAATGCTCAGGGCTCATGGTTGTTTAAGGGCCCTGTGTTGCTTGGCAGAGGTTGAAAGTCCCAGCAGGCTTCAAACCCTCCCGTTCAGCATTTCCATGGTGACAGGCAGGCGCTTCTGGTGGCTGTGCTGTCCTCAGTGCCGCCAAAATAACAAGGCTGGTGCAAGTGCTGTGCTCAGTGTGGTGGTTTTGCAAGCCAAATCCTGTGGCCCCGCAGCCGTGTCCCAGTCTGGGGGAACTGGATGTGCTCCTTCCCCAATGCTCATGGAGGGATGAGCACTAACAGAAGGAAAGGTTTTGTTCAGATGTGCCTGGCCTCCTGCTCCGTCACTGCGCGTGGCGCTGATGGGGATGTCTGCAGCATGGTGTCCCCTGACAAAGAGCCTGTCCTGTGTCTCTGCATTCATAACCCGTCGTGGAAAATATTAGGCTTGGCAATTTGCAATGCTGTGTGAATAACTAATTGAAGGGAAGGGAAGGGGAGATGACTGATAAATGCTTCCATAGTCTGGGGAAGGTGCGTTTCCACTGGTAGCAAGGCATTTATCTCCCTCCTGCCGCAGCACAGACCCTCCTCCTCAGGCTAACCACTGCAGATATCCTGACCATGCCTTTTGGAGGGGTTCTGGACCCAAAGGGCTTTTAGTCGGATGAAGCAACAGCCAGGCATCTGCATCTTGCGTGGTAGCACAGCCCCTCCTGTGGCACTTGGTGGGAGGTCTGGCCACAGTACCTACGGCTGCTCTGGTCTCCATCCCTGCGAGCGGCTCAGCAGCGTTTCCTCAGAGCTCACCGGCGCGTGGAGGCTTCTCACCCTCATACGGAAATGCAGCGTGGGGCTGGGGGAGAAATTAGGATTTTACATCCTCTGCAAGCTTGATCCCACCTGCCACTAGCTGTCGTTGCAAACCAGGGGGGAGGAATGCAATCTTGAAACGTTTTGCAAATAGAAGTATCCTGAAATATCTCCTTTCTCCTTAGGAAGTTGCAATGAAATTCACATTCTTCCGTGAAATGTTTATATATTTTCATCAAAGCAGTGTATCTTTTGCTGGGAAAGATCTATAATTATTACCAGGGTGGTGATAATTAGGAAGAGGTTGAAATGCAGTTATATTTGTCAGTATTTCAGGAGCCAGATCCTGCAAGTTTGCATGTGTGGGCACCATTTTCCTATCAAGGCCTTCTAGCTTCTTTGCACTCTGGCCAGTGACCTGCAGCCAAAGCATGTGTTTCTTGGTGGGATCCAACATGCCTTTGTGGGGGCCACCACCAACACCACAACTGCCACTGCGGGTGTCACAGCCCCTCTTTTGGGGAATTCACCCAAAATTCGGAGCTGGATGCTGCACTGTGTGGCTCTTACTGCTTATACAATTCCCCTTTGCGCTGTTCCCAGTGCTGCTTGAAAGGGTGTTTAGTTAATAGGATTATAAAGCTTTCCTGTCGTTAGGCAACGGAAATCAATGGTGGGCCTCTAGGGCTGAGTTTCATCCGATTTACAGCGCAGTCACTAGATGGCTGTGCAGCAAGAGATGGGTATGGTGCTGGAGGGAGGACGACCACCTCCCGTGCTGTGTGCTGCTCTGGTGGGGCCTGCTGCAAATGCAGAGGATGCTCTTGGTCTGCCAGCACTGGCCACGTGTTTCCCCGGCTGCGGGGGTCCTGGTCGGTGCAGTGCCTGCGACCACGTGGGCAGTCAGGAGGCTGACACAGTCCTGTTGGCACCGGCTGCGTGTCCCAAAGCTGGTGTTCCCTAGCTCCGGTGCCTGCTGCTGGGCTGGTGCAGGAAACCCAGGCGTTTTCCCTTTCTCCAGCCAAAAGCGGAGGCTTGGCCTAAAAGCTGAGGGCAGGCATTGCTCTGCAATGGCTGGGGGGGCTTTGCCCTCCTCTCTGCTGTAAGAAAGTGTCTGGAGACAGCAGGTTGGTAGGATGGTTCATTAATATGTGCAATGCAAACTGAGCTCACAACCTGCCATGCCCAAAACGCAGCGGGCTCACAGCCCGTGGCAGGCTGCACGTCTTCGCCGCGCTGGGGCCAGGCCTGGGAGAGCTGAGGTCAAGCTGCAGCGCTCGGGGAGGTCAGGGAAGGGCCTCTCTGCTCTCCCTGGACTGTGTCCACCAAAGCTGACAGCCTTGGGGTTTGGTCAGTCCCGCCCTACTGCATCCTTGCCCCCTTTGCCCTGCTGCGAGGTGGGGTCCAGGCTGAAATGCCGATCCCTCTTGGATCCTGGGCCGTGCCTCTTGGGAGAGGTCTGCAAAAGGCTCCGGCGCCCCTTGCAGCCGAGGAAGCCATGTCAAACCCTTCACTGTCATAACAGGAGGGTGGGGAGCGGCTGAACAGGAGCCCTGAAAGAAACTTCCAGGAAAGTCAACCTGCTTCAGGAATGTGGCCGTGCAACAAGAGTTTCCCATTCCCCTGGCTAACACAGGCTGGCGGAGAGGGGACTGCACGTGGTGGAAACTTCTTTAGACTGTAGCCTGCAAAGCAAGCATGGAGGGGGAGGATGGGGAGAGTCTTTCCAGCCCTATGCACTAAGCCAAACCTCTGAGCTGCCACAGCTGTGTCTCTTTCTCTTATCTCGGTGAGTGTACAGTTCAATCTCTGCCAAGTGACAGGAGCAGTGATGTGGATCTGCAGATAACCTCTTGGCCATGTGTTGTGTAGGGTAAAGTATGCTGAGATGCTGTGATGGCTTTAGACTCCACAGCACGATGTCCTGTGGGCGAGGGCAGGCTCCAGGGTTGGGGGTACAGGAACCTTCTCCTTCGGTTTTGTGTAAACTTCAGCTAAGCCCTGGAAAACACGCCGAAGGGAACAACCCTGCCCAGTGCTGGAGGCTCAGCCGAATGGGTGAATTAGCGGATACTCTGCCTCTGGTGAGTGCTCCAGGTGGCGATGCTATACATCACGTCTGCGTGCCCCCTGCTTGCAGGCAGGCCTGGTTGCATACTGCCATGTGCCTGGAGAGATGCCCTGGCCTTGCTACCAGCTTGGTCTCTCACCGCAGACGGCTGCTGCTCTGGCCTGCTTGGCAGGTGGAATAAACCCTTGCAGAGAAATTATAATTGGTAACGGCGGAGATTGTCATGGCTTGCTGGTACCCCCAGCTCTCTGTTTCCCCCTGCACCTCTCTCTTCTCCAGCAAAGATTTTGTTTGTAGTAGGAAGCATCTGGTCGTGCTGCCAGGTCGGCGTGGGGACAGCTGAGCTCTGCCATGCCTTGCCCTGTGCCTGCCCGAGTCCCAGCGAGACGGCTGGCTGCGCTGCCAGGGCATGGTCTGGAGCTGCCCTAGAGGAGCTGGGGGTGCTGACATTTGGGAGCTAATTATTGGCCCCAGTCTTTCTTAATGGTGGCGTGCTGTGGGCTCCCCCGAGGGGAAGATGTTTTGAGAGATGATGGGGATTTTGCTCATGTTTGGAACTGGCAGAAAACAGCTGTGATGGGCACGTGGCAGTTTGTGGCATCCTCCCAAAGTAGCACCTCTGCAGCCCCCAGCTCCTAAGCCTGTCGTGTATGCCCAGCCTGGGAAGTTGGGCACCCATGCATGAATACAGTCATCCCAGCAATATACGCACCAAACACGTGCAGGCCCTGTGCTAGGGATTTCCCTGCATTAGAGCTGCGCCTAGATCCTTCTGGCAGCATAGTGTGGTGCACGTGGGGTGGGGAGACAAGGGAGATGTCATTAAAAGCTCAACCTAGTGGAAAACTGAGATTAGTTTTGGGGTGAATGAGGGGAGGGGAGGACAGCTATGAACTGCGGGGAGGTATGTGGCGACTGTCCTCCTCCTCGCCCTCCTGCACTGTGGCGGTACAGGGTGCTGGTGCCACTTGGGGCAGGAGGGAGTGGGGAGCTGCTCTGTGACATCTGCCCAGGGATGAGCTCCTTCTTTCACCCGGTGCACGGGCAGTCGTGCATCGTGGCTGGAGCAGCAGGTACCCCTCCCTGAGCAGCTCTGCCTACCCTGGGCTCCCCAACCATGTGCCCCTGGGGGCTGCTGCATTAGTGCCCAGGCCTGGGCTCCATCCTGATCTCCAGGGAGAGGGTGGTTATGGAAACTCAATAAACTGTTGCCATGACAGCCTTGAGCTCGGCTCCCTCCTGATGCTGTACCCACCGTGACAGCTCAATATTACCAGCTCCCATGGGACTGATTTCAACAGGATAAAGCGCTTTCAGCATGGGACGAGGCAGCTGAATCACAAGCAGCAGAACCCTTCTATCATGCTGATGCAGGGAAACAGTCTCAGAAGCAGAAAGGAGGTGTTTGGATACCTGACCGTCCCTTTCCTATGGGGAAGAGGTGGTCCTTGGCCTGATTTGCATCCTCTCGCAGCCCCATGAGCTGCACCTCTGGTCTCCCGTTGCTGCAGTGACCGTCTCCATGGAGACTGGTCCAGCATGGCTGCATCACAGGACCACAGGGGGGAGGCCGTGGGGAAGCATCTCCATCCCCTCCCCACAGGGACACAATGGCTCCCAGGGTGAACTCGCAGCCCCCAGGGAATGTGAAAATTTAAATCCCTCAAGTGGCAAATCCGTGGAGGAATCCCAAGAAAACTACTTGGTTTTCCTCCACCCGTCCTTTAATGCTTGTTGGCTTTCACATTGCATTGGTAATTGCTGCCCTGCACCTATTAAAAAGGCCTCCTCACGCTTCATGCGGGCTTGATTGCAAATTAATTTTGCATATGTATCTATTCTGGGGAGCACAGGAATTTATTCAGCTCAGGATGCTGAATGCCAAACAGGCTTTCCAGAGGCATGAGGTGCGGCATGGGCTGTGGCCTCTGTCAAGACTAGCTTGAGGGAACGAGGGCGGCTTCTTCAAATAAATGCCTAAAACAAGGGTGCAGATACAGATCAATGGGATTTGTCCTCATAACTCGTTTGGATGAGACAGACGGATTTCAAATGGGATATACAGAGGCATCCATGAGCTTAGACAGATTTTCACCGAGAAATAGGTATCCTACCTGCTCATCGTCTCCTGGAAGTCCCGCTAGGCATTCACCTTCATGTCTGCCCCTATATCTGCCTCTCTAAATCTACCCATAGGCTTTTTGTAAATGCCAGATTTCTTCAGAGGGATGCTATCAGGTTGGGATTTCTGTGTTTCCGAAAGCAGATTTCCTCTTTCTATTACTGATAAGTTTAAAAGGGGAAGAGCTGTTGGGATTTTCCATTTGCCTTTCACTCGTCATGCTGCTTTGTTTCCTCTTTGCCTTTCCATCAGCCTTGCACAGTGAAAATAAACGAGCCGGTTTTGTGTCACTTCTCTCGAGTACAGCAGTCTCGTGCATGTGCAGGATGCAGTGATGTTTGGGCTTGTGGACAATACACGGAGTTGCAATTTCCCTTGAAAAACAAACTCGCCATTGTTATTTTTGTGGAATTTCTTTAATGGTTGTGGAAGTCTATTGATGCTTGACTGTATCAAGCATTGGAGTCAGCCTTCCTTAGGTGGCCTTTGTCCTCATAAGTCACTTGGTGTAGGGACAACCAGTGTGTTGAGAGAGGTTGGTCACCGGTTCTTGAAGTGTTCTGAATGTTTACACCATTGCAGCTATGCTGGGTGCTAAGATCCTCCTGTGCATGAGTTTGTCACCAAAACCCGCATCCACCTTTGCAGAGATTCAGTTGTGGTCCATCATGGTGTGCCTGAAACGATGTCCTTTCAGGGTAGCAGAGGCTGTTCAGACCTTAAGGAATGGATGCGCTTCCCGGTGCAGCACTTGGTCTCTCCCTGGGGCAGCAGCAGAGCAGTTGTGAGCAGGATGTATCCAGTGTAGGGATCGCAGTTTATTTGCCCTGCAGTTGCTCTGTTTCTGCCAAGACTGTTACTGGAAAACAGTGTTTTTCCAGTAATGGTTGCTAAGCAGTGAGGTCTCATGATGGGCTTTATCTGCTCAGCTGGATCTGCAGGAAACAATAAAGCCCCAGTGCAAAATGAAATGGGGAAAAATTAGTGGCTGTGCTGGGACTTCCCTGTCTGCCAGAAGTGGTCACTGGGGTAAGGTGATCAAGGAGGGGATTTCTCCTCCACCCCTCGCAGGGCTTCCCCATTCCTTGGGCTGGCACACGCCACCGCTGGGCTCCAGCAGTGAGCTGGTCCTGTGCTTGTGCGGGCGGCTTTTCTGGTACCGATGCAGTGGTTTGTTTAAGGTGCTTGGCTGCTGTTGCCAGAGGATTGGGGATTGTAGCACCGTTTCCACTTGTGCCAGCCAGACTGGAGGAGGAGTAGGATGAGGCTGTCGTTCAAAAATCTGCATAGGATCGTCCTGTCTGGGCTGGTTTGATTCCGGTGGAATCTTTGCCTTGTACTTCTGCTGAAAAATCTCCCAATGGGAAATTGTTCAAAAACCACTTCGCCACTTTCTGTTGAAGGACTGTTATGTTCCTCAGTGACTTATGTGGGTGTCCAGGGAGACTAATGGGTGGATGTGCACAAGCTGGCCCCTGGTGAGGAGGGAAAGATGCTGTCTCTGGGACTGTGAATGTCCATAACATCTGCTGGTTACCTCTGGCCAAAGCCTTCCAGTCCCATCAGCCCCAGTCCATTGTGTCCTGTTGCTGTTGGTTTGAGACTCTTCTCTGGAGTGGCTGTTCTTTTGTCCAACCTCTGCTGCTGTGCTTGGCACCTCTCCTGGGACTCTGCACATGTAGCTTTGCTTTCTTTCATAGTCTGCCTGTGTGGTTTGTGACTCTCCCGCTTCTGGGAGAGTTGTCCCTTTGGCATCTTTACTGCTGCCTGGTGGGAGGCTGCTGGGCTCTGGGGAGCAGCAGAGCAGAGTGAGCCCCTACCAAAAGTGTGTGCTCTCGGGTAGCAACCTCTGTTGTCTCTCCTTTGCTGCTACTGTGAGGTCTGGAGGAGACCTATAGACCCAGGCACCAACAGATGATGGGTGAAATCCATCCTCCTACACCTCTGCACCACCTTTGCCAAGACTCGGGTTCCCATGGGAAAGATTAGCTGCTGAGCAGGATGATAAGTGGGTTCCTGGGAATGATAGCCCTTGGAGACATTAGGCACTTGAGTGTGAAAGCTGTGTCCTCCTCAGGATGTTGGTGCAGCCACTTAGGCCCGTCGGAAGGTGTAATCCCAGCTGGCCAAGCCCAGCTTGTTACTGGAAAGTTGTTATTGGAGAGCCGTACTCTGCTGACCTGTTGTTGTGGGGAGGTGAGTAACCTGAGCTGGGGCTGAAGCACAGGTTTGAGTCACCTTTCCTGGAACCAGAGCTGTGGGTACTGCCCGTGCTGGGGGCACGTTTCATCGCTGGTGATGGCAGTGTGAAACATGGGGCTGTCCCCCGTGGGAGTGCACGTCACCAGGACATCAGGTACGTCGAGGTGCAGTGCCGGGCCATGCCAGGGCTGTGACACTACCTCTCTGCCATGAAAAGAGCCGGACAGTTGGCAAAATGCTGCCAGCCAGAAGCTGGGAGGTGGCCCTGGAAAACCACTTAGTCTATGCGCTGTAGCTGTGATCTCCCATCTCTCCTCCCCAGTGAGGACGTTTCTGGGGCTGCTGCAGAGCTGGCCTCTGCATCCCATGTTGCTGCTCATCTTGGCCATATGGTGGTTGAAACTTCTGTCTAATTTCTAGTTAAAACTTATTTATGATGGGTTTATCCCTATCTGGTCTTGTTCCAGGCTTGTCCATTAACTCCCATTCCTGCAGCATGTAAGCACTGGTTTTCTCACCCTTTTCTCACATGAACGAGGGGCTGGACCCCACTGCAGTCCCACGCTCTGGTCCAGCGTGTTGGGAAGGCGCCCAGCTCCGACTGCGAGCAGCACGAAGGGTCTGTGTGTGTGAGACCCGTCTAACCCCGGCGGCTTGGCTGCCTCTGGCTCCTTTGCCAATGACTCAGCCCAGCCGGGAAGGCCAGGAGGGAACGGGGCCGGCGCTGGCTGGGCGCTAAGCGGGACTCGCCAAGCCCAGCTTACCTAACGCTGCAGGAATGCCCGGCTCAGCAGGGCTCCTCAGCGCTGCTCTGAAACCCAGGCGTGCTGTGAGCCAGGCCTGTGGCCTCGGGCAGCAGCTGGGTTTGGGAAAGCCGGGACAGGGCTGCACTGTCCCAGACCTTTGCCCTGCCTGCAGTGAGGGGCAGCCCCGCAGCGGGACCCACTGCTGCCTGCAGCCATGGGAAACCACCCAGAAATGCCTGCCTGGAGCAGGGTCTGTTGTCCCCGTTGGGCCCAGCAAGAAAGGCAGCTGTAAGGACATAAATGCCTGTTTGTTTTGGGGGCAATGGGGACTTTTTACTGACTTGGCCTCTCTGTTGGGCACTTTGCTGGCCCCAGTGACTCCCCTCGCCGGGTGCAACTTGATGAACCCACCCAACTGCTTCTCTACTGCTGCCCTCCCTGGTGAGAGACACGCTGGGTGTTTCCCCCAGGTATTAAGCCTGGTGTCTGCAGCTGATGAAGGTGAGAAGATAGCCCATGGACTTGGCCTCAGGTTTACTCTTATTTGTGAGATGAATAACATCTGTGCGATCCATGTGTGCAGGTGACACACATGTTGCTCCATGCCGACTCTCTCATCCTACTGATGCTGTTGGTACAAATTCTGCAGGAAAACGCTCTTTGTAGCAAAACCATCCCATTTTATGCCATAGTCCCTTTAGCAAAATTCCATTTTGGAGGCACAGGGCTCTGTCTGGTAGAAAAGGCAGCCAGTGCCATGCTCACCTGGGCAAAACTTTCCACGCAGAATTGACCTGCAAGCAAAATGATTGCAGATATTCACTGTCTTTTTGGTGCCACGTGGCATTTTCAGTGCCATAAGGTTCCCAAGCACACTCTGGATGTGAATTATTTAAGCCTTGCTGTGGTCCTTGGAGTACAGGAAGGCATTGAGCTGAAACTGCCTTGGACAATGGAAAGCAGGGATGGAAGAAGAGAAGGAAAGAAAAGGGGAGGCTCCGGCTCGGATCATTCATGCTCTCTGTCTCACACCCTCTCATTCTTCCAGCTCTGCTTGCTTCCCTGCCATAACAGCCAGAGGGAAATGCTGTAGCTGCTGCAGACACAGTTTGATCATAATCAGAAAGCAACAGCAGGCAGGACCTGTTGTGTCTCTGAGACAATGCGTGGGGTTTGCGAGTGCCATGCATGTAGATGAGGCTGAAAACCTCACGCCAGTGCAAAGCAGCAGCCAGAGCCAGCACTGAGATTGCCCTGAAAGAAAGGAGAGGCTGGGGGAAGGCAGCGTGCCGTGGCATGCTTGCAAAGGGCTGCTTCACCGACCTCAGGAACATCACCGGCTACACACACGCACGCACACAGGCGCACTTGCTCACACACGCGCACACACAGCCTCTTGGTGCAGCTCCTCGCAGCTCTTTGATTTGCAAGGAAGGAAATAAGACCTCTTAGAGCGGCAGAAGCAGCAGCTGTTGGCAAGATGTGCTGACAAAATTGAGCAGGGAGAGATCTCCAATCCATTCCGCTGCCTGGGCTGGACTGCTCCTGGAAGAGGAGCGGCGGAGGAGAGAGAGAAGAATGAGCAGCCCCTCCATCCCCGGGAAGATGGAGGCAAAACCTTTGTTCAACGTGCAGAAGGCTCTGGTGCAGCCTGTGCAGATGTGCATGTTGGATATCCCCCTGAGCGTGCAGGATGATGATGTAAGTAGAAGGCAAGCGAGCTGCCAGCCCGTTTTCGGCTCCAGGGATGGGGTGAGTGTGCAAGGGGCAGAGAGGTGCCGTGACCTCACCCTGGCGCTATCTGGGGGTGGTGAACTACTGGCGAAGTTAAAGATGCCAAAAGCTGGCACCGCCTCCAGACATGACTGTTTCCTCTCTGAAGTGGTGTATTTTGAGGCAGACCATGTCTTGCACTTGCCAAATCCAGGGCACCAAAACGAAAGGAGGAGTTTGGGAGGGAGGGGAAGCCTTTCTATGTGGAAAAAGACTTGTGTTGTCGCTCAGTGCAAAAGGGAGTGTTTGCTGTGTGTGTCCTGGCTCTGCTGCCCTGGGGTGGCTGACGGATGTGAAAACCTGGGAGGCAGCGATCGGCTGCAGAGCTCAACTCTGCCTCCACACACCTTGGCGACTGCCCTGCCCAGTCTTGCCATCTGTGCGGGCACCGGTCCTGCCTCTCGCTCTGCTGCTGTGCTGCAGCTGCAACCAAGTGCAGGGTTTGGTCCACGATGCAAAAATTGGCATCGGTTGCAGCACTGAGATGAAGGTTTCCTGATGTGCTCAGGTGAGGGGCTTCCTGGCGAGGGCTCCTCTTGTCATCTTAACTCTGCCCCTCACAGAAATACACCACGAATCTGACTGTGCAAGAAGGGACCCTGTGATAAAGCTGCTGGAGAACCCGAAATAGGGGCAATGCCTTCCAGAGCTGGTGGGTGGCGAGCAGTCGGTGTCCTGCCTGTGTAAAGGGTTTTGGGTGTGATCCAGGTGCTGTTAAAATTTGAGGCAAAAGTTCCTTTGATTTTTGGAGCAGGGAAAGCCCATGTTCTTGCTGTGTGGGTTCAGTGTTTGTATTGTCGCTGCAGGAGCCTTAAATCTGGATTTTCTTGATGACAAATGATATGTCCTGGTTAATGTTACCTTGTCTTCTATATTATGTATGTGTTTAAAGAGGTGAAATGACAGTACAGAAATGAGCCTGCTTCCTTTGGAGGAGGGAGGACTTTCCTGCAGGGTGATGTGTTGGATCTCGGCAGGGGCGGGAAGCCCCGGCCCCAGCTCAGCAGCCTGCGAGTGTGTCTGCAGGCACAAGGGACTTGCAAGGAGCTTCCTATATTTAGAAACACCCCAGGGCTTTGCCAGGATCTACTGTGTTGCTGCACTGATGAGGACACCTGTGACGGCCACTGCAGAGCTGGCAGGGTGTGCCGGGGGTGGGAAACGCACCCCGAAAGTGCAGGTGCCTCCTGCAGCATGCATGGGAAGGAGAGGGAGAGCAGCTGAGCGTTGGGAGGTGGCTGGAGCATGGGATGAAGTAGGTGAACCAGCAGCTGGATGCTTTATTCTCATTTAGCTTGATATTCAAGCAGCAGATTTCTCAAGGCTTACACTACGCGATATCCATTCCTGCTCAGTAGTGCAATCTGGTGCTGGATTTCCCTGCAGCCCATGGTGCAGCGCAGGGGATCCTCAGGGTTTGCCCGACACAGGTGGAGGCTTCCCTCCCTGCAGAGGGGAAGCCTGAGCTGGAGACCTGTGCTCACCTGAGCAGCGGCTGGGACGGGGATGGGGCGCCAGGGATGCCCTGGCCTGGGTTGCTTGGAAGTGATCTCTGCTTCCTAATCTTATCCCAGGTTTTATTGCAGAAAAGAAAAATCACTTCTAAAGGTGTTGTGCACTGTGTTAGAGGGGTTTTTGTTTGGTTGGTTGGGTTTTTAACAATTCTCACTAACCCTTTGGCAACTGGTGGCTCACATCCAGTCCCGGGAGCTGTGTCGTGGTGGGGCACTGGTCAGTAATCTGGCACATCTGGGTGTCCCCAGCCCTGGGGTCACTGCTCGGACGTTAACTCCATTGTGTAGGACAGAAGGGGTTAGTACTCCTGTGGGAACTCAGACTGCCAGGAGGTCCCCATTTCCACTTAAACTGAGGCTCTGCACGTGCTGTGTGTTTCCCGGACCTGGTCGCCTATCCCAGCTCAGGGCTCCGCTGGTGCTTTCATCCCCTGCCCTCTCCTGCACTGGGCAGAGCAGGATGAAATCCCCAGGGGCAAGCATTGGCTGGCAGCACCCGTGAGCAGGAGGCAGATTAGGGACCGCTCTGCCTCTCTGTGCTCACATACCGCTGCTTCGAGGCTGAGAATGCTTGTTCCGTTTTCCATTCCTGGAAAGTGGGGGCGTAGCAGCTCCTGCACCCCTGCAGAGCTGGCATGTCCCTGTGCTGCAAAGCACGGGCCGGTGGGGAAATGCCAGCGGGGAAATCCCGAGTGGCATTTCTGTCTGTGGAGCAGTGGGGAAACTCCTCTTTCACAGCTGAGACTTCCCCCAGCCAGGCAGGGTTTGGTGTCTCACACCCACCCGCGTGCAGGTACCTGCTCATCTCCCTGCCGTTGCCTCTGCTAGTCTGCGTGGGCATGGTGGAGGGAGCTGTGTTGGCATTTCCCCCTCTATTTCAGGACTTCCAGGCTCGTGAATTGCCTTTCTTCTTGGAGATGGAACAAGCAGGCTGGGAAAACTTTAGGAGCCATGTTACATGCGGACTTTTGAACGCTGGCACCAACCAAAAGGAAGCTCTAGTAAGAGATGGGGGTCCAGAAATTGATTCAACCAGGGAATGCGCTAACCAGCGGTCGAACCCTGCCTGCACCGCAGTGGGCTGGCCCTGGCCCAGCGCTGCCTTCCTGACCTGTTGCAAGTGTAGGAGCACTCGAGCAGGTCTACAGGAGGCAGGGATGGGAGAGGGTAAAACAAATCACCCTCATGGGAAGGGAGTTGGAGGTTTTCCCAGCACCGCGGGTCTTGGCTGCATCACCCACGTGCCCCGAGCCCCGCTGCTCTTTGCAAAGGTGCTCTGGGGTGGCAGGTGTATCAGTGCAGTTGGGGTGGCACTTTGCAGCCCTCCCTGCCCTCTGCAAAAGGAGCATCCTGCCCCATCAGCGAGTTCCCCGCTTCCCAAAACACTGTGCAGCCCCTGCAGAGAGCCCTCCCTGCCCTCCCCATGGCTCGTACCACCGCCAGAGGAGTGGTGCTCTGTGCTGCCACGTGCTTGTGTGCCGTGCTCCGTGTCAGAGCCAGCCATGCTCCCAGAGTGCTCAGAAACCTTCCTCTAATCAGGACCCTGTTTGGTTTTGTGGGTGAGGAGTCAGACAAGTATTTTCCATCCCCCTGAGTGGGAGTTGCTGTGCAGGCTCCTATGGCAGCAAAGGGGCAGAGTGGCAGAGGGAGAGGTGGAGGAGCTGGGATGTGACCATGAGGAATGGGGGTGTTGCAGGGGGAGGAGGAGGGTGCAGTGGCATCAGAGACCAGGGCAGGAGGTGCAGGGCAAAGCCAAAAGGTATGGGAGCAGAGCTGTGCTTTGCTGTGCCCCTGATTCCTGTTGGCACCTGGGAGCATCAGTCAGTGTTGTGTGTGCTCCTGCTGAGACCTGGCGCACTCGGGTTGCTGTTAGGTCTCTACCCTCCCCAGGGGAAAGATCCTGCCATCCTTCTGGCCTGGATCTCCCGCACATGCAAGGCACAGTGTGGAAATAACCTCAGCTGAGCTGTTCTGCAGGATCCTGTATTTCAGTTTCCATCATTAGTTAGACCATAGCTGCGGGAAGGCCTGGCTTAAAAATGGGCTTTCCTTGTGCTGCAAATCCAGTCCTTGAACACACAACTGACCCCTTGCAGGCTGGGTTCCCAGGGAAGCAGGGCTTTGGCCTCAAAAAGGACCAAAGGAGCCAGGCAACACCTGGATTGGGGCATCCCGCCCAAGGCATGAGCCCCTGGCTCAAGCCCATTCCCCTGGGGCAGCAGCTCTGTTGGGTCAACATATCATACTCCTGTTTTTCAGGAAAACCGCTCTGCCCCAGCATGGAGCGGGGCTCCTTTGGGGAGTGTTTCACCAGCCGTCCATAGGCTGTTGGAGGTGGTGGAGAGATGTGGGCTGCTCGGGCCCATGTTCACTGGGTGGTCAGCTGGAAAGGGAACAACCCCCGCCGGCTACCCCCAGCATGGTGGTTCATGCTGGGCAGAGGAAGCTCTCGTCTCGGTCTCCCTTGCTAGCTTTCGATGGGGCTGTCAATCCCTCCCTTTCATAATTCAGCCACAGCAGTTGCAAAATTTCCCAGGGTGCCTCTTTGCTATTACGAGTAGGGATTTCCAAAGCTTTGCTAATAAAAGAGCAACAGTTTCTATATCTGGGAAATGGGGAAATCAATGAATGGACTGTTGCAAGTGATATAACGGCTTTTTGTGGCATCTTGGGCAGTTTCCTAATATGATGGGGCTTTACGGCACGCTGTTTTGTCAGCTTAATTGGCAATATCCGCTCCCTGCGAGTGGGAGCCCGTGGGGCTGGGAGGGACCAGTGAGCCGATGTCCCGCGGCGGGGGGGTGCTGCCGCCCGGGCCCACCTCACACAGTCCCAATGCATCCCTCCTGCCGGGTGGCTGGGTCTGCTCATGGTCGTGCATCCCAGGGTATCCCAGGCTAATGCCATGCAGCTGACCCAGCCCCGTGTCACAGCGAAGGTCACTGGGAAATATCCCCTTGTCACAATGTCCAGTAAACAGCAAGTCAGAAGGGAGTGTGGCACAGCCTTTGGTCTCCTCCCGCAGAGCTGTGTCCGAGCTGGACGCTTAATGCAGCTCTACAGAGTGAAAAGAGAAATGATCAGGTGAATTTCTCAGTGTCCTGCTCAGGCACTGGCATCCTCCGGAGCCTGTCCTAGCGGTCTCCCTCTCTTCACCTCCTTCCTTTCTCCTCTGTGTAGGTTTGACTTCAAAGTGGTTCGCAAATATTTTCCACTCCAGTGGGGCTAATTAGTTAAATTACATTTCACATGCTAATTTATTCCTCTAATATTATTTTTTCTCAGTGTACTGGAATATAGGAGAAGATAAAAGCTTTGTTTGACCTTAGAGCCAGGCTCAGGGGAGCTGGAGATGGGAACAAACGATTAGTTCCCAGGTTTGCTGTAGCACAGGTTTGTTCCCTGCCGCATCTGAGATCTTGTTCAGTTGAGCTTTAAGTGTTTTAGCTGACTGCAACCTGGGTAGCGTGAATGAAATATTGTCCTCTGGCACACAAAAGAGAAACTTTCATATCAGCAGTAATGAGCTACTAATTTCCAGCTTCGTTGTTCCCGTCTGCAGCACCGGTATCACTTTGGAGTGCTGCGCAAATGGCAACTAATGAATCCTTGCCGGAGCGGGTGGGAATGGCGTTACGTCCCGCGCACCGAGGGGTGAAGGATCTGCTTGGACAGTGGGCACCAGAGCCACCTTTGGGATCCAGTCCGGCACTGGGTGGTTGCGCCCCACAGCGGGATGACGGCCATTCTGTTTATGGCACTGTAAAGGGGCTGGAAATAGACCTTCCTCGCCAGGCTTGGAAGGCTCAGTCCCCAAGGCTGGGAAGTAGATGATTCCCCTGCGGTGAGTCAGCAGGGCTCAGCTCCTTCGCGGGGGTTGCTGTGGGGTACCGCTGCAGTGGGTGCCTTTGAGTGGTGGGGTGAGTGGGTGAGCGGGGTGGGTTGCAGCCCCCCCTGCAGCCCCAGCAGCATTCCTCTGCTCCCTCGGTGCGGCTCTGGCAGCCTGTGCACTCCGGGGGTGGAAAGGCTTTAACCGAGGCGGGGCCGGGGAGCTGGGGCTTGTGTCGATCACAGGTTGAGGCCGTGCACCAGGTGTTGGGGCGAAGTGATAGCAGCAAACAGCCCCGCAATGAATCAAACTGTCGTGTTTATATCAAAGGCTGTTTCTTTTCCACTGCCTGTGTATGGTAGATGTTATCAAGAGGGAGGAGCTGAAAATGAGCACTAGGACTGTTTCCTGACCGCAGTTACAGTCAAAAACAACAAATCCCTCCATCCCTGCTCTTGGCCAAAATCTCCTTTTCCCTTGGGCGAATCGTCACTCGGTTTCTTTGGCGGAAACTAAAACTACCTGGAAAAAGTTTCCCAGGTTAAATTCTCATCTGTAAGGGCAGAAAT
This sequence comes from Phalacrocorax carbo, assembly GCF_963921805.1. NCBI lineage: Eukaryota > Metazoa > Chordata > Aves > Suliformes > Phalacrocoracidae > Phalacrocorax > Phalacrocorax carbo. Next base: position 5,072,460 of record NC_087530.1, read on the forward strand.
TAAGGAGTGTGCTGTAAAGTCTTGGGACTTCTGGCGAGTGCCCCAGCAAGGCTGAGGGCTGAGCCCGTCTAACCCCCTGTGTGCGCATACGGGACAGCTTCGAGCCTGTCCGTGGCTCGCACAGTAGTGCCGTGGGGTGCTGCCGCAGCCCCCGAGGCAGCGTGTGTAACCCTTCTGCCGCATCCGTGCCTCTCTGCTGGTTTTATCGGTCCTGCAGGAGGGTGTCTAACCACTGCCCCATGAGCTGGCTAAACCCCTGCGGGCTGCGAAAGTGAACGTGCGAGGTGATGAGCGCTCCTCACGCACCTTTGGCTGGCTGATGGCAGAGGCAGTGTCTCTGAGCGGCTGTCCCAGGAGCTTTTGGTGTGGTGGCAGTCCCCGTTTCCAGCCCTTGGTGAGGCTGCAGTGGGGGGAATGGTTGGTGTGATAAGCTGAGCATTTACAATGGCTTAAAGGATGGGGAAAAGGGTCCGTGGTTGCTGCTACGTTTGGTTCTGTGGTACTGAAGTGTCCAGAGTCTTCAACTCTGCATATGCCTGTGTTCGATTGAATAAACAAGTGAAATACAGCCATGGGAGTGCCAGGCCAGTAATATCAGGGTTACACTTTAAATAAGCAGTTAGCAAGACTGCGTTGATGCAGCCAGGCAGACGAGGGTTGCCAAAGTGAAATGAAAACTCAGACCTCTGGAGCCTCGACCAGCGTCTGACGCAGCTCCCTGGGGTACAGCCTGCCTCAGGGGCTCATCCTGTCCAAGGGTTTGTCCTTACAGCCCAAACACGATCGCCTCTGGGACGTCCCGTTTGCAGATTTTGAGATACGTGGTACTCGCCAAGCATTCGTGCTTGGCCCATGCTTTGCTGACGCGTCAGGCTTGGTCACAGCAGTGGCATCTCCGGGCGGCTGCCTTGCATGTGCCACAGTGCTGGGTGCTCGCCAGTGCTCTCCCGCTGCAGGGGCAGGAATTGCCCGACTGACTCTCGCTGCTGCTCCAGTGGAGTTATTGGTGCAATTAAAGCAATGCTAATTCTCCATGCATTGCAAGTGCAGAAGGAGCTGACATTTCCAGTAATTGTTCAATCGATCTGCTTTCAACGTATTTTTGTAAGTGGCCCGGCTGGATCGGTGCTTGCTAGCGCTAGCTGCGGAGCAGAAACTGCAAAGGAAACCAGGTAAAACACAGTGTGCCACATCCTCTGCTGGTGTAAATCAAGGCAAAGCCACCAATTTTGGTTGCGTTACAACCTATCTCTAGCCAGGGATCTGAACTGGTGTTCAAGGTGACATCCCAGAGCGTTTCTCTGTTGCTTTGCTTTTCCTTTCTGTCCTTTAGCACCAGCTTCTCTGTCTGAAATCTAAGGTCAATGTAGGAGCTTGCTCCTCGTGCAGCTTTTACTCTGTAGTAGATGCCTATCTCTGAGAGGTCCAGGCTCTGCCTATTGCGCTTCCCCTGTCCCAGGTGAAATGGGGTCTCTTCTCTGCTTTCAGCTTTCTCACTCTCTGCTCTCATTTTTCATCCTGATGATACCATGGGGACCCTCGAACTCGGCACAGCACTTTTCATGGCTCCAGGCACTGCCGAGAATGCACAGTCGGGTCCTGGTGCCCACGTGCTGCTGGCGGGAGTTGGCTCCATCCCTGCATCCCGGGGCCGGGCACCCCAACGAATGGCAGCCCGGCAGCGGGCGCAGAGCAGCTGCCTCCTGACCGTTTGATTCAATAAGGGCCCGTCAATATGATTTGCTGTCATCTGTCACTTTGCGTCGGGGCTCAGAGCAGCGCCTGCAGGAGCAGCTGTTGCAGGAGCGTGCCATGAGGGTTGCCAGTGCTGCTCGGTGCCCGCGTGTGCTCAAATAAGGCAAATCCGGTTTACTGGCTGGTTTGGCATGTTACAGGCAATCGAAGGTGAATTGCTCAGTGCCTGCTTGAGCCTTTGCAAGAGGGACACTTTGGCCCTGGCTAACTTGCCCTCCCTAAGCAGAGATCACGAGGTGGTAGGTGTGGGTGTCTTCTGCGGCCCCATCCCTCCTCTGCACAGCTTCTCATGCCGCATCCTGCAGCGGGGCTGGCCCTGGGACGAGGCTGTCATCGATACAGCCACTTGATTCGGAGTATGCCAGCTGCAAACACAGGGGAAACGGAGGTTTTGCCCCATTCGCAGCCACAAGTGTGACAGCAGCACACGGGCATCTCCCATCCAGGGACTCCGTCAGAGCTGGCCCTATTTATTTGCCCCACGTTTTGGTAGCAAACAGCAAGCTACCACTCTCAGCATGCTGCAGCTGAGACAGCTGACAGTGGCAATACTGAAGCAGAGGTGTGCCCTGCGTGCGCTTGAAGCGCAATTAAATGCCTGGAGCTGGACACTGGCTGCGCCGCAGACATGGGTGGCACCGCTTCTTGCTGACATAAGCTCCGCTCTTGCAGTGCGTGGTGAAACGTCCTCGCGTTGGCACACAGTCGCTGCACGGCTGCTCCTCAGCCAGCACCGACGTGCCTCGGGGCTCTCAGCACCTCTCCAAAGCCAGCACATGCCTTCGGGGGATCCCCTGACCCTCAGCGTGCATTAGTGTCCCCATAGATAAGACGGCAATTTTCTTTTGTTTAAGCATTGCCAAGCGCTGATGGGCCCTGCTGCTGTATTCAGATTGGGCTGAATTTAGCCATGCGAGCTTCAAATAATGCTAAGGAACTACCCTGCCAGGAGCCCTGCTCTGAAACAGCTTGATGTGGCCACTGTGCTGCCTATCAAGTGCCATTTATTATCAGTAAATAGCATCTTTGGTTTCAGTGCGATGTGCTTGCGAGACGGTAAAACGCTACAGCCCAAGTAACAGAGGACAGCCCGCTGCAGCTTGGTGTTGGCTCTGTCTGTCGTGAACTTGGAGTGCTTTAATTGCATTCCTTTAGTATTAACGTTGCTGAAAGGCTTGGCTCCATCTCACCCCAAGAAGATGGCTCTCACCAGATCCTCCTGCCCGGTGCCAGAGCTGTTTGCTCTGTCATATGACAATGCTGTAACGTACCGGCCAGAGGGGCTGGTGGTTCAGTTTGGGCAGAACTTGTGATATTTGGTATTTTTAACTCCTGGCTCCTGGAGTCACGTGCATGGCATCACGCACGCGGTCTGGAGAGGGGAGCATGTTGCTGGCGCAGCAGTGTGCACCCTGGTGTTGTGGTCTGTGGCTGAGGCTTTTAGGCATTACCTCCATGCAAATGCTGGCCATGAGCAGCGTCAGGTGCTTGTCATCTTCTGTGCCTCTATGGTAAGGAAATTCCTCTGTCTTAAAGTGAAGTCTTGATGTTATGAACCCCAAGGGCTGTTTACGTCCAAAGGCTGACTTGTTGGTTTTTCTTGTGTCGTCTGATGGGCAGGCTCGTGCAGGTATCTCCTCTGCCTTGTGCCCTCGTTCCTCTCCTGGCTTCTCTGAGCTCATGGTGGGGTCGTTCCCGGGTGTGCTGGGGCTGCGGCAGCACTTGGCGGCTGGACACCTCGGGTCTTTGCTCCCTCTGGCAGCCCAGGAGTGGGGAATCCCCAGTCCTATCCTGCTGACAGCTGCCATCCGCATTTGTAATTTGGGGCTGGGTGCTGTGAGCTCCTGCGGGCAGCCAGCAGGATTCAGGCCCCTGTCTCGGAGATGGTGAGGAGCTGTTTGGGATGAGCAGCGTGACAGTCTTGGCAGCGTCTGGCTGTGATGTTGGTGACAGGGAAGCAAATGCAGAGCTAACACCCGCAGTAGTGCCGGTGGCCTGGGACAAGGGAGCTTGGTCTCCTGCCTGCCAGGAAAATAGCACCCAAAAGCCCACCTTAAAAATAAACCCTTCCTGCTCATCCTTTTCTTCTCCCTTTAGCCTCCTGTGCGCATTGATCTGAGAGTCTGGGTTTTTTCTTTCTTCATAGTGCCCTCCCCAGCACTTCTGCTTCCCATGCTGGAAACTAAGTACAAGTTGGAAACTGCAGCCACGTGAGGAAGGAGAAGAAATGCAGTTTGTAGTGCCAGACCCCAGGCTGACCGACCAGAGCAGCTGGGAGGCGCATCGGGGGCTCCGGGGAGATGTGCCGAGGGCAGGGGGAGGCGGGATGGAGTCAGCTGTTGCAGCAGTGCGGGGTCGGGCAGCGTCGTGGGTCGGGGAGCCCCTGAGCCGGGGGGTCCTGCCTGGGCAGCCCTTGGAGCTGGCTGGAGCCAGGAAATGGAGAATAATCCCTTCCCGCCCCGCTGTGTGCGGAGCAAGAGGGAATCAAAAGCAGCTGAAAATCCCGGATTTCCCTTTCTATTTGGTGGAGGGATGGGGGAAACAGGGGAGGAGACGGGCAAGCTACGGTGCGGAGCTCCACCTTTTCCCACTGCGCAGGGCTTGATGCCTCTGCACCCACAGCCCTTGCCCCTGGGGGGGACTGGCCCAGCCCACCCATCCCCATTTATTTTGGGGTCAGCACAAGGCAGGGCCCTGTCTCCAAGTGTCAGGGCCCTGGCTGCTGCTGACTGTCCAGCCTGTCCCATCGTGGCACCAGACTCCATCCAAGACCTACGACAAACCTCAATTTCCAGGTTTTTTGCATAAAGGTGACTTAGTGCCTGCCCCAGCTGGTGTCGCACCTGCGTGCCCCTGGGTTGCGCACCCATGTGTAATGGAAACGCTGACACAGCTCCTTACCAGCGCTTCACAAACAGCAATGGGTAATTAACCATCGATACGTATATAATGTTCACTGCTGAGATTAAAAAAAAATTGACGTGCAGCGATGCTGGCCGCTCAGGAATGGATTAATCAGCCCATCTTTCCTGTGCCGTGAGAGTCGAAGACAGGAGAAGCTCATCGGGGGCAGGATGCTGCCTCACTGCTGCAGAAAGCCTCACTGAAGCTGGATGAGACCCTTTAGGTAGCAGCTTGTTTCACTCGTCGTCTGGTCCCTGACACCCCTGCAAATGCTTGGGTCATGTTTTCTAGCTTTTTTTCCCCTCGGTGAGAGAGGCAGAAAATTCTTAAAATCTAATTTCCTGCCAAAATGAGGTTAATGCCATCACAGTGTCTGTCTGCCTGTGTCCTCTCTCCCCAAGTGGCTTCTGAACCTGCCGGCCTGCTTCATGCAAATTTGACCGAGGGCTCGCAGATAATTAAGTCTATGCAAATACATGAAACGAGATGGTTGAGAGGAGGAAAAGAATCTTGTAAATGCCCTAGAACATCTGTAGCATGAGTTCATGTATTATTAGACACCAGCAGATCCACGTGGGAGATGCTTCTTACAAACGCTTTAACCACAAAAACATTTTCATTCTCAGTTCATACATTTTTAGGCACCAAAGACCATCTCGAGACACAAAACCATAGGAAACAACACAAGTAGTTTCAGTGCTCACGGGATGACCTTTTTATTTTAATGAAAACTGAAATTCTTCAGCACTCAATGTGACCCCCGGAGCCAAGACTTGAAGGAAAACCAGCATAAATCATGGAACCGAAGGTAAAAAAAGTCGGGAGGGTCAGCAGCGCCGCGGCCGGACTCAGCGCCACGGTGTGACTCAGCGGCGCTCGCTGAGTTTGTTGATATTTGTGCCACTGTAACCCAGAGATAAATCTGGCCCTCGGCCACTGGCGTACAGTATTGTTTGGAAGAACACTGCTCCTCTGCCAAAAACCCACAACAAAAAGAATTTTGCTGGCCATTGAGCGAGGCGCTGGAATAACTTCCCCCGCTAAAACAATGCGGAGCGGAAACCTTTTAAAGTGGTAATTACCAAAGGGAAAATAATTTTATTTAAACATCCTTTGTCTGAGGGTCTCACAATACCTGGGAATGCTAAAAGACTTTTACAATTCTTAATTGACTTTTCAGCCATGTGACTGTGTGTTTCATCTCTGCAGTAACCCACTCGGGGCTGGGCAGTGAAACTTACCCTTTCCAGCTCTCGCCAGCCTCTTTTCCTGACTCTCACGTGGCCGACACCAGCAAGTGTGTATTCAGGCTGTTAAAGCAGAATATTTTCATGCCCACTCACTGCGTCCCAGCCCAGACTGAGGTGAATTTGGCCCAAATGACTTGGCAGGGGCCGCGCGGTGTCAGCAAGCACCCGGGCGCGCTGGCTGCTGGTCCAGCTGCTGGACGTCGCTCCTGCCGCGCTCCTGCTGCAGCTCCTCTCCCTCATCCCCGCGGCTGCTCTGGGCCCTCTGGCTCCTCTCTCGGCTGCTCACTTTCAATCACATCAGCCTCTTTCTCTGCCAGAGCCTGGCTCCAAGGTTTCACTCCTCACTTCAAATCAAGTCAGCTTTCCTACAGCTTTCACAGCAGCTTTCCGACGTGTCCGGGTTTTGATATATGCTTTCCCTGACGTTTGTGCAGCCAAAGGAGATACAGGACTATTGTTAGAGCATCCTTTTCCATAGCCCCCATTAAGGGGCTTTGTTCCTGTTTAACTGGATTTCTTATTTTAAGTAACCTCAGTTATTTACTTGTGTCGTTAACGTTATGTGTGTGGTACACCTTCCTCTTGCTTCATTTATTTCCAGGCATTTAAATCTGTTCCATCTTATTCCTGTACTGGGCTAACTCTCTGTACTAAACCTAGGCTATGTGTAAATCTGTTGTGTTTTGCTACCTGTAGCTCTTCAGATCAGCTTGGCGCTGCAGGCCAGCATCTTGCAGCCTGTTTGGCTGCCATGTTTAATCTGGATTGGGACATAACTTAATCTTGTGCGACATACCAACTCTATGTGCTGCTTCCCTGTGCTTGTGCTATGGCATTGCTTTTCTCGTGGTCTTCTTAGCAGCTTCGTGGCTCAGTTCCCTCCCCTATGTGCGTTCAAACACATCGTTCCAGTGACAGGGTAACGTGTGATGTTCATCAGGTTCAGGGAGCTGAGTCTGAGCGTGCTGGGGCAGCATTTCCATTAGTCGTGGCAGTCACGCAGATGCAAACCTGCATCCCTGTCCCAAGGGAGAGCAAGCAGTGTGGGGTCAGAGCACGTTCCCAGCCGTAACGCAAGTGCAGATGCTCAGCAGTGCCCCATACGTGCTGGTAGGAGCTATCACCCAGGCAGAGGGCTGCGGGCGAGCCTCTCTCCACCTTCTCTCGCCCAGGAGGAGAGCCAGTGGGATGAGAGCCAGAATAAAGTTGCCTTTCTGCTCCCCTGGCTGGAGAGCGAGACCTAAAGGCTGGTTCGAGTTCCCTGTCTGTCTGGTGCAGGTGGCGCAGGTGTACGTGTCGCTTTGTGGCTGCAGCAGCACACCTGCGTCGGCCAGGGAAGGCAGGAGTGAGAGCAGGGCTAGAGAACGTGCCAGGATAGGAGCTGATGATGAGGACAGGCGCTCTGCCGAGCAAAGTGTCTTCGTTATCAGCTGGGATTTCTCTATTGATTTGTTGCCAGAGCCTCTTGTTTCTGAGAGTCTCCTTTTACACGATTCAGCTGAACGTGTCATTTTGGCTGGTTATCGTCGGTGGAAGAATGTACTGCCTGCCCTTGAATGTATTTTTGAAAGGTGAGCAGAAACAGAGCCTTGTTCTGTTTCTTTTCTACCTGAGCTCACGAGCCTGGCCACGGAGCGTCCTTGCTGCTGTCCGGGTGATTTGGAAGGGGCTGCGCTAGGCTGAAAGGTGGTTTGGGGGAGGATGAGGCTGCTCAGCTCTACACAAGCAAAGACATGAGCATCCCAAAGCTGTAACGGCGGGTGATGCTGCTCCCTGTTTCGTAGGCAGGCACCATCCAGTTGTTGCAGCACATATTTTGCATATTTAACAGAGCAGTGTTTTGAACTGATCTAGCGCTCCCGGTCTGGCCCCGGTAGCACGGCATGAAGGTGCTGGAGGGAGGAACAGCCACATGCACAGAAAATCCAACGCACAACCTCCCTCGCTGAAGGCTGTAGTAAAGGGAATAAGTTATGCCCAGGCGATTCCTTGAAAGGTTGAGTTTCTTTCGGGAAGCGTCGTGGCGGGGAGGCAGATTGACTTTGCTTTGTGCATCCGCACAGCCCCTGGCCGCTCTGTGTCTGAGCACAGCAAGACGGGCTGGCAGCGCTCGGGGTGCCCTCCGGGAAGCGAGGGGCTCTCGGGGTGCTGCACTGGCTGTGGGGAAAGTGACTCCAGCTGTTGGGGGACTTGTTGGGGGACCCTGCGAGGCTTGGGGTGCTTTGCCAATGAAACTGCTGCCGTTGGACCTTACCCAACATCTGTGATCACAGATACGTGTTTCCAATATGTAATGAAATCTCACTGGGTCATCTTATTTTTCTGGTAGATGAGAAGGGCTGTTTTGATTTCAGAAAGGAGTTTCCTCAATCTTCAGGGGCTACACCCATTCCCATCTTTCCCTGCCAATTTTTGTAGCTTCATAACCTTTCTTCTCTTTTCTAACGGTGATTTTTTTTTTTCTTTTCCCCGCTGCTATGCAGAGGACCCATGCAAGCAAGGGATGGGAATTACCATAACACTGAGCACCTGGGAGTCTTGAACTGCTCATACGGTGATCACTAAGCGACACAGAAAAAATGTTTTTCCTGTTTTTCTTTTGGTTACAAGCACCTTAGGTGGTGTTTGGTAAGAGCTGACTGAAACATTCTGGGAGAAAGGTGATAGGGAGATAAAAGCTGCCTTTAAAGACAAACAGCTCAAGAAATAATAGTCTTTACCAGAGGAGCTCTGGCGTGTCTGCAGCATGTCAGGCTTCAGCAGCTTAATGCCTGCTGAACTCTGTACTCGGGGGAGCGCCGCGGACGGCAGCAGAAAAAGCACGTGGAAAAGGAAAACGCTGCGACCCGCAGCTGCAGCTCCCTCTCGATGTGGGGATGGTCCGTAACAAAACTCACTGGGTGTTTTATGATCCTCTCGAAACAGCGAGCTCTGGGCAAGCTTTTGTGGTTGGTTTGCCGCATCCTCCTGCCACCTGCAAAATGCTGTAAGGTCTCTTGGTGCTTTTCACAAGATGGACCCTGTTGTCTTTGGCTTTCTGGGCATATTTTAATGTTAGTAGTTGTGTTTTGCCTCTTATCTTTTCTGCGTATTTTCTTTTCGCTGTAAATGGCTGTGTGGCACTTTGCTGCAAAGGAGTCAGGGCACCTTTCCCCAGCAATGCCTGCACAAAGAGTGCTGTGGTCAGTTGTTTCTTAGAAAGTGGCTTGATTTCCCCCTGCCCCCCACGCTGACCGTGTTCTGCTGAGTTTTTAGAGGTCAGCAAGCTTGAAAAACAAAGGTTTGTGTTGTCACTTGCTGCCCTAATGGAAGATGCTCAAATACTACGGCCAAGGGGATGGCATAAGAAGCAAGTTATAGGAGAAATATTCCTGCAAGCTCCTGATTCTTCAAGGCTTGTGGTGTAATTGCATCACCATTGCTGAGCTTCAGGAGTCGGCAGTCTCCGCAGGAGATGCTGTAGCCCAGCTGTGCACAGGGGCTGCAGGAAATGAAACACAGAATAGCTGGATGGAGAGTTTTAGATCCTAATTGCCCGGGGATTTGGTGTGCTTCCTCTCCTAGGAACTGACAATAATTAGGAGCCTGCCTTGCTGCGTTAGACGTTTGGCGTGCTTCAGAGAGGCTGGAGGAGAGCTGCGTTCCTGAATTAACCCGGTGCTTAATCGGTAGCTACCCATGGGGGGCCGTGGGGAGGAGGGGGTGTTGCAGCTGGAGAACAGGTGCCACCGGCAGAAGGGGCACAAAGTGCAGGAGAGCCTGAGTCAGCCTTCCTCCCTGCCAGCACAAAGAGTTCATAGCGCCTGATCGGCCGGGGAAACGGCCCCGAGAAACACCCAAAACCTGGAGGCAGAGCAAGGGATCCAGCTGCCCTGGAGCTGAAATATTCGGCGGCGAATTTCCTAAAATCCATGCTTGCTCTAAGCCATGGCACATGGTATGTGACACTCCCCTAAAAATCTGGTTAAATAGGGACATTGGTTGTGTTTGCAAGTGAGAATTGGGTCTCCAAGAGGCTGAGGGCTGGCTGTGATCTGTTGGTCCCCAAATTTTGGGAGCTCTAATCCAATGTCTATATACCAGTTGGACTGACCGGAGCAGTGACATCATTTTTCCTCTTGCACAAGCTCGGAGTTTCCTGGTCCTCACGTAGAAGAGAGTACTAGTTGTTTATTATTATTATTATAATCTTCCAGCTGAGCCTGGGCAGTGGAAATGAGAGTCTCTCAAATTAAAATCTGAATGTCCAACAAGTTTTGAGTTAGGACTCAATGCAAGTGTGATGAACAGCCTGACTTTTAGTTAACAATTCTTTTCAATCAGTAGCGCTTTTTCTCCAAGGTACCTTACAAAACAGCAACGAAAAGGGCTTCCCCGGGCCCTACAATAGAAGGAAGTATTATCGTCTCCATTTTATAGCGAGCGGCCTGACACAGAGCACTGTGGGGATTTACTGGACGCGCCTCGTGAGTCGGTGCCAGAGCTTGGGACAGAGGCTGGATAATGTTGCAACTCCCACATAAACCAGCCTGATTCCCGTCGGAGGCTGCTCATTTGGGTCCTGGTTCGCTCGCCTGTCGAACAGCCAAAGCTGGTGGTGTGCGATGCTCTAGAGGGGCTCGGCTAGAGGCTGTGGGGGCTGATTCTTGCCTTCCGTGCTCAGGGCTGAGATCAGCTTTTTTCAGTTCTCTGCTCTGGCGTCTGTCCTGCTGGAGGATCACTGATGCTCAAAGAAAACATGGGTTTTGGGAGGCGGTGCCAGTGCGTGCCCTGGGGCAGTGGCAGGGGCACTGGCAGTGTTTGCAGGCAGCAACCCCTGTGAAAGCATTCCTGAGTGATGCCCGTGGCCTGATGGAGGTGGGGGAAAAAACCAACCCAGCAATATAGAGCACAGGAACTGGGTCACCACGAGTTTTGTCCTGTAGGAAATACACTGGAAAGCCCTTCTCGGAAGTGGAGCAGTGAGATGAAAGCAAAGGAGGGCAGTTGCTGGGAGGGCTGGAGAATGGAGCTGAGGGGGATGCTGAAAGGCTGCGTGTACGAGCTTGTACATGCCAGGGTGAGACGAGTCAGGGTCCGTACTGAGCCTGGTTATTAAGAAACAAGCTAAGGTCTGAATCTGCAGGTCCTGACCCAAATGGATTGAGCTAAACTGTGAAACTGGCCTAGAGTTTGCAAAAGCTTCTCTGAGTTGACCGCTCCACGTTATTTACCGGGCAGGGAAGGCTGCGGGCTGGAGACTGCAGCATAGGTTTGTGATCTGTAGGTGCTCCAGTGTTGGCCGTATGGGTTTGCATTTATTCAGCCGAGAGCTGATTGCAGAGTGGCGGAAAGAAACGAAGTAAGGGATTTTCCACGGCACCTGGTTCCTGCGCTCGTCTTTACTCCTGTCCCTGCTGAAGTCGATGGGACGCTCACGGCTGACGCCAATGCAAAGCACTCAGCGTGTTGTGAAAAGATTTGCTGAGTTTGACAAGTGTAAATTAATTATATATTTTTTTTTAGTGAGTTGCTCAACGTTGATCCTTTTCTTAAATCACCTGCTCCTGGAGTCACGTGCATATAAAATAATTGTGTTTTTCAACAATTTATAGACCTTTAGGGGTGTAGGGGAGAAACCTGAGGGAGTGATCCTGGGTGTTCCCTTTCGGCTCTATTGCTTAGAGGCAAATAAGAAGCCCTGAAAAGTTATTTCTTTTGAATCTCACTCTTTTCAAGAGCGTGGCCCCTGATGGCTGTGTGTTTGGGGTTAACTACGCTGAGCAAACATCCTGAACTTGGGCTCCTGACCCTCCTTTGAGTGTTTTGCTTTTCAGACCCAGAAGGTTCCCAGGAGAGGAGAAAGGAAACTGGCTGGCTATTTTTAAAACCTCACAGTTGCCTTCCTGCCTTATATTATTTATTATCCATTATCAGAAGTGTTTTTCCCCTGAAACCATCTTTAGTGGTCAACTGAGGGACCGGTGAAAATTGCCCATCAAACAGAGAGCTGCATCCTTCCGTAGAGGTCAAACGAAGCTGGAGGGTTTTGAAGGGTTTTGCCAAGTGAAAATGAGTAGTGCTGTTATTTATTACGTGCACTCAAGCAGTGCCAAGCAATTCCAGTGGTGGGCCACGATTACACTGCCCGAAGAGATAAACACTGAAGAAAAGCAGAGTCTCCCTCCCAAAGACCCTACAGCCTGGAGAGGCAACGCCGATTTCTGCTAGAGAACTGGGCGCTGCCTCTGATTTCTGTATGTACCGAGTGAAACGATGCATGCCACAGATCTCACTTCATAGCACACCTTGCAGTATCACACAGTTTCCGCATGACGCGCCAGTGGGTCTAGGGACACCTCTGTGCAGAGCATCGTCACATCCTCTCCACAGCAGAGAGAGCTCCGGTGACCTGAACGGCCCTGCGGGGTGACCTGGGCAGGGATCAGGGCCGTGGCTCTGTGCCCGGGTGCTGTTAAAATCCCTATGCCCCCAAGAGAGTGTCCCGAAGGTGTGGGGCTGCCTTGGGCAGTGCGAGGCCCTGGTGCAGGGCTGGGTCCCCTCTCCCAGCGTGTCCTGGGAAGTGCCCTTGACCCTTTGCGGCTCCAGATAAGCAGGACAATAGCCCACATTATCCTGGCTCATCCTCCTGCCTGGTAAACTTTCAAGTTTGAAGCGGCTCACATCCCTGGCAGCTTTGTTAATCCTTTCCTGCCCAGGCAGGAGCTGCCGGTGCCCTCGGCAAAGCTGGATGTGCCAGCCTCGGCATCATGTTCTCATTGGAAATAAAGCTGCGGGGCTGGAAGGCCCTGGGAGGCTGATGTTATTTCAGCTGCGCAGGGAGCTGAGGCATAAAAGTCTGGGTTTTGGTGTTGTCAGCAGCAATTGCCCGGACCCTGTGATACAGTCTACGGGCAGCGTGTGAGGAGGGAAGGGGAAGAGCCAGGGGAGGGTGAGAGCACGCCGTGCTCAGCTCAGGGGGATGACGAATGACAAACAGTTTTTGCCCATTTCTCCTTGCCTCTGAAAACAAAATTATGTTGCAGGATTTTAGCATCGTCTTGGAGGCTCAGGGCCTCATGAAAGCGGGATCTGCAGCCCTGCTGTCCGCCAGGCCTGTCTCACTTTCCCTGAGTCCCCGCTGGGCCAAGCACAAGTGTCCTGGTCCTCACGCTCCCCTTTGCCCAGGCATCGGGGGCCTGGCATGGGGAAGGGGCCAGACCCGGCTCCCAGCACTGACTTGCTGTGGGGCCTTGGTCACATTCCCTCACCTCTCTGGGGGACGCTGCCCCCACAGCCCCCATAAAGCCCAGCTGAAGGGCTGGGCAGTGCTCTGCACACCCACGGCACTGTTGGTGGGGGGCTGAGCTCATGTGATGAGTTATGGCTTGTCCGTTCAGGCAAAAACACATGCTGTTAATACTGATGCACTTGAATTTAATACTTTTTTTTGGGGGTGGGGGGTTGTGTGTGAACCCCGGAGCTAGGTGCTGTACCAACATCTGGTTGATACCAGGGTCCTGTCACCTGTATAGCTTTGCTCCTGCCCACCCTGGTTAAACCCCCGCTCGGTCTCGGGTGAGCGTCGCCCCTCCCTTTCCTTTCCCCATCTCGGTGCCCCCCGAGCTTTGCTCCCCCCGGCCCCTGCCTGTCCCCGCCACCCCCAGCTCCCGCCTGCCCGCGTCCCCCCTCCCGCGGGGGCCGGGCCGTTCCGAGCCGGGCCGGCCCCCGGGGCGGGCGGAGGCTGCGGGAGGAAATCCAGTGCCTGGTTTTACAGCTTCGTCGGTTCCTTTCCCGGCCCCGGCGGTGACATCAGGCTGCTCGGCGGGGGCGGCTGCGGGCTCCCCGGTGCCTGCCCCGCCGCTGCGGGCTCCCCGCACGGCTCTCCCTCCCTCCCCGCACGGCTCTCCCCCTCTCCCCGCCATCCCCCCCGCAACATCCACCCATCCATCCGTCCCCCTCCCGCCGCTGGGCCGCCCCGGGGGCGCTGGCGGGGCCGGCGGAGCGGGGCGCCGGGGATGCGGGGGCGCTGCCCATGGTGAGCCGGCGGCGAGTCCCCCCGCACCGCGCCGCCGCGCCCGCCCCCGCCGCCGAGAGGCTCTTCGAGGGCTGCCGGCGGGCGCGGAGCCTCTGGGGCGGCGTGAGGCTGGAGGTGGCCGGCGAGAGCAGCCCCGTGGTGCTGCACAGCTTCACCCAGCTCGACCCCGACCTGCCGCCGCTGGAGGTGAGTGCGGCCGTGGGGATGGGAGGGCGGCGCGTCGCTGCTGCCGTGAGTTTGGGGGGGCTCAGCCCGCTGCGGGGTGGGAGCATGGAGCGGGCCCCGGAGAACCCCCCTTCTAGTTTGGGGTTTTGCGCCTCGCTGGCCAAAGCCGGCCCGCAGTTTGCTAAGGGGATGGCTGCGCGCAGTCTGCTACACATAGTGCTGTTTCATTTGATTTAATAAACGGGTGTCCCTCCTTGTGTTCTTTGCTGTGTGTCCCTGTGCCATTGACTGGCAGGCAGGCCGCCAGACTCTCTATGGTTTCCCCCAGCAGAGACGCTCTCCCTCAGGACAACTGGAGAAGGGGGTAGATTGCTAAAACCGGGGGCTTTTAATATTTTATTTGCGACTGTGGCTGCTGGAGGCAGGAGTCTGCTCAGATTCGAGCTGCTCGTAAAGTCTTCAGGCTTGTCCAAACCACAAAAGCATCCTCTGGGAAGGTTACGGGCATCGGGAGGACTTTGCTGGAGGATGCAAAATATTTGTGCTTCTTTAGATTTGACCTTAGGGCGGTTCAGAGTCGGACGGGTCCCCTGGAGGTCTCAACCCGAGTGGTTTGTTGATGGCAGTTGTGTGTGGAGGCGCCTAAAATAATTGAGTCAGAGCTGTGCCTTTTGGCATCATCACGATGGATCATGATCATCTTCGGCGTGCCAGGAATGTCATGGTTTCTGAGCAAACGGCGTGTTAGGAGAAGCTCAGCTGGAGGAAGGTTTTGTCATTCAGAGGTGGTGCTTTCGCGGCAGCATCCGAGCCCTGTGGGCCAGCCTGCACGGCGTGCTGGTCGTGCAGGGGTTAATACCAGCCAGGGTCACCGAGTCTGGGTTTGCTGGGATTTAGAGCCAGCTGCAGATGTGCTTCTCAGCTCTGGATGCTTCCCGCTGGAGGGGGGTGGCGGAGGAGGGGAATCACCGCTAAAACTTTTTGAGTTACTGTGCAGATAGCTGGGGAGGGCAGCCAGCATTTCAGGGGTGGCGGCTCCTTCTCCCAGCACTGAACGATCTACCCCGTAACCTGTGATGGAAAGTGCTGGTCAGCCACAGACGGGAAGGGATTATCTCAGGCTCCGGCTGTATCGCTTCACCTCTGGCCTGATGGCAGGAGCTCATCAGCTCTGCCGAGAGTTCATGAAAGCTCCATCCAGCTTATTTTCCCCCCTTTCCCCTCCCTGCCGCTCTCTCCTGGGGGTGGGTGTACTGACATTGTTTGGAGTACATCATCTGGTTCGTGTTATGCCTGGCAGGAAGTCCAGCCTCTCCGGCCCTCCGCGCTCCGGGAGGCCGAGGGGCCGTGCTTTTGGAAGGGAGAGCAAGAGGAGTGGGGAGGACAAGAAGGGGTGATGTGGTGTGCTGCTCTTACCCCAGGGGAGAGGCTGCCTGGCTCATGCGAGCCCCGTGCACCCCGGCCGGAGGAGGCTCCGGAGCTTGGGTGAGGCTTTGGCAGCATCTTGGGCGACGGGGGCTGCAAAGGAAGAGTCACTGGGGCTGAGGGTGGCTTTGCATGGCCCTTGCTGGCCCTGAGCAAGCCCCCGCTCACCTGAGCACAGTGGAGAGAGCCAATGGCCCGATGGACCTCCTCTGAAGTCATCTTTGCCCAGGTTTCTGCTCTGGGCTGTACGTGGGTCTGTGCTGCGCAATGGTCAGAGCACAATCCCAGTATCTCATCGCTTGGGCTTTTCCTCCCAGCCCTGAATTTTTCCTTTCTTTGTACCATCCATTTGTAAGTGACAGTAAGGAAAGGTGCATCCCAGAGTGGTGTGTAGTGGCCTGCTGCCTCCCGAGCAGCTTTGAGATGCTTAGAGAGCCATTAACCTCCAGTGGGTTCCCATGCGAGGGCCTCTGTGTTGCTTAAGCCCTGCGGGCGGTTTGTGCCTGCCGGCATTACAGTGCACGACTGGGGAAAGGGAAAGAAAAAACAGTGTCGTGACAACTGTCCTAGCAGCAGCCTGGTGTGGTTATAATCCTCGGGTAGAGTTACTTTGCAAGATGCACGCTGGGAGGAAAAGGCAGATTATTTGAATAAGAAAACCCCTGGAGACGTTCAGTGTTTTGCTAACCCCCGTTAACAGCCCCGCAGCACTGCCGCCAGTGCCCATGTCCACGGTGGGAGCCCGGGGTTGCTGCCTCCGCCAAAGGGTGATGTGCCTCCCAGGCTCGGCACGTCCCCTGCGCGGGGACGGAGCTGGTTTTGGTGGAGCTGTACCAGCTTATGGGGTGGATAGTCTGGTCCCACAGGGAATAGAGGATCCCTGGAAAGCTGCTGGGCAGGTTGCAGGGAATGCGGATCTCTTTTTCCACTCCTCGACTGAGCCCCCGCAGATGTCAGCAGGGCAGACCTTGCCCTGTATCCCACAGCAACAGTATCGATCGCCCAGGCATCGCTTTGAGGTCCTACCCAAAGGTCTCATGGCCTCATGTTGCCAAGTGTTCTCACCAGGATTTTAACCACAGGGAATGGAAAATTTAACCTGTCTTAAGTGAGGGATCAAGAGAACAGCTTTTCAGACCTTTTGGTTTGACCTTTCCATTTCTAATCCATCCCAAATCAGCAGCAAGTGTCAGTCTTTCCTGTCCAGTGGCAGCCACAAAGTGAATTTGGTGGCCCTCCTCCTGGTCCTCGCTGGATAAGTGTGCTGTAAACACCACTGCAGATGACACAGACTGAAACTTTCATGAGACTGATGTTTGCCAAACTCCTAGACAAGTGGCTGGGCTGACGCATATCAAAAAAAGCTTGTGTCCTTGCTATTCTGGCTCTTATTTGTTTTCTGAACAATTGGGAGATTTACAGTTGCTAAACGTATCCTCGAAAACTTGAATTGCTCAGCCCACATGCCTTGGAGGTCAGTGCTTGTTCTCTACAGCTGGGAACGAGGCGAGGGAGGGGCAAAGATACCTCTTAAAAGCCATTTTCTTTTAGCTTCCTATGGTGCCTTTGGAAGAAGATCCTTTTCTCCCAGCCTGTTCTCCTCCCCCAGGCACAACCTGATATGCCCCTTGCAATTTGCCAGATGAACATCATCTGTTGGTGTTTCTTGGATGGGGGACCTACCTTCTGGCTCCCTTCCAGAAGGGTTTGGAGAGGCCGGCAGCAGGCTGAGATGCTGATTGTTGGGAGCTGCTGCAGGGTGGGAATAACAGAAGAGGTGGGAGGGATTTTTTTTTATTATTATTATTTGATATGGTTAGAGAGAAGCTGGAGAGAGGTTTCTGGATGTGTTTGTATAAGGATCATGTTACTCAGAGGCTGCCGTGCCATGTTTCCATAGGGGTGGGAAACCCTCCTGTACTAGGACCTTGCTGAGGTTTTAGTGGGTTTAGTACCAGACTGGCAGCCCTGGAAACTAAAATCTTTGTTGATCTGCAGGCTGGACAAGCAACGCCCCCCCAGGCACCCCTGCTCCCCGGCTTCACTCCTGGGGCTCCCTGCAATGGGGCAGGCAGGAGGTCCCGTGCTGCAGTTCAGGGTGCTCCAGACCCCCCAGATCACGCTATTGCTCTGTTACAGCCACCTATTTTCTAGCTATCGAGGTGGGATTATCAGGCAGGGGCAATTAGTGCAGTCTTGGAGGATTTCCATGCTTCTGTGTGCCCAGGTGTGGGGTGGGATGTGCAAAAAGAGCATCAGGGCAGCTCTGCCTGCGGGGATGGGTCTCGCTCAGCTGGCACCACGGTTTTGGAGCTGGGGTGGCTGTGGCCACCCCACAGTTAGGGCCAGAGCACGGCCTGTCTTTAGGGCCACCTGAGTTGGTCCAGCCATAGGAAGAGCTTCACCATTAGTGCCTCCTCCATCACCCTTTCGGGCTCTCTAATTGCCGGCCGCTCTCTCCCCTGAGGGTCGTGTAATTGAAGGAGCAAAGAGCTTATTTAGGTCACTCTAGACCACATTTAAAGGCTGAGCATCCCCTGCTTGTACTTTCTCTAACGCAGTTATCTCCAGAGCTGCCTAGTGACTGGCTTTCAAGTGGATGTGTTCCTTTTATTTAAATACACACTTGCAGCAGGGCTGTTTCAGTTCTCAAATATTTCTTCATCTCCCATGGACCCACCAAGAGCGGGGAAAAAAATGTCGTTGCTAAGGAGCAGGATTTGGATACAAAGCCGGCCGAGCTGCTGGCAGGGGGGCCAGGGGCTCCGGCACAGCTCACGGCCAGTCAGAGTTTGTGCATTGCTTCGGTGGGATGGCACCTGTGGGGTTGGGATTTCAAGCATCAACTGGGCCCTGGGGAGAGAGAGTTGAGTTGTAGGACTCATACCCTCCATAGATGAACCTGTTCATCCCGTGCTGTTAGCGTGTGTGGTGTTGGGTTGGACCCAACAGCAGCATCCTTGGCCGGTCTGAAATGTGTGTCGTTCGCTGCAGGGATCTGTGGGATCTTCACTTGTAGCGAGCAGCGTCTGTAGGCTGAAAGGTGAGGCTGGCATGAGGGCTCTTACGAGGAGGGACTTGGTGCCCAGGGAGACCTGTTAAGCATCGCACTGAAACCGTATTGCAGCCTCTGGCTGGAGCGTGCCTGCCTGGGAAGACTGGCAGCAGGGGAAGAAGTGAGCTGTCTGGCTGCTTCAGTCCTTGGTTTGTCTTATTTCTGTCCCTGTGTGAGGACCCGCCCGCACATCACAGCAGCCCCACCTGCTCACGGACCTCCAGTAAAGATGCATTGGGACTTTGCTCCGGAGTCGTTAGGGAAACGGAGCGCTGAGCTCAGCCGTGGAGTAACCCCAGCCGCTCCGCGGGGGCTCTGCATCGCAGGTTGGCCGCCTGCATGGGGACACGGAGAGGGGATCGGGGCAGGGGCAGAGGTGCAAGGGCTCTGCACGGCGAAGCTGCTCCGAGCGCACGCCGCGGGCTAGCACGGGAGTGGCGTTGCTCACATATGTAATCTGGTGTTTGCAGAAGGGCTTTTGTGGATGGGCCTTTTGTTCTTCTAACGCTGGGGAACAGCTCTCCCAGAGGCGACAGTAAAGTCCTTTCCTAAATCTCTGCGTGGGTCATGCTGTCACGTGGGCTGCAGTGAGCAAACACTGGTCTCCTTCGGTGCAATGAAGTGGCAACTCTGTTAACACCTAAAACTTCTGTCTCTCTCTATGTGGTTTTGTTTTGGTTTTATGATTTATGCAAATAATCTCGAAAGCCTTTGGTTACGTTCCCAGGGCTGCATTGGTGCAGGTTCTTATAGGGCAGAGCTTTTACGTTAGGTAATCGCTGCGAGTTTCTCTCTAACATACCTGAGGGTCAGGAGTTATGTGACAGCTAAATGTCAGTGGAGATTAAGCACATGCAGAGGGGCACATGCGCGGCTCGTTTCGCTTGCATAGCTTGACAGCAGCAAGTTTGTTTTCATTACACAGTTGGATTTTGATGAGCCCCACTGTCAGAAACATGCTGGGATGGGGAAGGGCATCTTCCCACTCCGCATGTGGGTGCTGGGTGCCCCTGCAGCAGGGTGGGCGCTGCCTGGCGAGCCCCAGGGTCGGCCGAGGCAGGACGGAGGTGGCTCCAGCTGCCAGGCACCAGCCAAGTCGTCAGAGCTGACAGGGGAGGAAAAAAGTGTTTGAATTGCAAACAGAGCAGATTGGAGAGGAAACTCATCGGAGGCAACTTCATCTGGAATGCTGAGGCATTGTTTTTAGAGCGGCTTTTCTTTCTGCTAACCACACTTTAACAAACAGCAGCTGAGCCGAGGGCCTGTGTGGAAACCTGCTCTTCAAAGGGCTCGCTACCCGTCTTACCAGAACTTCTTTTCATGTGATGGAGCAAAACCACGCAACCTTTCCCTGCTCTTTGCAGTGGTCGGGTCTCCATGGAGACTCGCAAGCTGAGAGCCGGCGCTAGGCTCCCCGCTCGAGCCAGCGTTTTCATTTGTGAAATGATGTGTTTGGTTTGGGTTGGCTTCTTAGAGTTGGAACTAACTTTAGGAAACCTTCCTTTAGCCAAGCTGGGCAAAGCAAAGCATGTTGCCCGAGACTGGCTAGGTGAAAACTCAGCTGTGGGAAGCGAACAAAGACGCTGAAGAGCACACCTTCGTGTGGTTGGGGGGTTCAGGAACTCACCTTCCAGTTCAGGCCAAAACCCCAGGGATTTTGTTGAAAGACACTTGCCTCTAAAAGGCTCAGCCGGTGGCCTGCTGCTGGCAGGGTCTGGCTCCGTGCTTCAGAGCAGCAGCAGAGCCGGTGAGCTGTGGGAGCTGGAGGACGTGGAGGGTGTGAACTGGGGTTCCGGTGGTGTAGCCCCATTCCTCCTGTGCTGCGACCCTAACAATCACTGCAGAGTTTTCAGAGCAAGGCTAATGCTTTGTTTGATTTATCATCTTAAAGCAGCCCAGCTTTTCTCCAAACATTGCTATTTGTTTGCTTTTGATTTTTTCTTTCCTTTCAATGGGTATTTGGTCCCAGCTGCAGTTCTGCTGGTCAGGACCCCTTGGCCAGACCCCTGTGCTGAGCAATGCGGCGGTGGCGCCTGTTGCTGGGGACAGTCACTGTGATTTACTGGGTTTCTAGACAATGTGGTTTACTAGATTCAGTCCCAGTTGCGACACTGAGAACCAGCATTGAGACGGGCCAGGCTGGTCCCTCCCTCGCAGGGTGCTGGGGGTGACTCAGAGCATAGCTATGGCTCACACCGGTACCATAACAAACACGTATTCCCTGAGGTACTTTGGGGGGGGGAGGTATCTCCCAAACTCCATGTCTCCCAGTCCTCATTCCCATGGATTTCAGCGTGTTCCTCAGCACAGCTCAGCTCTGGGAGGATGGGGTTGTTTGAGGCTTGGCCTCTCTTAGTCCAGGCAGTGCCAAAGGAAAGGAGCCAGGGAAGGCAGGTGGGCATCTCTTTCCTCTTCGCACTGATGCTACCCCATGGTCGTTGTACATGTCAGCTTTTTGGGTATCCCAGGGTTTGTGCCCCCAAATCATTTTAAATGGAGGGTGAGCTGCAGGGATGCTCTCCTGCGGCCGATAATCCCAGGGGATGAACGGGCCAGGGTGGCAGGAACAGACGAGTCAGGGTGGGAGCGTGCCTGTACTGGCTCGCCAAAGTGCTGTGGCCAGGAGGAACAGGCTTACCTCTGTGGTGTTCTGCCTGCCATGAAAGAGCTCTAGTAACGTGAGGGAATGCTTGCCTGCAAATGCCTGCAGTGACCCAGTGCCAGGTTGAAATCACGATGCCCGGTGTCCCCAAGCAGACACGGGTGTGCTGCTGCAGATGCTGGTGTGCCTTCATCATCAGCCATTGCTGGAAAAAGGCTGTGTCTTAAGCAGTGGGAGAAAACCTAGTCCCAAAAGTCTGCTGAATCAGGGTGGGTGGGAAAGCGGAGCAGCCCTGCGTGAAGCTGCCTGCTCTCTCCTTGCTGCCCCAGGGGTTTGGCTGACAGCTGACAGAGGGTTGTGCCTGCAGGTCCCTCTCTGACAGTCCACGGCAGGATCCGCACCTACAAGTGCAGGGCTGAGGGTCCGGGCAGGGAACCGCCCTGCCCGGACACCCGCATTCCTCATACCGCAGCCACTCTCCACCCTCTGGATGCGCAGGATCTGGCACACCCAGCGCTTGGGTCAGGGCTCGGGTCCAAACCTTGCTGCTTGGGCTCCCGGCGTGCGTGTTCAGGCACTTGACAACAGCTGGATTTTTTTTTTTAAACTTTTTTTTCAGTTGTTTTCTCCCCAAAGGTGCCAATTAAGCTCCCAGTTGCTTCAGCTGTGGAAATCAGACTTAGTTGACTGAGCATCCTGATTGCAGGCCCCCCAGGTGTCGGCTTGTTGACTCCTGCCTCTGTACCTGCTTATATAGCACCTACTGCCTCATTGACACCTCTTTAAGTAATGCTCTGAAGGCGAGATTTTCTTGATTACAAAGAAAAAGTACTTGCTCCTTCCACTTCCAGCTTCCCACAGGCACCCCAGGGAGGGGAACAAGTAGGGGGGACTATCCAAGAGGAGAATCTCTCCCGGATCAGCCCGCAGCAGCCCTTCCCTGGAGCAAAGGGGATGGCCTGGGACCTGCAGCTGGGATGTGGTGGGGTACGCTGGTGCTGCGGGTGTCAGGGGGAGGCTGGGACGAGACGGGCTCAGCCCGGACCTCGGCGCAGGGCGGCCCGGGAAGCACGCCGGCAGCAAATGGAGGCGTCCTACGTCATCCTGACCGGGGTGGGAGTTGGGTGCGAGGGGCACAGCCGGAGAACAAAGGCTCGCATTTATTCCTCCCATCCTTTCACCGGCAGCCCCTCGCTGCCTCCCTGCACTGGATTGTTCCTGCATTTTCTCTGCTTCAGCTGTTTACTGGGTCACCCTGATGCAGGCACGCACACAAAGAGCAAGCCATCCGGCGAGGCCGTCCCTGCGCTGCCGGCGCTGCGAGCCCCTCTCCGGCCCCGAGGAGCACAGTGGCGGCATTGAACCGGGCGGGGAGAGCACCCCAGCCTGCCCTGCTCTGGGGTCAGGGTGGACCAGGGGCATCCGGACGCCCCGGGCACCCTCCTCTCTGCAGGCTGGGGTGATGGCATTTTGGGAAGGGGGGGGCCCAGGAGGTCTGGGCTTGTCGGCTTTGCCCACGCTTCGATCGCACCAGCCTTAATGGAGGGAATGTAAGTTGACGTAAGGCAGTGTAAACACATGGGTGGACACATTTACTTCACGAGGGCTTATTTTGGTTCAGTTTATCTAAGCTAAGGATGTGTCTGAGCTAAATCAAAATTAACCTTGCTCAAATTGAAATGAAGGGAGATGGCACAGTTACCGTAAGCCAGACTGCAGCCAGACAGGGCTGTGGCCTTTGGACAGCCTCCAACTTGTCTACCCAGATCTGTGCACCTTCAAAATTACAGAAAGAGAGGACTTTGCTTTCTTTTCACTGCAGGCTGCAGTAGGTAGGTTACTGTCATTTACAGCTTATCCAGGCTGCTCGGGAATGGTGTGTGGCAAAACTCCCTGGGAATGTCGGCGTGGGGCCGGTGGGATGGTTCAGCGTGGCATGGGGGGCTGAAAGGCACTTCCTGGGTCTGGGCTGATGTTTTACACCTGGCGGCTGCTGGGGCCATCGTCGTTGTGTCTCCCTTTCTGCATACCCTGCGTGCCTTTGTCGTGCCGCAGGTGTGTGCCCAGGTGTGATCTTCGTTCATACAGGTCAGGTGCAGGCCGGGGTCAAGGGGGAGGTTTGACAAGAGAAGCTGGTTTAAGAGCAGCTAATACTTTGTGAAATTAATTTTTTGGCTGTCTGGCCTGGCATGTGGGCTATGGGCTGAGAGCAGGAGAGTTATTCAAAGCTTTGTGTGTCTGAGAATGTAAAGACTTGACTTTTGGGATCGATGAACTCACTAGCTTGCAAATGCTGACACATGCAAGGGACAAGCGTTGCCCTGGAGTTGCAACAACGAACAAGTCTGTGTGTTGTGGTTAACATGTGTTAAAGCATGACCGACATTTCAGGAATGAGCATACCAATCGGTTTCAAGGTACGTCAGCTCCGAATGCCAACCTAATCGCCATCCCTTTCCAAATACATATGGCAGTCCTTGCTGCCACAGGAATAACACGCTTGGTGCAGCAGGGCCCTGGTTCAGCAGTGGAATCAACAGAGTAACATTAGATCAGGCTTGAACTGTAATCTCTTCGGGACACACCCCCTGTTTTTCTTCACATTTGAACAAGGCGTTATAGAGCTGTCATGTTGCATGTGACTTACAGGTGCTGCTGTATTCACACCAAAAAATAATCAATTTTTGGACTTGTTTCTGTTACAATTTTTGCAGATTTTTCTGTTCTATCTTGGTGAAATACAGACCTTTTTTTCTGAGCTGAAATTACTTACTATGAATTACTCAATCTTTATTTACCCTTACAGAGCAATATGTATTAACTTTTTATACACCAGTTGTCACCAGTCATGTCATTCTGGTTTCACTTCCAGTAATTACCCTCCGGGCTCTGGGTAAGTTTGTAGCGGAGCAGTTGCTCTGTAAGCGGAGGCGAGCTGCGTCCCTCGTATGCAAGCCTGACCCCACGTAGGCGTTGGCGCTGAGCATGGATGCTGCCGAAACACACGCCGAAGCGATCATGAACGCAACGCTAAGGTCTGTGGAGCAAGAGCTAGAACTGCTGTGTTGGCGGGAGCTTTTTTTCCATCGACTTAGAGAGGAAGCAAAACCTGCTGCACTGAGTTTTCTTCTAACCTTCAGCAGCCTGCGAAGGGAGCCCTTCCTGGCACATCCCCTGGTAGGGAACACGAGGGAAGTCCTGCTTTGGTGGTGTTTTCACATAGGATGCAGATGTCTAGGTAGAGATGCTGGTGGTTTTCATATAGTCCTGGGTGTAGGAAACACAGGGTTTGGAGTTAAGCAGTCATCTCTGGCATCCCTGGCTCTGCCAGCTGCAGATAGAGTTTGCTCTTCCCTGGGGAGTCCCCCTAGCGAGGCCGATGTCCCGGCACCTGCATCACCCCCTGCATCAGGGGGCCTGATCCTCCCCGTTGGAGGCCGGGGGGGCCGGAGTGGACATGGAGCGTCTTTGACTCTTGATTTCCAGACCATACAAAGAGTGAAAAAGTTTCTACAGTTCTTAGCTAACTTTAAAAGCAAAATGAAAGCAAATGGGAGAGAAATCCTGTGTATCTGCTCTGTCTCGTTTCTGGACCCAAGTGCTTGAGCTCCTAATCCTCACTCCAGCCACTGACTCACTGCGTGCGAGTCACAAGATGCCTTTGTAACTGATCCGCCAGCCGTTCTTTCTCTTCCTAAGCTGTGAGGGTGGAGAAGGCTGCCTTTGAATATTGTCTCTAACCCCTCTGAGTTGCAGACACAGGATCAGACCTGCTGTCGGTCTCGAGCAGCACCAGACCCCAAGGGAGGAGGTATAAAATCCCCTCAAGAGGCAGACGCGGGGTGGTGTGCCCCTGCCCCATCCTGCTCCCTGGGAGCGCGTGGTGCTGGGTGATGCACGGCCCTGGGGCTGTTCCCTGCGGGTGCTGGGTGCAGCTTTCCCTGCTGAAACACCTGGAGCAGAGCGAAAGCAGAGCTAAGGGTGTCAGGAAAGCCCAGCTGCAGAGCCCAGTGGCTGATGGGGTGAGAACAGGCTCTCAGCTGTTGCCACTGTCTTGGTGTCCTGGCAAAAACACTCCCTTTTCACAGTGGGTTTAAGTTTAGCTTCTGGGCCTTTTTCTTTTCTTTTCCTGTTTCCCCCTTTGTTGTTATTTTTTAATGGGCTGTTGGAATTGGTCCTGGTCTGAGGCGGCTCTGAGCAGGGAGGAAGGAAGGCAGAGTATCAAAAACCAAAGGAAACATGTCCATCTGCCTAACATCTCTGCTCGGGGAGCAGCGCCCAGGGCAGGGGCTGGGGGCAGCCGAGCCGCGGCGGGGGACTCAAGCTCTATCAGCAGCAATGGGAACACGGCTCAGGGAGAACAGAGATGGTGGGAGACCAACCTGCCTGTGGCCAGCGAAAACCACTGTATCCCAGTGCCACCACGGTCATTGCTGGGATGGTGTTTGGGAGCAAGGGTGCTCCTGCTCTCCATGGGGCTCCTAATCCAAAGCACGTGCCGTGGGTCCCTGGGGGTCGGCAGGTGCTGGCACGGGGCACCTTCCTTTCCCGAACGCAGTGGATATTCGGCAGCTTTGGGTAGCCTCTGTAACCTTCCTGAGCGCGGCCCGGGGAAGGAAACCAACGACGTGTGTGAGGAGCAGATGGGATGATCCCGACCGGCGGAGCCGTGGGGGGACATCCTCCGCGGGGCTTTTTGCCTGGAAGTCCCCATGAGGAAGGGTGTTGTGCTGTGCGCGCTTATTTTGGATGGGTAGGACGGAGGGTACTTCTGCTTTTGCGGTCTTTATCTTTGGTTCACGGAACTGTAGTTGTTTTCCTTTCACTAGATGGGGGTGGCTTTTTTCCTATTTCCTTTTACATAATGTCGTAGGCTTTCGTTTACATAAGAGGCCCCAAAGTTGCTGCTGTTCGTTGCGTATGTTCAGGATTCGCTTCTGGGACTGAAACGAAAGTTAACTCGGGGCTTGTGCAAAGCGTGGAGGACGTGGTCCTTGGTGGAGCATGTTTCTTTCGTTTCTGGAAAGGCCTATTTCCCTTCGCTGGTGGGAAGGGATTATTCTGAGAAGGGACTGGGGATTGTAAAGACCAAACCCCCACTTTCTGTTTCTGGCTTTACCAGCTTTCATCAAGTCCTTTTGAACTTGTACAGACCTGGAGCTTCAACAAGAAACTCTTGGTGATGTCTCTGAGGCTCAGCTCTGCCTTTTCTTGTCTCTTTAGCCAACGAGACTGTTAATTCCCAGTCGGCACAGCTTCCCGGATCGGGGATGTGCCCTGGGCAGGATTAGCGTCTGCTTCTCTCTGCTGGCTGGTAGCAGTAGTCCTTGGAAATCATGGTGCAAAGAAACTTTCGGGGCTGTGCCACACCTGCCTGTGGAAGAGGCATTTTGCATAGCCCAGCTGAAGGGGAACAGAGCGACATGAACATCTTGATCTTTAAACCAGCTGCTGTGCAGGGAGCGTTGGTAAAAGCACTTTAAGCAGTTTTGCCTCTTCCACGTGTGCTGAAATTAATACCTTTTCCCTATAACAGTTCATTATTTTTTGTCTTTGGAGGCCAATGTGCTAACCCAGGGGCATGTGGGACCAGAGCTCTTAAGACCTGGTAATCGTTGGATAATTGTCTGTGTGTAACGTGCAGGGATGCTGTCATGCTTACACTTAATCCTGTACTTTGCTCCTGTCTTACTAAAACCACCTTTGTGACTGACCTCAAACACTTTCTAAAATGCAGATCCCTAGCCAATATTTTGCTTTGCTGTTTGGCTTTTGCATTTTCCCCTCCCTTCAGCCGATGAGAAGAGATGAAGGCAGATTCCCTGCTGCTCTCTGGCTGGCTCCTGCAAGGGTCCCTCACACCACAGCCCTTCCTCTAGGCTCACGAACCTTGGCTACGTCTTAGAGCTCATTATTAAACCTCTGTGTGAAGACGTGGGGTTCAACGCCGTGCCATGTACTAGAACATTCAACAGAGAGTAGAAGAGTTTATTGCACGGAGCAGGAATTCCTCCCTGGTGTAGTTACAAACACTTTGAACTATCAGTGGGGAGCTCGTTGCTCATGCAGCCTGGGGCTATCTGCAGCTGGAAGAGGCGGTCTCTAAAACCAGGCAAGCCATCTGGTGCGGACCTCCAGTTTCATATTTCAGGGGATGAACTCCTGCAGAGTTCACTTATGGCTGCTTTTGCAAAAACCTCCGACTCTGCAGAACTGGGTGTCCGATACCCCTGAGTTAAACATGTGGTTTTTCCTTGTGCCCCTTCATCGAGAGGCCTTTTTCCTGCTCTGTGGAGAGGAGCAGGATTGCATGCTGAGCTGGAGAAGTCATGGTCAAATGTTCATTTTCTGTGTCTTCCGTTTTTTGATACACAATTTGAAATACATTGGATTTCACTTTCTGGGGTGCCGAGTCCCTTCTGTATGACTTTGGTGGATGGTGCAAATGCCATAACTATCATGCTCAAAAGTTAGTGCTTTCACAGAAAAGCTTTGCTGAATCTCGTTGCAGACATTTAAAGCGCCGCCTGGGCCTGTTGGCCACATCTCTTCTACCAGCGCGATGCAGTAAGCAGAAGGGATGCTCACCTGTATCTCTGCTGCAGTGCCATGCTGAGTTATTTAGGTTGAACCACTGGTGCAGGAGGGTTTGCACAGGGGTGCTGAGCTGTGGTTGTACGGGCTGAGGCCTGACTCATGTTCACTTCTGCTATAAGGGGCAGAAACTCCAGCAGATGCATAGGGCAGGCAACAGGGAGCAGATATTGCAGCAATATGTACCAGCACTTGTCTGTCAAACCTCTTTTAAGACTATTTTCATAGAATCATAGAATAGCTCAAGTTGGAAGTGACCCATAAGGATCATCAAGTCCTACTCCCAAGAGGGAGTCACAGAATCATAGAATCGTTAAGGTTGGAAGAGACCCTTAAGATCATTGAGTCCAACCGCTAACCTGTCGCTGCCGAGTCCACCACTAAACCATATCCTCAAGCACCACGTCTACTCTTCTTTTAAACACCTCCGGGGCTGGAGACTCCACCACCTCCCTGGGCAGCCTGTTCCAATGCCTGACAACCCTTTCGGTGAGGAAGTTTTTCCTAATATCCAACCTAAACTTCCCCTGGCGCAGCTTGAGGCCATTTCCTCTCATCCTATCATCGTTCATCTTTGGTTGAAGGTGTTCATCTTTGACTCGCTGAAAGTCCTGGAGGGGACTGGTGTGAGTGCCAGGCTTAGGATTGCAGGGTTCTGGGTGGCCAGCACATACATAAGGCATGGCTCAAGGTTTCTGTGTCTCTCCCAGCCCTGCTCCCATCCCACGTCTCCTGGTCTGCAAAGGGAGAAACGTGCATTTGGTGCAGGTGTCGGAGCGGGACTGCACTGGCTCCGTTCTGCTGCTGCTTTTTGCTTCGTTGGTTTTTCACCAACATGTGCAGAATGCACAATCAGCATCTTGGAGAAGCAGCAGTAGGAAAGAGGAAGCTCACGCAGAATACAAATAGCCAAATCTTAAAATGTACCAGTGTAGCAGCTCGCCTGGCTCTTGGCATGAGCCTGGCTGAAGACTGCTAGGAAGCGGTGTACTTTGTGTGTGGTTTGCAAAGGGGGAACTTTGGGGGATAACGCACAAGTCAGCAACACAAAAAATGAATGAGTCTGACAGTCTTAAATATAGGAAGGAAATGAAGTTTGCTTCTACACGCATCAAAATTGGGTGTATCCTCTGCACGTGACATGAAATACGGAGTGAAAACCCCTGCACAGTTACAGCAATACTTTCCACTGTAGTTGCACAGAGGCTGCCAATGATTCATGGGTTGATCTTGGGACATTTTGTCCTCCCATATGATTTGATTTATTTATTAATTTAATTGCATCTCAACAAGCATCTGATTTTTCTTGATATTTGTGTCTGGGGTTTACAGCTGGCCAGCCAAATCTCTTTTCTGAGTTAGACTGTACAGGAGTCTGGTCCTGCTGGACCCAGAGCTTTCTTCCAGCCCAAAGGCAGTGTGACTGGAAGATCAGCAGGATAGGGCTGATCTGCAGGCTGGGTGATAAAGACTGGGAGAGAACCTGGGAGAGCTGGTGTGAAACACCATTGGTAGCGATCCCCCTTCTCTGTCGCTGCCCCTTGGGCAGTGGGCTTGCGCACCCAAGAGGCATCTACTGCTGTGGCTTCTGGAGGACGGCACATGGCTGCAGGCGCCTGGGTCTGATGGTCTCTGTGGACAAACTGGCAAGAGTTGCTAAGTTTTTTCTTTCTTTTTGTTGGAAACCGCATCTATGGGTGGAAGAAGGTGCCAGTAGCTCCTTCCCGAGGTTGTGCCAGTGCCCGCAATTCCCAGCTAAGGTGTTGTGGGGTCAGGGGTGACTCACCTGGACTAAGAGCACCTCGTTCCTGTGAGCTTTTGGTGGAGAGATGGAGAGGTGATGAGGGAGAAGGCCAGATCTCAGCTGCCGGCGCCTTTAGCTACCTCCCAGCTCACCTTCCTCTCACTGACGTGTTTAAACGGCTTCATCTTCCCCACACTGGGGCCAATGTCATGGGTGGCCGCTCTGGCGGGGCTCCCCACGTGGACGTGACATGGGGCTGCAGAGGAGCAGGGAGTCGGGGTGGGCTCAGGGACTTCTTCATGCCCCTGTTGGTGTTGGGTGGGTGGTGCCAACCATTGCGGCTCGGGGCTGCCAGCCTGCCCGTGCCTGGGCCAGCTAAGCTGGGGGAAGCTGGGCTCAGGTCTGCACTACCCCCAGCAGCCAGCCTTGGCAGCCTGGGGGGTTTGTCGAGGCAGGAGGGAGATGTATTTTCATGTCACGCTGTCTAGGAAGGCACAGGGCATGCCATGCTGGTGAGTGAGTGCCTTTTCCATTCTTGAAATTCAGACCTATTTATACTTGAACAGAAATCTATGCCATAATTTATCCCAGAACATAGAACAAGAGGGGGACTGAGGTCCAGAAGGATGTCTGTCTGTCTGCTGTATTGTGCAGGTGCTGTCAGGGTTGGTCTGGAAGCCAGTGAATCCTGGGAAAGACTTCTTATGTTCACAGCACAGCCGAAGTTAGAAGCCTGTCAATCCCTCAAGCTTCAGCAAACCAAATCTCTTGATAGTCTGGCATGAAGTGAGAAGAGCAGGTTCAGCAGAAAGTGAGGAAGAAGTCCAATAACCCTGCCCAGGGGGATTCTCTGTCCTCATTCATTACAACCATAAATGAGAGGCTTTTTAAAATTTTCCTCCTACTTTTTTTGCTTGCTGTGGTTTCCTGCCTTAATTCTTTGCTAATAACAAGTACTTGACTTGAGCAAGGTGTGATAACAGCTGCTGTGATGTGATGGTAAAGGGTGGTGGTTAAAGAACGTGTTAGGTGAACATTCAATCATCAGCTCAGGGTCACATTCAGTGCTTTGTGCTCAGTGTCTCTCGAGATTTGCAGCATCGCCTGAAGCTGGGGCCCTGCGTACGGCTGTTCTCGTGTTCACCGGGAGCAGTTCGAGAGGAGGATTTTTTGCAGGGAGCAGCAGCGCTCCTGGGGCTCCGTCCTGGGTCAGCCCATGGCAGCTTCCAGCTTCTTCCCCAGCGAGCCCTGCGTTGTTGCCATTGTTCGAGGATTTGTGTGCTCCTGAGAGGCAGGGAAAGGCACGGACTGGCTCTGGCCCCTGCCTGGCAGTGTGATGTGCAGGGGGGACTTGTCCCGGAGCCCCTGCACCCCAGCACGTGGTCACCTCCCCCTGCTAACCGGCTTACTGCTTTGGGGCATTTTCCCCATCTGCTGAGCAGTGGGTTTTGCCGCGCATTGCACCATGTCCTGCCATTTGGCATGGGGGATGGAGGGCGGGGGAGATCCCCGCAGTGTTTAAAAGAATCTGGATAAATCCTCTTAAGAGAGGCACTGACTCAGCAGAGTGTGGTGAGAGAGGAGGAGGAGGAGGAAGGAACTGAATTACCCTTGTGGGGCTGGAGCCCCGCGCTGGCGCATGGGGCTGGGGGAGCTGGTGCAGGTGTGTGCCTGGGGACCTGTCCCGAGAAACATTTCCCCTCTTTCCTCACCAAATTTTCAGTGGTCTCCATCTCCCCGGAGCAGAAATGTGAGCCTCATAGCTGGATCAGGCTTGGCCAAGAGGTACCTGTCCCAGCTGTGCCTGAGCCCACCCTGGTGCTGGTCCTTGGGGTTTCCCCCCAACTTTGAGCTCCCCCGTTGAGTTTCTGCCTTGTGTCCATGGCCAGCGCTGCCAAAGCTCATGGGCAGCTTGGTTTCACAGATATTATTTATTACTGAAGGTGCACTGATGTGCTTGCCTCTCTGAGGGGCAGATGACCGAGATTACGGTCAGACCGGGTGGCAGTGTCACTTCACAGGACTTGGGGAGGGGGAGGCAGCTGGGCTGGGTATGGGGGCGTGCTGCCACCCACCCCCCTCTCTGCCTGGTGAGGGGTCCCAGCTCTGGCTGGCACCTGGTGCTGGCGCAGCCTCGGTTTGCAGAGGGGCTAAAATGCAGAGGAAGGGGACACGGAGCAGACCGAGAGCAGCTTCCCCAAGCCTTGGCTCTGCCTGTGTGCAGGCTCAGGTGGGCCCACGGATAAGCTGGCCTGGAAGACTGGTGTCGCCTGGTTTGCATTTCTTAGCAGGCAAGGGAGACTCTTGCTGCCTGCCAGCTGTTGCCTTTGGCTTGCTGAGATGCCTCGTATGAGCCTGCAAGAGCACCTCTGCCACGCTTCACCCTCCTTATCTCCCGGTGTATCTTGTCCTCCCATGCAGAGCTCCACACAGGAGATTGGAGAAGAGCTAGAGGATGGTGTGATCTACAGCATATCGCTCCGGAAAGTGCAGCTCCATCACACGGCCAACAAAGGGCAGCGATGGCTGGGGGTAAGGTGGGGGCTCTGCCAGCCTCCTGCCATGGGGTGTTTTCAGATGTTTCCCTGCCAGAGACGTAGTGGCCCCATGTCGGGGCTCAGCAGGGTCGATAGCAGCCCATGTCCTGCCCTCTTCTTGCTCCCCTGTACGCTCCTGTCCAGGGGCCTCCTTCCAAGCTTTATCTGGGAATCATGTATTTATTTGGGAGTGGAGCATGGGAGCATCCGCTGGCCTCTGCCCTGCAGCGAGGGGCATGGGGGAAACAACCTGAAGCCCTATTTTGCAAAACAGGGCAACCCTGATTTGTGTCTAGATTTTAGCAACCTTGAGGCCTTTCCTGGGATTTCCCAAGTGCTCAAGTCTTCTCAGCTGAGTTGCTGGTATTTGATGTTGGAGGAGACCTGGCTTCCCTTTCCCCAGGCCCATCATGAGAGCCCCAGGGACTGTAGGGGTTCCACAGTCCCAGCCTAGACCCAAAAGCGGCTTGCAAAGCTGGTGGGACCACACTGAGCTTGAACATGTCTGTCTTCATCCAGCCCACTGACTTCTCCTCTTGTCCCAGCAGTTTGAGAATGAGTCAGCCTTAAACCTCTATGAGACATGTAAGGTGCGGACAATAAAAGCTGGGACCTTGGAGAAGCTGGTGGAGTACCTGGTCTCAGCCTTCAAAGGCAATGACTCCACATATGTCACCATCTTCCTGTGCACTTACCGGGCCTTCGCCACCACAAAGCAAGTGCTGGACCTACTGCTTAACAGGTGAGGCTGCCCTGAGCCCCAAAATGCAGCTGGGGTGCCTGGGGTCTGAGCTCTCTTGGCACAGAGAGCCCCAGAATCTCCTGCTGCCGTGCCTTGGAGGGCTGACGGGCTTCTCCCAACCCCATCAGCATGAAGGTTTTGGGGCAGGGCAGAGAGGACACCACTTCCCAGTGAGCTGGAGCCCTTCCAGCTGGTACCCTGCTGCGAGGTGGCCAGTGCTGGCTGCTTCCCTCTTCCCATAACGCAGGGGCTGTGGCAGACGGAGGGGAGCAGAACAGTGTGTGAGACATTCATCCCGACCCCCTGGCAGAGCTGGGGGTGATGTGGAGGGAGAAGAGGCAGTGCTGAGACACAGCTGAGTCCAGGATGCTCACTGCCTCTTTGCTGTGCCCCACCAGGTACGGCAAACTCCATGTGCAGGCGAATGGGGACCACGCCAGGCATGCTGTGGATGAGAGGATGGAGCTGAAGAAGTAAGTCTGACTGTGCTGTGGGTGAACAAGATGGGTGGCTCTGGTGATAGCTCTTTGGTTCTTGTACAAAGGCATGTGTTGTCCCAGGGGTGCCCCTGGTGCCTGGGGCTCGTGGGGGTGCTCAGGGGTTTCTCCTGGCACCCGGTTCTCATGCAGACTTGCCTGTGTTTCCCCCCTTCCTGCAGCACCATCTCCTCCATCCTGGGCGCCTGGCTGGACCAGTACTCAGAGGACTTCCGCAAGCCTCCAGACTTCGCCTGCCTCAAGCAGCTCATCTCCTACGTGTGCCACAACATCCCTGGCTCGGACCTGGAGCGCCGAGCCCGCATATTGCTGGCCCAGTTCCAGCAGCAAGAGCGGAGCGAGCCTGAGGCAGAAGGTGGGGTCCTTTCCACGCTTGCAGGATATCATTTGGGGCTGCAGGTGGAGAGAGTGGTACTGGTTGGCATCGAGAGTCTTCAAAACCTCGGGTCTTGCCATGTGGCTGAACCCCCATAAACCCTGTCTGCGTTTACATGGCCGTACAATGGGAAGCTAATCCAACTGCACCAGAAGTGGGATTTCTAAGTGGATTAGCTAATCTGCCTTTAATCCTCTGCAGACATTTGTGTCCAGGTTTAAAATGACTATCCTTTTATCTGACCCTCATTTCTCAGGGTGTGAAGGCAGATGGGAATTAAGAGCCTGGGAGGTGGGATGCGGGTGTCCGCAGGGGGCTGGCGCGGGTTGTCATGGGCCCTGGCTCGTGGCAGCGCTGCGGTGCTCAGCTTCGCGCCGTCTCTCGCAGCTGTGGACCATGGTGGCTGCACATTCCAGCTGGTGGAGGAGAACGGGGTCGGGGATGGGAAGCCGGATTTCCTCTCCTTCTCGCCAGAGATGGTGGCAGAACAGTTCACGCTGATGGATGCTGTGAGTATTCGTCTGACAGCTGGGTTGATGGTGCTCTGCCCATCTGCTACTCTGGGCACAGACCTGTCTCTTCCCTTCCACCTTTTCCTCCTGGCCTGTTCCCTTCTCAGGGACCCCAAAAAGACCTGTCTCTGTCCCTTTATCTTCCAGGAGCTGTTTAAGAAAGTGGTGCCTTACCACTGCCTGGGCTGCATCTGGTCTCAGCGAGACAAGAAGGGCAAAGAGCACCTGGCGCCCACCATCCGTGCCACGGTCTCGCAGTTCAACAGCGTGGCCAACTGTGTCATTGCCACGTGTCTCGGAGACCGGTCCCTGAAGCCGCAGCAGAGGGCTAAAGTGGTGGAGCGGTGGATCGAAGTGGCTCGGGTAGGACGGCTTGCCATTCCGCTCGCTTCCCGCCTCGGCCCAAGGGCTGAGGTTTTTGCGCTGTGTGAACCCCAGCAGGCCCCTGGGCTTGCTGTAACAAAGCCCTGTCGCTGCCTTGTCTGCCCCCAGGAGTGCCGCATCCTGAAGAACTTCTCCTCCCTCCGAGCCATCCTGTCGGCTCTGCAGTGCAACGCTGTTCACCGGCTGAAGAAGACGTGGGACGAGGTCCTACGGTAAGCAGAGCCTGCTGGGCTTCTGCGGCCACGGTGGGGTTTCAAGGGGGAGGTTGTGCTGTGGCTGTGGCCCTTGGATGTGCA
Organism: Phalacrocorax carbo; assembly: GCF_963921805.1. Lineage (NCBI taxonomy): Eukaryota > Metazoa > Chordata > Aves > Suliformes > Phalacrocoracidae > Phalacrocorax > Phalacrocorax carbo. Next base: position 5,107,315 of record NC_087530.1, read on the forward strand.
GGTGGGATCTTGTCAGCTCCAGTGGTGCCTCTTGGAGTGTGCCTATAATCCAGGGACCAGCTTAAGGTGTCAGGGACCTAAGGAAGGTGGGGAAGTGAAAACACCATCACCACCTCCTCCTCTCCCTGTGAAACACCCTGGAATAGCCCCCAAACAGCAAGGCCCTGCTAGAGCTTGTGAGCATTGCGGGGGTCCTCTGGGTGAGCAGAAGAGAACCCAAAGAGGAGAGAGACCCCCAGGGTGGCACCATTGCTGACTTCCCCCCATGTTTCTCCCTGAGCAGGGAGAGTATCCGCACCTTCCACGAGCTCTCCGAGATCTTCTCCGATGAGAACAACCACTCACTGAGCCGGGAGCTTCTCATCAAGGTATGGGGAAGCGGCACCCATGTTGCCCTGTCTCTGGCAGGGAGCTTGGGCTGATGCCTGCAGAAGTTTCCATGGTGTTTCAGCCACCAGGCTAAAGCCCTGGCGGCACTGCTGGGGTTGGAGGCAGGGCCTGCTGAGTCTGAGGAGCAGGCTAGACTTTCTGCTTCTCCACCCAAAACTCGTCATTGCCTGAAGCTTGCAGAGCAATTCAGCAAGCAGAGATAAGCAGTGGGATAGGATCCAGTGCACCTGGTGACGGCTTCTCCCCAGAGGCAGCTGTGTTTTAACAGCCCAGTGCAAAGTCCTCTTGATTTCAGGTGGGGTTTTAGGGTTTGTGAAGACTGCAGCAAAAATGTCCTCCTTCTCCATGGAGCCTTTCCGCAGTGTCCCAGCCTGGCTCCAGTTTGGGGACTGAGAGGACACAAAATGCAAAAGGGAACAAAATTTCCCATTGAGGAGCTATTTACACAGAGCTGGAAATGGGAGCGGCAGTTCCTATTCACCAAGCCCCTCCCCCCTGTGAGGCATGAAGATGCTCAGCTGTGATTTTCTCCTCTTCCCCTCATCCCTCTTTCCCTCTAGAAGGAAAGTTTTACCAGTAAAAGCAGGGGTGAATTTTAGCTCATCTATTAGTGCAGTTTCCCACCCACGCTGATCTCCACCTCTCCCCACCATCCAGGAGGGCACATCCAAATTTGCCACCTTGGAGATCAACCCAAAGAGGGCTCAGAAGCGGCAGCAGCAGCAGCGAGAGATGGTGAGTCTGGCACGGCCGTCCCCGTGCCCCCTCCCTGGCCTGGGCTGGTCCCAGCTCTCTGCTGACCCTGCTGTCCCTTGTTGTCCACACAGGGTGTGATGCAGGGCACCATTCCTTATCTTGGCACCTTCCTCACAGACCTGGTAATGCTCGACACGGCCATGAAGGATTTCCTGGACGTACGTACCTCCACCTCTCTCCTCTCCGTCAGCACAGCCACCCCAGAGCCTGGGCTCATAAACGGAGGGCTGGTCCCCCATGCGTCCTGTATTGGACACTGCACCCTGTGCATCCTATATCTGATGCCGTACCCTGTGCATCCACCTCTGTCAGCTCATGGAAGCGGGCTGCTCTCGCGATGCCCCTCGGCAGGGATGCTGCGCTGCAGTGGCAGCGAGCCAAGGGGCAGGGAGGCATGGGAGCAATTTTTTTCCCGCCTGCTCCACACTGACATTCAGCTCTGTTTTTTTCCAGGGTGGGCTGATCAACTTTGAGAAGAGAAGGAAGGTGAGAGCTTTGCCCTGGCAGCAGCCCAGTGGGGTGGAGGGAGGAGGCTGACTTGGTGCAAGACCAGGCTGTGCCAGTCACTTTGGGGTTGATCCCTCTACTTTTTTGCTGTCGTGTTCTTCATTTTTGGGGAAGAGGATTCTGGTTCTTTGTATCTGTCTCTGTTTGTGGGGCTGGGCTGTTTGTAGAGGAGACTGGGGCTGGCAAACACATGTGGTCTCATGACCTTCCTTTGCTCCAGGAGTTCGAAGTCATCGCCCAGATCAAGCTGCTTCAGTCAGCCTGCAACAACTATAGCTTCACGCAGGAGGACCAGTTTGTGGACTGGTTCCACAGCTTGGAGCGGCTCAGTGAGGCCGAGAGGTGAGCATGAGCAGGGTCCGGGGGCGTGCTGCTGCCAGCACATCGCGAGGTCCCACTGCTCGTCTCCAGCTGCCGAGCCGCAGCTGCCCTGAGCCGCACTCCCTGCTCTGCCTCCCTCGCCCTGCCGGCACGGTGCTCACCGCGGCTGTGGCAGCATGGAGAGCTCAAACCCTCATCTCTCCCCTCCCAGCTATGGGCTGTCGTGTGAGATTGAGCCACTGTCAGAGTCAGCCAGCAACACGTTGAAGGCGAAGAAAAACACGGGCATCATCAAGCGATGGAGCGAGTAAGTCTGCTCGTCCCTGGTGGGATGTGGGGGGGAGGTGGGGGCCAGTGCAAGGTGGCTCTGGCTGAGGATTGGAGGGCACCTGGCTGGGGTGGCCGCTGTCCTGCCAGCCAAACACACCGTTGCTCTGCTCAATTCTCACCTGCCCTGCATCTCTCCTGGCAGCCGGCAGCCGCCGAGCACTGAGCCCTGCGCCAGTGGCAGCTCCCACTCGAAATCCTTTGACCAGCTCAAGTGCGGGCAGTACCTGTGCAGTGGGGACGCCACCGACTCCGTGAGTGTCACCTCCGCTGGCTCCAGCAGCTCCGACGTGGAGGAGATCAACATCAGCTTCATCCCAGAGTCCCCTGACTGCCAGGAGAAGAAGGTATGGGGCAGCTCACGGGGTCTGGGCCGCTGGAGGCAGCCACTGCGCTGGCCTGCCCCATGTCTGCCCCGGCACTGGGGCTGGGGGGAGTGGGTGGGGGTCCCGGGGGCTGTTTCTGATGCGCTGGGGCTAGGGAGGCCCCTGCCCTTTGCTGCTCTGGCAGCATGGCAGGGCTCTTATGCCTCCAGTGGCTGTAGTCATGTCGGTCCCCCGTTGTCACAGGTCAGTGAGATCCCTCTGGCCTCCCTCCCCCAGCGCTGGTACACCCCGTCTGTGGCCGATGGAGAAGCTAAACCCACTGTGTCCTCCGCATCCCCTCTCCTCCCTGCCCTCCAGTTCTGGGAATCCACCTCTCTCTCCTCCCTGGACACGTCGGGCATCGGCTCAGGCTCCAGCAGTGCCTCATCCTCTTCCGTCTCCTCCACACCGGTGACAGCCTCCCGCACCCACAAGCGCTCGGTCTCCGGCATCTCCAGCTACTCCTCCCTCTCGCTGCCCCTCTACAACCAGCAGGTCGACGACTGCTGCATCATCCGCGTCAGCCTGGCTGTGGACAACGGCAACATGTACAAGAGCATACTGGTTAGTGTGGCGCACCCGCGGTGACGCCGAGGAGGGGAGGCTCGCCCCGCTCAGATGCAGGCATGGCCCATTTTGGGAGGAGACTGTGGCGGGAGGCTTTGCAGTGTTTTGCACTGCCTGGGTTAATAATGCTCTGCACCCACAGGTGACGAGCCAGGATAAGACCCCGGTCGTTATTCGCAAAGCCATGGCCAAACACAACTTGGATGGGGACCGGCCTGAAGACTATGAGCTCGTTCAGATCATCTCGGAGGAGAGAGGTGTGTGCTGGGGTGTGGGGGGCTTTCCTGGGGGCTGTGTCGCCAGCCAGCCATGCAGCCCTGCAGCCTGGGCAGAGCAGGGCTCTGCCAGGTCGGAGCTGCGCTGCGCGGTGACAGAGGGGTCCCAGCACCCGGGGACAACTCTGAGCCCCACTCTGGCCCCCTTTCGGGGGAAGGGTGCCTGACTGACCCTCATTCTTGGTCACTTCCAGAGCTGAAGATCCCTGACAACGCCAACGTCTTCTACGCCATGAACTCTGCCGCCAATTATGACTTCGTGCTTAAGAAGCGGGGCTTCTCCAAGGGGGTGAAGATCAAGCACGGCTCCAGCTCTACCCTGCCCAGGATGAAGCAGAAAGGCCTGAAGATCGCCAAAGGCATCTTCTAGCCTCAGCCCCACTGCCACCCATCACCGACGGGGCCTTGGGGGCAGGCTGCTCCGAGCTCGGCTGCGGCCAGTCCTTGTGCCAGCTGGCACGGCGAGAGCAGCGACCCTCGCCCGCAGGGGACGGCCACGCATCTCCCTCCTGCACCGAGAGCCGGGGCGCTTTGGCAACTGGTGTCGGCCTCCGCCTCTCTCTGCACAAGCTCCCGTTTCAATCAGGTCTTTTTTTCTACACAGCAAGGCAGCGGGGGGGATATCTCTATTTTATTTTTCTTTTTTCTTTTTAACCTTCCACGGTGCGATACTAGTCCAGCCACCGGCCAGCCCAGAGCTGGAGCCCACCTCTGCCGTAGGTGCCTTGTGTCTGAGCGAGCCAGGGAGCAGTGACTCGCAGAGGGGCTGTTTGCAAGGAGCAGAGCACGAGCCATCACCCCGGGGCTACAAAGCCTCCCACGTGGTGGGGTGCTCTCCTTCCCGGCTTTCCTGGCATTATTTTACCTCCACGTCCTTCCTCCCTGGGATAACTGGCATTGCGACCGCTGCACGTCTCTGCCTGTCCTTCCCTGGGAGAAGCCACAGACGTCCTGGGCTGGGAGGCGAGCTGGAGAGGATGCAGCCCTGCACTGGGTGCTCGGAGCCCCATGGAGGAGGGCTGTGTTTGTGCCGTGACGGGGCGGGTGCCTCGTGCTCTTGATGACTGGAAGCCCGCGTGGTTTCTCTCCTCTCCCCGCTCCAGCGCATCCTCCAGCTGGACTTCGATGGCCCACGTTCAAACTTGCACCAAAGATCAAACGCCAGTGTCTCTTCTACCGGTGGGGGACACCTGGCGCTGTGCCCCCAGCGCTGCCAGCCTAACGACGAGGAGGAGAGCAAATTTCTGTCTGAATTTCTGTAAATACAGACCTCGGGCCAGTCAGGCGGGCAAGGAGTCGGAGAGCTTGGGGTGCCCTGGGTGCCCCGGCTGCTACCGCCTGACCTGCAGAAAGTGCCACTCACCTTGGGCTTTAACCAGACTTCTTCAAACAATGACCATGGAAGAAGCAGCAATGAGACTTTTTTTTTTGTATAAAACAACAAAGTTTACTGATTTTTTTTTTCAATATTTATTGGTTGTAAATAGACAAGATGAACTTGTACATTTTACTAATCCAGCCTCCCCCTGCCCTGCAGCCCAGCCCCTCTCCTCTCCCCACCCGGTATTTAAGGCTGCTGGGAGGGACGTTGGCAGCAGCAGCAGCGTCGCTCTGTGCTGCTCGCAGGGCACAGATCCCGCGGGCCACCCCCTCCCTTCCTTCTCTACCACTAGTTGCTCGAGCGGGGGCAGAGATGCTTGTTTTAATCACTGTAGGAAACACTAACCGAAGGGGGATCTTTCCATCTCGTCTTTAAGCGCTTCCTTCCAGCACATCTGCTGCTTCCTGTCTGTCCCTGGCTCCAGGAGAGGCTCCAGGAGAGTGGCCCGGGATGCAGCGACGCTGCACGGCCACGCTCCGGGGGCCGGTGGCAGGCACTGGGCTGCGGGGCCCTGGCACCAGGAGGGGAAGAGGCTGCTTGGGTGGGAGTGTGGCTGGCGCTGAGCTCTCCCCACCCCGCGTCCCCTCGGGTGGCATCGCCCGTAGCTGCACATGATGGGAGCCCCTGGCTCCCTGACGCAGGGGCAGCCGCCTGCCTCCCACCCTGCCCAGAGCCTGGCTCCTGCCCTCAGGCATCAGCACCCCAGGGTCTTCCCTCTGCTTCGTGCCTGCCTTCCCCTCCCCTCCCACGGTGTCCCCCAGCAGCACAGCATCACCGGAGGGACTGGCTGTACCATATGTATTTTGTACTTCAATGAAGGAGCACACTGCCTGGTGTGACTTGTACACAGCAATGTAATTAGTCTTTGCAATAAAATACTGATGCTCAAATGTCTCTGCCCCAAGGCAGGGGTTGTCCTGGCCTCCTTCCCCAAAAAGCTGGCAGGTTCCTGGGGAAAACAGAGCCATCCTGACTCTGGAGAAGGCAGCATTTGTGCCTGTCCCTCATCCCTTATGTTAACGCAGCCGAGCTGAGCTTTGTTTCGCGCTTGAATTAAGATACAGGCTTTTTGTTTTGCGGGACCAGTGCCTGATTTTTTTCAGATGAACCCAATTCATTTGAACCTGCGAGTTTTTGGGACTGGTGCATTTTCCAGTTGCATAAATGTGATAGCCAATTTACTGGGTTTTATTCCTTTTGATACAAGCAATGGCTTCAGGAGCAAATGCAGTGGGTGGTCCTTACGGTGTGGAGCCAGTGGGCTGCCTTGGTTTGAGGCCTCATTCCTTTGGCGCTCAAGGGCTCGTTTCCTAGCATCACCAGCATGTTCATTTTCTAGTTTATAATTGCACAGACAGCAGTGGAGATTAGTTGGTGCAGTGAGTCCATGTGTGCGTATTAAAGATGAAGCTGTGCTATCCAGAATTTCCCTGTGCCTTGGTTACATAGATTAATTTAAAGCCTGAGCTTTTGGAAATGAAAGGAGCATAGTGTACAGACAGGGCTGGTAGTGTCATTAGCTGCTCAGGCACAATTAACAGCCAAATCACTGCAGTCTTCCCAGAGAAATTTTTGAAAAGGACTGGGAACTAATGAACTCCAACACAAGATTTCTGGCTGCTTTGGCCTTGGGCCTCCTGTTGATAGAAAGCTTGGCTTTAGGGGTTTTTCCTAGCACTTCTAAGCGTGTTTATTCTTGGTGCCATCTAATACCTAAGTGCATATTCTTACCTTGCAGCGGTACATCCACCGCATCTCTCCTTTTCCCTAGTTCCCTGTCGCACTGCAGTGAGACGGGTAAGTCTGTGGCACAGCCCCTCATAACCCTGGCTTTCCACATTGCCAGGACCTACACCTCACCCTGGCTGGGGGCGCCTCCAGACAGACCCATCAATTCACAGTCCCCCCCTTACGAAGTCTGAAAGTGTAAGAAATGCTTTTGTTCTTACAGTTGCAGCCCAGGCTACCCCGAGGTAGGAGCACATGGCAAAGCACAGGATCACCCACCGAGCCATGGTGAGCGCACACCTGAGGAGCCAGGCCCCAGATGCAGCTTCTGTGTATACATACGCACATACATATCCAGGAGCACAGCTATGTGTCACTGTGTGAGAGCCCTGCAGCTGTTGGTTTTTTTTTTGGGCTGGAGGCCAAACTTAAGGAGATAGCTCACTCTAACAGCACTCCAAACATAAAAAAGAACCTTGAGAAGCCTCATGCAAGTGTAGGAGGCTGGAATATTAAACCATGCATTAGGGCATTTTAGTGGCTACTAATGAGAAAACTTGCACTTGTAACGCACTGGGGAATGCACAACACTCACGGAATGCCAGCATCCTTGATTTCTGTGACCAGGTGGCAACAATCCAGGCACCAATGACACACTGAGTGGCCAAGCTCTCTGGACCTGAAGCTCTGCCCCCTTGCTAACCACCAGGTAAATCAAAAATGCGATTGAGCTGTGCACTAGCCAGTGAGGACAACGTACACTACATCCCACAGAAGGGAATTATTCACTGTTTTCCTGCTGGCTTTATTTCCAAGGTTGCCGGCGAGGCTCAATGCTGAAGTCATGGCACAATATTTTCATTCCCCTTACACAAGCAGAAGGGCAGCACCTGCCTTAGGGACTGGAGTGCTCCCCCTGCACCTTTTCTGTTTTCCACACCGCCATGAACTCAGCCAAGGTGCACTGCCCACAGGGAGAGATTTGGGAATGCAACTTCTCCTCTTTTCTGGTGTATTACCTGCTGGTTTGGATTCTGGGCCCTTTCCTGGGTGTTTGCTTGAGGGCTTCTTAGCCATAATTACAAAAATGTAGGCACTTGGTCCCACACAGGCAGAATGACACCCGCCAGCAGGCTCTGCAGTCGGTGCAGACGGGTCAGCGGCATCTTAGTGCAAGCTCTGCCTTCCCACACCCTGGGCATGGTGGCTGAACCCTCAGCACTCAAGGAACAAGAGCAGAGATGATTCCATCCAGCAGCAGCCAGGCTGTTCCCTGCGTTCACACATAGTCCAGAATTTCTGTCTCCATTTCATTTTCACTCCCATCAGAAGGCTTGAAGTCCTCCTCATCCTCTTCATCATCCTCATCCTCTCCAGACTCATATGCCAGCTGCTCTTTGCCATCTTCACTGCTTGTTGTACTTGAGAAAAGAGCTTAATTGGGAAGAAAGACAGACAGACACTGTGATGCCTCTCTCAGTATAACCTGGGGGCATTTGCAGTAGAGTTCACAAACAAGTGAGAGGAAGGCAGAAGCCAGAGGGGCACAGCTAACATTGCACATCTTAATAGAATCTGATCAAGCCCAAAGCAGTCTGTTTTCATACTCCAGGAACGGCAGCAGACAGCAGCAGATCTGCAGTGCTGTGCCCCCTCTCCTAACCGATTCTCACCTCATTCACTGGGCTACTGACGGCAACGTCATTGCACGAACAATTTCCTCACTTCTTGTTCAATTAGTAACATCAATAAAAAGTAAAATGCCACCAACAGATACATCAGTAAGAATAAGATCTTGATTATCCCTGGGCAAAGACATTTAAAACCTAAAGGCTGTGATACTGGCAATATAAAACAGGAAACCTTGACACCCAACCCCAACCCACGTTCACCGTGCAGAACAGCCTCAGCTCAGACACTAATGAGCTAGAGCACAAAGAACGCCTGATGTAGCACAAAGGAGGAGGCAAATACAGGAACGCTACTGCCCCAGTGCTGACTGCAACATCCTTATTCAGCCCACAACACCTGAACACCATCAGGCAGGCAGCAGTACACTGTAGTAGTAGGCAGGAAGGTAATAATACACCTTGATGTCCAGGAGCACCCTTACCGGGTCTTGTGGATCTGATTATCTGCTTTATCATCAGAGACATGGTATCTCGCAGATCGTCGCTAGTCTTTGGAAGGCACCACCCGTCCCGCTCTGTGCATTCGGACTCTGCGCCATCATTCCGATGGATGATTTTCTGTAGGCTAAAAAACAGCAAAAGGGAAGGAAACATTAGTCTTCTACATTCAGATGTAGGCTTCAAATGAGATAGACTATGGCTTACTTCCATTTTATTTCACTGAGTTGGACTAGCATATTTGGCTATTCACATAAGTGTCATTTGGGAAAGAAAGTTCACGTGTGAAAGTCTATTCTATTTTTATTCAGAAGCTAAACACTTCTTATGTTTCTGGTCAAGGAGAGAGAGGGGAATGGACTGGATATAAACGCTAGGCTTTGAAATCTAGCTCTAACAGAAGATTCAGCTGCCAGCGGGCCATACCTTTCTACATTCAAGTCACAGAGCTGGTAGAACATCTGCCGGTAAGGGGGTAAGGCTCCTTCTCGGAAAATGTAGATGGATTCCTAAAAGGAGGAAAGAAAGAAAGGATTAATGTGCATTTTACGGTGTAACAGGACAACTCTGGCATAACTGAGAAGTAATTCTGTGGGCCGAATCAAGAAGGTGGCACTTCCAACACAAATCGGTTCCAAGGCATAGGTCTGCATATGGCAAAAGAGAAAGCTGAGTGAGGAATGCAGCAAAATTTCCCTGCAGCCATAGTCACAACAGCACAGCTGTGTGAGAACACACTTCATCTGCTCTGTCTGCAGCCTGTTACTGCGTAACAGTGGATCATGGGTTTCATTCTAGCAAAACGGGAAGAAATAAACACTCCTGTTTAAATATTTATTTTGCCCTGCTGGATTTTGCAGGATGACCTGATAAGCACATGGTGATTTTTTTGCACTTCCCTGCCCAGAAAGTTCCAATGTTTTTCAACTGAAACAAAATGCTCATCGTATCTAAGATAAAGGCTGAGAGTACCAACCCCATCTTGCAGCATATAAGAAATACATTCAGGGCACAGCAAGTGAAGTTCTGTAGTGATATGTACAAGTAGCAGCTTCCCAGGTAAACCTGAGGACATTTACTCACTCACAAGTGTCCTCTTAATGACTGACAAAACAGGAAACACCCCTTTTTGCCAAGCTACTTCAAGATTCTGGTAAAAGACGGTAATACTTACTTTCAGTTTATACCTGCTGGAGGCAGGATTTTTTGCACCGGATGCACCAGACGTACCAAGCCCGTGTTTCAGATCGTGTACGCTGACTGTATGACTTACTGAAAGACAAAAAAGAGAGAGTCCTAATTAGGGACACCTTTCACTCTGTGGCGTTGGACTGTCACTCTTCTATGTTGATTCACCTTTGCTGGTCAGCAAAAACCAGACCAATCCAGCAACTGGGCAGGTGGCTCATTCTTCAGAGGCATTCCTGGACAGTCACAGTAAAGGTGGTGACTTTGGTGGCTTTTTCTGCAGTGCATTTGTTCATAATTCTAACTTTTTCTACTCTCCTTTGACAAAAGAGAACAACTCTCCCCTTACTCTGCACCATCACTGAACAGAAGCGAATGCTGAATTCCCACAGTACTGCCTGCAGAACTCCCTTCTGTCTGCTAACAGATACTGTGGCACAGCCAGACGTGCATCCGGGACTCTCACAACACTTCCCAGCAGGAGACTCTTCTACTGGCTTTAACAGCAGCACCACATTACAACCTGAAATAAAGCTCCAATTCTGGCTCAGCTGGAACATGGGCAGACCCTTCACTACCTGTGGGTAGGACGGGGTAAACAAAGCAACAGAAGAGCCAGACAGTCCTTCTGCTGGCACAGCATACCTGGCTTCTTGACAGTGATGGGCAGACTGTAGTTATACGTGCTGCGTTTTGCTTTCACGGGCATATCATTAGGGGCGTAACCTAGGAGTAAAAAAAGAAAACCAATAATGAACTGAGAGAATGCACCCTGCAGAATATCCCTAGCTCAGAAACAGAGGTGCTGGGCTGGTGTGTGAAAGGCAGGGTGGTCTTTCGGATACACTGACTTTAAAAACCCTTTAGTCCCGGAAGAGAGAGATGTCATCTGATGGTAAGGAATGGATACTAGCTCTGTTATGGACTTATTAGATGACCTCTGAGACCTAGGGTCCTGCACAAGATGTTGAGGTCCTTGAGGAAAAGCTACTGTGCAAGTAATAATCTACTGCTCAGTGCCACCCCTGAGCGAGAGGGAAGATCGTCTGCTACATCCACCTGGGCTTTGAACACATGGAGGAGGAGTCAGCCAGCTCTCCCTTGGGTTTGGAATGTGCCAAATGAGGAAAGACATATTGCATACTGTGAAATAAAGCATTAAAGGAGTTTACAGAAGAACTACTGTAAGCAATGAACTCAAAAGGTGTCATCTACCTCAGAGCAGAAATATGGCAAAAGAGTTTGAAAAACAAGTAAAAAGAAAAGTACTACCAGGATTAACCAGAAAGCAGAGAAAGCGTCTCTGTGGTTTGGGCCCTTTTACCATATTTCATTCCACAGCGAATTCGGAAGTCCAGTACTTGATAAATCTTTGCTTCAGGGTGTTTCCTGGGGTCATACCCAAACCTAACCCATAAGCTTCTCCAAGGACCTGTTAACTGCATAAACACACATGGGGGAAGATGGTTACCAAAAAACAGTACAGTGTTGTGGAGTTTCTTAGAAAATTCTCGTATTTCCCCTCGTTGCCCAAAAATTATTTCTTTTACAAGCTTCTTCCTCACTTGCCACACCACTGTTTATATACTGAAACTTAGGCAATCAATGCATCAAAGCCCAAATATTTGCGTGCTTTTACGAAGTAACCCACAAGGGTGCAGTAAAGCGTTTGTTTGGAAAAATGCTGCCATCATTGCCAGACGGACGGTCAGTCTGAGTGGCTGACTGAACTGCAAAGCCATTTAGAACCAATGGAGTGAATAGTTACTGAATCCTCCATGGTTTTAACTTTTGTTCAGAAGCAACGCTTTCCTTCCCTCTTTCTTTTTACATAAAGTTAAGCTCAGGTTCTTAGTGGTGAGACCTCAGCAACTGGAAAGAAGCAGGAACACCCAGCTGATGCTCTCTTGCTCTGCCTCCTCGCAGCCTCAGACAGGCACAAGGGCAGGCGTACAGGCTTACCATGTAATAGGCCAAATACGGCAACAGAAGTTTCAGCTTGTCCGGGTGAACACTGATATTGGCTTTTACTGCATTCCGAGACCAGACAGGACGGACCTCAAAGAGCTAAAATAATACAGAAACAACCATGGAGACAGCAGAAAGGTGGTTACTAATGGCAGTCCAGCTTTCCAAGTGGACTTTATTCTGTATCAGGGCCTTTGGCCCTTAATATGAGCTATCAGAATGGTAATGTAAGGCCCAGTGGCACAAAAAAGAACTTAACGTAAGTAGGCTGCAAAGACAGATTCAAATCTTGACTTGTGTAATTGAACTGAAGACAGCAGTGACAGTGGCCTCCACTGATGCTTCCTCTATCAGTCAGTTACAATCTCCAAGAATTTTGGGGGAACTCAGAGAAAACGGCTGCATGCAGTTGTTTCCTACACAGCATACCACAGTACGGTGCCCAAGCAAGCAATAAGGCACGTACCTTTCTCAGCTCTTCCTCCACCTTTTTATCCACAGGATTGGTGCACACTTTCTTCCAGGTCTGTACAGCAGCATCCAGGGGTTTAGCTGGGATTTCTTCCTCATCGAAGTTCACAAAGATAGCATTGTGCGGGCGACGGGCCCTGCTGAGGCCAATCAGGTTCTCACCAGACACCTGGGGATTGTTGTAGCCCTCCCTAAGAAAGGGGGAAAGGACTTGGTTTGCTTTCTGCCTGTGGCACGCACAGACTAGGTGCCTTCATGGGAACAGGCAAAAATCATAGAATCGTAAAGGCTGGTAAAGACCTCTAACATCGTGAAGTCCAACCGCCAACCCAACACCCCCGTGGCCTCCTAAACCATGTCCCCAGATGCTGTGTCTGCATGTTTTTTGAACACCCCCAGGGATGGTGACTCCCCCACCTCACTGGGCAGCCTGGTCCAATGCCTGACCAATCTTGCAGGAAAGAAATTGTTCCTAATCTCCAATCTAAACCTCTCCTGACGCAGCTTGAGGCCATTTCCTCTTGTCCTATTGCTAGTAACTTGGGAGACCAGACCAACACCCACCTCACCACAGCCCCTTTCAGGTAGTTGTAGAGAGAAAATGGACGTTTGTGCTCCAGATTTCAGAAGAGAAGGACTCAGGCATGTGAGCAATGGGCTGGTTTACCTTTGGCCCCACCTCCCTACGGATTTTGGAATCACAGACAAGCACCCTAAAAGCCTCTTGTGACACCCCCGAGGAAAGAAATTGTCAAGGAAAAAACCCTGCAAAGCTACATCCAGTAGCACAGTGACACAGGTCCCCTCGACTACCTGACAGAAAACCCTCAGGCAGGTGGCTCCTAAGCTGTAGGAAATGTGGTTGCAGCACATAAGGCTTCACCCTCTGCATCTGCTCTACTGTAGTTACTGCAGCTCAGCAGGGAACAGGGACAAGGCAATGGAAACCCATGGAATGAAACAAATGGAACTGCATGGAAACGCAGTTAAGATAACTTCTTTTTTTGAAGTGCCATGAAGGACTGCAGTGAGAAAACGAAAGATGTTTCTTGTGGGAGATCTCACAGATTGTTCTTCTGGCAAAACCAGGTGGGGCCAGGAGGGAGCAGGTCCCGTGAGCACCGTCACAGGAACATACGGCATTGACTCCTGCACACTCCCCCTTTGGCTCCAGCCCGTGCAAGTCCCAGGAAGCCAGGCTCACTGCACCCCGCGCTGCAGGTAGCGTGCTGAGGGAGGCACTCGTCTTCAGCAGAGCACCAGGTCCCTCACCTGCCAAGTCCTCAGGTGGACTTTTGCTGAGGTTTCTAGTGTCCAGGCAGTGTCTCAAGAGTGCCTGCCTCTGTTGTGCCAAATCAGGAGGCATTAAAGTAGAACGAGGCAGCAGCTTAAACAGGTGATATACCAGAATGACGTATTCAACGCTGCTCTGATGCTTCAGGAACAGAGGTCCAAAAGTAACGCTGAAGTCACAATAGATTGGAGGCATCTTCCAGGGATGAAAAAGGAAACCTTAACTTGAAGACTTGCCTGTTAGAACTATGTATCAAACCAGCAAATGTTTCACTACCTGTCCGTTCAAGAACCAACACAGCTATTTACTACGTTATAAGAAAAGGCACTAACCGGTGTTGTATATCCGGCCGATAAAAATAGTCAACGGGGGTGTCCAGACGTGAGAAAATTGGTGGTGGGATGTAGAGAGGTAATTCTCTATTGAAAAATTCTTCCTTCTCTGGTTTGAGCATTAGCACTTTGTCATACATGGAGGTTTGTTTGCCATCAGGACCAGAGTGCATTGCCAGGTACTGGAAATCAGACATTCCTGCAAGAAACAAAATTTAAGACATTGTGAAGTTCCTTGTGAATATGACAGTTATTTCCCACAACACTCAACTTTCAGGAGCAGGGGTCTGATAAGGTTATGCAAAGGTCTATAGAGCAAGGAGATCCCATTGTCCCTCCAGGCCTAAATTCTCAGAGGGAAGCCCTTCCCTTTTCCATCAGACATGGTCATCTTTAAGCCATGTGGGCACAAATCCAAGTATTACCTTGGAATTTGTAAACGGTAGTGACAGTCCCAAGAATTTCCATTTCAAACTGAACTTCTGGCTGCATTTGTTCTTCTGTATCTGACTGCTTTCTCTTCTTGGTCCTCCTCTTCACCTTGAGCAGCATGGTGGAGGTGGGGAAGCGGTTGGCACACACGGGATGGCAGTAAGGGTCCTTGGGGCGGAAATACAGCTCCAGCCTTTTGGCAGGGTCCGCATAGACCTGTATCAGCAAGGGCGGACTCACTCTCCGGCAGCATCGCGTCCTGCAGACCGGCTCCCCTGTGCCCCATTTGGCGCCGGGCCCCCGGCTCCGCACCCTCTCCCCGTTGGGGTTTCCCCCCTCCCCACCGTTTCCCCTCACGCCACCGCAAGGACCCAACCCCTCTGCCACCAACAGGGCGGCACGTCACGGGCACCCCTCTCCTCTCCCGGGGACGGCAGCGGCCCAGGCAGGCGGCACCACCCCAAACCCACGCGTGGAACCCGCACGGGGTCTGCTGGGCCCAAGCGGCCCGGACAGCGGGGGGGCCCCAGCCCCCCTTCGGCCTCCAGCCCCCTCCCCAGGGCCGGACACCCGCCCCACATCCCCTCTGCCCCGATAACCCCCCCAGCGCCCCAGGGCCCGCCTCACCCTCGACACCCCCGCCTCTCCTCCCAACGTCCGCAGCACGGCCCCGACGTCCCGCACTAGCCCCGGGTACTCCACGCACACCAACCGCGGCGTGCGGGACAGCTCCAGCACGGCCGAGCCCCGCTCGCCCCACCGCCTCCCCGCTGCCATCGCCGCCCCGCACCCGCTCCCTCCCCACGACCGTCCCCCCGACCCGCGGGCCGCAGCACGAACGTTCCGCTGCAGAAAGGTTCCGCCGCCGGCGGCGCGGGGCCCGCCCGGGCCCGCCCTGGATGCATGGCTGGGTGCGTGGGTGCAGAGGTCGGGGTCGCCGAGCGTTCGTGCTCCCCTTCCAGCCCGCGTCGGAGATGGAGCTCCCCAGACCCGCCAGGCTTCTTCCTCGCAGGAACTGGTGCCGCTTACCCGACGGAACCGACGCCCCCAGGTTTATTTTCCCCCTCCAGGCCCTGAGCTGGTTTCTGTGCCTGCACGGCAACGATTCGCCGGCTGCTTTGCTGCACATCGTACAGCTGCTGTTATCTCAATTAGACACCTGATATCTGTGCTGTTTAAAACATTGGCTGGATGGCCCGGCCCAGAGAGTTGTGGAGAACAGAGCTAAAACCAGCTGATGGCCGGTCACGAGCAGCGTTCCCCAGGCCTCAGGGTTGGGCCAGCCTTGTTTAATCTCTTTATCAATGATTTGCATGAGGGGATCAAGTGCACCGTCAGTAAGCTTGCAGATGACACCAAAATGGGCGGGAGCGTCAATCTGCTCGAAGGCAGGAAGGCTCTGCAGAGGGATCTGGACAGGCTGCATCGATGGGCCTAAGTCAACTGTATGAGGTTTCACAAGGCCAAGTGCCGAGTCCTGCCCTTGGGTCACACCAACCCCAGGCAGCGCCCCAGGCCTGGGGCAGAGGGGCTGGGAAGTGCCCGGCGGAGAAGGCCCTGGGGGTGCTGGCTGACAGCCGGCTGGGCATGAGCCAGCAGTGCCCAGGTGGCCAAGGAGGCCACCAGCCCCCGGGCTTGTGTCAGCACTGGTGTGGCCAGCAGGAGCCAGGCAGGGATGGGGCCCCTGTGCTCGGCACTGGGGAGGCCCCACCTCGAATGCTGGGCTCAGGTTTGGGCCCCTCGGGACAAGAAGGGCCTTGAGGGGCTGGAGCGTGTCCAGAGAAGGGCAGCGGGGCTGGGGCAGGGTCTGGAGCACAAGTGTGCTGGGGAGCGGCCGAGGGAACTGGGAGTGTTTAGCCTGGAGAAGAGGAGGCTGAGGGGAGACCTTATGGCTCTCTGCAACTGCCTGAAAGGTGTTTGTAGCCAGGTGGGTGTTGATCTCCAAAGTTACTAGCAATAGGACAAGAGGAAATGGTCACAAGTTGCATCAGGGGAGGTTTAGGTTGGATATTAGGAACAATTTCTTTCCTGCAAGAGTGGTCAGGCACTGGAACAGTCTGCCAAGAGAGGTGGGGGAGTCACCATCCCTGGAGGTATTTACACATCTTGTGTAGACGTGGCACCTGGGGACATGGTTTAGGAGACATGGGGGCGTTGGGTTGATGGTTGGAGCTGATCATCTTAGAAGTCCTTTCCAACCTTAATGATTCTATGATTCCATGCAAGAGCTGGTGGCTGTTTGCCTGGATGGTGATGGTAATGGGGATATCCAGAGGACAGGGCAGGATTGGGCCTGTCCTGCCAGGGGTCACGCAGGCAACGAGGAGAAACAAGGCCTGAGCCAAGCAGCTGGCAGAGCAGCCAAGCCACGGCTCTCGGGCACCAGCAGCTTCCCCAGGCCGTTGCTGTGCTCCAGGTCAGGGCAACACCCTTTGCCCAGGGACTGGATGTCACTCGCTGCCCAACTTTAATGTTAGGGAGAAAATCCTGTCACACAAAGACACTGAGAAGCAGGAATTGCTCAGCTACAAGCAAGCCTTTAATGAATCGGGCCTATCCTGAAAACGTTTTTTTTCTTAGCTCCACAGAAGTTCGTCGGCCACAGAGACGTTGGCAACCTGCGGCAGACTCTGATACACCGTGTTCCAGAAGGTCACGTACTGAGTTTTCAGATCCTGCTTCACGGAGTCCTGGTTCATCTTGCTGTTGATTTCCAGGTAGAAACTGCCTTCTTTGGTGTAGGGCGGCCAGGTTACAGGCACCTTTGAATTCCCTTTGTTGGGATCACTGGCGGAAAAGGAGACAGAAGCTCAGTTTTATCAGGGCAGCTTGTGGATGCGGCAGGGTTTACGGTGTTTGGCAGGGACCCCGTCTGCTCAAGTGATGAGGCTTTAAGGGAGTGCAAAGAGAGGGTCTGGCACAGGGACAAGCAATAGCAATTCTGCCTGCTGGGAGCCACTTGCCAGCCTGCAGTCTCCTCCCTTGGTCCCCGCAAGCATCATCCTGGGCTGCAGACAGGGACTTAACTCCTGTCCGAACACCCGGATTTGGAGACAAACATCATCCTTACATGTGATCAGAGTTCACAAGTTCTGAAAATGCTTCTGCTGTCCCCAGGCGGTCTCTGGATGAGGGGGACCCAGAGCAAACTCCACCGCTGGGAGACATAGAGCCAGGCTAACTAGAGAAGTGGAGGCAGAGGGCACCCCGCTTTTGGGAATTGCTCCTGAGATGTTAATAGGCAAAGGCAGCAGGTTGAAGAGCTGCAGCAAGCCCCAAATGTGGAACCAGAACCACTCACCCTGTTGTGGCAAAATTGGTCCAGTAAGCAATCATGGCCTCGGAGACAGTCCTGTGCTTGGGCAGGTAGCCCAGGGGTGTGGCGAAGGGTTTCCCAAACACATACTGCAAGTCGTCAGCATGGTCGGCCCCTACCCACCTCGGGTAGACGGGCATTCGGGATGGCTGGGAGAACAAGTAGCTGTATGTCTTGGCATTCCTGGGGAAATAAAACAGACTTGCTAAGCAGCTGTGAGTGGGGAGCAGAGAAAGGGCTGTAGATCCATAACCACATTCCAAATACCGGCAGAGCGAGTCCTCCAGCCTCGGAAGGTGCTCACGTGCATCTCAGAGGTGCTCTCAGGAGAAAACATCCTTCTATCTCGCAACTTTCTATCTCCCATTTCTGATTCTCGCCCTAACCCTCGTATCATCCCAACGCCATGGTTCATGGCATCACGCGTTGCCAGGATGAAGTCTGAAGTTTTCAAGAAGCAAAATCTTGTTTTTGTGGGAATTTAGAACAAGGTCCCAGCATGACTCCCTTGCAGCATTTGAGAAATAGTGTTTGTACGAGCCAGCCACGTGTAAGTGTGTACTCGGTACAAAAAAGCCTGCCTCCTTCAAGTGCATCTCCCTTAAGGTGCTCCCCAACCCCCTGTGTGGGAAAGGCAGTGTTTCAGTCCCCAGGCAGGCTTTGGGCTCCTGCCAGGGCTGAGCTGCTCACCGGGCATTCTGCACGTGCAGATTCAGTGCCCACTGTGTGGGAACCAGGAAGGTGTAGTCAGTAATCAGGTCCACCACTGTCTTCTTCATGACCTCCTGGTCCGGGTTGCTGCCCCATGCTTGCGTGTAGAGATTGTATGTCACGTTGGCTCCACGCTCACCCCTGTCCACAGTAAGGCCTTTGACCAAATGGTAGAACTCGTCCCTGAAAAGACAGGTAGTATCAACTAATTACAGACCGGCAGCTTCAAGCAGGACAGGGCTCCTGAAAGCGGATCCCAGCTCCCGCTGATGTTCACACCCGAGCCTGTGGCTAGCAACGGTTTGGTGGAGTAACAGCCAGTGACTTTGTTGCAGGCCTTAGATGGTGGGCATGTGCCTCCCAGCTTTCTGAGCAGAACAGCTTGGCCACAAGCTCCTTTTGCCTGCAAAGAGGTGCCTTATGGGGTGGGCGCCCAGCATGGCCAGTGTGTACGTGCTCTGGACAGACAGCAAGAGGGCTGCCAAGCCTGTCGCTGGTGGGAGTTGAGGAACACCTTAAAGGTTGTTCGGAAGGCTTCCCACTAGCTGGTCCTTTCTCTTGAGGGCTCTGACCTGGGAAGAATGCCCGAGGCACCTGGCGTGGCGTGACATCCTGTTTTGAAGGTACTGCCCTGGCCACTCAGGCCTAAGCCCCGGGAGCTTGGGGGCTACAGTAAAGAGAACCTTCCTCCTGCTAAAGGGTTTTAAGAGCATCCTTCGCTTACGCAGTGATTTTCACAAATGGGCGGTTGATAGCAGGTAAATCAATGCCAGCAAAGATGTGTCCATCCATGTTATTGACCCCAGCGATGTAGTCAATGTCAGCGGCGTTGGCAAAGAGCTTCTCTGGCATGTCTGGGAGGAAGTCTCCATCGACGACAGGAGTGAGGGCGAGTGTGCGAACCAGGGGAGCTGCAGCAGGAGACAAGATGGGAGTCTGTTAAGAGCTGAGAAAAGACACGCGTGTGGCCTGGCATATCACATGGCTCAAGGAACCGTGGCAGGCACAGGCTGAGCTGAAGGAAAGCATGGGTGGTGACTTCAACGTGACCACAGGATCACGTTCAGCAAACTTCGTGCCTGTAGGCGGGGGAGAGGAACAAAAGATCTGCCAGCCAAGTACCAGCAGGTAACATCAACAATTGCTCTCCTCCTTCCCGCAGCCCCTTCCCAAAAAGCCCAGCCAAAGGTAGGGAAGAGCAGAACTTCTCCTCCCCACCCCATCTGGCTGCGCCCACTCATTGCCAGGGCAGCCGGCTCAGGCCAGTGCAGCTGCACAGCAGTGGCTTGGCCACTCCCTGTCCTGAGCAAGGCTAAATACTGCGGCTATTTACTAGGAGTGTGCGGAGAGCAAGCGGAGGAGTCTTCTTGGGAAAGACATTCTCACACGCAGCAAGGGCAGAAGCATCCCCTACTGCTGTGAGAGGCCTACGCTCTACCCAGCGACCCAAAGGAAAACAGCAGGGTTTCTTGTTCGTCAGCCGTGTTCTGGAATCGCTCTTGCTGCTTTCACAGAACAGAAAGCGCAACCAGCTGTTTTGGAGCCAAGGCATGGCCCTTGGGTAACTCCTCTGCCTCTGCTGCCACTGCACGACAAAGAGTGGTCATTCAGCACATTGTGCACCTGCCTGCAGCAGGTTAACCGCGAGACCTGTCATTACTGTCCCCTTTGTGAAGGGCCCAAGCATTGCTTCAACACTCCTGGCAGTCACCCCAGCATCCCGTCCAAGGCGTGCTGAGCCCTGTGTGGCTGGGAGACCTCAGCATGGCCCGGGGCACTTACCGGGCAGGTTGATCAGCTGCAGGTGGTAGGCCAGCGTCACTGCTTTGGGGTCAGAGACACGCAGGCAGTTGGCCAGATCAGTGCTGTTATCTGTGGGGCACCCCACCTTTTCTCCAATCTGCAGGAGGAGAGAGAGAAACCTCCCAGCATTACTCACTGAAGCCAGGCTTCATCACTGGCTTCACAGAAGCTGAGGTTGGTTTTAATCTCAAAGCAGCATCTCTCCAAAGCTCTCGGTTTGGTGGCATGGTTCCTGCCAAACCACCTTGCTAGTGATGCTCTTCTCCAGGGAATCCCTCTCTTTGTTTTCCATTCCCTCCAGCTAGAATTGCACGTTACCTTTTTGGCCCAGGCGAGCGGGTCCTTCTGGATGGCCCAGCTGCAGAGACCGACGCCGCTCTGGCTGATGGCTCTCTTGAACAGGCCCTTGTTCTTTGGGGACAGCGTCTGTGCCGCAAAAGAGGAACAAGGGGGTTTTCAGGTAGAAAATCCTGAAGAGACCATCGCCTGCCAGACTTGGCCAAACCCCTCACAGCTTGTGCACCAGGCCCGGGGAAGCTGCCAACATTCATGCTATTGAAAAGTCTCAGCAGTTAAAAGGTGATACGGTGAGAAGAGGAGCAGAGCATGCTCTGTATGACATGGCAAGTCATGCAAGGAGATGGCAAGTAAATGCTATCTCACCAGAAGTCCCAAAAGCGAGGACACACGCCTGCAGTGGTGGGGCTGATTAAGCTGAAGGAGGAGGAGCAGCTACAAAGCAAAGAGGCTGAGCGTTGCTGTCCCTGGGCAGGAGAGGATGTTAATGAGGCTCGTGCGTGGAGGAAAGCAGCAGAGCACCAAGGGGAACATCTCTTCCATTTACAGAGAAGGGAAGTGGCTCTGGTGGGATCCGACAAGGCCAGCGCACCTGCAGGGAGACACTAGCACCACCGGCTGATTCCCCAAAGATGGTGATGTTTTCTGGGTCACCCCCAAAGGCCTTGATATTCCTCTTCACCCAGGCAATAGCCATGTGCTGGTCCTTCAGCCCGTAGTTCCCTGAGCAACAGAGAGCACCCGCCATTGAGCAAAGGCACAGCAAAGCTGGCAGGCTGGGGACCCGTGACAGGGTCCCCTGCAGAGGGAGCAGCTACGGTACCCGGCAAGCTTGCATCTCCGGTGCTCAGGAAGCCCAGGGGCCCCACGCGGTAGTTGACGGTCACCACGATCACGTTGCCGCGCACGGCGATCTCCTCGCCGTCATAGAGGTAGTTATTGAGGAAGTTGGCTCCCTGACTCCCTCCTACAAGGAAGCCGCCGCCATAGATCCAGACCATCACTGGCAAGTTGGTAGAGACTGGGAGATGAGGAAGAAAAGCAGTGTGAGCCACCACACAGCTAGAAGGTGCTGCCCATGCGGCCCCACACCCACTTGCTGAGCGTCGCTCCGCCTGGGCACGGACAGACATGATGCTCTGCAAAAGCCTGTGGCCAAGAAAGCCCATGCTCTGTGGAAGAGGCTGACACTCCCAAGAGGCTGCAGCTGAGCAACACTGGCCAACGTGGCTCCTGCCTTTCCCTCTGAAAGTCAGTGCTCTTCCAGTTGCCCACTCTGGCAGCACAACTGCTGAGGGATGCTCCACAGCATTTTGTCCACACAAGGCAACTGAGAATCTCCTCCCCAGGCCTCTGCCAAGCACATACCCTGTCTGCGCCCTTGAGGGATCCAGATGTTCAGGTAGAGACAGTCCTCGCTCCCGCGGACATCGGTTTGCATAAGCGTCATCTGCATGCAGCGATTTTTGAACTTTTTTGCATTCAGTGTCCCTGAGAGGGGGGAGGGAAGACAGCAGGTCCGAGTTAGAGGCATCAGCTCCATCCTTTGGTTGCAGTCTGTCTGTTCATCCCTCCTCTCCTCCCTGAGCCCAGTGCAGACGCAGTAAAGCCACCCCCACCACTGGGACCCATCCGAGGGAATGACGAAGCGGGACCCTTTCCCCTGTGAACTAGCTGTGGACAGCTGAGGCATGGCAAGGGGAGATGCAGGTGCCACGCTTTGGTTTTCTTACTTTGCGCAGTTACCTGAGTTGTTTGGGAACCCTCAGACACAGACTCGCATACCCACCATGAGAGTTTGAGCTTTTTTGTGGCACTGCTTAGTAGATGAAAGCAGCAAACAATATACTTGGCTTGTCAATAACGCACTAAAGTGAGAGAAGCAAAAATAAAACCCAAAACTCAAAGGCATGTGAAAGCTGGATCTTACCATCCCAGCCAGGATGAGGTTTGGGGTCCTGCAGAGTCTTTGGAGGGGCTGCAAAGGGGATCCCTCTGAAGATGTCGATGTATTTCCCAAAGAGTCCCAGTTTTTTACTCTCACCTTCCACAAAACCGCCCTCGGTGTGCACCACACCCAGCTACGTGCAGTACCATTGAGAAGAGAAAATCCATTGCACAGTCACGCTTCGTGCCTCAGGCCACCATCCACACCTTGCCCCGCCCGGTCCCCCAGATGGACCCCGTCACGGCTGCCCTCCCCCGCCACCCCTTTGGACCCTTGTGCAAAGCTCACAGGTGGCTGCCGCCGGAGATGCACCTGTGCAGATGTCCTGCAGGCTGCCCTTTGGAGCAGACACGCAGCAGCAATCCCCCTGCACTCCCAAGGATAAGTGGCAGAAGGTGAGGGCCTGAAGATGTAAAGCAGGCCAGAACTGTGCACACACAACTGTGCAGGAACCTCTGCAAAAATGCTGGGGAGAGCCTTTGCCATGTTTAGGGCAGGCAAAAACCCTGCCCTGGCTCTCACGCTCTGCAGGCCCTCTGTCATGGGCTCCAGACCAGGCGTAGCAAGAGTTTGCTCATGCAGGCAGGAACAGGGAAAATGTCTTACAAATCCCTAACAAGTGCTGTTGTACTTACGGTTGCAGCCCAGGCTACCCCGAGGTAGGAGCACAAGGCAAAGCACAGGGTCACCCACCGAGCCATGGTGAGCGCACACCTGAGGAGCCAGGCCCCAGATGGAGGCGTACACACACACACACATATATATATATCCCTTGGAGCGCAGCTGCATGTCAATGCTGTGGCCTGACCTGGCTCTAAGGTAAACCAGCAGAGCCTCTACACGCTTGTCCTTCAGTAGGCTGAGGCCAAGCCACGGCTGAGGTAGACTGGCGTCACTGTGTGAGAGCCCTGCAGATGTTGCTTTAGTGACCTCAGGCCAACCCTAAGGAGATATCTCAGTCTAAACTCCAGAGAACATGAAAAAATGCTGAAGCCTTGAGAAGCCTCATGCAAGTGCAGGAGGCTGGAATCATATTAAACCATGCATTGGAGCATATTAGCAGCCACTAATGAGAAACCTCGCACTTGTAACGCACTGGGGAATGCACAACACTCACAGAATGACGCCCACCAGCAGGCTCTGCAGTCGGTGCAGACGGGTCAGCGGCAACTTAGTGCAAGCTCTGCCTTCCCACACCCTGGGCATGGTGGCTGAACCCTCAGCACTCAAGGAACAAGAGCAGAGATGATTCCATCCAGCAGCAGCCAGGCTCTTCCCTGCGTTCACACATAGCCCGGAATTTCTGTCTCCATTTTGCTTTCGCTCCCATCAGAAGGCCTCCTCATTCTCTTCATCATCCTCATCCTCTCCAGACTCACATGCCAGCTGCTCTTTGCCATCTTCACTGCTTGTTTAACCAAAGCAAGCCCTTCTGCTCGCACAGCATGCCTGGCTGAGAAAGGCAGGGTGGTCTTTGGGATATGCTGACTTCAAAACCCCTTTAGCCTGGGAAGAGGGAGATGTCATGTGATGGTAAGGAATGGATGCCAGCTCTGTTACGGACTTACGAGGTGACCTCAGAAAGCCGTTCCCTCAGCTGCCCTCTGCAGAAACAGAGCACGGGAACGCTGTGTCCCAAGGTCTGAGGCCTGGTGTCCTGCATGAGATGTAAAGAACCAGGAACACCCAGCTGATGCTCCCTTGCTCTGCCTCCTTGCAGGCTCAGGCCGTCACAAGGGCAGGCGTAGAGGCTTTCCGTGTCATAGGCCAAACACGGCAGGGGAGGTGCAGCTGTTCAGGACACAACTATTCCTGTGTCGCTGGCAGAATATGCCACTACAGCCCTACTCATTTGCGAGATTAGAGAACAGAAAAAGCAAATGTGTATTTTGCTACAGGCACAAAGGGCAGCCGATATCGAACTGGAGTGGAACCAAAGGACTGGATTTGCATTCTGGCCTAATTGCACAGGCCCGTATCTCCCTCGTCAACAAGGTTAAACAGGAAACACAATCACAAAACCTTCAGAGAAGCCAGCAGTAGTTACAACCACAACAGTTTGCAGCGAGGTCTGCTGTACGCCACAGTATGGTGCTCAGCCCACCTCAGCAATAAGGCACGTACCTTTCTCAGCTCTTCCTCCACCTTTTTATCCACAGGATTGCTGTACACTTTCTTCCAGGTCTGTACAGCAGCATCCAGGGGTTTAGTAGGGGTTTCTTCATCATCAAAGGTCACAAACATAGCCTTGTGTGGGCCCTGCTGAGGCCAGCCAGGTTCTCACCAGGCACCTGGGGATTGTTGTAGCCCTCTCTAGGAAAGGGGGAAAAGACTGGGTTTGCTTTCTGCCCATGGCACACGCGGGCTGGTGGCCTTCACGGGTCAAGGCGAAAATGGACGTTTGTGCTCCAGATTTCAGAAGAGAAGGACTCAGGCATGTGAGCAATGGGCTGGTTTACCTTTGGCCCCACCTCCCTACAGATTTTGGAATCACAGGCGGGCACCCTAAAAGCCTCTTGTGACACCCCCGAGGAAAGAAATTGTCAAGGAAAAAACCCTGCAAAGCTACATCCAGTAGCACAGTGACACAGGTCCCCTCGACTACCTGACAGAAAACCCTCAGGCAGGTGGCTCCTAAGCTGTAGGAAATGTGGTTGCAGCACATAAGGCTTCACCCTCTGCATCTGCTCTACTGTAGTTACTGCAGCTCAGCAGGGAACAGGGACAAGGCAATGGAAACCCATGGAATGAAACAAATGGAACTGCATGGAAACGCAGTTAAGATAACTTCTTTTTTTGAAGTGCCATGAAGGACTGCAGTGAGAAAATGAAAGATGTTTCTTGTGGGAGATCTCACAGATTGTTCTTCTGGCAAAACCAGGTGGGGCCAGGAGGGAGCAGGTCCCGTGAGCGCCGTCACAGGAACATATGGCATTGACTCCTGCACACTCCCCCTTTGGCTCCAGCCCGTGCAAGCCCCAGGAAGCCAGGCTCACTGCACCCCGCGCTGCAGGTAGCGTGCTGGGGGAGGCACTCGTCTTCAGCAGAGCACCAGGTCCCTCACCTGCCAAGTCCTCAGGTGGACTTTTGCTGAGGTTTCTAGTGTCCAGGCAGTGTCTCAAGAGTGCCTGCCTCTGTTGTGCAAAATCAGGAGGGATAAAGCAGAACAAGGCAGCAGCTTAAACAGGTGATATACCAGAATGACGTATTCAACGCTGCTCTGATGCTTCAGGAACAGAGGTCCAAAAGTAACACTAAGTCACAATGGATTTGAGGCAGCCTCATGTGATGAAAAAGCCTCCTGTGGGTTTATTTTTGCCTTCCAGGCCCTGAGCTCATTCCTGTGCTTGCGTGGCCACGCTTCACTAGCTGCTTTCGTGCACATCTTACAGCTGCTGTTATCTCAATTAGACAGTTGTTATCTGTGCTGTTTAAAACACTGGCTGGATGGCCGGGCCCAGAGAGTTGTGGAGAACAGAGCTAAATCCAGTTGATGGCCGGTCACGAGCAGCGTTCCCCAGGCCTCAGGGTTGGGCCAGCCTTGTTTAATCTCTTTATCAATGATTTGCATGAGGGGATCAAGTGCACCGTCAGTAAGCTTGCAGATGACACCAAAATGGGCGGGAGCGTCAATCTGCTCGAAGGCAGGAAGGCTCTGCAGAGGGATCTGGGCAGGCTGCATCAATGGGCCTAAGTCAACTGTATGAGGTTTCACAAGGCCAAGTGCCGAGTCCTGCCCTTGGGTCACACCAACCCCAGGCAGCGCCCCAGGCCTGGGGCAGAGGGGCTGGGAAGTGCCCGGCGGAGAAGGCCCTGGGGGTGCTGGCTGACAGCCGGCTGGGCATGAGCCAGCAGTGCCCAGGTGGCCAAGGAGGCCACCAGCCCCCGGGCTTGTGTCAGCACTGGTGTGGCCAGCAGGAGCCAGGCAGGGATGGGGCCCCTGTGCTCGGCACTGGGGAGGCCCCACCTCGAATGCTGGGCTCAGGTTTGGGCCCCTCGGGACAAGAAGGGCCTTGAGGGGCTGGAGCGTGTCCAGAGAAGGGCAGCGAAGCTGTTGAAGGGTCTAGAGCACAAGTGTGCTGGGGAGCGGCCGAGGGAACTGGGAGTGTTTAGCCTGGAGAAGAGGAGGCTGAGGGGAGACCTTATCGCTCTCTGCAACTGCCTGAAAGGTGTTTGTAGCAAGGTGGGTGTTGATCTCCAAAGTTACTAGCAATAGGACAAGAGGAAATGGCCACAAGTTGCATCAGAGGAGGTTTAGATTGGATATTAGGAACAATTTCTTTCCTGCAAGAGTGGTCAGGCACTGGAACAGTCTGCCAAGAGAGGTGGGGGAGTCACCATCCCTGGAGGTATTTACACATCTTGTGTAGACGTGGCACCCGGGGACATGGTTTAGGAGACATGGGGGCGTTGGGTTGATGGTTGGAGCTGATCATCTTAGAAGTCCTTTCCAACCTTAATGATTCTATGATTCCATGCAAGAGCTGGTGGCTGTTTGCCTGGATGGTGATGGTAATGGGGATATCCAGAGGACAGGGCAGGATTGGGCCTGTCCTGCCAGGGGTCACGCAGGCAACGAGGAGAAACAAGGCCTGAGCCAAGCAGCTGGCAGAGCAGCCAAGCCACGGCTCTCGGGCACCAGCAGCTTCCCCAGGCCATTGCTGTGCTCCAGGTCAGGGCAACACCCTTTGCCCAGGGACTGGATGTCACTCGCTGCACAACTTTAATGTTAGGGAGAAAATCCTGTCACACAAAGACACTGAGAAGCTGGAATTGCTCAGCTACAAGCAAGCCTTTAATGATCGGGCCTATCCTGAAAACGTTTTTTTTCTTAGCTCCACAGAAGTTCGTCGGCCACAGAGACGTTGGCAACCTGCGGCAGACTCTGATACACCGTGTTCCAGAAGGTCACGTACCGAATTTTCAGATCCTGCTTCACGGAGTCCTGGTTCATCTTGCTGTTGATTTCCAGGTAGAAACTGCCTTCTTTGGTGTAGGGCGGCCAGGTTACAGGCACCTTTGAATTCCCTTTGTTGGGATCACTGGCGGAAAAGGAGACAGAAGCTCAGTTTTATCAGGGCAGCTTGTGGATGCGGCAGGGTTTACGGTGTTTGGCAGGGACCCCGTCTGCTCAAGTGATGAGGCTTTAAGGGAGTGCAAAGAGAGGGTCTGGCACAGGGACAAGCAATAGCAATTCTGCCTGCTGGGAGCCACTTGCCAGCCTGCAGTCTCCTCCCTTGGTCCCCGCAAGCATCATCCTGGGCTGCAGACGGGGACTTAACTCCTGTCCGAACACCCGGATTTGGAGACAAACATCATCCTTACATGTGATCAGAGTTCACAAGTTCTGAAAATGCTTCTGCTGTCCCCAGGCGGTCTCTGGATGAGGGGGACCCAGAGCAAACTCCACCGCTGGGAGACATAGAGCCAGGCTAACTAGAGAAGTGGAGGCAGAGGGCACCCCGCTTTTGGGAATTGCTCCTGAGATGTTAATAGGCAAAGGCAGCAGGTTGAAGAGCTGCAGCAAGCCCCAAATGTGGAACCAGAACCACTCACCCTGTTGTGGCAAAATTGGTCCAGTAAGCAATCATGGCCTCGGAGACAGTCCTGTGCTTGGGCAGGTAGCCCAGGGGTGTGGCGAAGGGTTTCCCAAACACGTACTGCAAGTCGTCAGCATGGTCGGCCCCTACCCACCTCGGGTAGACGGGCATTCGGGATGGCTGGGAGAACAAGTAGCTGTATGTCTTGGCATTCCTGGGGAAATAAAACAGACTTGCTAAGCAGCTGTGAGTGGGGAGCAGAGAAAGGGCTGTAGATCCATAACCACATTCCAAATACCGGCAGAGCGAGTCCTCCAGCCTCGGAAGGTGCTCACGTGCATCTCAGAGGTGCTCTCAGGAGAAAACATCCTTCTATCTCGCAACTTTCTATCTCCCATTTCTGATTCTCGCCCTAACCCTCGTATCATCCCAACGCCATGGCTCATGGCATCACGCGTTGCCAGGATGAAGTCTGAAGTTTTCAAGAAGCAAAATCTTGTTTTTGTGGGAATTTAGAACAAGGTCCCAGCATGACTCCCTTGCAGCATTTGAGAAATAGTGTTTGTACGAGCCAGCCACGTGTAAGTGTGTACTCGGTACAAAAAAGCCTGCCTCCTTCAAGTGCATCTCCCTTAAGGTGCTCCCCAACCCCCTGTGTGGGAAAGGCAGTGTTTCAGTCCCCAGGCAGGCTTTGGGCTCCTGCCAGGGCTGAGCTGCTCACCGGGCATTCTGCACGTGCAGATTCAGTGCCCACTGTGTGGGAACCAGGAAGGTGTAGTCAGTAATCAGGTCCACCACTGTCTTCTTCATGACCTCCTGGTCCGGGTTGCTGCCCCATGCTTGCGTGTAGAGATTGTACGTCACGTTGGCTCCACGCTCACCCCTGTCCACAGTAAGGCCTTTGACCAAATGGTAGAACTCGTCCCTGAAAAGACAGGTAGTATCAACTAATTACAGACCGGCAGCTTCAAGCAGGACAGGGCTCCTGAAAGCGGATCCCAGCTCCCGCTGATGTTCACACCCGAGCCTGTGGCTAGCAACGGTTTGGTGGAGTAACAGCCAGTGACTTTGTTGCAGGCCTTAGATGGTGGGCATGTGCCTCCCAGCTTTCTGAGCAGAACAGCTTGGCCACAAGCTCCTTTTGCCTGCAAAGAGGTGCCTTATGGGGTGGGCGCCCAGCATGGCCAGTGTGTACGTGCTCTGGACAGACAGCAAGAGGGCTGCCAAGCCTATCGCTGGTGGGAGTTGAGGAACACCTTAAAGGTTGTTCGGAAGGCTTCCCACTAGCTGGTCCTTTCTCTTGAGGGCTCTGACCTGGGAAGAATGCCCGAGGCACCTGGCGTGGCGTGACATCCTGTTTTGAAGGTACTGCCCTGGCCACTCAGGCCTAAGCCCCGGGAGCTTGGGGGCTACAGTAAAGAGAACCTTCCTCCTGCTAAAGGGTTTTAAGAGCATCCTTCGCTTACGCAGTGATTTTCACAAATGGGCGGTTGATAGCAGGTAAATCAATGCCAGCAAAGATGTGTCCATCCATGTTATTGACCCCAGCGATGTAGTCAATGTCAGCGGCGTTGGCAAAGAGCTTCTCTGGCATGTCTGGGAGGAAGTCTCCATCGACGACAGGAGTGAGGGCGAGTGTGCGAACCAGGGGAGCTGCAGCAGGAGACAAGATGGGAGTCTGTTAAGAGCTGAGAAAAGACACGCGTGTGGCCTGGCATATCACATGGCTCAAGGAACCGTGGCAGGCACAGGCTGAGCTGAAGGAAAGCATGGGTGGTGACTTCAACGTGACCACAGGATCACGTTCAGCAAACCTCGTGCCTGTAGGCGGGGGAGAGGAACAAAAGATCTGCCAGCCAAGTACCAGCAGGTAACATCAACAATTGCTCTCCTCCTTCCCGCAGCCCCTTCCCAAAAAGCCCAGCCAAAGGTAGGGAAGAGCAGAACTTCTCCTCCCCACCCCATCTGGCTGCGCCCACTCATTGCCAGGGCAGCCGGCTCAGGCCAGTGCAGCTGCACAGCAGTGGCTTGGCCACTCCCTGTCCTGAGCAAGGCTAAATACTGCGGCTATTTACTAGGAGTGTGCGGAGAGCAAGCGGAGGAGTCTTCTTGGGAAAGACATTCTCACACGCAGCAAGGGCAGAAGCATCCCCTGCTGCTGTGAGAGGCCTACGCTCTACCCAGCGACCCAAAGGAAAACAGCAGGGTTTCTTGTTCGTCAGCCGTGTTCTGGAATCGCTCTTGCTGCTTTCACAGAACAGAAAGCGCAACCAGCTGTTTTGGAGCCAAGGCATGGCCCTTGGGTAACTCCTCTGCCTCTGCTGCCACTGCACGACAAAGAGTGGTCATTCAGCACATTGTGCACCTGCCTGCAGCAGGTTAACCGCGAGACCTGTCATTACTGTCCCCTTTGTGAAGGGCCCAAGCATTGCTTCAACACTCCTGGCAGTCACCCCAGCATCCCATCCAAGGCGTGCTGAGCCCTGTGTGGCTGGGAGACCGCAGCATGGCCCGGGGCACTTACCGGGCAGGTTGATCAGCTGCAGGTGGTAGGCCAGCGTCACTGCTTTGGGGTCGGTGACACGCAGGCAGTTGGCCAAGGTGGTCGTGTTGTCTGTGGGGCACCCCACCTTTTCTCCAATCTGCAGGAGGAGAGAGAGAAACCTCCCAGCATTACTCACTGAAGCCAGGCTTCATCACTGGCTTCACAGAAGCTGAGGTTGGTTTTAATCTCAAAGCAGCATCTCTCCAAAGCTCTCGGTTTGGTGGCATGGTTCCTGCCAAACCACCTTGCTAGTGATGCTCTTCTCCAGGGAATCCCTCTCTTTGTTTTCCATTCCCTCCAGCTAGAATTGCACGTTACCTTTTTGGCCCAGGCGAGCGGGTCCTTCTGGATGGCCCAGCTGCAGAGACCGACGCCGCTCTGGCTGATGGCTCTCTTGAACAGGCCCTTGTTCTTTGGGGACAGCGTCTGTGGCACAAAAGAGGAACAAGGCGGTTTTCAGGTAGAAAATCCTGAAGAGACCATCGCCTGCCAGACTTGGCCAAACCCCTCACAGCTTGTGCACCAGGCCCGGGGAAGCTGCCAACATTCATGCTATTGAAAAGTCTCAGCAGTTAAAAGGTGATACGGTGAGAAGAGGAGCAGAGCATGCTCTGTATGACATGGCAAGTCATGCAAGGAGATGGCAAGTAAATGCTATCTCACCAGAAGTCCCAAAAGCGAGGACACACGCCTGCAGTGGTGGGGCTGATTAAGCTGAAGGAGGAGGAGCAGCTACAAAGCAAAGAGGCTGAGCGTTGCTGTCCCTGGGCAGGAGAGGATGTTAATGAGGCTCGTGCGTGGAGGAAAGCAGCAGAGCACCAAGGGGAACATCTCTTCCATTTACAGAGAAGGGAAGTGGCTCTGGTGGGATCC
This sequence comes from Phalacrocorax carbo, assembly GCF_963921805.1. Taxonomy (NCBI): domain Eukaryota; kingdom Metazoa; phylum Chordata; class Aves; order Suliformes; family Phalacrocoracidae; genus Phalacrocorax; species Phalacrocorax carbo. The sequence goes on from NC_087530.1 coordinate 5,138,779, forward strand.
GACAAGGCCAACGCACCTGCAGGGAGACACTAGCACCACCGGCTGATTCCCCAAAGATGGTGATGTTTTCTGGGTCACCCCCAAAGGCCTTGATATTCCTCTTCACCCAGGCAATAGCCATGTGCTGGTCCTTCAGCCCGTAGTTCCCTGAGCAACAGAGAGCACCCGCCATTGAGCAAAGGCACAGCAAAGCTGGCAGGCTGGGGACCCGTGACAGGGTCCCCTGCAGAGGGAGCAGCTACGGTACCCGGCAAGCTTGCATCTCCGGTGCTCAGGAAGCCCAGGGGCCCCACGCGGTAGTTGACGGTCACCACGATCACGTTGCCGCGCACGGCGATCTCCTCGCCGTCATAGAGGTAGTTATTGAGGAAGTTGGCTCCCTGACTCCCTCCTACAAGGAAGCCGCCGCCATAGATCCAGACCATCACTGGCAAGTTGGTAGAGACTGGGAGATGAGGAAGAAAAGCAGTGTGAGCCACCACACAGCTAGAAGGTGCTGCCCATGCGGCCCCACACCCACTTGCTGAGCGTCGCTCCGCCTGGGCACGGACAGACATGATGCTCTGCAAAAGCCTGTGGCCAAGAAAGCCCATGCTCTGTGGAAGAGGCTGACACTCCCAAGAGGCTGCAGCTGAGCAACACTGGCCAACGTGGCTCCTGCCTTTCCCTCTGAAAGTCAGTGCTCTTCCAGTTGCCCACTCTGGCAGCACAACTGCTGAGGGATGCTCCACAGCATTTTGTCCACACAAGGCAACTGAGAATCTCCTCCCCAGGCCTCTGCCAAGCACATACCCTGTCTGCGCCCTTGAGGGATCCAGATGTTCAGGTAGAGACAGTCCTCGCTCCCGCGGACATCGGTTTGCATAAGCGTCATCTGCATGCAGCGATTTTTGAACTTTTTTGCATTCAGTGTCCCTGAGAGGGGGGAGGGAAGACAGCAGGTCCGAGTTAGAGGCATCAGCTCCATCCTTTGGTTGCAGTCTGTCTGTTCATCCCTCCTCTCCTCCCTGAGCCCAGTGCAGACGCAGTAAAGCCACCCCCACCACTGGGACCCATCCGAGGGAATGACGAAGCGGGACCCTTTCCCCTGTGAACTAGCTGTGGACAGCTGAGGCATGGCAAGGGGAGATGCAGGTGCCACGCTTTGGTTTTCTTACTTTGCGCAGTTACCTGAGTTGTTTGGGAACCCTCAGACACAGACTCGCATACCCACCATGAGAGTTTGAGCTTTTTTGTGGCACTGCTTAGTAGATGAAAGCAGCAAACAATATACTTGGCTTGTCAATAACGCACTAAAGTGAGAGAAGCAAAAATAAAATCCAAAACTCAAAGGCATGTGAAAGCTGGATCTTACCATCCCAGCCAGGATGAGGTTTGGGGTCTTCCAGCCTCTTCGGAGGGGCAGCAAAGGGGATCCCTCTGAAGACGTCAATGTATTTCCCAAAGAGTCCCAGTTTTTTACTCTCACCTTCCACAAAACCGCCCTCGGTGTGCACCACACCCAGCTACGTGCAGTACCATTGAGAAGAGAAAATCCATTGCACAGTCACGCTTCGTGCCTCAGGCCACCATCCACACCTTGCCCCGCCCGGTCCCCCAGATGGACCCCGTCACGGCTGCCCTCCCCCGCCACCCCTTTGGACCCTTGTGCAAAGCTCACAGGTGGCTGCCGCCGGAGATGCACCTGTGCAGATGTCCTGCAGGCTGCCCTTTGGAGCAGACACGCAGCAGCAATCCCCCTGCACTCCCAAGGATAAGTGGCAGAAGGTGAGGGCCTGAAGATGTAAAGCAGGCCAGAACTGTGCACACACAACTGTGCAGGAACCTCTGCAAAAATGCTGGGGAGAGCCTTTGCCATGTTTAGGGCAGGCAAAAACCCTGCCCTGGCTCTCACGCTCTGCAGGCCCTCTGTCATGGGCTCCAGACCAGGCGTAGCAAGAGTTTGCTCATGCAGGCAGGAACAGGGAAAATGTCTTACAAATCCCTAACAAGTGCTGTTGTACTTACGGTTGCAGCCCAGGCTACCCCGAGGTAGGAGCACAAGGCAAAGCACAGGGTCACCCACCGAGCCATGGTGAGCGCACACCTGAGGAGCCAGGCCCCAGATGGAGGCGTACACACACACACACATATATATATATCCCTTGGAGCACAGCTGCATGTCAATGCCGTGGCCTGACCTGGCTCTAAGGTAAACCAGCAGAGCCTCTACACGCTTGTCCTTCAGTAGGCTGAGGCCAAGCCACGGCTGAGGTAGACTGGCGTCACTGTGTGAGAGCCCTGCAGATGTTGCTTTAGTGACCTCAGGCCAACCCTAAGGAGATATCTCAGTCTAAACTCCAGAGAACATGAAAAAATGCTGAAGCCTTGAGAAGCCTCATGCAAGTGCAGGAGGCTGGAATCATATTAAACCATGCATTGGAGCATATTAGCAGCCACTAATGAGAAACCTCGCACTTGTAACGCACTGGGGAATGCACAACACTCACAGAATGACGCCCGCCAGCAGGCTCTGCAGTCGGTGCAGACGGGTCAGCGGCAACTTAGTGCAAGCTCTGCCTTCCCATACCCTGGGCATGGTGGCTGAACCCTCAGCACTCAAGGAACAAGAGCAGAGATGATTCCATCCAGCAGCAGCCAGGCTCTTCCCTGCGTTCACACATAGCCCGGAATTTCTGTCTCCATTTTGCTTTCGCTCCCATCAGAAGGCCTCCTCATTCTCTTCATCATCCTCATCCTCTCCAGACTCACATGCCAGCTGCTCTTTGCCATCTTCACTGCTTGTTTAACCAAAGCAAGCCCTTCTGCTCGCACAGCATGCCTGGCTGAGAAAGGCAGGGTGGTCTTTGGGATATGCTGACTTCAAAACCCCTTTAGCCTGGGAAGAGGGAGATGTCATGTGATGGTAAGGAATGGATGCCAGCTCTGTTACGGACTTACGAGGTGACCTCAGAAAGCCGTTCCCTCAGCTGCCCTCTGCAGAAACAGAGCACGGGAACGCTGTGTCCCAAGGTTTGAGGCCTGGTGTCCTGCATGAGATGTAAAGAACCAGGAACACCCAGCTGATGCTCCCTTGCTCTGCCTCCTTGCAGGCTCAGGCCGTCACAAGGGCAGGCGTAGAGGCTTTCCGTGTCATAGGCCAAACACGGCAGGGGAGGTGCAGCTGTTCAGGACACAACTATTCCTGTGTCGCTGGCAGAATATGCCACTACAGCCCTACTCATTTGCGAGATTAGAGAACAGAAAAAGCAAATGTGTATTTTGCTACAGGCACAAAGGGCAGCCGATATCGAACTGGAGTGGAACCAAAGGACTGGATTTGCGTTCTGGCCTAATTGCACAGGCCCGTATCTCCCTCGTCAACAAGGTTAAACAGGAAACACAATCACAAAACCTTCAGAGAAGCCAGCAGTAGTTACAACCACAACAGTTTGCAGCGAGGTCTGCTGTACGCCACAGTATGGTGCTCAGCCCACCTCAGCAATAAGGCACGTACCTTTCTCAGCTCTTCCTCCACCTTTTTATCCACAGGATTGCTGTACACTTTCTTCCAGGTCTGTACAGCAGCATCCAGGGGTTTAGTAGGGGTTTCTTCATCATCAAAGGTCACAAACATAGCCTTGTGTGGGCCCTGCTGAGGCCAGCCAGGTTCTCACCAGGCACCTGGGGATTGTTGTAGCCCTCTCTAGGAAAGGGGGAAAAGACTGGGTTTGCTTTCTGCCCGTGGCACACGCGGGCTGGTGGCCTTCACGGGTCAAGGCGAAAATGGACGTTTGTGCTCCAGATTTCAGAAGAGAAGGACTCAGGCATGTGAGCAATGGGCTGGTTTACCTTTGGCCCCACCTCCCTACAGATTTTGGAATCACAGGCGGGCACCCTAAAAGCCTCTTGTGACACCCCCGAGGAAAGAAATTGTCAAGGAAAAAACCCTGCAAAGCTACATCCAGTAGCACAGTGACACAGGTCCCCTCGACTACCTGACAGAAAACCCTCAGGCAGGTGGCTCCTAAGCTGTAGGAAATGTGGTTGCAGCACATAAGGCTTCACCCTCTGCATCTGCTCTACTGTAGTTACTGCAGCTCAGCAGGGAACAGGGACAAGGCAATGGAAACCCATGGAATGAAACAAATGGAACTGCATGGAAACGCAGTTAAGATAACTTCTTTTTGTGAAGTGCCATGAAGGACTGCAGTGAGAAAACGAAAGATGTTTCTTGTGGGAGATCTCACAGATTGTTCTTCTGGCAAAACCAGGTGGGGCCAGGAGGGAGCAGGTCCCGTGAGCACCATCACAGGAACATATGGCATTGACTCCTGCACACTCCCCCTTTGGCTCCAGCCCGTGCAAGCCCCAGGAAGCCAGGCTCACTGCACCCCGCGCTGCAGGTAGCGTGCTGGGGGAGGCACTCGTCTTCAGCAGAGCACCAGGTCCCTCACCTGCCGAGTCCTCAGGCGGACTTTTGCTGAGGTTTCTAGTGTCCAGGCAGTGTCTCAAGAGTGCCTGCCTCTGTTGTGCCAAATCAGGAGGCATTAAAGTAGAACGAGGCAGCAGGTTAAACAGGTGAAGTTCTCCATTCCATCTCTTCCCCACGCAAACAACCTCCCCTGCCCATGAGCTCCACCTTTCCTATGGGTACCCTGAGCACAGCAGCCAGGACATGCGGGACAGCTCCAGCACAGCTGAGTCCTGCACCCTCACCATCATCTAGTCCTTCAGTCAGGGGTTTTGGTATGTCTGGGTGTGTGTGTGTTTGTGTCTTAGAGTTGCAGCCACTGCTGTTCCACCTGCTCACCCCAGCAGGGTGGGCAATGGGTGTGTTCATTCTGTGAGAGCCCCGGGAAGGGGCAAAAATGCCAGCCCCAAACACCCAGGAGCCATGATCCAGCCTCATTCCCCAAGGCAATGACCTGTCTGAGAAATTGTGATTCAAAAAAGTTTAAATATGCACCGTTTTCAGCCTGTAGGGTGCAGTAGTACTGCATTTTCAGCTTAAAAACTGTAATTCTCTTGGCTCTGCCACTGGAGCCCTAAGATCACAGCTGAGTACTGTTAGACTTGAGAGGAAACCCCCAAACCTGTTAAAGCAGGTGGCAGCACTGCACAGGGAAATACTTATAAGGGAGAATGCCCTACCATCATTTATCTATGGTTTATATGGGTTTAGCTCCCTGGGTGAGCTTGGGAGGTGGTCCTCTGGCTTATGCTGTGGTTGCTTCCTTTGTGTTTCCTGGTCAAGAGCAGCAGATGCTGTAAGTATGTATGTACACCAAGACCGTCCTCCCTCTGTGAGCCCTCGGAGAGGGGGCGTGGTGGTTTTGTGAGGTGTAAGTTGTTGGTGAGGTGAATACATAAATATTCACAGAGAATATACCAACCCACAGCAAGGTAAGTCAGTCCTGCTTAGCTGTACTTTATTGTCAAAACATTGATCTCTGTGCTGGTTAGTGAGGTAAACCAGGAAGAGTATAAAAGCAATATGAGACTAAAGGCAGCCTTGGTTTATTCATCTACAATACATATACACACAGTTCCTGAGCTCCTCTTCCTTTTGTGCTTATTTTTTGTCTTGCATTTAAGCTAGTGGAAGGCTGTATCTGTCTCACAGATATTAGAGGACCCACTGGTCTGAGAGATTCCACAAACACGGCATAAGCTCTCCGTAAATTGCAAACACTCTTATTTTCATTAGGATTTCACGGCATTCCTGGAAGATTGAGCTCTGACTGGAGTGTCTGGGCTGAATGCCATTAGGGGAAATACTACATCTCCTAGCCAAAGTCTGGGTGAAGTTTCTTCTTTGCTTTCTATTCTATAGACTGTGTACCATAATCTGTTAAGCTGATACTGTGTTCTACCTCAAGAGTAGTTACAGCAGGAAACAAAAAGTTTATGGAAAAATATGATACAGTGGCCAAAACTGTCAGAAGTTAAAAGGTTATTTCTAACTGCCCTCTGCCATGCCTTAGATACCAAATGATGCAGAATCTTTTTCAGGAACAGTGTTGTCCAAAATGCTTGATAATGGGCTTCCAAACTATTGAAAATCTTGGGTATTCTGGGGAGCAGAAACTCCTTCTGGAAGTAGGGTGCTTGGTGGAACTTTGTTTCAGTGTTAACTGGAATGGACTATTCAGCTCTCAGCTACACCCGTAAAAACTCCTATCTGCCCTGTGCAATGCCCAGATATTGGAGGGCAGAATATGCTTCATTTCCTTCCACATTGTGTTCTCTTTTATTGTTAGCAATTTCCACGGTGTAAAGACTCCAAATTACGGCCTTGTTTTTCATGTTATTATTGCCCTTCCTCCAAAAACAAGTCTTTGCCAGGCCTTTCAGTCCTTGGATCATGCAACTTCACCAGCTTTATCTCCCTCCTTTAAGCCGCAGTTTTTCCCCGCTCATCTTTGTAATCTGACATTGAGATTTGTTCACTTGTGTGCTTGTTTTTCTCCTCGAAGAAGATTTGCTGAATCACTGGGGAGGAGGCAAGAGCTCTAGAGGCAGCTGGTGGCCTGTGATAAAACCACGGCCACATCCACAGTCTTCAGGGTTTGCAGATGACAGCCCTTCAGTTGAAGCCCTGAGTCATATTCCCTTCTGAGCTAAGATTGCTGGGGACTTTGGGATTGAGGAAGTAGGGCTAAGGAGGTGATGCCCCAAAAATATAAATTACTGATCCTGACAACCACAAGACTCTTGTTGTATTTCCTTCAAAATTTATAATGATGCTGTGAGAGAACTTGCAGACTAGGGGTGAAATCCTGCTGACTGTTATATATTGTGCCCACTTCAGTGGGAGCACATAGTTAAGAAAATAGGGATTTGGCTTGAAATAGGTCATGGTATGTAGTAGCTGCTTCCAGACATGCAGTAGCAAGGTGTAGTGTTAGCAAAGATGTGCCAGGGCTCTGAGGCATTCACATGCCTGTTTATTTGGAGACGATACACCAAATTCCACTGGTACAACTTATGCAGCTGTTGTCATCACAACGGGTCTGAATTTTGCCCACTGCCTAACAATCAAAATACGAGCTGGGAGCTAAAATGCCTTCATTCATTTCTTAGGTCTTTCACTCACTCTCTATATGACCTTGTGTTACTTTCTCTCTCTCCCTGGCTCTTGGTTGCCTTGCTGTAAAACAGGGATAAGATGTTTCCATCTTTGTGGAGCATTCTGAAGTCTTTAGGCAGAATGCGCTATTTAAATGCAAAGTATCATCAGTATTTCTGAGTCCTCCAACACCACTGTTGTGACACTGTGCAGAAGGCACGCAGGCATGGCTCTCAGACTTGCTAGCTAAAGAGTTCCTTACATTCCAGTTAAGATGACAACCTGAAGCTGTCCCGCGTGCATTCACTCTGAAACCAAAGACCTTCTCCAGCTCTGCCCTTAATGTAAGGCACTAGAAAACTCGTTTCATACATATTTTTATAAGTATCTTCTAGAACTCAGAAATAAAATGATACTTTTCCTACAAACAGAGTTTTAACTTGGGATGTTCTACTTAAAGTTATACTTCAAGAAGGTAAGATAGAAAGTTGGTGAAGAAGCAAGTCTGGAAGTCCAGGTGACCTGACTTCCATTTCTAGCGTCCTACTCAATTTTGGGCAAATATTTTAAAGTGAGAAATGCATATCACGTTGGCAGGTCACACAGAGACTTTGCTTTGATGCTTTATGCATCTTCTGCAGGATTTTTCACAATGCTGGGTGCTGTTCCAGTGTAAAATTACTGTGCATGTGCAGTAATTCTACCTTGCTCTGTAGATCTCAAAGCATGTCCATGTTATCCCTACTTTGCAGATGGGAAACCTGAGGCAGGGAGAGGGACAGTGACTGGCTCAGATCAGCTGACAATGGCAAACCCAGGAATACAATCCTCTTCCTTTGAATTTTGAGCCTCATAGCGTTTTCCATGATGCTACAATATCAGAAAATGCAGCTGCAGTTCCTGGACTCTTTTCCAGGTGCTGTCACACCTGGGTGTCCACTGAGCCTGATTGGTTTCCAATGAAGCTACTACAGGCTGGATCTAAATAAGGAGCTGGGGCAGGGACGTCTGACTGACACACTGGTTCACCATGCCCACACTCTCAGGATGGAGCCCTTTCAAGAACAGGAATGCTCCATCATCTCTGACTTCCCCTTCCCCAACTGAGACAAGAGATAACTTCTATTTTACAAAGAGAAGAAACCAGTGGATTTGACCACTGCCAAAAATCCCACCAAAGCTCCTAATATAGAAGGGTCTGGAATGTAAGATAAAGACCCATTCCTTTAAATTTATTCAAAAGGAAGGCAGAATCAATGGGGTAGGGTTTTTTAACTCCCCATTCGTCATGAGGAAGCCTTGAACCTCAGAATTCTGTTGGCCAGTGCTGAATGTGGCTGTTGTATTTAGAACTTGCTTAGGACCCCCTGATGCATGTAGGAATTAAACAGCTTAGAGGTTGCTGGTGGCCTGGAGAAGAGTAGATTATGGGTTGGAGCAGAAACAGCTGTGAGAAATTTGGCCTGAGAGTAGTGCAGAAACCACAGGGGTGTGACTCATCTCATGTAACTAGATGTCTAGAGATACTAGGCTCCCCTTCTCTTCAGTGAGAGAAGTAGGTGCATTGGAGGCATGGCTTCTGTCCTGTTTTAGATATGTGCTTTAGGAAGAGGAAAATTGCTGCCTAGATATGTTACTTACCAGAAACGGAGCCTTTGAGTGACTAGCTTGCATTGGAGGTACCCTGGCCTATATCTCTGCTGCAGAAGGTTTCCTGCCTTATACCCCACGGAGGACTTGGGACAGCACTTGCAGCCAAGTGTGAGCACATCCTCCCAGCACAGGGTCAGGGTTTGCACTGCGGCCAGCTCTCCATAAAATCCCCTCATATAGGCAGGACACAAGTCACCAGCTTGAACCCAGCCGAAGACCCAAAGGTGGGCTGGATGCAGAATGACAGCTGTCTGTATGGTCTAGTACTAAATGAATTGTTGAAGCTGCTGATCCGATGCTGGTGCTATCCCACACAGCACATCCTCAGCAAGGAAAACAAGCAGAGGATGTGCCATGCGGGAATCGTGTTACCCTCCCTGTCATGTCTGAGATATACAGACAGGGAGCTTGCACAGGCTGTGCTTGTCCAAGAAAGCTCGTCCAAGTGTAGGAGAGTCTCTCTGCTATGATCTTCAGCTGTATTGATCTGGTTATTGCTGCCCCAGGATAAGTGTGGAGGGGTATTTGCTGGCCCGTACTTTTGCAGCTCAGATGGCGATGGTCAGGTTTTTCCTCTTTTATTCACTTAGGGATTTTTTTACTATTTTACAGAAACAGTAATGGGAAAATACACCAAAGCTTAGTGGCTAGTGTTACTTTGAAATGCTAGATTCCCTTCCCAAACCTAGGGAAGGCAGCATGGGGGAGAGCTGCTGCTCTGGGCACTGAACAGGGGCAGCTCGCTCAGTAAGTATCTGAATTGTTTGATGTAAATCTGACTCCCTGCTCATCAATGTTCCTAATAAAACCTACCCGGTGCATTCCCTCAGGCCCCTATGTTCGCATTTGCAACTCTCATGCCGCACTTACCAGGGTTATTTGCATGGATGGTGGCTCCCTGTTGATGCCTGGGTGGCAGAAGGGAAGGGCTGACAGGCCTTTCCTGCCAATCTGTCTGTTGTTCAGATGAAGTGGTTGGAAAGTGCTCACTCTCCAGTTCCCTCTTTGGCTCAGGCACACTGATAAGACATGGGCTGTCCTATCTTGCCCTGGGAGCTGTTCCTCCTCCCTAACAGGCCCGCTTCACCGGCTGACAGTTAGCAGCCGGCAGTGCTTGATAAACTTATCAGACCAAAGCTAAGCCCAGTGCATGCTCAGCTCCTCCCCAGCCTCAGATTTCCCCATTCCTGGGGACTCTTTGCTCTCTGCCTGCCTTGCCATCTGGTACGGTGAACACAGATCACCCTTGGGCCAGCAGGTCAAAATCAGCCTCAAGACCAGATTGAAAAATGCTCGTATCGAAGCAGCGCCTTTAAAATGAGGGTCAAGTGGGATGTTCGTAGCATCCCTATCCAGATCTGTCTCCCTCCTTGGAATGTTATTCACTAGTGGAAATGCTGCTCATGTCTGGTTTATCTTCTCTGTGTTTCTGCTTGCCTTGTGTCTCCACTTGTTTGGTGATTTAGTGGTTTTAACGTGGGGGTCTCGCAGCGCACATTTGGAGGATTTCTTTCTAAGCCAGTTACAAAATTAAATTGCTTTGCTGAATTAAGTTTCTATCACTCGTTATTAGTATTGCAGTAGCACTTAGGTGCTCCAGCAGAGGTCAAGGCTCCATTGTGCAAGGTGCTGTATATAGAAGATAAGCAGGGGCAGCGCTGTTCCTGACTATCTTACTGTTGAAATAAACAAGTGAAATGAAGGGGAGAGGGGGAATTATTATCCTCCTCTCACAGATGGGGTGAAGCTTTCTGTGAGCTTCATAGTGTGCTGAACAACTTCAGAAATCCAGCGCTCATGTCTTGCTGGAGGTCGTGCAGGAAACGTGGCAGATCTCAAGTCTCAGTTCAGAGTTGCACCCTTAAGATCAGTGTCTGTCCATGGTGACTGTTAGTTGAAAGATGGTGGGTCAGGAATTCTGCAGGATTCTGTGTTTTCTTAGATCTCAACCAGCACAGAGACAACTGACTGCTTTAACTATATTTGACTAATTTTGGTGTGGCTGTTCTGGGTTGTCTCCTCTGTGTGGATCTGCTCTTCTAGGGCAAAAGTGGAAAAACATCTCTTCTTTGAGCAGAATATGTGATAAAAAATAGTTTGTGGTGTACTTCTTTTATTCTGTAGCAGCTTTGCAGGTTAGGCTCCCTGTCTGTTCCCAGGTTAGGCCCTTAACAGCAGGCAGGAATGTTTGCCCTATGCAAGGAAACATGTATGCAGCCATTTCTGGGAGATTGTCTAATGCCTTCAGCTTTCCCCTTGTGTGCCATGTTGATGGGCTAGAACTAACCTGCTGGTGTGTCTCCATCACCTACAACTGCATGGCCCTGGCGGAATGACCTGCTGCGAGGACAAGGGACTCTGCTCTTATCTTTTTTCACTGAAAACGCTTTGTCATGAAGTCTAGGGTGGGAAGCAGTGGGTCTCAGCAAATAACTTTTTTTCCAATACAACTTGTACCCAACTGGAGCCTAATTCTTCCCTGTACTTCCCCCCAGTTCCTTTTGGGCCTTCCCTAACCATTGCCAATACAATGCGAAAACTTCAGGGTTTTGCCTTCTCTAGGGTTCCAATCTATGGAGGTTAATACAACCTGAAGATAAGCTCCAGTGTAATGCTGTGCTAGCTGGGAACAGACCTCGCTTCCCACAGGTGTCCTGTGGCTCTGTCTTCATTAGGAAGAGAAAGATGCATCCTGTGTCCAAACTTAAATCCACCCTTGATCATAGTATTTCTGGGCTGCTGCTCTCAGTGCCTGAAGGCTGTCTGGAAGACACAGAGGCACCTCTCTCCTTCTGACAGATGCCTGGGGTTATTGCTTTGCATGTCCCCCATTTGCTAAACAAAACAGCCCAAAGACCAGGGTTCTCTTTCCCTGGCAATAAAGGGAAGAAGGTGTGTCGAGGACTGGGGAAGTGCAGGATACAGGGTGGGCTCAGAGAAAGGCAAAAACAATCAGCTCTTTCTTCAGCCACAAAGATTAGTTGAGATTTTGCTTGTTGTTATCTGTTTCCTTGATTGACCGACCAGAATGGTATTTTGATGCAAGGGGATATGGTGAGAAAGGGGTTGTTTTCAGCGTGGTCAGAACTGGGGAGGAGGATTTGCATGTTTGGAGAGCAAGGCCAGGTGTGTTTGGAGTTGGTGACAGCCACAGCCTGATCCTGACAGGTCCTTGGGTACCCATTGTGTGGATTCAGTAGCTCCAAGGATCAGGGAAACCCTTTGCCTGCCCATGGCTGGTGCCATGTTGGGAAAGGAAGGCTCTCCCCCAACCTGGTGTGGTGAGGTTTGGGCAATGCCAGATCTGCTTCCTTCCTTGCTCCTTCACCTGCATTTCCAGAGTTTCAGGTGGTGCAGAGGAAATCCCAGGGAACCATGCAGAATGCTGCTGTCACCTCCTGAGGTTCTAGTCCCTCCATCTTCCTGCTCAGGAGACAGCTCTCCCTGATCAGGGACTGCAGCAAACAAGGGGCTGTGGGGCTCTGCCTAGCTTTCCTCTGGACTGCTGATATCCATACACATAAAGGAAGGATGGGGCTCAGGGAGAAAGGAGGCAGGTGGTGTTACCTGGTTGTCTGAAGGTGGAACCTTTTTACTCTAGGGGAAGAAACTGTAGCGCCTTTGTGGAAAAGTCTGCAAGTTAATTCCCTCTCCTCTTCCTCCCTTCTCAGGTCATCTTCTGACTGGCTGTATCGTCTCACTGGTGCCCTTGCCAGCTGGCCTCCATCCACAGCCTGTGTTTCTGGAGATATGCTCCCAGCGCCTGTGGGAGTGGGTCAGCCTGGCCTCCCCGGGCTACTCTGGCTGCAGACATGTTTTCCTGAGCATGGCTTTGCAGCAGCACACTGCCTAATGCCACCCCAGTGCATTTCTCTGCTCACTGCCCATCCATCTAAAGCAGTCCTTGCATCTCCTGGGGATGTGTTCACCAGTCTCCCTACAAATCTACATGGATTTATTAAACCCTTTGATACTGTCTCCCACAGCATTATCCTAGAGAAGCTGGCAGCTCATGGCTGAGACCAGTGTACTCTTTGTTGTGTAAAACACTGGCTGGATGGCCAGGCCCAGAGAGTTGTGGAGAACAGAGCTAAATCCAATTGGTGGCCGGTCACGAGCAGCGTTCCCCAGGCCTCAGGGTTGGGCCAGCCTTGTTTAATCTCTTTATCAATGATCTGCATGAGGGGATCAAGTGCACCCTCAGTAAGCTTGCAGATGACACCAAAATGGGCGGGAGCGTCAATCTGCTCGAAGGCAGGAAGGCTCTGCAGAGGGATCTGGGCAGGCTGCATCGATGGGCCTAAGTCAACTGTATGAGGTTTCACAAGGCCAAGTGCCGAGTCCTGCCCTTGGGTCACACCAACCCCAGGCAGCGCCCCAGGCCTGGGGCAGAGGGGCTGGGAAGTGCCCGGCGGAGAAGGCCCTGGGGGTGCTGGCTGCCAGCCGGCTGGGCATGAGCCAGCAGTGCCCGGGGGGCCAAGGAGGCCACCAGCCCCCGGGCTTGTGTCAGCACTGGTGTGGCCAGCAGGAGCCGGGCAGGGATGGGGCCCCTGTGCTCGGCACTGGGGAGGCCCCACCTCGAATGCTGGGCTCAGGTTTGGGCCCCTCGGGACAAGAAGGGCCTTGAGGGGCTGGAGCGTGTCCAGAGAAGGGCAGCGAAGCTGTTGAAGGGTCTGGAGAACAAGTGTGCTGGGGAGCGGCCGAGGGAACTGGGAGTGTTTAGCCTGGAGAAGAGGAGGCTGAGGGGAGACCTTAACGCTCTCTGCAACTGCCTGAAAGGTGTTTGTAGCGAGGTGGGAGCTGTGGGAGCTCTTATCCTAAGTAACAAGCGATTAGATGATAGGAAATGGCCACAAGTTGCATCAGGGGAGGTTTAGGTTGGATATTAGGAACAATTTCTTTCCTGCAAGAGTGGTCAGGCACTGGAACAGTCTGCCAAGAGAGGTGGGGGAGTCACCATCCCTGGAGGTATTTACACATCTTGTGTAGACGTGGCACCCGGGGACATGGTTTAGGAGACATGGGGGCGTTGGGTTGATGGTTGGAGCTGATCATCTTAGAGGTCCTTTCCAACCTTAATGATTCTATGAAATATAAGGGTAAGGCTGATGCTGTCTCCTGTGTTGTAACTGCTCTTCAGTAGTCTCTGGGCTCAGTAACCAGAGTAATGGTGAAAACAGCTTTCTGCCCTAGAGTCCTGGGGAAATAAGACAGGACTGGGGTGATCTGCGCCTTGTTAGGAGGGAGAAGCAGGCTGGAGAAGCACAGCTTTAGAAAGAAGACCCCAGTCACCCATTGAAGGTTATACCTTCTCTGTACCATGGAAATCAAAGATAGGAATGGAAATCTGATGGACACAGTAGCCCTTGTTCAGCAGGTTCAGAAGAACCAGCTGTCTGATTTGTTTTTATGAGTGGTTTTGCAGGCAGTCTTGCCATGTTGTTGATCAGTGTGTGACAGTGCTTCCCTCCACAATGGTCTAAACTGGGGAGCTTCAAATAAGTCAGACGTACCTGCTGTCCCCAGGACACAGACAGGGAAGTCTGTGCTGGTGTGCCTATGTGTTTTGGGGCTGGAGGGTATTAGCTCCTGGGCAGTTCAGATGCTGATATGCTCTTTAAATATTTCTGAATAATAAACAGGGTTTGAATTTTTGGCAGCAGCTTTAATAAGCTGAAATTACTTTACCTTGAGTAATGCTTGTGGATGTGTACGTGTGAGTGTTCACACGTGTGTGTGCACCTGGTGTCACGGTCAGGACCTGGGGACCAGCTCCCAAAGCCCAGTTCTGCCACAGGGTACACATGTCCCTTGGAGTCCCTGCCCTTATCAGGTTCTGGCATGACCAAGGAAAGGACAGCAGAGTTTTAACGGGGACTTTGATAACACTGTCTGCTGGTCAGACAACCAGTGGCATCTGATGTGGTTGTAGCTGCACAGCCCTCTGCTCTGGAGAGCTGACTTGCTCCCTGTCTGGGGCTCTGCACAGATCTGGCTCTGAAGATGAATGTCCCCTGATCCCAGGCTTTGAGTGTTGTTCGTGGCTGTTCTGCAGTCAATAGACCCCCATCCCTTGAATCTGTCATCTTTCATATCTAAGTTTGGGAGCCCTGTTCTGCAGATGAATTTCCATCTTTATTTTCCCTTGAACTGTATGGGGCAATGCTGTGCTCTTTCCCTTCTCCTTTGCCCCTCTATCCTCACTGCCTGAATCTTCAGAGCCTTGTCCAAGCCTTTCTTGAAATTGATGTTTTTAACATGAAATACGGTGTGTTAGCCCAGTTACTAAGAGGGAACAGATTTATCAGATAAATCCCAGCAGGCCTGTACATGTTGTCACTGTCTGGTATAATGCAATAAGAATATACATTAGAATAAGTATAAATATATATTTACAGTGTACAGGTAAAGCCAGGAGTACAGACTCTGTTTTGAGCTTCCAGAATGCATATTAATGACTAACAGCTTAGGCATAGCATAAAATGGGTGAGTACGTTTTAGGTCTTAGTCAGGAGAATGGCTTTGGATTTACAGCAGTGTAACAGGGCAGGACAGACATCTTCTCTCCTGACAATAAATGAATTTTCCACTTGGACCGTTTCCTCGTTGCCCATAACAGCAGCCTTCTTTCATAAGCATTTGGAGTGAAATGGCTAGTGCCATAGACCATTTTCCATGCCACTCACTGGTGTCATTGTGCAAGGCCATGTGTTCAGGGATGTAGTTATGGAGTGGGCTGTGCTCTGCTACAATGCTCCACTTAACTGAAAGCACTTGTCTTTTTAATGCTATAAGAATACTTTGTCCTTCCTTTAAGAACTCAAGGGACTCCACAAACCTGGGTGAATGACTCCACACTACCAGGAGGGATGGAGAAATAAAAGCCCAGTGCAGTGACTTGCCAAAGGCTTTATAGTGAGAACATAAAGCTTGGAGGAGAACTGGCTCTTTACTTGTTCCAGTGCTTTGCTTCAATCCCTAGACCTGGAAGAAGAAGGAAATACCACTGCTCTGTTTGTATAATATTTGTAAGGTACTCACATACTATGGCAATGTGTACAGGCTTGGTCACTTCCTCCTTTAAGAGAGTGGCTGGAAAGCAGAACTCTGGCCCTTGACATTGATATCCAGCAGCCATTCCTGGCCGTGCAGTGACACAGGATTGCCCAGGACAGCTCTAAGCCAGTATGTCCAGCACGCAGTGAAATATTGTGGGACATACCAGCCTGGATTCCAAGAGCAGCCAGTCTCTCTCACATGGTACTGAGACATGGGGCTTATTAGCTTATGTCTAGTGCTGGGGCATGGCTCTTCCTGGAGCTCATTTGGCTGCCACTAACCCAGGGATCTTTGCAGAATGGTGCTTATGAGGAATGCATTTAGCGACCCCTGTTACCAGCTAGGGTTAGGAGCTGTTTTTTCAGTATTTTCCTCCCACTCCAAGCTAAAAATACAACGCAGTTAACTTGTCATTTGATCACATTAAATGCTCTGCTGAAAGAAAACGACTTTAGGTGTCTGTTGCCAGAATTTATGACCTGGGCAAGTCTCTGCAGAAGCCCTGCCCAGGTTGAACACAGCTCACTGAATGCAATCTATTTGCATGCCCCAGTCTTATCTTCCTAACCATCAAAGCAGCACATGCTTACGGCACTAGCTTGGCACAGATTGTTGCTGCCACTGGTCCAGGAGCTCCCACCTCACTGCTGGTCAGTCTGGTGAACTGAATTCTGCATGTGGTGTAAATCTCAAGTAATAGTGGCCTTGGAGGAATTCCTTTGGATTTGCACTTGAGCAGGTGATGTCAGATCTGGGCTGGTACCTGTTGTAATTGGAAAGTGAGAGGTCCCACAGGTGTCTTTGTCATCTACTGGGATGTACAAAGCCCTGGGGTGCCAGAACATCCAAGCCAATGACATGACTTTGCTTGTCCCCGGGGGATCATAGGAAGCTCTATGAGCTTTATGAGGTGGGCAGTCTCATGCTGGATAGAGATGCTGGGGAGAGTCTTCTTCCCTGGAGCATGCACTGGCAGTGGGAGCTCCAGCAAAGACCTGGAGCCATCCCTCACTTGAGGCTGTGTTGGGTCTCTCGGTGCCTCCTTAGATCCACCTTGCGCTGGAAGCCCTTGGCACAGAGCTCACAGCTGAAGGGCTTGAAGCCAGTGTGCTTGCGGCTGTGAGTGATGAGGTTGGAGCTCTGGCTGAAGGCTTTGCCACATACTTGGCATTTGTGGGGCTTCTCCCCTGCAGAGCAGAGAAAATGGTAAGAAACACTTTGACGGATGAGAGGGGGAAGGTAGAAATGCTCTTTAGCAGACTGAGACCTGACCAGCTATGCTTGGGCATCAGGGTGCTGCCAGCCCAGTTGTCCTGCTAATGTGTCTGCATTTTGATCCAGCACCAGGGTGTGAGAACCAGAGGCAGTCCTTGCCAGCTGTGTGGCCCATGCCCTGTCTGTATCCAGGGCTGGGTACAACCATGACATGCACTGGAAGCTGGTCAATAACCACCTCCCTGTCACGCAGAGGAGGTCATGCATCTGAGTGATGTTTAGACCTTCTACTGTCTTACTGTGCAGGGGAGAATGTCTTTCCAGTGCCTCTGGACACTTATCCCTGGTCCAGTACCTCTGTGTCTGGGGACTATGTGTGTGTATCAACATGATGGACTCTAATTTGCATTTGCTTATTGGCAACATTTTTTTTCTCACCGGTGTGGATGTAAGTGTGTTTCTTCATATCTGACTTCTGGTGGAAGCGCTTGCCACAGTATTGGCAGGGATAGGGCCGTGTGTCTGAATGGATCAGTAGATGAGTGGAGAGGGTGGAGGAACGTTTGAATGTCTTCCCACACATCTTGCACTCAAAACTTCTTTCCTGTTAGGGAAAGAAAATCACAGGATGTCTGTGGCTGCAAGACATGTGACAGAGCTTGAAGAGGGTTAAGAGTGTTGAGAATAGTAGATTTGATAAGCAAATCTCCACGGCTTATGGACTGATATGCTAGGTGCAGTACAAAGAGAACGTGGGGAGGGTTTCTTATGGAAATGGATTACATCTTGTGATCCAAACTCCTGCACCCTTTAGGAGGAGGCGAGGCACAGAAGAACCAGTGGCAACAATCCTTCCCTCCCATACAAGGAATTCTCAAGGGCACTCTGAGACTTGTAAGACCAAGATCTATGATCTAAGCTCTTCAGAGCTCCTATCATTGTCATTGGGTGCTACGGGGAAGCCATTGCATTTGTAACCTAGGAAATGTCACTTCCTTTATAATGGAGTCAGCAACAGCTAAGGTCCAAGTATTCATGAGCTCTGGAAAGCTGGCTCGCTGGAAACATGCTACTCACCTGGGAGTGAATACTGGTGTGCTGCTCCAGGCTTACAGCGTGTCCAAAGGTTTTGCCACATACTTCACAAGCAAAGGGACGGGTCCCACTATGAGACCTTCGGACATGGACCTCCAGTCCATGGGGAGTGGAGAATACCTGAAAAACAAAATTCCAGTGATTTTTTGACATGAGGCAGCTGTGTCTCCACCTCTTTTTTTTCAATTCCTTCTCTTTATTTGACCCTTTCCTCTTTTGGGCCATGTGAACTGCCTCATTCCTAGCGCCCTTGTCCCCGGTCAGGAGAACAAGTAGGTACCCATTTTGAGCCACATGAATTGCACTTTGGTGTAACCCAGTGAAACACTGATGTATGTAATGAAAATCACTCCAGGCCCACTCCCCCTCCGTCGCTGAGGTTTTCTGTGACACACCTTGTTGCACTTCACGCAATGGTAGGTCTCCATGTCTGAGGAGTAATGCATGCTGTAATCCAAAGGAGGCTCGGTGCTTGGCAGGAGGTGGCTTCCATACAGGCTAACTGGGTGCTCCAAGAGGGCTGACTGCATGGTGGAAGACATCTGTTGGTAGCTGTATGGCAAATGGAAAGCATCCCAAGAAAAGCCGGTTTTGTAGAAGGTAGGGGTGCTTCTCGTGTTAATGCAGTCTTTGATCTGTAGACCTGGGATGGTCATATCTGGGTTTGCAAAGGAGAGGGAGAAGTGAGTGTCATGCTGTTGCCTGCAGCTTGGCACCAGTAAAAAGGTTCCCCAGGTACCATTCGCTCATTTAATGTCCTGCCTGACCTTGGGAGTTGCAGCTGGTAACTCCTCCTTCTTCCATTCAATCCTGATCCCCATACAAAGTTCCTATGATGACTTTGATTTCAGTCTGAGGAGATTTTTAGGGAAGTGGATTCTAAGGGAATATTAACCCCCCCCACTAGGCCTGCTTCAGGCGGTGTTTGAGCACGTATCGTGTGGCTACCTGCCTTGACCCATAGAGCACCAAATTGCACTAGTCCTTCAGATTTGGATGATCGCGCATTGGGAATGATAGCGTCATCCTTCAGGGAGATGCTGATGTAGACCAGAATCATAAAGTGAAATACAGAATGCTCTTGATGAGCTTTGCCTGGGACAAGTTTGACCACTGAAGTCAAAATAAGAGCTGCCATTTACTGAAAATCTGAACCCATTCATAGTTCCATAGCCAGCCCAGCCCTCTTTTGTAGTTGTGGTCTTGGGTAGCAGACCTTGAGCGGAAGGGCCTGGCAGCACCCTGCTCAGGTACTGGACAGGGACACTTTCTTCTTTCAGTTCAGATGGGTCCTTTTCTTGTTTCGGAACCACGCATTCTAGGTCCTGTTTCTTGATGTCCTCTGGTGTCTTGTCTCCTATGGCTGTAATCACACAGTAGAGTCACAGTTAGTCTATTCTAGCTGTTAAGAGAAGACACTATTAAGATGGGGTTTGTACTTATGTACGAACTCATGGTTGGTTACATGAGCCCATGCTCAGTTCCCTGAATAAGTGTGGAGTGGTGCAATCAGCACAGCAATCAAGGTCTGTCCATTGCTGATTAAGGGAAATTCCAAGCAGAATGAGATAGGCAAGGTAGAGGGGGGCAGGAAGAAATTATAGGACACTTGATACCCTATGTAGTTAGAGAAATTTAACCCTAGAAGGCCGTATGTCTGTAAGAATAGTTTCCCTATTTAAAACCACTTTCATTTGTGCAGGTAACTTACAATCACTAACTTATTAACCTCCCCACCCCTCGCCTAAAAGAGTTTGGTATTGTTAACCTGAATTTATGGACAGCAAAGTGGGGAAGCAGAGAGGGGAGGTAACTGCTTACACAGTTGCAAAGGTGACCACAGAGCCTCTCCTCCTCCTTCCCACACTCCCATTTCCCCACGCTTGTCCCAGCCCTTAAAGAAACCAACCAGTGTTTGTTAGAAGTAGATTTTATAGTAAGAATCTAAAATGGGCAGAGGTTCAATGCATGTGCCTCCTTTCTGCAGGAGATGGGACTGGGCTGCTGAAGGACAGTATTCATCTGTTGTCCAAACTCTTTCATGCTCCAGAGACAACAAATGGCCAAAGGATGATGGCAGGAATTGAAATTAAAATTTAAATGTCGCCTCCTTTCTTTTATCAAACTTATCAGAGGGCTGGACTCTAATTTGATGGTCAGGGCTAGAACAAAGGGTAAGTTGATCCTAGATTTGAATAAAGAAAATTTGAATGGTGCCTGACGGAAGAAGATAATTGCCCCAGCCCTGCCACTGCATGGATGGCTGCGGGAGAGCATGAACAGGCGCAGAGGGAAGACAGCAGGCAGAGACAGAAGCAGCATTGGATTGTGTTAATACGGGATATAGCAGCCAGCCCTTCACCTGTGAGGGTGCGGAACTCCCTTCACAGTCAGTGTTGGGGTATCACTAGTATCTTCTTACTCTAGCTGTAACCGTCCTTGCAAATCATTGGGAGGAGGTAGTAACACACTGAGGTAGAGAAGATGTAGGTCCAGCGAGAATGTGGACAGTGAATATAGCAAGCTGGAGACTGAGGTGGCAGAGTTGTGAGTTTGTAGCAGACTGACAGACAAGTGCAAGTCTTTCCCAACTGTTAGTTGCCTGAAGTTGGCCATCTTTCCCAACAGCGACTAACTCCACACAGTGATCTTATATTCCAAATCTCCCAGCAACCCAGCAGGAAACAAAATGAGGATCTAAATTCCATTTCAGTGGGACAGTGTGGATTTGGCCTAGAGAAAGAGGGTAAACAGTGGGGAATCAGTTTTTCCTTAGACTAACATCCCCATGTGGAAACCCTTAGTTGTTCTTTGGCTCACTCATCCTACTCCCTTAGCTTGCCTACTCAATTATTAATTTGCCCTGGTGTATTCTTACAAGCCCGGTGGATGGATTGACTCACCAGTGAAGGGAGAGGTTATTGGATTCCCTGTGAGTATAGGCAGGTCATCTTCCACAAAGCGGTGTTGATGATAGGTATGAACCTTTTTGCTCTTCACCAAAAAGGAACGTGGCATTTTCCATTCACTTCCTGGGCAGAAACACAGAATAATGGCAGGTAAATCTCTGTGGTTTGGGGGGTAATTTCTCATTTGTTTCCCAGCACATCAGCTCTGTATGCAGCAGTGATGAGAATTAAAACTGGGGAGACAGAGAGTTCACCTCAAAGATTTCTCTACCCAGTTGAAGAGCAGGGAGTGCTTGCTTGGGGTTAGGTCCTTGATGGATCTCAGCTCTGGGGCAAACACAGCTTTGGAGAGGGCTAAGCAAAATAATTTACTGCCAGATAGTCTCTGCCAATGAATGTAGAGATGGGACTGCAGATCGAAGATGGGGTTGCAGATTACCATATACCTCATCAAAATTACACTTCATAATCTACCCCTACGTTGAGGCAAAGGATTACTGCAGTCTTTATATTGTAGGTGGAGAAATAGAGGCATGCTGTGTTACAGACCAAAACTGTTTCTGTGGCAAAGATAGATCAGAACGCAGAATCTCTCTTGTAGCTCTCTGCTCTGGCTACAGGAACACCGTGTGCCTCTGACCTTACCCTCCCTGACAGGATGCAGTGGGGACGGTGGGTGGAGATCACCCCTTTGAGAAAGGGTCTGCCTTAGTGTTTGTACCACACCTAGAAGAGCACAGACCCAAGCCATGACACGGGCTTCTCTGTCAAATTGCTAATAATTGTAGAAACAACATCGGTAATAGAAGAGAAGCAGCAGAAAATCCCCGTGGCCATGGTGCGTGGTGGGTTTCCTTCTTGTTGGCCATAGCTCGAGTGTTTTGTGTTCTGGCTGACAAACAACAGTCAAGCAGAGGCAGAACAGAAGTGCTGGGTGAGAGAGGTTACCTTTTGGATCTGACTCAAATATCACAGACCGTTGCAATGACGGGTTAGGGACAAACATAAAATGCTGAAATTTAATCATACAAAATTCTCTTGCAATGCATCTGTTATCTTTACTACCCAGAACCCAGCCTGCCCTGTGCCCGCTCCCGTGGCTAGTAACTGTTCTCATGTAGGCAGGACAACAACAGGCTCAATGCTGTGTACGGCAATATCGGCTGGTGCCTTATTTGCATATGTATTTGCATTTTCCCTTGTAATTGTTCAGGGTAGTAGCACTAAAAGCAAATCTTGCTATATTTCATATGAAAAATCAGCAGCAACTCCTGGCTCTCTGTTGATGGGAAAGTGCATTAAGTCAGTTTTTTTCCTGAGAGCAGTTGAAGCGCAGCCTACTTATTTACTAAAACAGAACAAAGTTTGCTTCTGTTAAGTAGGAATGACCTGAAACATCTGTGTAAGTCAGGACAGAGCAGCGTGGGCTCCTGGAATCGTGAACAGCCAAGGATAGAAAAGGTCTGCTCCCTAGGGTTCAGAAGTGCCCGCACTAGCTCTACATGCTAAATAGAATCACGTAGCGCAGCGGTGTTTTGTTTAAAGGTCCGACGGCCAGCTTTAGAGAGGTGCCTATGGCTGCAGGTACATGCACTTTGGGACTCACGCAGCAAGGTCTGTTGTGGAGAGGTGGATGGCCAAACCCACTGTTGTTGGTGACAGCCCCGCGCTCCCCAGCCCAGCTGCCTTCGGAAATGCAGTTATAGCTGTCTTTTTAAAATCTTGTCCAGGATTCCCACTGTTTCTTGTATGACTTCAGGGATAACTCTTTGGTGTCTCTAGCTATTTTTTCTTCTGAAATGACTCATCTGTTTTTCTTAATCTTTTTCCAAGAAATTTGCATGAAACTTGAGATGAATAAGAGAAAGCAGAGGCCAAGAGTAGATTTATTAATTTAATTTTAGAAAGAGGACAAAACAGTACTGAGAATGAACCATAAGCATGCCCTTGAGGGAAGGGACGCTGAAGCACATTGATGTATTTACTCTTCTGTAACTCTCTAATAAGGTTCGTTCTAAGGATTGTATCATGTATCTCTGCCTGGCAAAAGGCTGCGTGCACAGAAATACCTCCAGCTTGATACAAACACAGGCATGTTCTGCAATGGGCATAACCCTTCTAGCAGCGTGCTCTGCTTAGCCTGTGCACCTCACGTCCCAGCAGAAGTGCTTAGCTCAGAGGTTATCCCTGCTTTTGGTCAGTCCCAGATGGGGTATCTGTGCTCGGAGCCACACTCTGCAATATAGATGTGCCCCAAGTTAAAGTCCTGCTGCAAACCCTTGATACATGGAATTTCCACTCGTGTCAAAGGGATTTTCCCATGTGGTGGGGCAGGACTGGGTGCACAATGGAGGGTATTCATACCAGTGAGCCTTAGACAGCTGATTTCTCTGCCTGAATTAACCAGTTAATTGCCCTGGGCTTCCTACCCAGTGGAGGAAGAGGCTCTGGCAGCGGGTAACTCTGAATGCAGGGTGAAAGCATGCACCCAGCAGTGCCTGCTGGAAGAGTCACTGTGCCCACTGGCTACATCCAGCCCAAGGCATTGGCCAGACAGCTTAGCCAGGTAAATTAGAGGACTGGAAATGGGTGGCATAAGCAATCTTGTGGTGTTTTATGGTAGTACTCATATGCTAAGTACACAAAGGCTCTAAGTACAGCCCCTCTTTGCTGATGCTGGCTGAAAGTAGATGCACATGAACCAACAACCAAGAGGAATTTTCTGGATGTGTTTGCCCCAGCGTATGGAAAAGACAAATTTGGTCCAGTATCTTGACTACTGATAAGGGCCTCTACTGAGCACAACGATCTTTAATGCATTACTGAACGTTACAAAAGGAAGTTACCTTCCCCCACCCCATTTTACAGAGAAAACAGGAACTGGGAGCCCAAAGCATAGTTAATTAACAACTGCATTGGACTGTCTTTGTGATTCACACACCCGGGTTAGAGGAAAGCTAGAAGCACAGATTGGGAGAGAAAAAAATACTCTCTCTCCTTGAAGCTCAAGACTATCAGCGGCAAGTGATCAGCTGCTACTAATGGCTAACTGTATTTCACAGGGAGAGCAGTGCTATGGACGACAGACCCCGCTACGTCTTAAAGTCACTGAAGCTTCCAAGAGAATTCAGCTTCAACCTTTCGGTAAAAATTAAACTTTATTTTTATGGAGTTTGTTCTTGCCAACCCCTGTGGCAGCAGTTTCTACCTTGACTGGCAAGTGCACAAGGGAGTTAATTTCTTGTGCAGGAGCACCTACCCAAAAGGGAAGTGTCGTGACATTTTTCTGATTCAATACAGGATATAAAATCAGTAGCCGGCTAGAATTGACATTTTTATTTGCCATTCATGTAGCTGTACAATAATGTAGCAATATGCCCCGAGGAAAAGACAGCCAAAAGGACACAAGGGAGAAGAACCTGCTTTGCTATTTTGGGTACCTGACTTGAAGCACCTTAGATGGGCTTCTTTTACCAGTTACAAATTCCCCAGTCCGATCTGAAAGCAGACCCAGCATTCGCGTGTTCCCCTCCTATGTTCAAACTCAAAGTTCCTTCATCCTTAGTGATGCTCTCTGGTGATTTTGCAGAGTATCACATGTAAAACTGTAATGTAATACTGAAACACTGGAGATTGTGCAAGACCAAATTAAAAGGGGCTTTTTTTTGGGGGGTGGTTTCTGACTTCAGGATCCTAATTTCACTAGATCCTATGTTCCTCATGAAGACCAGTATGCAAAAATACAGGATCAGGCCCTTTGATATAATTTAGAAGACATTCGTATTCTCACTGAATTAGATTACAGAGTTGTTCTCGCTGGTTTCTTCAGTGAGACAATTCATAACACAAAACACCGTATTGGGGCACAGGTGTTTGCAGGATTGTGCCACGCTGAATCAGGAACCCAACCTGCAGCATAAGTTCCATTCTAAAGCTGACTGTCATTTTCCTCTCAATTCAGGTAATCCTGTTTTTAAATTCACAAGGTTAATTGTAGAGATTAAATCCTTTTTCCCACTACACTCAGCACAGATGCTTAATTTTAACTTGCAATTGATATATGTCTTCGTGTAAGTCAATGAGTGTACAGTTCTAGGCTAAAAGAGGCTTATTTCCTACCCATTGCTTAGTTTATATTTAAATCTTAATAGCGTTTTTTTGTTCTTTCTGGCAAAGGTGAAGCTTCCAAAAATAAAGATTAGTTTGTCTTTCAGAAGCCTACATTTTTGAAGAAAAAAGCACAAACCAGAACACAGTCTGTGTCTGAAATTCTTAAGAGCCCAAACAAGAGGTTTTATGGACTCCTGGCTCTTTAAATATGAAGTAATATTCAAAAAGAATTTCACTTCTTTACAACAAAATACAGCATGTCTTCACTAGTCCACCCTTGCAAAAGTGAATGTACTTGGGGAAAGTAATTTGAATGTGGCTTTTTAAGTGGAAAAATGAGCAGAACATTTTTAATTCCTGTGGTAAAACTGAGCAAATGGACATTATGGCAGGGGTAGCAAATTATGGCGGAAATTTTGTCCAAGAAGTGGAACGGAAATGCTGGTACATCTGTAGTATCTAGAAAAAAATATTTAGAATATAATTGCAGCATTCATTCTTTAGAAACTTCCTTTAGCTCCTAGTGATGCTGGGAGTGCCACCGGCTTTAGCAAACTTTGCCTTAGGCTTCCATAGACAAATAGACCTATATCGTGCGATCTAACAAATTCCACATCCCCTTAACGTATAGATGCACTTACTGTGCAAACTCACAAATCATTTGTTTTCCTGCTTAATGTATTGAATCAATCTGGTGGTATATGAGGAGCGTCTATAAATAGCTAATTCCATATGCTGAAATTGTTACACTAATCAGCATACACTTAGAAAGGACGGAAAAATAATGAACTAAAAGATAGATTTGAAGCAAAAATCCTGAACAGGAGAGACTGAGTTCTCATCTAGCAAAATTGGTATAGATTAACCGATGTCAGCAGAGGTGTGCCGTTTTCTGAATGTAAAGGTCTGGCCCTGTAAAAGAGCAATTAAAAGGAAAAAATATAGTACACCCTCTCCTCAATGCTTAAGTCCAAAAGTCTACACCTGGAAACTGTTCCTGCTGCTGCATGGAGCTTGCTGGGACGCAGGTATCTGAGACCATTGTCACATCTCTTATATTTTGTTCTACTATTACCATTTTTACATGTGAGAGTGAAATAAGTATATGGCTCATTTAAGGGAACCATTATCATAAAGGAATCCTCAGGACAAGTGACTTATGCGGTGGAATATGTTACATATTTGCAAACACAAGCAAAGAAGAAGAAAAAGCTTAGAAAAACATATCAGAGAAATGAGAAAAAGAATGACATTAATAGTGACTAGAAGAATAAATAAATCACCTGTTTGGGGGACTTTGCTTTACTGGATTCGCCTTGAAATCTCCCCAGACAAGCGAGACGTCGTCTTCTCTCTGGACTCCTCTTCCACTTTTTCACTTAGTCGCAGTCTGCTGAAATAGATACTTCTCCTTTTTTCTCTCTCTGTTTTTTTGCCCCTGTTCCCCTCCCTGATTTTTCAATCAGATTATTTGTGTCAAAATCTGGCGGTGAAGAAACAGCCAATAGAGAGGCAGAGCCCAGAAAGTATTTGCTTATCAAAACTTTCCAGGACTTTGAAAACTTGAAGAGAATTCACGATGCCCAGCTCGAAACCCTAGGGGCAGCACCCTTCACTTTCTGGGGCAGCTTTGCCTTCTGCAGGAAAACTCCTCTGTCATATTGACAAAGAGCATGACACGGTAAAATAATGTACCAAGCAGGCATTTGTTATTTTGTCTTTTCTTAAAAAAAAAAAAAAAAAGGAAAAGAATAGCTCCTAAGAAACCTGTATTTTTACACACATTCATCCACGCATCATATCTTTCAAAAACAGACACACCATCTGTCTCAGATACACACACTCACATACTTCAGTCTCATAAACAAAACCATCTACCACATATGCACAAAATTATTTTATTCCAGAATGGATCTTTTATCTCTCCAATTTCCAAGGAAAAAGGAACAAATACTTGCACAGTAATAACTGAAAAAGATGTGTGTTAATCAGCCTTCATTTTCCCAGGCATATGTGTGTGCAATCCGTATATATTTTAGGCATTGCTCTATCTATATACAGCTGTATATAGGGTATAAATATAGATTTAAGAAAGCTCATTAAGCAAGCTCATTAACAAGCATCTTTGCAAAAAGCTCTGCAAAAGCAATAATAAGAATTTGCACCACTATCACTTGCTTTCAAAAAAGGTTTGAAAATGAGTTTGCAAATGTGAAATAACTGACTGCCAAACGCCCCTGTAACGGCGCGGTGGAAGGACGGAGCGTGAAGCAGGGGCACAGTGACTTTCTCCGATCACCTGCATGTTCTCTAGCAGAGGTGGGAACGGGAGCTGGAGAGCAGTGATTTTCTTTTGAGAATCCTTGGTTGCGATGCTTATTTGGGGGCAAACAAGGAGAGCAGACCTCCCCAAATGCTTGGGGCGGAAGAGGAATTAATTCCTTGATTTCATCTATTCTATGATTATCACAATCTTCCTGACCATGCAAGTGCACAGTGGCACAAGCTGTACGTGCCCTCCATTCTTCCCCTCCTGCACTTACAGCACGGTCTGTGCATGGCTGGAATCGGGACAGCAAAGGCGCCTTCCGAGAAGTTTATAATTTAAGACGTATAGAAGCGTGCATGCAGCCGCTGAGTGCCAAGTACTAGGACATCACCATCAGAGAAATGCCTTTACATCACAGAGTTTTTCTGCTCCCTGTGAGCTTTCAAATGCATTTCACTCTTTTCAATAGTCGGTCGCATTAAACCAGGGCTCAGCTTAGTCCCTCTTCCTACTGCAGCTCAGGGTGGTGAGAGCACCAGGAAGTAATAACGTTTTGTGTGCCCTGCAACAGGATCAGCGGTGGGCTGGTGTTTCCCTGATAGAGCAGATACAGTGCAGAGACATTTCAGATTCATAGCGGAGGTATTTTGCATCCCGCCGTGGCAGGCGGTGGTTCCAGGCGTGCTGGCCCTAGCGCTCTCTGCCGGGACAGCCACAAGTCACAGCTCTTGTTATCATGCCCCGTCATTGCCCCATGGCACCGGACAGGCTGTGCAATGGGTTTTGATGCAACTCAGAGATAGAAGTGTAGATTTCACCCACATTGAGAAAGATTAAGATTTTGATCTTAACCCATCTGTCATTTACTGAACATAATTAATTCTTGTTGTTTATGGAAGCAAACAATCCCTTTTCCCTCTCCCTCCTCCCCTCCTTATTTACCTAGCTGGGTTTTGCATGAAAGAAACGTTCCCAAAGCATTGTGCTAGGAAGCCGATTTGCATCCTCTTAAACACAGGCATTTGAAGGATTACATTTCCCGCTACAAAACTAAGCATTGTAACAGAAAACCAAAATGTACACTGCAGCTTCAGGGTTTCATATGAAGACAGTTACAGGAATTAAACAAACCAGGAAAATGACAAGCTGCTGAAAGGTCTGAGATGTTGTTTTATGAAACGTTGGAGCCAGCTTCTGCCAGCACCCCTGAGCACAGACTTCCCGTTGACATCAAGCGCAAATGGCTGCAGAATACGACTCTCAAACTAGAGGCAGTAAAAGCAAGTCAGCCACACAAAAAACTGTAGAAAACTAGTTGTGAAAAAAGATCTAAGAGCATGTTTGGTAAAACCTCACTGGCTAGCTGATTTCAGAGGTGCTCCAAAGAGCATTGGGTGCAGTCCTTCAGAGAAGGAGGATAGCTGCATCTCCCAGTGTCAGTAACCTCTGCGTAGAACAGCTGCAAATAAAACATCTGTATCAGCTGTTCTGCTCCCCCAAGTAGCCATCATCTCGCAACGCCCAAATATAATTGCATACAAACCGACCCCTGAGATAATGGGCACAGGTACTCTGTTTTATGACTGTTACTGTTATCACTACACTAGAATGCCTGAAGAAAGATGGGTACACTGCTGTGTCTGGTTCCGCTCTCACCCACCCCTTCTCCCTTTATTTTATTTCAGGAGTTCCTACGGAGCAAACAGTTGCAGGATAGGAGTGCAGTCAGCTATCACCTTGGCTCGCTGTGTTCTTACTCTCCCCTAGATTTCTGTTTATAGCTTCTGTTAAACTTATCACCTCTCCTCTCCATTGAAATCGCCATCAAAAGGCGGATTATACAAGCTGAATTAATAAAAAGAGTGCCAAGATACATTTTGGGCTAGAAGGCCCTTTGAGCTGACCCCATGTGGTCATTCTTATTTTATGTTCTTCCTGTTGATATAATTTTCCCTGTTATCTCTTCTTATTTCAGGGTCAGCAGAGAACGGAGAGCCGCAGAGGGCTTAGCTGGGCTCACGTAAGCTTGCCCTGGCCCTGACGCACACAGGCCATGGTGGATGTGCAGCGGGTTCTGCTGGCATCTGAGGACAGTTTTATTTTGTGTATGGCCATGAGTTCTTACTGCACGTCATATGCTCCAGTGCATCCTAAGCAAACAGATTATTAAATGTAATGCTCAGTAATAATAAACAGGTTAATTATAACACATCATGTCCATTCTAATGCAGAGGTCTTCCCTTTCAAACCTAGCGGCAAACCCCTCCTGTAGCATCCATGTTTTCTTTGTCAATTTGAATGTTACGGTAATTAAGTCACAGTAAAATAACACGACTAATTGCTTCCAGCTCTTTTCTGAAGCTCATCCTAATTTCCACTCTTTTCTGTGGCAGATTAAATAAACATGTCTTCTGCACAGCAGGAAAAAAAATGCCATCACTCAGTCCAGGCTGCAATAAATATTAATTGCTATGCATGAGGCAGGACTAGATTAAAAACATGTTCGCTCCAAGCAACTCTATCTCAGCCAGAAGCGGGATGACCTATTGCAGGTGCAGCGTGAAGTAACTATCCTGGCCCTGCAGGGACGAGAGCTGGGAAACACCCCAACTAACGCCGCGGAAGTTAAAAATCAACTGATACTTCTCAGATGCGGTTCTAATCTGCTTTTATTTTCTTACATCTAGTTTCTACCTTGCAAATTTAACGTCCGTGGTTCCTGCTGGCATCTGAGGCCAATTTACGTGGTTTGAAGAGTTACCTCAGCAGCTTGGTGAGCACCCTTGGTACATCCCTGCTGAACTGCCCCTCCTCAGAGGACGCAAAACACTGAGACACCGCCGGTGTGGGGATTGAAAAATTGAGCTGAAAATGCACTGGTGTGGCATACAAAACCAAAGGCTGGAGAACCTGTCCTGAGGTAATGTCTGGTCTTCTTTCCTGAACGCTGGATTTTCCACAGGGAAAAAAGAAACCTTACCTAGAAAGAAGGCTGCAATGTTTTATGTCACGTAGTTGCTGTGTTTCAGCAAAGGAAGAAAATAAACCTTGTCCGCAGTTTGCGGGAAGTGTTATGGGGTCCAAAACAGCGCAAGCTTTGCACGTTCATCAGGCAGAACGCTTGATTTTCTGACAATCGCAGTTCAGGCGCCTGCCCGGGCGCTCCCTCCCAGGACCTCTGCAGCCCACCCCACGCACACACGGACGCTTCGGAGACCTTTTTATTCACTTTCACCACATTCACCCACTTCAAAACCTCTCTCAGGGCAGAGTCCGGTTCGCGGCGCGGCCTTTGCTCCCGCAGCTGGCCCGTCGGGGCACCCGGGTGCCGACCCATTGCGGGAGGGGAAAGGGAGCGCCGCTCGCCGCTGCCTCCCGAAGGTTAAGCCCGGCCCAGCAGCCCCGGCCCCCTTAGGCCGGGCCTTGTTTACCGGCCGCCGCCCGGCCCCGCCCCGCCCCGCGTGGCCCTGCCCCTCGTGACGTAGCTGCCGCCCGGGGCTCCTCGCGGCACCGCCCCCCGAATCACGCGACCTCTCCTCCTTGACCGCATCGCTCCCCCCCGCCGAGATACCTCCGCCGCGGGAACACCGGGTGGGCGCGGCGGCCGTCACCCCACCCCTGCCCCCCCACGGGGAGAGAAAGGCCCTCGAGGGGGAAGAGACGAGTGGGGCGGTGAGGGACCGGCGCGGCGTGGGGCGGGGGCGGGGAGCGGGGCGGGGGGGTGGGACTAGTTTGTGCGGCGGAGGGATTCGGAGGGAGAAGCGTCCTGTGAATGGGAGGGGGAGGCAGGGCCAAGATGGCGGCGCCCTGTGGGCTAGAGGAGCCCTGAGTGGTAAACAGCTGAGGGGAGGAGAAGGAGAGGTGAGTGCGCTGGGCCTCCCCCTTCCTCCCCCAGCGGGGCGAGAGCGGAGGCAGCCGTGGGGGGACGGAGAGAAGGAGGCAGAGAGCAGAGAGAGGGGGGAGGCAGGCAGAAAGGACTCGGGGAGGAGGCGGCAGGAGAAAGGGAAGGGGCTGGGGGGATGGGGAAGGCGAGGGTGAAGCCTGGCGGGGGGGGGGGCGGTGATCCCCCCTCCGTCCCCTTTCCTTGCCTTCCCAGCCAAACGTGGTCGCTGCCCACCCCCGCCGGGGCGGGGGGGAGGCTGCCCCCCCAGCCAACGCGCCCCTTTAATTTTGGGGGATTTATCAAAAAAGGTTCAGCGTCTCCGTTTCAAACGCTTCAAGACTTCCCCCGCCTCGGCCACTCGCTGACGAGGTTCCCTCGGCCGGGGTTAGGCATTAAAGCAGTTGTTAAAAGTCTGTCCCCTTGGTGAGGGAGGCTTTTCTTATTTCCTTGCTAGTGGGTAGGTAATGTGAAGTCAGGATGTTGTTTACGTCTACAAGAAAACATTTTGCTTCCCGTTATTACAAAGAACTTGGAAGACTGCAGTTCTGAAGTTTTCACCCTTTGTTTGCTGTGGATGCAACCTCTGTCATTGTTTTATCAGTTTAGTCACTGCTTCTCTCCCTGTTGTTTGGTTGTTTTTTTAATGAGTCTGCAATGAGGCAGTGAGAGAAGGCAATGAGTGAAAGAGAACATGCCTTAAAGGAGTATATGATTAAAAACCCATAGAAATGACACGGAAACCGGGATCAGGTTTTGTGTGCAGAACTGCTGTTTCCACAGAACCTTCCAGCGGATGCTAATACAGAAGGTTTTAATTCTTTGTCTGGCCTGATCCTGTAGTTTCCTGACAGTTAAATTAACTTCTGTGGCAAGTTGTTAGAAATCTATCGTAGGCGAAGCACTACTGAAGTGATCCCATTAGGTGGAAAAATTGCTCTACAGTTTACATGTGTGAACAACTAGAAAGTGAATCTTTGGAAACTTGGGAAGTTTTAATAATTAGTGCAGCACTGGGAAAATGTACTTCTGTCTGCAGTTTGCTTTGCAGCAGTCGACTACTCTGCTTATCAGAAACAGCTATGCCACAATTAAACATAAAATAAAACCATGGGCTTAAAATCCTTTACTTGGTAAACCACTTTTTTAGTTTGTTTTTATTTGTTAATTTGTTCTGATTTTTAAAATTTTTTTTAACAGCCTACTCAACCCCGAACTAAATTGCCTTTATGATGAGTTGCAGAAACTTACTCAGATGAAAATATAGTCAGAATACGTAATGTGTCATGAGATAAGCTTTAATTAAAATGATTTTATCTTTGGCTGTGTTTAATCCTGCTCCTTAACTCTTTTGTTACTTGAGAATTTAGTTCTAGGGTGACTAATAAAAAGTAGCATTATTAAGGGGTTCCCATGTGAGATAGACTGTGCAATTTCAAGATGTTTTGGTCTTTGAACAAACATTTGACTTTAGTAACTATTTGTAGTTTAAAATGAATGCCGGCCCTGTTTAGAGCCGGACCGCTGGGATGTTGACTTGTACTGATCCTTGAAATTCTTGGAACTGCCAAATGCTGGTGATGTGATTACCAAAGTCAGCTTCTGTAAGAACCGAATAGCCTAATACACGCATATGCGCACACATGCATGCACAAACATATCCCCCGCCCCCGAGAAGACACCTTCTGTAATACGCAAATCAAATAATCAAAGCACTTTTTAATGGTGGAGGCAGGGGAGGGGTACCAGGTGTTCTATGGCACGTTGCAGCCAGGTATATGTTTTCTGAATGAATGTTAGAGCTTAGGATCTCGGTCTGGTATGTAGCTGCTATATTTT
The DNA here is from genome assembly GCF_963921805.1 of Phalacrocorax carbo. Classification (NCBI taxonomy): domain Eukaryota; kingdom Metazoa; phylum Chordata; class Aves; order Suliformes; family Phalacrocoracidae; genus Phalacrocorax; species Phalacrocorax carbo. The sequence continues at coordinate 5,171,859 of NC_087530.1, forward strand.
CATGTAGTTTAAGAAATAATGAGGACAAGTATGCTCACAAAGGAAGCATTATTAAGCGTTTCTTTGGGTAGCCTATTAAGATACAGAGCAAACCTCTTGCAGTGGTGAACTGCTATCACTTTCCTGGGTATTATTCTTTTTTGTTTTAATTAAAAAGTTACACACCATTTGCTATTGTTCTCTGTAATGCCGACTTTAATTCTTGGAGTCATCAGAATGCCTCGACTGAGTACACTAGGTAGCTTGCAGTGATTTCAAGATTTATTGAATTGCAGCCTAACTGAATATTTTTAAAGTTTCTCTTGGTGGCAAAAAAACTGCTGCAGAGATTTAGGAGCCTTGCTCCTTGTGTTACTGCAGTCTAGAGCTCTCTGTTTGCCTGTTTGTAGTTTTAAAAAGATTCCTTAGCTGAATTTATTTTCCTTGTATATTGTTAATTAAATTGGCATAGAAAAACAATGCTTGTACTTATTTATTTGCTATTAATATATGCAGTTGTGTATAAGGAATTGAAATAAATCCCTTTCAGGTTAGTAACTGGCTCGTTCACTTGGCATCTGCCAAAGGGTTAAGTGTCAGCCCTACTGTGTTTGGGCTTTTTTCAGCATGCATTGCTTTTAAACAATTTTCCCTCTGACAGAAATTTGATGGGTAGCAATTAGCATAGTGTATTAGCACAGCGCAGTTTCAAAAGAATCTTAAAAATTGCTGAATACGATTCTCTCTCTTTGTTTGGGGCTGTTGGGTTTCTGTGATCTTCCTGTTGCTACATCAGCTAAGCACCTGCAACAAAGTACAGGAGAAAGTATATAATATCGAGATATAATTCTAAGTAATTACTGAGTTTAGGAAGGGGGTCTCGTATTGGATCTTAAAATAACCAGAAAAATATGGACTACTAGAAGCAGCCAGACACCTTCATTCTTTAAAAATGAATAAATAAATTAAACTAATTGTACGGCCGGTTGTAATGATCAGTTTGAACTGAGGTTTGAAGTGTTTAGAATTATTATATAGTTATTATATAGTGGGTGGTGAAAAAGGGAACAATCAACTGCTTGCTTTCCTATTGTCACCAGTGGTTTTTCTCCCTACTGTCACTTTTCATTCATTGCTTATGTTACTTCTTTAATGGTAGTGTTTAGTTTACCTGTGAAGAAAATATAAAATCGAGTATTGTTAGGAAATATAAAACAAGGTTGGATGGATCTTTGTGTATTGGCTGGGAGTGAGGCTTATCCTTTCACGACAAACATCTCAAAGATTTGAGTGAGAAGGGCTGCTTTGTTGTCAATCTGATTTTTTTCTTTGAAAACAATGATTGCTGTAAAATACTTCTGTCCACATTCGTGCCTCTGCCAAATCAGTACCTAAGGACCTTACTTTACCTGCAGCAGAAATCAGGCGGAAAAGGGTAAGCCCTGAGGTCTGGCTTCACTTTGCTGTCAGCAGTGGTCTCCCGTTGTTGAAATCCCCCTCTTCTCTTGGGATGGGGGGGGATAACCATTTACTGGCATGCCCCACGTTTAACTTCTGATTAATGAAGAGGGGGGAAATGCTGCTGTTGATCCCCCCTGCACCACCCCCCCACCCCCCCCCCGAAAAAGTGCTTCTGGTGCATGAATTTCTACCTTGTTGCAGCAAATGCTGAGGGTGTTCTGGGAGGAGTGTGCGTGTGGGTCGAGTGCGTCCCCTGCCTCCCCACCCCTCAGAGAAGCATAACTGGCACTACCAGCTGCTTTTTTCGTTTGGCTGGAGATAAAAATACACTGAACAGAACATCTTCTCTTGACAGAAGTACTTAGAGAAGTCATAATCTTTGGAAATACTCTGCTGTCTCTTTCTCCATTTAGACTTTTCCAGTGAATATTTTTACAGTCTTTTCCTTTGTCTTGAGTTTGTAGCTTAACAGTGTTGTGTTGTGGTTAAATTAGCTACTGAAAATTTTAAAACAATTTGGTGCTTGGCTCAGTGGCTTCTTTTTTTTCCTGTAAGCTGGCTCCAAAGTTGTATTGGTACTTAAAATTAATAATTTCTATTAAAATTTGTCTTTAGGAAAGTTCTTGAGTATAAGAATTTCCTTGCTGTTGGTGTTTATATCTTCCAGTGGGATTAAAATGTTGAATTTTAAAAGGAATTTAAACAGATTTTTTCACTCTTTACTACCTAATTCCTTGGAACTTTTATATAAAACTAATTTTAAAATTAGTGACAAATCTGTGACTCAAACCAGATGGAAAAATTAATGACTTCATTTTAATCCTGTCAGTTCCAAGTATGGCTGCAGGGATGTGGAGATTCTTCTAATAGGGGAATGATTGCAATAGCTAGGGTTGGAAGCATTCAAGAGACTCATCGTGTATACTCTGTATTTGAGAAGAAAGGCGTGGTCATGATATGATAATGGAAAAATTTGAGGGAGATCCTGTTCACTGCAGATGTTGTATCAATCCCAGATACAAAATACTGTGGCATTCAGTGGATGATCTCACTGTTTTCAAGGTAATGGAAGTTCCTTAACCTAACCTGGTCTGTCCTCAGCTTTTTATCTACAAGATTTGAAAATCACATCACAAATTACTGGTGGGACTGGTCATAAATCACGCTCATATCCTGGCCCCTGGGAACTGTGCTTCATCTACCAGAACACAGTGTTTTCTGATTGAAGTTAAAAGCCTGATGCCTGTAAACTAGTTATTCAGCTGTCTTCGCTTTAAAAAAGTGTGACACAATTTAGGACTATTGCTGGAAGTTCCTGGTTTGTTCATTTGCGTTGAGCATCGTGGATGCAATGTGATTAGAGGATCTCAGTCTTAGGATTTTAGATATGTTCCTCACAAATGACTTTACAAGAGATCCTGCATGGAGAAAGCTGTGATTTGCTTTTGTAAAACTGTGTCTATTTGTGTATAGCAGGGTGACAACATTCTACTGGTGTTTATATAATTTCAGCAGATAAACTTTCCACCTGTTGAAGTGTGTATGTGTAATATTGTCCCATTTCTAGATGTGGTTTGGAATACTTCTATTAATATTTTGAATACTGACTTTTGGAGTGGAGGTAGCCCCACTTTACGTAAAGTACTTCGGTGCACAATTGATTTGCAAGTTCATTTAAACTACGCTGGATTTATTGGCACAAGGTGACTTGAGCCATCTGTTTTAATTAGTTTGGGGAGCTGGGGAAATTATTAGTTACCTACATGTATAGTTATCGGCAACTAAGCTTCTACTATCAACCTTGGGTGGTAGTGTTTGTGCAGGCCATCAGGCCAGTAGCATAAAGTTTGAAATCCTCTTACCTACTGAACACTTAAACGGGTGTTTTTCCCATCTGTCTGCACGTGTGTGGTTGAAGCTGGCTTCCAGAAACACGCATGTTTCTTGATTTCACCGTGCTATAGTTTTTCCTCTGGCAATATCAGAATTAGTGAAACCTGTTGCTGAGGTTTCTACTGGTGTGATGAAGATCTGGTCCAAGTTTAATAGTATTACTAGAGGAAAATAAGAAATAAAAGCATTCTTTTCACTCTGGTGGGGGGCAGGGAACCAAAGAAGAGAATTGACAAGGTCTTTGTGGGGTAAAAAAGCAGAGACTAGCGTTTATGCTGCTTTAATTCTCAAAACAGGTTTTGCTTGTAGCTGGATTGAGGGTGTGGTCATGCATCTCTTGTTAACAAGACTTTAAACAACTAATTCATGTTGCTTAGGAAGCTGATGAATCTATTGCTTAACTGTAGCTGAAACTGTATCCTCACAGAAACTGAGGCACCTATGTCAGCAAGCCCTTTACAGTCTCAAAGAGAGTGTTTTCAGAAATAAAGGAATAGATTACTTGTAGTAAACTATTTTGCCATAAATAGTTCTGCAGGCATTCTGGGGATCTCAGTATGGCTCTAATTTAGTAAATTAAATATTAAAGCAGTTACTAGAAACTAAAAAAGCAGTTGACTCCTGAAAACGAGTAACAAAGTGGAAAGTTGACTCCTTAGGTTGCATGGATGAGTGGCTTTAAACTTCTCGAAAGGATGGTGTCACTCTTTGAACATCGCTTGCCTTCTAAACAGCAAGCTCTTTGAGGAAGAAGTTGAAGCTGGGAAGTCTGCACAATGTAAAGAAAAAAAGAACCCCAAACTACAACAAATCCCAGCCCTAATGTTTTTTGAAAGCAGAGATCCATTATGTATTTGGGTAAAAAGCAACTCTTTTTTACCCTACCCCAAATTTCTGATTTAGTATGTTTAGTTGAAAGTCTTGCTTACACTGCCAGCCAGTTTTAAGTCTGCAGTTTTTAAGATTTTGCCAGCGTGGGACATGAAAAGTAGCAGCATTTAAATCTGAAACAGTTCAATTAGCAGACTCTGCTAGCGGCTTGTAGATGAACTGAATTTTTATTTGGACTGTTCAGCTCTGCAGCTATGATCATTGAAAACTGAGGGTGGGTTTTTTTGTGTTCTGGAACTGTGATTACTGGAACACTTCAAGAAAGTTTGTTGCTAATGAAATGCCTGTCGTGAGTGTGGTGCCATATTATCACCTCTGAATTTGCAATCAGTGCCAGATTAAGCAAGCCCATGTCTTGTGGCCCTAATAAAAGTGACCTTGGGCAGTTCTGCAAGCACAGTGTGATATGTTGCAAATGGCTAAGTTTACTGGTAGACAGGTTAACTCCTGCTGTCCAGTAACATTGTTGAATGTATGCTTTCAAGAAAGCAATATCTATATAAGTAATTACAGTATTATTTAAAATAAAGCACTGATACATGGTCCTTGGCTAATGTCTAACGTTTTAACTAGAATCTAAAGACTTAAACAATTACAGTAATTAGCCAATGTTCAGAATTTGGTAGGATAAGACAAGACTCCTTTGTGTGTAAGATTTTACCTGCCATAAATAGAACTCTTTAGCAGCTTTCGAAGGTTCACAGTACAAAACTACAATCTCATGAAAGCCATCTAGTTGGAGGCAAATTCACAGCCTCACCTGTGGACAATTCAGGAAAGGGCAACTGTACAACACCTTTTGGTGATTTTCAAACTAAGGGCTGACTTGCCTCATGCAGGAGGTATGTAGCTCTGCTATGCTTAGTAAAGAACTTAATGCTGTTCTGAATATACAAGGTTTGATAAGGGATAACTAAATTCTGCCTTTTGTTAACCTCTTCGTGCCTTTTCTTTATTAGTGATCATGAAAGGTGTGTGGCTGACAGCATTGCAGACAGAAGCTCAACTTGTCCACAGAACAGGTGCTGTATTCACAATTACAGTAAAGAAAAAGTAATCTTGTCTGTAAACTTGGTATGTGTCAGTCTTGCCTTCCATGGAGAAAGTGAAAGATGTATGCTGGCTGGAAGTAGGGGGAGAGATTAAACCCTTGCTAATAAAATTAGGTGTGATGTTCTGCCCCTGGGAAAGGTTCGGCATAGGATTCTTGTGGATGAAGAAAAACTTGATTAATTTTGCGACAGATAGATGTGATACCTGAATCCGTCCCTTGCTGGTACATGGGAGGAAGCCATCTTAAAAGCCTGAAATGGCTTAGATTTACTCCTGCTCAGTACTCTGAAGCTGAGCAGTCATCTTATGTGCACATTGTTGTATTTAATAATCTCTACGGTTTTTGCACTGCAGAGTTTTTAATATACAATGCACAAATTATCCATGTGAAAACTAGGTATGTTGTGCCGCTAAGATTGTGATTAGTGTGCACAGGGTGGCCGAGGAACAGCAGCTGTAGTAACACTGAGTTTCCTAACAGCTGCAACTTGGCCACACTGCAAGTGTTAAAGCACAAATCTATTAGTATGCAATAATGCAAAGCCAAGGGCAGTGAATTTCTAATCTAGCCACAGGAGTGGAGAAGGATCTTGAGATGCATATTTTCTCCAGGGTGTAGACCACTATGCAAAGGACTTGAAAGGTTGCTTGAGGAGGAATAGTTGTAAGGAAACGAGAGCGGAGTCATTCAGGGGAGCTATTTGCATTTTATTCAAAACTTTAACAGTAGCTGACTGACCTGGAGAGCAAATTAAAAAAAATATGGTAACAGAATGCTCTAACTGTCTATATATGCTAGGTGAGGTGTTCCACAAAACAGATTAATGTCTTTTGGAAAAAAAGAAAACCCTGCTCATGACTCAATGGCTTCTTTTTAAACTTTTCTCTTACAACTTTTATTGCAGGTGTGTAAACTCTAGCAATCCTTTCTGTGTAAAATTGTTCAATGGGCAACACTGTAGAAAAGAAATGGGGAAGTGACGAGTTATTTAAGATGGAGTGGGAAAAAGGAAAGCTCATTCATCTGCTCTCTCTTCTCTCCTAGTCTGGTAGAGAGGCACCAATGAGGAACTTCCTGAAATTTTAACCTCCACATTCATGGTAGTACGTGCATCATGGCACAGCAAGGAAATGTTGGTGAGCTCCTCTCAATGCTGGATTCTCCAATTCTGGGTGTCCTGGAAGACATAACAGCTGCGTTCAAAGATAATCTCATTTGTGGTATGTATTCTTATATGTAATTGGAGGAAGGGTTTAGCTTTTATGCCAATAAAGGTACAATAATGGGGTTCTTTTCTATCGAACACAGTCTTTGCAAATGCAGCTTGAAAGAAACTCTTGATATTTAGGTTTGAAATTGCTTTAAGTATTGAGGCTTCTCTTCAGTCCATTTTGCTTAATGGCATGCCTCTTTGAAGGTCCGTTATATAATTGTTAAAATGCTATTATAAAATGACTGACTTTTCCTGGGGCATAACCTCAAGTTGTGAGCTGATGAAACTCTGTCAAATGAACCTAGAAAGAATTAGGTGTCATCCACATTATGGGAACTGGTGGGGTTTTGTTCATTCGAAAAATAAACAAAAAACTGAACCCCAAACAAAACAGATCCAGACTTTCTTGAAAGAATGATTGCTGCTATTAAGGCATCCCTTGTGTTCATGGAGCCTTTTCAGAGCATGAGATCACTGTCAGTGCCCTTGTCCCTGAACTTGCTCTCCTTTATCTGCTGAAGGGAGAGAATGAAAAGCGACTCCTGGGCTCTTTACTTGTACTGGGTAAAACACTCTTGCAATTCAGCTACCTCTAGGTTTGTAAGGTTAGACAGTAATTGTTAGTTATTAAAAACTAGTTACTTTCCCTGAACTGAATGCAATTGCTTGAATGGTTAGGAACTAGAAAATGCAGTTGAGGCGGTCTCATTTTCCTCAAGGTCTGGTAAGCACTAAGTGCTGGTTTATGTTATAAATTGCGTAATAGTTATTAAAAAGTTGTGCAAATGCTTCATTTTTAGTGTATTAAGAATGTGTGGGGTTTTTTTTTTCCTGCTGTAAACAAACGGATAGACCGTGGACCTATGCTTGTGAACAACCTGGTGGACTATTACTTGGAAACGAATTCTCAGCAGGCACTGCATATACTGTCCACACTGCAAGAGCCTCATGACAAGGTAAAAAAAAAACAAACCACCTCTTGTTATTAAGTATGACAGATTTTAGCCTGGTATTGAAGCAGCCTTTAAATAGCCTCTGTTAGAACTCCGTTTCTTCCATTCTGGTATAGAATTACCTTGTTGGAGAGATGTAATATCTCTGTAGTAAGAGTAGTTAAGTTTGTTTGGTTGGTTTTTTTTTTTAAACTTCAAAGGTCTCAATTTCTTGGGTTGCTTAAACTGATCCAATTAAGCAAATAACCTCTCTAAAATAAAGTTTTCTGAGGAGTAATGTTGTCTCTTTGTAATGCCACTGCTGCTTGTTCAATACTGGATGTGTTCACCTAAAACAAATTGGGTGTTTTGAGAGCAAGTAAGGATTTTTAAATAGATTGAGAGAATGGCATTAGAAATGGCTTTACTTCTGCTGACTGGAATTTTTTTATTATTTGTGTTAAACGTTTTGTAATGCAACGATTGCTTCTGGGCTGAAGAGTTTGCATTTCGCTACCAACAGACTTAAATTTATTGCTGGGTCTTATTTGCTCTTGCATTCTGTATATTTGTAAAACGCCCATAGTTTCCATAATTGGCAATGGCAAACTGCTGAATATAAATTGGTGAAAAAGAATATATACCAGTTAAATATAAATACCTTTCCTTTTTCTACCGCTTTTTGCAAAATCCTCTATCAGCATCTACTGGACAAAATTAATGAATATATGGGCAAAGCTGCTACCCGTTTACCCACACTCTCTCTTCTGGGACATGTAATAAGACGGCAACCATCTTGGAAACATAAGCTTTCTCAAGCACCTCTCCTGCTTTCATTACTGAAATGTCTCAAGGTAAGAACTGTCACAGGTATCTGTAAAACACTTGTACACCTGATGTAAATGTATGTACTTGTAACGCAAGGCATTTGTTTTCTGGTTTCATGTCACTTAGTTAAGCTGTGAGAAGAGAAAAAATGTCGATTAAAATACTGAGCCACAGGGGAATTATTTCAACTCAATACTCTGTGCTGATCCTGTTACTACTGACAATCTTGTTTCTAAAAGCCACTGTCACCGTATAACTGAGTTAGGAAAGTTTACTAAAACTTTTCTAAAAACAATTTAGACAGAGGTTCATCAGTGAAGTTGATGGATATCTTGAAGGTGAACTTAATGAAAAATACAACAACTTCCCATTAGTGCATTCTGAAATTTGTTCATGTAAGGTAATATACTCCACTTGCAGGGTACATGAGCCATGCAGTAGAATATTCCATGGTGAAATTACCTTGGAATTAGCAGACTTCCCCTTCTTAGCTACAGACGTGCTAGGTTACAAGGAGGTAGCTCTTTCTCCATGCTTTGGGTTTTTTTCCATCTGCAAATCTATCAGTATTGTAACAGTGAGTAAAGAATGGAAAGTGTTTTGAGACCTAGAACAAGTTGTCAGTAATATGATCTAATATGATAGTGAAGAGTTCATATTAGTCATTTAAGTCACATTAAAATGCATGATGTAGTCAAGTGCCAGTGCTTTCAAAATAAAAACACAACTAATTTGTAAGTGCCGAAGAAGCTACAAGTGCTGTTACTGGAATTCCTGGCGCGCCTGACGAGTTCTGTTGTCCTTTTCAGTGTGAGTCTTATTTGTTTGTGAGAGGAGTGAAGTGTGTCAGGAGGCTGGTGGGAGTAGAACAGAGATGTGGAAGCGCTAGGAATATGTGTACAGAGGGATAGGGATGGACATCCAATGTGCTGTGAAAGGTTACGTCTGACTGAGGGAGAATAGAGGCTGTAGATTACACAAAGAAAAATTTGTAACACTGAATGTGTCCAGTCAGCCCGAGTGGTTCCTGGGAGATACCAAGACCATCTCAGTGGCACCTGGCCACAGGCTCACCTGTGCTGTTTACATCCCTATCCTGACAAAGCAGAGGACCTACCAAGGAAAATGCACGTTAAGCTGGGGAAGCAAGTAGGGACCCCACTGGGAAAGAGTTTGAACATTTTCTGTGTCCTGTCTTAAAACCAGATTCTCTATTACTCTTTCATCCAGCTAATGATTTTTACTGCCCTGTCCCTTTCACTCAGTGTAAGCCATGGAGTCCTAGTGGTTGTTTGAATTACTGCTTTATGAAATATTTAACAGCTGGAGTCATCAACCAGGCTTAGAAAAGCTTTTGACCCTTGTGTTGGTAATTGGCCAACATCCTCGAATACCCTGATCAGATTTGCAGTTTCTTAGGCTCTGAATGCTGTGTGCACTGAGCTCTGGGAAAGAAGGAAGGCGGTACATAAGATGCTTCACATACCAGTGATTTTTTTTTTCTACTTGGTTGTAGAACTGTGGAGATGTTCCCTTTTTAACCGAGTCAAGTCTTTATACAGAAAAGCAGCAGCAGAATAGGAGCAAGAATCCCAAATCTTTTTTCTTAGAGATGTTCTGGATGAAAGAGACAATCTGATTCATTAAGTTATGTTAGGTTTCAGAGGGACTGTTTCAAAGTAGGGAACTTTTTCCATGATGATGATTCAGTGTTCACTTCATCCTTGGAAAAAATTAAGTTCAATTCTTGTAAGTGACTAATGCAGGTTTTTTCCCTTCTTGCAGACTGACACAGATGTAGTAGTACTCACCACAGGTGTCCTAGTGCTAATAACCATGTTGCCAATGATTCCTCAGTCTGGCAAACAGTACCTTCATGATTTCTTTGGTATCTTTGGGCGTCTCTCAGCCTGGTGCTTGCAGAATCCAGGTGAGATTTCAACTTCGTTGCATGCAGTTATGGTTTCCTAGTATCCTTGTGATTCTCATGCAGTTGGTGAGCACATTCTTTTGTGAGACTCTTAATGGTCTGAGGTAACGTAAATGCAGAAAATAATTTGTTGAGCCCACAACCTATTCTGTTCTTTGACAGTTAGCATCGGGGAGTGCTTCTTTGCTCAAAATTTAGAAGTCTCTCAGGTTCTTTTATGTAGTGCTGCTACTACATGAAGTTTCACTGGACTGAAATGCTACCCTGATGACAATGAAAAGCAGAGCTTGATCTTAATGGATAGAGAAGGGAAAATGCTAACATTTGAGGCAGATATTTGGGAATTTGAGATTCCCAGATATGCATGGGGAGGGGGAAGAAGCAACATGTAAGGGTTTCTTTTAATGTGCAACTATCAATTGTCACGCAAGTGTGGTAAAACAAGTCTTTTTGATTACAGCATTGGTTCTGATGAATTGGTTTTGCTGAATTTGTTGTAAGGTGTCTAATATCAAACCCTGGTGTTACCTACCTGTGTGTCTTATGGCTGTATGAACAGATGCTGTGTTAAGCACATAGAGGTGCGATGTAGAGGGCCATTTTGCATTGCAGTTAGGATTGAATTTACAAGATGGCTAGTAAGACTCAAGTCTGTTGCAGTTGCTTTTTGTGGATACAAGCTTTTAGTTTTGTACCTTTGAAGTGAAGCAAATCTTCATTTTCTTTTTTAATCATTTAATCAGTCTTGAAAACTCTGGCTCACTATTTGGGGGGGTGTCTCAGGTTTTAACTTGAATAAAAAATGCTGTGCTTTGAGAATGACAGGATACTGGTTGGAATTAATGGTCCATATCTTAATTTTTGCTTTTGCTGTGAGCTGATGAGTATTGCCTATTCTCTTGGAAAACTTTGCAGTTTTGCTAGGGACTAGTCATATCTCAGAAGACTTGTCCAGTTAATGTTTCAAATTTAAAAGTACTTTCTTGCATTCTTAGAAGTTTTTTTCTTTTCTCCAGTGTAATGAAAAAGATTCTAACTACTTTTTCCAGGTCATGTGGCAGAGATTTTTGTCCATCTTCATGCCAGCGTCTATGCTCTCTTTCATCGTCTTTATGGAATGTATCCTTGCAATTTTGTCTCCTTTCTGCGTTCTCACTACAGTATGAAGGAAAACTTGGAGACCTTTGAAGAGGTAGTCAAGGTAAAATGCTGCTCGTCTCTCTTATCTGAGGCAAGGAATTCATAGCTGTATAAAGGCAGGTATTTGCCAGTTTAATATACTATGCTGATTTAACAAAACACAATAAAAACAGGCTCTTGGAGGACTGAAATCTCAGTTGCGAGCACGATCATCTTTTGAAGCTGTGGTGATGTGTGTTAGCTTTATCTGTTAAATGTAACATTCTGAAATATTGGGATCAGTAGTTTGCTAATCAGCTTTGTGTAGTTTAGCGCAACCAAAAGATGCTGTACTGATAATACATACTTCTTCTTGCTCTTGCTCATCCAGCCAATGATGGAACATGTGCGAATTCATCCAGAATTAGTGACTGGATCTAAGGACCATGAACTGGACCCACGAAGGTATATATGTTCACTCTGCTATTAGGAAAGGCTATAAATGAGCATCTTTTAGCTGGGTTATTTTGGAAGGCATAAAGCAAAACCTTTTTTGTCAGCAACAGTGTGTGCCAGTGGTGTTTTGCCACACGTATGCATAGGTACACCAGGTGGACATGAAGGCTTTCTTTATCCAAGCTTGGAGCTGGATGAATAAGCAAAAACTGTTGTGAAAGGCCATTAACAGCAATGTTGGGTTCTAAATTAATTTTGTCTGGGATAGAATCTGTCTTCTACCTAACAGTTGACTTTGTCTTAATTTTATGACTTAATGATCAACATCCTCATAAAGTTCTAAAAGAATTTGCTTATAGTGAATAAAGCGAAAGTACCACTGACCTGCTTCATTGGTTTAAGGTTTGGGTCATTTTTTTTGATTTGTTGAAGTACTTGGTGGGATTTAATTGTTTAAAATGGCTTCAGTGTGTCTTGTTTTGGTACCTAGATATTGGTTCAGTTAACAGATCAATTCTTTTAACAGGTATGTCTTAACATTATCAGCTGTATTAGTTTTCTTTAGAAATAGGCTCATTTGCCTGCAGCAGCACCACTTGCTGCTTTTCTCTTGTCTCCACAGGCCCAGCCACTGAAGAGGAGAAATTGACTCTTGTTGCTGCACAGTAGTGCTCTTGCCCTGCTTTTCAGAGCCACTAGGAAAACACTGCTAAATGGGAACCTATTGAATATCACAATGCTCAATTTTGCAGGCTTCTCCCAGGCAGGGGGGAGGGTGGCACCACTAAGGAGTACAATTGGCACAAAACTACCAGTTGAAGCCTTCTGATTTGGTATCTTGCACATAATATCTTACATTGAAAAGCAACTCGCTCTTTAATAGACAGCCTGCTGTGCTTTCTCTTTTTTACAGTGAACTTCCAGCCCCTGAAATATTGGGCAGATGTAATCTGGCTGCTTAATTTAGTGAGGAAAAAGTTTTCAGAATGAAAGAGGTAGTGATAATAAAAAACATTCCCAAAACTTGGGAAGAAAAACACAGACCTGAAACTGGCATTGCATATGGTGTTTGCTTAAATAATATAAGATTCCCTCACTGCTGGCATGTCTAAATTTTGACTACCAACATCTGAGTCTAGTTGAGCTGATTTCTACAGCTGCTGAAGCTCAGGATCAACCAAGTCTTCGTACGCTGTTCCTCCTTTCCAGAGTGCTCCATGGCAGACCTTTATGGATCTCTGTGTCAAAGCTGTTTGTCTCTTCTCTGAGACCCCCTCTTACAAGTCATCTGGTTGCAATTTCTGTATGGTGCCTTGTTCCAGTTTTGCCTGGGAGCCTACAGAGCTGCCTGGAACAAATGAGCCATCCTACAAGCCAATTCCTCATATCTCCAGGAACTCTTGTTTGTAACAATAATAATTGACTAACTTACTCTTTTGGATCCAAAAACTGTCTGCAGGTGGAAAAGACTAGAAACTCATGATGTTGTGATAGAATGTGCCAAAATCTCCCTGGACCCTGCAGAAGCCTCATATGAAGACGGCTATTACTCTGTGTCTCGGAAACTCTGCACAAGCATAAAACATCATCAAACTGACCCCAGTGCCAGCTATTACTTTGACACACAGAGCAGCTATGGTAAGACCTGCCTGACAGCTAACGAACACCCTTTTCCTGGAGGAAAACTGGCCTTATAGTAAAAAGACATCTTAGTAATTTATCCCACTTAAAGTCCAGTTCTTAGGCACCAGAAAATAAACCATCACTTTTTTTAAAAAAAAAAGATATGTATGTCATGCAGACATACAGAATGTTGGCAAAGTTGCCTTTCCACTGCCTCTTCCTTCCTTGTCCCCCCTGCTCCAAAACAACGAACCAAGCAAAAAAAACAAAACTGCTATGTGTAATATATTCAGTAGATACTTTCTTGGGCAGGAAGAAGTGTCTCTTGTTTGCTGCTAGCTACAACTGTGTATGTTGAATGGCTTTGAAATGTTTTGGTTAAAAGCCTTTAAATACTAGCCAGAAGAATAATTGACTTGTATTTGATGTGTAGGATACTTGTAATTTTCTTTTTTTTAAACTTTCAGGGACTTCAACCCCCTATTCCACTCCTCGGCTAACACTATCACAAATGCCAGGGCAGCTACCTCACATTCTGAGCCCACAGTCAGTACGGCTGTCAACTGAGCCACAGCAGGTAAAGCAGAAGATAACATGCAGCATGCTTTTAATTCTTTGCACTTTGTTCATAGTTTCTTGTGACAATCTGAAAAATTCTTGTTTCTAAGTACTGTGAATTCGTCAGAACTTAGTGGATGTTTCAGATCTAACACCCATCTGATTTCCTGTGTCAGAACCCGGATACAGATGCTTCACAGGTTCCTTTTCTGAGCTTTGCTGATTTGTGTTTATTGTGTATTGCTTTTACACAGGTTACCATCTGGAGTCCTTCTGCAGTTTGTGGTATGACCACTCCACCGACCTCCCCTGGGATTGTCCCGTCAGAGTCATCCCAGTCTGCATCACAACCTTACAGCAAAGCTTTCGGCACATCTGGTACGTGCTGCGCTTTGGAATTAGGCCTTCAAGGTTTATTATAGTAGAAATTCTGGCTGTAAGTTTTGCTGTCAGCTTCTTAAATGGGAATGCCCCACTGTGCCATTTGATGGGCTTAAGTCATTACTTCTGTGAACTGAGTACCTGGTCATCTAGAGCAGTACTAAAGCAAACACTGAGATCAGAAATAAGTTAGTGAATTAAGTGCCAAAGTCTGAAGCAGGCCTTTTGGAAACTATATTTTTATCTTGGTAAATAGTTGGAGGAGACTTAAGAAGTAAATGGTTAAGATAGCGTTTAAATATATAATTTTTCACATACATTATTCAGCTGAAATGAAGAAGTGGGAGCCTTGCTGAGAAACCTTGTGCTCCTCCTTTTCAGCAGGGGGGAAGGGAACACCTTTGGGAACGCCAGCCACATCTCCTCCTCCACCCTGCACTTCGGATGACTTTGTGCATGTTTCACTCCCTTCAGCTGCTGCCACGCCTCCTAAAAAGGTATAACAAAACTCTCCTGCCAAACAAATCTGGGGCTTTTTCACTGACTTGTCATACATGCAGTGACTGTAACAGAGAAGGAAATTCGGAGTAACTGACTTAAAAAAAAAAGTTGCATTTTATTGCAAAAACTTTTTTCTAAGTTTAGACAACTATTGCCGCTTCCAGTTGCACAGTTTTAAGTCATCTTATATTGGTTTGCTATTTAAGCCATCTGTTTGCAGGATTTCCCTGTCTATGAAGCTGTCCAAGAGGTTTGTTTCCAACAGATGTCTGATGCAAAGAATTTATGTTGGTTTTCGGGGTTTGTTTGGTTGTTTTTTTTTTCAGGAGGACAAACCAGATCCTGGGAGGCCTTTACTGTACCGACAGCAAAATGTCATAAACAGCGATAAATCATTGGGTAAATTCTGTTTTACTTTTCCCATTACAGTAACCTATTGTAAACAAATCCTGGTTTTATTAACACACGTTCCAATTGCCAAACACTTTTCCACATGTTTTTTCTCTTTCTTTTTTTGTTTTCCCCTGAGTTCTTCCTAGTTCCAGGATTGTGCCTTAATCTGTGATTCAACTTAAAACATTCTTGTGATGCTTTTGATTTCATTTTAACTATTCACCTTCAGAAATAGCTTGCAGAATTTTAACTGGCCCTCATGCATGCTTATGCATGTTGAAATATACAGATCTACACTGAAGGCTGAAAAAGGATTTTTTTTTTTTTTTTAAAAAAAACCAACAAACTGATTCTTTGAGGGTGAATTTTTTTATGAGTAGTAGTAAGTTGTTTATGAAGTCTTACTTGAAAAAGTTTTGTGTCCCATGTCTGGATCAAACTTGAAGGCTGCTTATAAGGATAGATATGATGCTCCCTTTTAAAGGCTCTTGGAAGACTTTTTTTACAATTTTATATTTTTTTTTAAAGTCCTGTGGAATATTGAAATCAACAGTGGATGGTTGAGGAACTTGGCATCTAATAGGTAGATCTAGATTCCACTTTCCATTCTGTCATCTACATCTGTAACAGCTGTAGAAAGGGATTTTGGCACTGTCTTTGAGCCTTCTGTACTGTGAATCTTTACCATCCTCAAAGTGGAGATGATAGTGAAATGTAAAGCCGGTTTTCCTTGCTGAAGTTGTATAGCAACACTGGAATCTGAACTTTCTGAATTGCAAGTTAAGAACAGGCTAGGTTTTTCACTGGGTTCCTAATCTGTGACTGAGCTGTGAGCATGAGGTTTCTGTCCTGCATGCATTACTGTGTATGTCCCTGGCAGCTGTCTCAGAGTTTTGATCAATAGTCACATATTGTTGAGTTTGTATTACACCAGTTGGCTAAACTTCCTTTTTTTCCAGGTAAGTACGGTGTCCTTGGGTAGCCAGATCAGAAGCTAAAGCGGAGTTTAATGCCAGTGTGGAAGTGTAGTAGTCACTCTACACTAAAGCCTCTTTTATTTTTTTTTTTTTTAGTGGGTTAAATTGCAAACAGCACGTCCTTATTCATAGAGGCAGTCGCCTACTCTTGTTCTGTGATAGCAGATGTTAAGTTTACAACATTATATTTTGGGATCAGGACAGACCCGTGACTGATCTCTGAACTGGTTTCCCCATGGACTGGAACAGGAGTCAGCTTCCTCTCTTGAGGAAGCATCTGAAGGAGGGACAAGCTTATTCTAATGCCCGTTCAGTAGTAAGAGATTTCTGTTTTATGTTGTGATAAGGCTGGAGAAAACAGCATCTGTACAGCTAACTTTTTTCTTTTCTCTTCTTCAGACACACCTGGTAGTAAAAGTTCAGTAACCTTAAGTGATCTTCCAGAGTTTTTAGGTGGCTTGTCTTTTGAAGACAGTGCTGAAAAGGACAGAGAGGAAGGTAATTTCTGTCATTCTTAAATACATCTTAGCTAAGGAAATGTTTGCAATATCAAAATACAAGATGTATAATTATGCTCCCCCCTCCCATCCTTCCCAGATGCAATATCTAAAGAGATCTCAGAGATCACAACTGATGCTGAACACATGGTGCCTAGAGGAGGATTTGACTCTCCATTTTACCGCACAAATGAAAGTCTGTCAGGCTCTCAAAAGAAGACCCATTCAGTAGTCTCTAGTGTTCAGGGACACAGTCAGACCTCTGAGCCTTTAACATCTTCTCTGGACAAGCCTGGGCCTGAGAGTGCACGGGAAACACCCAAACAAACATTTACTCCCATAGACAAGCCCTGTGGAGGCTCTGGTGAAAGCCCTGCTGGTAACAGGGAAGGAAGCTCTGGGGAGACGAGTATTCTCACTCCCAGCCCTTGCAAAGTACCAGCACAAAGAAGAGTGGTGTTTGGGAGTGGGCAGCCTCCCCTATATGAGCACCTTTTTGAGGTTGCGTTACCAAAGACTGCCTACCTCTTTGTTGGCAAGAAGACTGAGGAGCTGCTAAAGAAAGCCAAGGGAACCCAGGAAGATGACTGCATGTGCTCTACTTCTCCCGTGGAAGTACTGGACAGACTGATACAGCAAGGGGCAGATGCACACACTAAGGAGCTGAACAAGTAGGTGACTGAAGATCTTTGCAAACTTTCTTGTTACTCCTTTTTGTGCTGGTTTTATTTTAATAGCTGTGCCTGAAAAGCAAGTGTGTCTGGAAACCTACAATGAAACCATGTTCTATGAAGCGTTACTGTTAACTGAGCTAGGGGTTCTGGGTGGAGGATTTTTATATTTCCAGTGGTAACTGGTTGGTTTTGGGATAAAAAAAGGGGCTGTGACTGTAGGACTCCTAACTGCCTTCACTGACAGAGCTTGGGATGAAGAAGCAGGGATGTTGGCTCTGCTGCAATACTTGTTTATTTTATCAGGTCTAAGTCCCACATTAGATAGTCAAAAGCAAATGTAGAGGCCAAGGGGAGACTGACACTTTCTTCTTTCTAGTATGCACAAAGCTGAGAACTGGAGAACCAGATTTAAGGTTTAGGTGTATCTGCTGTATTCCTTCTTTTCATCTTATTACCCTGTATTCCACTTTGGCCTTATGCTGTTTCCTATGCTTGAGAGAATTGTTCTCTCTAACTTCCAAGAAATTATGCCCTTCATCTTCCCTTGTGACCTGCTGCTTGCACAGTTCCTCCTTATTTTCTTCATACTGACCGACGGTAATGTACTTCCATTAGGCTGTAAACTCTCGAGGTGGGCATTCCATTTTGAAGTGACTTGCAGGTATTTGCATACTTAAACTTACTATTTAATGCTGCATTTTTGTTTTTCAGATTGTCTCTGCCAAGCAAATCTGCTGACTGGACTCACTTTGGAGGTGAGGAAATTTCTCATGTGTTTTGGAAATCTGTTCCTCTGTTATAAGAGTTGCTTAAACAATGACCTGCGTGCTTTTTTTGGCTGCATTAGAAAAAAAAAAGGTGTCCTCCATTAAGTCATGGTTTATCTGCTTAGCAGATAAACATCTGTGTTCTACTGAGATGAGCTGGTGTTTTTATCTTCAAAAAGTGAAAACTGCCTTCCCCATAATTCTAGACATTTCTCTTTTTGACCATTTAAGACCTGCTAGCCTTCAGAGTGGTGCTGATCATCCAACAGAGCCATCCACCTTTGAAACACTACTTGAATCTAAAACTGGTGTTTGTTTTTCTTGATGCTTCACATGTGCGTCTTAGTTTTGTGCTCTTAAGCTTCTGTGGTGATGGTGAGCTTGGTTTTTTCTTAATAGAAGGAGCAATTAATTTGAAGCATATACATGTTGCTCTGGGAAACATGTTTAAAATTTTAAGTTTGTGTTGGAGGTCAAATACAGCAGATTTTAAAGTTGTAATTTCAAAGAAATCTACTTCGCTTATTTTAGAAAATATTTCCCACACGTGGAACAGGGACAGTACAGTTCAATAACCTCTTGTGTCTTCTCGCTCCAATCCAGGTTCTCCCCCTTCGGATGAGATTCACACCCTGCGTAACCAATTGCTTTTGCTGCACAACCAGTTGTTGTATGAACGCTTCAAACGGCAGCAGCATGCCCTTCGGAACCGTCGACTCTTGCGAAAAGTGATTAAAGCAACAGCGCTGGAGGAACATAATGCTGCCATGGTGAGCAGGGATACAACTCCAGTAGTCATTTAAACACACTGGTGCTGGAACAAGTATTAATTGGTTTGGCCAGTGTCTTTCAGTACCACTCAGTTAAGAAAGAAGCCTCATTTCTCACCTTATTAAAGTCAGTATTTGTGGAGTGACTTGTGGACGAGTTACGTGCACCATGATTATTAGAACCAGTAGCTTCTGTCTGACTGTAGGCAACTGAATCGGTGGATGCCTGCATGCTTGACCCCTGCCAACACTTACCTTTGGATAATATTAAAGGCTTCACAGTCAGTGCTTACTTAATGCCTGGCTAGACACCTTACTGCATTCTTTGAAGTGTTGTCCTTCCAATGCCTCAGCTGAGCCAAAACTTTGAAAACACCGATGTTCTCTTCCAGAGATATTTAGTATGATAAAATTTGAAGTTAAAAATGCATTGAAGGATGTCTCGTTACAGATTTAGGCATGTTTCATTCTGTGCCTCCATATTACAGCTTCTTCTATCTACAGCTTCACATTTCGATAATTCAGTAGAAAAGCCAAACGTAGCTTTCCAAAGCTTTCCAAATCAACTGTAGCTTCAGCTGTGAAGCCCCAGTCCCTGTCAAAAGCATGAGGTGCAGTGGAAGAACCTGCTGTTGCACACAGTGCCTTTGCATGTGACTTGGAGTTTTCAGCCTGTCCACTCTAGCACCATTTAATCTCTCTTTCAGCAAAAAAAAAAACAAACCCAAAGCCTTAAGAGCATGCTCTATATAAAATGTTCTGTGTGTGGAAAAGCATTATGCCTGCATGCTGTTAATTGATACTAGTGCTTTACTTAGCTAGTGACTTAGGACAGATGTTCTAACTGACAAAACAGGTGTCTTGTCTGATGCTTCATATGGGGTTCTTAACAGAAAGATCAGCTGAAGCTACAGGAAAAAGAAATTCAGGCCTTGAAATTGAGTCTGCAGAAAGAACAGGCAAGGTACCACCAGTTTCAGGAGGAACATGAAAATATAGTGGCTCAGCTTCACAGCCAGATCAGACAGCTGCAGCACGACCGGGAGGAATTCTACAACCAGAGCCAGGAATTGCAGGTATGAAGCATGACACTGAACAAAATTGTTATCTGCTTACTGGTTTTAAAAATAACCTTCCTAATAACATGGCATGAAATATCTGAGAGAAAGTTACATAGAGATATTGCCCTAATTCAGAATAAGACAGTGTGTAATTGGAAATGTCTAACTTAGTCATTGTCCTTTTATAGTTCTGTTTTGTCCTGTCTTCGGTTTGGAAGCAGGAAACGCAGTTTTAGCTGGTTCTGGGACTTTCACAAATACTCCATATAAATTGATTTATGGCGCTGGGGGTTATGGCCCTCCTGCCATATACCATTGCTGGTCCTTATTAAAGTTTCAGAACCCTGAGTGAGTTTTGGGTTTTTTTTTTATTTGAACAGACCAAGCTGGAAGACTGCCGGAATATGATTGCAGATCTGAGGTTAGAATTAAAGAAGGCTAACAACAAGGTGTGTCACACTGAATTGCTTCTTAGCCAAGTTTCTCAAAAGGTAAGAAAAGTCACTATTTCCAAGGTTCCCTTGTGTCTTTCTGGTTTGGGTTCTGTTCTTTTTTGATAATTTTTATCAGGTGCTTTTCCTTTCTTGTTCTGAAAGAAGCCTGTTCTTAGTTCCATAGAATCTGATATTAACTGCACAAAAACAACACAGAGAAATGTATTTTGGTGAAGAAACCTTAAACTCTGTTCAAAGGTTTCTGAAACTTGTCATTTTGGCTGCTTTTTCCATGATAGGAATTTGCAGATTGAGCAATATGAACTTGTATTAAAGCTCTGCTAAATCTTGGTGTCTTAGAGGTCTTGTTTGTATCAGAAGTTGAATGGACTTCTTGTGTAAGTGGAAACATGGTTGTGTTAAGGGAAGCAATGCCTGTTTGGTAAAGGTCTGTCTGGACTGTCACCAGCTTTATGCAAACTAATTAATTTAACACTTATTACTTAAGATGCATTTGATTCTTGTCTTTGGCTTCCTCCTTTATAAAAATATCTTGTGAACACAGTGCCTGACAGCTGGGACTCCCCTGCTGAACTATTCATTCCAATGTTTGATTCTGTTCAATTTCTCTTTAAAGCTTTCCAACAGTGAATCAGTGCAACAGCAGATGGAGTTCTTGAACAGGCAACTTCTGGTTCTTGGAGAGGTCAATGAGTTGTACCTGGAGCAGCTGCAGCACAAGCACACAGACACTACAAAGGTATAATTGCAGAGTTGCAGAGGAGGCCTTTTGGGGAAGGCTGCACTTGAGGTCATCATCAAGCTGTTCTCAGCCTTGTGTTCACAATGAAGGAAATGCTTCAGAACTTAACAGATTCTTTGTTTTGAAATTGATTTTTTTTCAGGGATTGGATTTCATATTTAATCTTCTTGTCAGATATTTTTGTGCACTGTAGGTTCATGGAATATCTTCCGTGCCCTGTGCCTGGAAGTGAAGAAGGGGATGTTAGGGTGCAGCTGAAGTCAGTTTTAGCCTCTTGATGTCAGTTCTTAGGAATTTTCTTGCTCTTAACGTAATTGGCAGCAGGCTATTGCTGGTAAGGTACATTGGGCTGTTACATTTGTGAAAGTGTATAACATAAGGTAGTAGTGCTAGAATTTGTAGGAAGAACCTTAACCAGGATTTTACAGGGTTTTGTGATGTGCTGTTTTAAAACAAGCAGTCTTACTCTTCTCACTCAGTTGTTTTCCTATTAAGAGTTATATTAACTTTACTAAAACTGTGGTTCATATGGTTTTACTTCCTGACTTCAAAGAAACCTTTTTTTAATTAGAAGCAAGTAAATTGCACAACAATATAACTGTTTCTGCGTGACAGAAAGTAATTAAAGAAGGTGAATAATAAGCCAAAAAGAAAAAAAAATAGTCTTTTACTGGTATTTAATGAAGGTCATGTTGCAAAAATGGTTTTAAAATGGAGTTTGTCTGTCTTAATCCGGTGCAGAACTGGCAAGTTTGCTTTGCTGAAAAGAGCTTTTCATAAGGAACATTAACGTGCTAATAAATTCCAGTGATGTGAAGTTATTTTCACAGTAACTTAATGGTGTACATCCTCGGAGTATCCAGTTTTCTATATCTGTATTTAGAAATGCTTCTTTTATTCCATCTTGCTTAAAAATGTGCCTATTTATAGCATCAGAAACGTGTTGAAATATTAATAAAAATAACACACAATCAAATTATACTTTAACATTATGTTCTTTCTTTCGAGGAGGTTGAAATGTTGCACGCTGCTTTTCGGAAAGAACTGGAGAAAGCAAAATTGTGTGTTCAACAGCAAAGCCAAAGGCTTGATGCTTCCCAGAAACGGATAGCTGAACTGGAATCTCAGCTTGCTAAAAAGGACCACCTCTTCCTGGAGCAAAAGAAATACCTGGAAGATGTCAAAATCCAAGCAAGGTAGGGCTTTCCTATGTAAAATTTTAGTTGTGCATTGACAGATGTGCTATCATGGCTGAGGCAGAATCTGGAGATGCTGGACCTGATGGATTTTGGTTTCTTTTTCTGTTCAGAGGTCAGCTGCAAGCAGTAGAAAGTAGGTACAAGGCCCAGAAAAGAATCACACAAGCATTTGAGCTGGAGATCTTGGATCTGTTTGGCCGGCTGGAGAAGAGCAGCCTACTGAAAAAACTTGAAGATGATAAAACAGAAGCAGCTGAAGCAGCAGAGGAAAGGTAAGGGTGATCATGTAAAATATGCCAGAGTCAGGCCTGTCTCCTTGGAAGTTGATATCCTTGTGGAATTCCTAGCACTTGGATGCATCATCTCAAAACATTTCTGTTACTTCCCCTTTTACAGGCTGAATCTATTTCAGGACTCTGCCCAGGTTACTGAGAGTCATTGACAAGTGCTCATGCAGAACTTTTCAAATAGCTGAACTGTTACTCAAAGTTTGAGAGAAACCTCTGGTTTGTCTGGTAGATGGGTGTCTCTCATCTACATATTGTTACACTGTTGTTAAGTGGTGCTTTTACATATACCTAAAGTGTGTAGGCAGTGCCGTACTTCAGATCATACCTTTTTTATTCCTACACCAAATTCTGCCACAGCACCAGGATAATTTGCACTGCCAGCAGATTTGTGGCAATCACCTGTGCCTGGGTTAGGTAAAAGATCTGCAGTCCAAGGAAGATGTACAGATCTCTTCCTTTACCTGAACAAATGAGGATCCAGTTCCATTCTGCTTTAGGATTGTCAGCTTTGGACTTAAAACGCTGGATGTTGCAAAGCTGAGCATGTGACACCCTTCTGGTTACCCTCTGTCACTTCTGCTTTGCTACAAAACTGTGAAGGGAAGACGGTTGAAGTACATATGCAGTAGCAGAAATGGACAGTAATCAAAGTAACCTGCCTTCCCAGCATTTCCCTTTCCACTTTAAAGAGTTGCTACCATTTCCTTGACACCATATCCTCTCTCTTTCCGAAACAGGCTGGACTGTGGTAATGAAGATACTGTGGCGGGATACAGTGAAGAAACAATTGGTAGAAATGGAGAGACCAAACCTCCCAGCACCCGAGGCAGTAGCAGTAAGGGTGGCAGTAACAGTGAGCTCTCCACCCCAGAAAAACCCCAGAACCAGAGATTCAGCAGTCGCTGGGAGGCGTCCGTGTTGCTGGAGCCCTCGACTACTGTCCCACTGACTGTAGGTTCACTCCCCAGCTCCAAGAGCTTCCTTGGAATGAAGGCACGAGAATTATTTCGCAACAAGAGCGAGAGCCAGTGTGATGAGGAGGGTGTAACCATCAACAGGCTTTCTGATGCTCTAAAGACTGAACTATGTAAAGATCCAAGCATGGAGACAAAGGCCCCTCCAAGCCCCGATAACCTTAGCCTCTCACCTAAGATTCAGGAAAGCAGTGTTGGACAGCTTCATATCATGGACTACAATGAAACTCATCATGACCACAGTTAAAAAGGAAGATAGTCAATCAGTGTTATTTTCATATTCTTGGCATAGAACAGGAGGCGTGAATGCAAGTTTAACTAAAAGCTTTTATGTTTTTTTGGTCTGAGCAGCTAGCTCATGCAGCGGAGTAGGATTGATGTCCAGAAACGGAAAAAGGCTGCTGAATGAAAGCAAAGTGGATTTTTGGGTCTGGAATTGAAATGCCCAGCCTAACTCTTGCTTCTTTCTCAAATTCAGTCCTTAGCAGCGTGTACTAATTTGAAGGGACAACTGTTAGCATTTGCAAGTATTTTTTCTCTTTCTCCCTGTCCCCAGTGAGTGGCTGCGTTTTATGAACTTGAGTGCAATATGAGGCCAAATTAACATTTGTGAGTCTACTATGAATGCTTTGTATTTCCTTGCAAGCTTCCAATTTAGAGCAGTTAATTGTGCTGCCTGTCCGGGTGACTTCGGTTGCTTTCATCCTGGAAAGAAGCAGCACTAGAATTTCTAGTGCATTCATCTAAAGGTCTCTATTTTGCCTGTCCACTGTCCCACACCCCTCAGAGCCCAGTCTTCATTAAGGTGGACTCTGAATACCTAAATGTTCAAAGAACAGTGTACCTCTGCAAAAAGGATTCATTCGCCCTAATTCATGATCATTGTTTATATTGTCCTTAACATTTCCTGGGAATTTACATTTGAACAGACACTTAATAAGGAACTGGAGCTTGTAATGCAGAAGAGACCGTATATGCTGAAGACTTGTTAAAACACTAGCTTCTGATCTTTTTGGTATTTTAAGTGTTTGCCTGACAGACTGGTACTGACCTCAGCCTGGTTTGTATGGGAAAGCAATTGGGGTGGGAGAAGAGGGAAAAGGAAGCCTTACTCAAGTAGGGAGAGCATGCAGAACGTGTACGTAGAATTGCAAGCTTCTGAAGATTTGCAGAAGAGCATTTGTTTCTCTAATCAGGGAAATACTTGCGCTGCCTGACCCTCCTTCATAGTTCTGGTCTGCGTTCCCGGACTGAGCAAGACCACTGTGCTTTGAGTCCAAGAAATTGGCTTCATTGTTCCTGGGAATACATTTTCAGGCTTGACTTACAGGATATGGTTTCCTATGAGTGCTGTTCTGCTCAGGCTGCGGCGCGTTTTTCAGCTCAGCAGTGTCAGTTTGGCTCTAGGTATCTCCCCTTCGCCCTCATCCCCTTTCCTTAGAAGACAAGGCTGAAGAGGAAGCCTGCTCAAACTGAGAATCAGAATTCCATCGTGAAGCCTTTCTCCATTAATCATGTTTTAAGTCAGTGATGAGCCTTCTGTGAAGGAGGATTGTGGGATCAGGGCCTGTCAGTGGTCAGACTCAATCTCCTTTGTGACAGACAGAGCCCGCTGTTAGGAAGGCAGCGTGCTTGTTTTAAACGTTAGAAATGTCTGGGTCCAGGCGTACTTGGACATATCGGGCTTCACGGTTACCCTGCATCACACGTGGCCTCTTTTCTTAAACATTCTGTTGGTGGCAGCTGCTGTTTAAGAATCGTCTCACGTATAAATCAAGTCCAAGTACACTTGCACTTGTAGTTCAAATCCCTTCTTAACCTGAATAGGAACAGGACTCTGTCGAAGCGGCTGGCAATATGCTAACTTGTACCTGACAGTACTTTTCCTCCCATTTCCGCTTCTTCCATAACGCCTAGGGTCTAAATACATTTCTGCCTGTCTAAATTATTCTCAGTGTCCTTTCGGTTGGTCAGTCCTAACTCTGAAAGTAAAGGTGAACTTCAGTGGTTTTGTCACAGCTTGAATCTGCATGGAATAGAAAATAGAGAGTTGGTTGTAAGTGACAGACTGGTTTTGTCGACATGTCTATAGGCTTTCTAAGACTTAGTGGTAGCAAACGTGGTAGCGTATGTTTCGGTAAGATTTGGAGGTTTCCTGCCCCTTGCCCCACCGGGTCCCAGCCCCAGGAGTGAACGGTTTGCACATTGCCCTTGAAGGACCGGCTCAGCTGTTGGATGCCGTTGCGTTGGAGGAGTTCATTAGCCTGTCCTTCTGCTTTGCCGAGCCCAAAAAGGCATCTTGCTTATATGATGACTTCACTTCTTCTGAGGAGAGGCGGTTTTTGTTGTCCAGTTACAAAAATGCCCTGGCGGTAATGCGAGCTCATTGATAAGGTGGCTTTTTTTTCTTGTTTTAAAAGG
This sequence comes from Phalacrocorax carbo, assembly GCF_963921805.1. NCBI lineage: Eukaryota > Metazoa > Chordata > Aves > Suliformes > Phalacrocoracidae > Phalacrocorax > Phalacrocorax carbo. The sequence goes on from NC_087530.1 coordinate 5,197,898, forward strand.
ATTTTAGCACCAGGATAGTAATGGAAACCACTTTAGGTTTGTTTATGGACCACAAAGATTATGGAGGAACAAATTTTGCAATTTCTTTTTGTAAGTCTAAAAATCATGGATCTGCTGTATGTAGTTAACTTGCAGTTTGTTTGAAGGGGTCCCATCAGTGAAGTGGAAACAGATTTTTTTTTAACTGACTGCTTTTAGTTAAATCTAAAATTGCTGTCTTTGTCAAGTTAATCTGTTCCCTGCCTCGCTCTTTGTAAGCATGTTAAACAATCCACATTAAATGCCATAAATATGAAATACGAGGAAATGGTACAATCGTAAGCTAAAGAGAACTTAAACCAAAAGGAGGTTTTGCTGTCCTTATTAGAATGTTCTAAAATGTCAAGGCAGTTGCTTGTGTTTAACTGTGAACAAATAAAATGTATTGTTTTGCACTACTCTGTGTTAAGTTCCCTGCAAGCCGACCTCTTCGGGACCAAGCTGTGCTGGGGCAAAATGTGCAGAAACAAGTTCGGTATCGAAGCGTCTTCCAGGATCTGCAGAGTACAAAGCAGATAAGTGGTTCTGCCCCTTTTTGCACGGGCTTTGTTGTTAGAAGCTCATTTTTTCTGCATGGAGCCAAAGCCTTTTCTCTTCTGTGGAAAAAAAACCCAACGACAACATGCCGGTATAATCCATAACTGCAAATCTGCACGTTAGCTTTCTCTCTGGCTTTGTTCATGTAGGCTAGAGACTACGCAAGTGATTAGACAAATTAATAGCTGAAAATGTCAGAGACCGTTGTTTGCAAAAGCTGGGGACACTGTCAGAAGCTGCCTCGCTCTGTCCTGTCCCCTTCAATCCATGTGTACCCTCTAGTTTTGGACTCACTGGGTGATCTTTAACGTCCGCCGAACGCTATTTGTGGTTTATTGAAAGCGGTCTGTGCTCTCTGTCTTGGCGATGCAGTGCTTGGGCTTCAGCTGACTAAAGGCTCGGTCTGAACCGGTGCCAGGCCACCACCCAGGAAAACATCGCTGCTCTGGGCGAGGGTGTGTGTATGAAGGTTGATGGGGAGCAGCCCCGCACTGTTCTGCTCTGGGCGAGGGCAGCGGCCGCCTTCGGGGCTTGGGGCAACAACGGGGGCCGCTGCGGGGCTGTAGCCGTGGGTTTGCTTGTTCGTCCAACGGCTGTGAATGTACACAGGTCCCTTTTCCGGGGAAGTATAGGCCCGTCGTTAAGAAGCCCCTTTAGATTTGGGATGGGGGGGGGGGGGACAGTGGGATTGTTGGAGCTTTTTTAAAAGGGCTTTCAAAGGGCCTTCGCCTCCTGGATGCTTTAGTGGGGGGGGGACGGACCCCGGGCGACCCCCCCACGTCCCACGGCGATTCCCGGAGGCGGCCACTAGAGGCCCCACGAAGCCCATCACTTCGCTCCGCAGCGGCCTTAATGACCGTTTCGGGGTGCCGCGGCCCCCCCGACCCCTCGCGGCTGAGCCGTACCCCCTCCTCCCTCCCGCCGGGACCCCGGAACCAGGCGTTTAACGCACAGGGCGTTTTGGCCCGGTTACAGGCTGACAAAAGCCTGGCGTGACCCTGAGCTGAATCAAGGGGAGCCCGGGGTAACTTACAGCCTGCAGGTGCCGGGGTTCTGCTGAGACCAGCTACTACCCGCCTGTATCTAGTTCAGTCTCTGAACAAAAAAAGCATTTATTTCCTGGACTGACAGATCCCTAAGCAAGCCGGTTTGGTGCCCTGCCTGGTTTCTCAGTGTCTATCTTGGAATTTTCTGCTCGGAGAGGCTAAAGTAAAACTTTATTGCACTTCTGTGTTTGGCATTTACATCCTGTTTATGTAAATTCTTCAAACAGCTTGATTTGTAGTAAAGGAAAACAATTCTTGCTGTATCTTTTTGTCTTTTGAAGTGTCCATCCACTCTGGAAGAGGAGAACTTGTATGGAAATTAAGTAATTTGTCTAGATGTTTTCGTGAGGCTTAAGTCTGCAGTCTTCCAACAGATCCTGGTCCTGTCGTTACCAAACCTCAGGCTGCAAGTTTTATGCACTCATTTTTCTGCTGTGTCTTAATATTTTGGCTGCATAAGACTGCTGGAAAGTCTAGGGCTGGGCTAGAAATTATTATTACGGTTTGGGAACTGTTTCTTGTGTGCATCGCAACCTTTGCCCAGTACGAATGGCCGCTGCGTTGGCATTTTGGACAGCGGGGTTGGGGAGGTTGTAGACGGGGTTCGATAGGGCTGTTCTGACAAGCAGTTTGTGCTGTGCTGCGGGAGCTGAACTACAAACTGGGGGATAATTTTGGTCTCATCAGAGCCTGCGTGTTCCAATTTAAACTATATGACAGGGAGAGGAAAGCTGGAAACAAGATCTGGGAATAGCGTCCCTTGTGTCCCCAACACTTGTCACCTTTTTGTCCACAGAGCATGTACTTGGTCTGAAAAACTTTCCAAGACAGCAGCTGTCATTGGACATTTGTCTTTGCAACGTGAAACAATAGGGCAGCTGCGAGCAACTTTGATTTTTCTGCCTGAAGCTGCCTCTGCAACAGGGCTCCCAAATAAAAGCCTGAGAGAGTGACGGTCACACTTAGCTGGCTGCAGCCCCAGTAGTGCCTGGGAGCCTCTGCGTGACCCTGCTGAGCTCCGTGGCCATTTTGAGTTCACTGAGGTTCAATTCAGCTGGATCATGATGTCTCCTATAAATAGGCTTCTGCTCCAGGGCGGATAGATGCATTGCAGCGCAGCACATGTGGATAGGGGAAGGGGAAAAAGTGCAAAAGATAGTGGGGTTATGTGAGGAATACAAATGCTCCTGAAAATGCTTCCCATTTCATCTGAGCTATCATTCCTTCCTATGCTCCCTCCTCTGCATTAATTCTCCCTTTGTTTTTGGCTGCCTGTTGCTGAAATCTGGTCATCTTAAGACAGAGGCTTTCTCACAATTTTAGCAAACTGAGCCAGGTATGCAAGGGGAAATTGTTTATTCAGGAGTGTCTTCCAGCAGGAAGCAAAGAACAGGAGCTAATTTGCCTGCGGAAGGGGAAAAGAGCTGTCAGATACAGGGAAGACACCATATTATTGAGATCTTAAGTTTGTAGTTAACAGAGCTTGAATAAAAGCACGACCAAAACCACGTATCAGCTCAGAGGATGGGGAGAGCCTGGGCCTCTGCTGAGCCTCCCTACGCAGGCCAGAAAGCAAGCTGTTTTCAGCACTGGTATAAAGTCACTGTGCTTGAATCGCCAAGTGCTGGTATAAAAGCAGCATGAGACTCTTTCAAATGCCTTGTAGTTTTAATGAACTAAGCCTCATAACATCGTTGAAAGCTAGGCAAGCCAGATTCTCCTCTCGAAGAAGGAAAGCACAGACATTTTAACCTGCAATTTGAAAAAGAATGATCTGAAAATGGCCACAGCTTCCTCACGCGCTCTGCTCCCACCAGATTCCCATAAATCATGTTGACTGGAAATGACTTTGTTCGTTTTGGAGAGCTCAGTGAGGGTAGGGGTGTTTTAATCAAGTTTGGATATTGTCAGGACGCCAAGCTAAGTGTAAAATGAAGTTTGTCCTCCTTTACATCCCTAGCTCTGACAGCAAAGGAGTCAGAGGCGGAAGGGAAGATGTTCAGAGCGGGGTGTACTGGTGATGGTGCGAGAACCTGCAAGTCGGTGCAGCCAAAGGCCACTGACTTTTCCTGTAGCCAGTGGCACAGAAAGGAGACATCATTAGTGTCCTGTCGATTTTGATTTCATTCATCCAAATAACCAGGCAATTTCTATGGGGGGGGAGGGAACTTCAGGGCCAAGTCTAAACCTCAAATACACATCTGAACCCCTAATGAGAGACCTTTGCTGCTCTGCATCATGTCCTTCAGACACACAGGTTCTTCACACCTCCGGCTTCGGCAAGCGAGTGGGTGCTCCTCAAAGAAATCTGAGAAAGTGTAAAATCCCCTTTCAAGAAGCTTGTTCAAGGTTCGTATCTGAGCAATTAGCACCCAATTACTCCCAGCTGTTCCCTGCTCTCACCACAGTGCGGGTCAAAGGGACCAGCTGTAGTGCTACAGCTACTTCTGTTGGGATATGACTTTAAGGAGAGTGGAAACATCAGCAAGGGAGAGAGTATGTGTCTGCCCAAGGCTGGCTTACAGGGCTAACTCTTCAGAAAGTGGACTCAGATAGGAAGGATCTCTAGTATTCATTTCACTGTCTTTAATCAGCCACCTGATTAAAGGTGGTAAGCAGGAGATGCATGAGCTTTGATCCTTTAGAAGGCGTGTCTACCTGGGGGTTTCCAGGGACATTTAAGTTTCCCACTGTGATTTTCTATGTCATTTAAGTTCTTCTTCCAGACACGCTTACTCCCCTGCACTTGTACATTACGTTTGTTACTAGTTGAGGTCTGAGCTTCAAGGTCCACAGGAAGTGGTGCTTGGGAAATGGCTGCCCTAGCTGGTGCGTCCTGGGGTGCCCCCTTCTCAGCGGCAGCGCTTCCACGACTAACGTTATACAGCACGTGCCGTGGCAGCTTCTCGGTGTGGGTTACCCACTCCTTCATGCAGTCTAGAACGATGGGGATGAGGCTCACCACACCTCCATAGTGATTCTTTGCTTCATCACAGCTCAGGTGATTCACAACATCATGGGGGTATCTGCGGGACAGAAGGAACCAATTGACAGAACAGTCCCAGCAATGGAGCCCTTGGTGAGCCCACAGAGTCACCCTGAGGCCCTCAGGGAACAGCAGAAATGCACAAGCAGCCTTTTCCCCAAAACAAAAAGGCACGGATGGAATTGCATATTGAGAAATGAGTCCTGCCAAACACACCATCGTGGCTGTCGGGCTGTGTCTGAAGAGTTCAGGAGCATGTACAGACACTTGCCCCACAGAAATTAGCTACACGCAGAGCAGGAACAGGAGGAAGGAGGAGGTAAACTGCCTGAGCATTGCATGGGCCTGCAGGGTACTAACCTGCTCGAGTGTGCCCTTCCATGCACCAGTAGAAAGAACAAATAAGCAAACCAACCCCCTGTTTGTGAATGGGGGCTGGCAATATTTTCCCAACAGCTGGAATAGTAAACTGGGTAGCACCTTGTACCCTCACTAAAGCCAGACACATGTTGTAACAGAACTGATGGAGGAGTCAGGTGGGAATATGCATTCTTGTGACAGTCCCCCGGCACTGACAATCGCCTCAAAGAAACTAAGCTGATGGAGAGACCTACTTAGCTCGGATGATGCTCAGATTGTTGCTGTGGCTAAGGAGCAGCTTGCACCTCTCCAAAATACCATCGGTTACGTTGTTACCAGAATGCAGAGTTTCCAGCCTCTGGCAGAGCTTGCTCAGATCGTTGCAGATGCTTAGGAACATGTTGAGGATACGCCTGTCCGTGGAATTGTTACAGTGATGCTCCATGTAGGACTGTACCTGTAGAGCGCAACACGGGGAAAGACAGAGTTGTGCACGTTAAATTATTTTTAACTTATGCTGCAAAGTTGCTTAGGTTAGTGATGAGACGCTGCTTTCTCTTGTGACTCTGCAGGCATGAAACTATGGCAACTGCACCACAGCAGCAGGTAGAGCATGCCTGAGATGTTTGCTTGTCATTCACCATGACTGAGGATGTCTGGGGTGATGGCTCTGCCTGTCAGCACACCAGTGAGCCTTCCTCCCTCTTTGAAGAAGTGTAGGAGTACCGCAGCCAAACACACAGCTCTGCTGCCAGCGCTGCAGAAACAGGTTGAGTGTGAGAGGAGTTTTCTGTCTGCTCTGAGCAGGGCACCCTCTGCCACTGCCACGGTCTCCAAGGCAGAGCAGGGTGGGAGGCGAGGGCAGCGACCAAACTGGGGCTGGTTTTGGAGTAACAGTGTGGGTGCGTTTGCACATATCTGCGTTCTTTTTGGTTCTGTGTTTGGCACTGCTAGATGTGACTGCAAGCTAAACCCATTTAGTCTAAATTGTCCTTACAAACCTGTTATAGCACTGATATTCCCTCTTTGCCTTGAGCATTTTTGTTACTGAGAGTGAATGGCATTACATGGTGAAACGCTATGCCAGGAGATTAAGTATCTTCTCCAAAGAAATTACGGGTACTTCAGACACGAGTGGTCAGAATATAAAACACCGAGTGGCTGGTTGGCAGTTATAGGTGGACTCTAACACCTTCAGTGCTTTCTGTAAAATTTCAAGACAAAAACGAAGTAGCTGTTCCAACATCGGTACAGTTCCTGCATACAGAAAAGCCATGCTATGTGCCTGGGCAAATCCTCAGCAGGTTTTTAAGAAAAATAAAAAATTACCCCTAAGGGTCCCTTTCCACTACAGATTCCTCCTTCCCCACTGTTCGCTGAGCGTTGTGTCCTTGTGAGCGGCAGGATTTTCTATTGCTGCTGTGAGCAGAAATAGTCCTAAAGAGAATAGCATTTTAGCCTGGATGTTCACCGATGGGGTAACAGGACTTCTTTTTGTCCACATCAACAACAGACTTAATGCACCTGCGTAACGGGGATGGGGACCAGGCCTACAGGAAGAGCAGCCTGCAAGGGCTGCCCAGCTCTGCATCTGCCAACTGCTGCTGAGCAGCCGAGGTGCAGCCGTGGGAGCTCACAGACAGCCCCTGCGCTGGGCCGAGGTCGTGACTGCAGCCAGGCTCTGCAGTGCGAGGACTCACTGGGTGATTTGAATCTCTGGCTGAAGCAATAACAAAGAGCTTGTCTCACAAAACCTCTTGGGATTCGACTTTATATCCTTCTCCATGTAGAAGTCTTTAAGGAGCTGTTGCCATTGCCTGACCGTGGTGTGCTCTTCAACCTTTCCACCTTACTAGGCTCTCCTCTTTTCTCTGAGAAATGTCATCACTCAAGGCTAAAAAAGCTACCATGTACAGCTTTTAGGGTTTAGAAATGCAGCCATGTTCAAATGCAGTATCGTTTTTTCTCTGCAGTGTTTATATTTACATGCAAAGAAAGCTGGCAGTCAAGTCAGCTGTAGGCTGAGACCACACCTATTTTTGTATTTGTTGCTTTTATTCTTGTGCCCTCCCATGCAAAACTAAAAACAGGGTTGGGCTGTTTCAGGAGAAGGGTAGTGAAATAAAACTGTTGTCTGTTTTTGTCCCCAGTGACCTGTCTGTGGTAGTGGTTCAGTTCCTGCACAACGCATCACCAGTACGTGCTGCACCAAGTACTCCCCAGTACTTGCTCTTTTCCCTTTCCCGTCCTCCCCCGGGGTAAGGTGGCTATACCCTCAGGGCTACCCGTGCAGTAGTTTGCCACCACTAATTTCACATGTTACTGTATCACAAATGATGCCGTGGATCAATGTAATTGCTGAAGTTGTTACCTACAAGGTTTCACCCCCACAACAAGCAGGTCTTCCACTTCTGCTAAGAAGCAGAGTCCAAGTTGGCTCAGTGCCACTGAAATACTGGCACTTCTAAAACAGCATAACGTTATACAAAATCTCAGTGCCCATTTTTGGAAAAAATGGTTTAGCGTAATCTGTCACAATCTTCAGTGTTACGAGCAAAGCCCGTATATTAGAGAGAGTCAACCCTTAGAAAAGACAACCAGCTCACTTCTGTGCCCTAATCCTAATAACAGCTTGGCTTTCACTCTGGCTTTGGCATCCGTCTGGGTTTTGTGCCTGGGTTCTGCTGTCTCACATCCGCAATTCTAATTTTATTTAGAATTTTCTTCCCCCTCTGTCTGCAGGTGGTCCAAGTTCTTCGCACTACTTAAAACATCCCATGTTATAAAAATTCCAAGACAATTCACTTACCAGCCCCGAAAACCCCTAGCCCACCTGGGACTTTCAGCCTTCAATCCATCATCCTACCTCTGTAACACAGCCATTATTTTTAATAAGCACTATAGAAAGATACAGCAGCACCAATACCAGTGGGAAGAGGCGAGCATGCTGGTTACTACAAGTTAAGGATTACAGATTCCATGTGTGGCTGGGGAAGGAGGGTTGGTTTGATTGTTTTCTTGTACCCTGTATTTCTGGCTATGCCTCAGTGGCAAAATGATGGTGTTAAACTAAATCATGAAGTGATGCTCAGCAATAAAATTCCTTCTTTGTAAATGGCAAGGCCTAACATAGGTATTTCTCTCCCCTACTTAATCTTTTGCCACTGGTGTGCAGAGTTATACACAGATGTTACTAGAGAGTTTTTGTGCATCTTCCCTTAGTAAAAACATTTATTCGTCCCCGAACTAGGCCCAAGCAAGCGACGCCACTGCGTTGGTCCCTGTTCTCATTGGCAGAAAACCTTGTGCCGAACGCTTCGTACCTGGCTGATGCTTGCCACAGGTCTGATCGTGTCGTGTGCGTTCTCTCGGGTGTGTTGCAGCGCTCCGATAAACGTAAACTGCTGCTGCAGGAAGAGCTTGTAGTTCTGCTCTATGTTCCTTAGAGCCTCCTTTGCCTCATTCATGTTTTCCCCCTCCTGGATTTTGGGAGAGAAGGAGAGAAAGGAAGGTAGTTTTTAGAAATGGTGCAATTCTACATACGTAACTCTATCTTTCAGCTGAGTTGGAATTGTGTATGTTAGTGGAAAACTTAAAAAAAAAAAAAAAAAGAAGAAGAAAAGAGAAGATATGTTGTGTCAAAGCTCTGCAGTCCCAGAGCCCCAAACAGTAAGTCAATGAGGTAGTAATGATGCTGCAAAAAGAGGTAGAGAACCCAGAGGGGACCACTGACAATCAGATGCCATAAACCCTAGTGGGTCTATTGTGAACATAATGCGGCGATGCATCAAACACAGTGCCGTGAAAGGGCCGAAGGGAGAGATGCCTTCTCTTACCCGCTGTAAAACTATTGCCCAGGCGGCTTAAAAACTCTGACATTACCTGAAGCCAGCTGGGCAGGCTGTATATCGTGGGGGAGCTGGGGAGGCCGGGGGGCGCGGTGAGACCCCGTCCCTGCCCGCCCGAGGGGCCCTGGCGCTCTGGGGGAAGCCTTCCCCGCCGCCCCACTGCCCGGGGAACCACCGCCCCTCCCAAGCCCCCCCCCCCGCTGCCCGGGGAACCACCGCCCCCCCCCCCCCCGAAACCCCGTCCCGCTGCCCGGGGAACTACCGCCCCCCCCCGAAGCTCCGTCCCGCTGCCAGCCATACGGTCCCTACCGGCCGGTGCAGCCCGGCGGGCGGACCGGGGCAGCGGGGTACCCCCGCCGAGAGGAGACGGGACGGGGCGGGCGGCGGCTGAGCGGCCTCCCCCGGGGCGCTCCGCCATGTCCCGCCGCTACGCCGTCTCCGTGGCAACCGCGCCGCCGTCTCCTTGGCAACGGCGCTGCCGTCGCGAATCCCCACCCCGGGGCGGGGTCTTTCCGTGTCGCGGGGTGATGACGCGCTCCTCAGCAACGCAGCGCCGCGGCGGGGCTGGTTGCTAGGGGCGGCCATGGACGCCTCCGCCCGGCCCTGGCCACCGCCGCTGGGCGCCTACGCGGAGGAGCGGGAGCTCTTCCGGCTCCTGCAGGTGAACGGGCCGCTCCCGCCCCAGGGGCACCGCGGGGACCCCCCACACACATACCCCCACACCCCCTCTCCGGGGTCCGAGCGCGGGCGGTGAGGGGCACCCGCGCCCGCCGGCCTGGCCCCGGGCGGGCCCCGCTCTCCTCAGGGCCTCCTCACGGCCCCCGCCGGTCTGCCCGGGGGAGGCCCCGGCCCGCCCGGGGGAGGCCCCGGCCCGGGGAGGCCCTGGGAAGGCTCGTATGGGATCCCCCAGTGGCCGGTACCGGGCGCCTCTGGAAAGGCGCGGGGGGATGTTGCCGTGTCAGGAGGCGCACCGGCCGAGGGCTGTCTTAATTAATTAACTTATTTTAATAATAACCTGGCAATTGCAAGGGTTTATACGTGTCAATTTTTGCGGGAGAAAGCGGCAGCCTGTGGAAGGAAGGTGTTGAGTCCCCAAAGGAAAGGCAGGCTTGGCAGGACGGAGGAGGAGGAGGCGGCAGTAACAAATGAAGCGCAGGAAAAGCTGAGGTGCTGAAGGGTTTTGCCTTTCCTGAGGCAGGGGCTGGGGCGGTGAGCGGGCCCTGCAGCCTGCTTGTCAGCGTTATCCGATTAAAATTGGTTCTCCCCGAGTTCCTGCTGCTGTTGAGGTTTTTCTGTGGAGATGTTGTGTCGAAAATAAAGAGAAGTACACTTCTAACACCGTTGTGATTTCAGTAAATAGCAAGAATGGTTTCCCGTTCTGTTCTTTAAGTTTGGAAAAAGCCCTTTTGATGAGGTTTGTGTGAGGGACTAAATATTCCTGTGCTGTTCTGTTATGAGAACTTGTCAGAAAGACTCCCCCTGTGTGCCGGGGCTAACTCTTCTCATAACTCGAATTTGTGTGTTACAAGGCCTTTTTACCTTTCCAGATCTAACTGGAAAGCACAGAAATGCTTAATTTTCTTTCCGTTTTTTTTCTGCTCTTTTCTTTTTCTCACGTAACATCAAGTCTATTTAGTATAAACGAGTGTCACATAGTATTTGTGGGGTTTTTATGAAAATACTGTGTTTAGCATGCCATGAGGCATTGAATGCAGCTGCAGGTCCTCGTATAAAATGCTTCTGGGCTTTACTCAGAGTGGTGTTTTCTCTTCATGCTTTGGTTTTATTGTAGCAACATGATGGTACAAACACACACAGCTTGAAGTTATTGTCCTAAACTTAAACATTTACAAACTCCAAAATGTGAAACTTAAAACATGAGACCCAAACCCTGAGCCTCCCCCCCGGATTAACAGAGTTGCTCGTTTAAAATTAAACTGGATAGAATAAAGCACGTGTGTAAGTGCTGGTAAGACTTGGGCACGAAATAGTGAAAGTAGCAATCATTGGCATCCTGAACAATTTTGAATCGTAACAAGACCAAATGATCTAGATTTGTTATTTTTAAAGCTGCTGCTAATTATAGTGCCAAATTCAGATTTCTTCATTTCAATAAATGCTGCTGGAAAATAATACTTTTAAAATTAACTTCCAATAAAAATAAAAATTTTATACTTTATGCTATGTGCTACCTAGACCTGGAAGCATCAAAACTTGCATATGAAACAGTTTATAAACAAAATTGAGTGTTTGAATTATTCTAATGAAGTGGATGAAGCAGAAAAGGGAAATAGGCCACTCTAATAAAAGACAACCAATTGGTTAGAGTATAAAATTTTATGGAATATACCAACTTCATAGAATTTACTTGCAAATATTAGAGTGTTATGACTGATTTTTAGAAAAAGACATCCTATTCCAGCACGAGCATTTCAGTAGGCAATCTGAGCTAGAACATTAGTTGCTGTTTGATGTTTAGTTTTAATTACAGAATTCTTGGCTGTGCTGAAATGTCTTGTTAGAAAATCTATGGAGTTGGTGTTTCTCAGTGTTACTCCCTTCTCTCTGTAAAGCTGCCATCCTTGCTGAAATCAGCGGAAGATCCCCACTGCTACTGGTGGGAGCTGAAGCAAGGCCCTGTATAACCTAAAACATTTAATATGAAAATGGGCTCCAAAGTAGACATTCAAGGAAATGCTTTAAGCCTTTTCCTCCTTCCCCCCCCCCCCTTACTTTCCATGTAGGAGGAAGACTAGCACAGTTACAAGAGTGAGATTTGCTGCTTTTGTGGGTTTGATTGGTTGTTGGTTTTGCGTGTTTTCTGCAGGTCTTTTCTGTTCTGCAGTCCTCCAGGCAAGTCAGAAGCTTGTGGGAATGTGCTTTAGAGGGAGGTTTAACTTGCCCTGCAGAGATACTAATTTAAGTTGACTCTGTTTTCAAAACTCCTTGCGTGGTTTTTATGTCAGTTCTGATTCACTTGTTATCAACATGAGGCTCCAGGTGGTCTATAAGATACATATAGACACAAAATCTTTCTGGTGTCTATATGTATCATAAATAAGCTAAAGCAAATAGGTTATATTTTTATTGGCAATTTTCTCACCGTGCTTTACATCAGTTTTTCAGCATCTAAAATATGTTTCATAGTTTCAATTTTGTCTGTGAAAGGGGCCTTAAGAAAATAAATAAGCATTTAAGATCCTCATTGTAACATTACTGTAAAAATGCAATAGATCGTGACTGCATAGCTATGTTAAATTTTCCTCTGGCTTTGTCCTATTTATTTTCAGAACATGCTTGAAGAACTGTTAATTCATAAGCCAGATGATCCCATTCAGTATATGATAAACCATTTAAAGCAAAACAACGACGATGGTAAGTGAAAATTGAGACACCATAAATAGTTCAATTCCATATCTGTAAACAGCTGCTTGGAAGCTGCGCTTCAGTTGGCAAATGATGGATTAAACTTTTCAGACTGTGTCTTGAGGGAAAAAAAAAAGAAAAAGGTGAGCATTTTGGAATAGTTATAGGTAAGATGCTTCTAATTTCTTTTTTTAGTGGGTAATCTAATAAAAAATGCACTTTAACAGTTATAACAATGAAACCCTCTAAGGGAATAACAAAGAGTTCTAGTGTATCAATTATTAATGCGTTCTGTGCCCCATCTGATATTTCCTGTTGTCTTTAAGCTCGCTAATTACTCCTTTTGTCAGGTGTAAATTTGGTTTCCTATTCTACCTGGGCTGGCAGATTCTCTGTTTTTTTGATTAGTTAGTTACTAGAGGCTGTTAATGAGTTCCACTGCTCAGTGGCATCTCGGATGAAGGAACAGTGAGCATGCCTAATTGTATGTATAACAAAACCTGGTAAATTGAATAGGAAGTCTATTCTGCACAATAAAAGCATGTACACTCAATCAAATTATTTGATTTACAAACCGTTCACCCTTAGGCAGATTATATCTGGATATGCACAACTGAACTATAATTTTTGTTCTGCATGAGCTGTCAGGGATAGCTGGTGTCATGTTGCTTTGATGTTTCTTTAAAACCATAGTAAACCATTATGAAAGTCCTGCTGCAGCATCAATGAAATCATTATCACTGGAGGTGCTGTGAGCTCTTAGTGGTGGTGATCAGATGGATGTTGATTGAAATGCTGCTAAATATAAAAAAACCCACCATCAAATCCTGCAAATTGTGTCCAGCCTTTTCTGATGCGGGCAGCATGGGTAATCAATCTGTTTTATAGACCCACGGAAAATACGCAGAAGAATTTCATGCAGTTTGATAGAATGCTGATAAAATTTCTTCACATTGAGCTAACATTTGTCCTTAAGCCCCACAGTATTATTTGAGCGGAATTAGGCAGGTTTCCATTTCATGACTTCAGTACTTGGAGGCTAAAGATAGAACTACAGCAGTTGTTTGTCAGAGGAAAGATGCTGTCTGGTTTTGGTCTGGAAAAACCTATTAGGAAAGGGAAGCAACTCCAATTAAAATTAAAGCCTAAATGTTGTTTTAAGAATAAATTATACGGAAAATAATGTAACAGAAATCTGTAGCAGAGTTGATTTTACTTTTTGATCATGGCGGAAGGTGCTGACTATTTAGAAGAAAAAAAACCTTATTAGAGCCATCAGTAAAGTGATGAATTTTCATGATCCTGCCTTGCTAGACAGTTTTAGCCCTAGAGAAAATTTCAAACAGAGATGTGTGGAAAAGAAGCATTGCATCTATCCCAGGTGTGAAGTTAGAAAACCTTTTTAATTATAATAGGATCTAAAGTACTCTTAAAAATATAAACAAGTCTAATGATGATTATAGCTTACAACTGTCTTGAAAATCTCGTAGGTCAGATGTGTGGCTAAGTGTTAGTGCTTAAGGCTCTGTACTATTTTTCTTTCATGTGATCCTTCTAAAGGCCTTAAAGGCCCATATGAAGACTGATAATTCTTTCATATACAAAGGTGCTAGTCTTCTACATTGTATCTTGCTTTGTACTGATAAAAATGCTTTCAGGATCCAAGTGGCATTTCTGTGAATTCTTCCTTTACAGTCAAACCTCTGAAGAAATGTAAAAAAGTTCTGCAAGAATGTCATGTACTATGTGCTCTTCCTGTTTGACAAAGGATTTCTCTTACAAGTTAAGCAAATTTTGTCACATTCATGTTAATCATAGAATCTTTTGGACTTAAATGGAACTCAGTGAGTCCAGCTGTTCTTTTGTGCCATTCCAGGTTGAATTTTGTTATTATCAAAATCATTGTTGAATGTTAAAACCTACTTTACTTGGAAGAGTAAATCCTGTAAGATCTCATCAAGACTAAACATGGAATGAAATATGATTTGTTACTGAAGAAAAAGGCATTTTCTAGATTTCTTTTTTCCTGACTTTGTTTAACTCCTGGTTCAGACCTCTGGTATTAAATACTGACTATCTGCTGATTGGAGGGGGTTAAACATTACATACAGTGGTGTCCTGGTTGTGCCCTTGTGTCATATGTTTAGGGAGAATGCTTTAGAGGAGCCTTACAAGTGTGCAAATGAGTAAATCAGTGAATTACACTGCCCCATCTGCTGCCAGCCACTAAGCAGAGAGAAAAACAGATTTAGTACAAAGTGAGCATTTACAGTAGCCCTGGGCAATATTAAAGCATGATATGGTGTATATAATGGTATGTTTCGTTTTTTATCAAACGTTTGTCCAAGAAAGCTGTGTATTAAAGCTTCAATACCTAAGGGTTTTCTTGTGAATTTTAAATCATGCTCCTAGTTAAACCTCAAAAGGATCTGTGGATGGAAAGGTTTTTTGATTTTCTTTGAAGTGGTTTGAAGAAGTTGATTAGTGTTGGCACCCGAGCACTCTTTTATGACGCTGTTTATAAATAATTCCTAAGTACCGGGCTGGAGTTTCAAGGTGTTAGATTAAAAAAAAAAAACCCTAGGATTTAATCACATTACATTTGAAAGAAATTAGGTGATAAAAACAGCTGATGTATCCTTTTAAAGTATTTTTCTACATTGTGTACTAGTTCTGTTGCACTTGCAAGAACCAATAAGGGGGGAGTTTTTCTTAAACCTTCCAAGTCAGATAACTTTGTAAAGATGAATCTGTAATTTGGGTTTCATGTATGTTTAAAAATTGCACCTGCCCAATATCTGTTAAGTGCATGGAAGGCCTCATAAAAATACATTTCACATCCTTCCCCGCCTGCTGCCATCAGACACTCTATCTCCCTTGGTTCTCAACAGCTGAAGAGGTTTTAGGTGAGTAGGTCTCTCCTCTGTTTTGACCTATGTTACTCCCAGTAAATACTCATCAGTCCCTTCTGTATATAATCTGGTTTGGTTTGTTTTTCTCCCTGAGGTTTAGGGAAAAAAAAAAACATCAAAGATGTTAATATAAAATGACAGCTCAAGAGATTGCAGCCCAAGGTGTGTTCACAGAAAAAGTTCCAAATACTTTCTGAAGAGTTACTCCATTTTCCCTTGTTTGTCTTGCCTCTAATTCATTCCCAATGAAGCTTACAGCGGTAACGCCTCTTGCATTGTCTGTAGGCATTAGATTAAGAATTCCTCAGCACTGGGATGCATTTTTCCCACCTTGCCCCCTCAGGGGAAGGAGGGGGACATGCAGTAGAGAAACATGAGGTACAGAGATGAAGAGAATTAATGACAACTAGAAAGATTGAAGGTAGCTGTCAAAAAGGGTAGAGAGACAGTGCTTAATTTTGCAATATCTAAATCTTCTCTGAACCCTGACACAACCTATTTAGCTGAAACTAAAAAGTGACATTGCACTTTTTGTGATAAGGTCCAAAAGCTTTGCCAAAGTAAAAGGTATTTTTAGTACCATACTGGGTAAGAGAAATGAGAGTTGATCTCAAGAATTCCTGTCCAATCTCAACCATTCTATGATTACGATAATAGTCACTTTTAAATAATCTTGTCCTGCATGTACAAGCTCAAATATTTTTTCGTCACAAAATGTATTAGGTCTAAATCAATGTTTTGGGAATAAAAGTTAAACTCAGATAAGGAAATGTTTGTATCGTGCTGTGGTTCACCCACTAAACTATCCATGTGTTTAAATTTTAAATACATATATATATATATGCATGCTTAAGTGGCATGTTTAGTCAGAGTATTAAATCTCATTGACCATGGAGATTAAAGGAAGAACCAGCCTTCACTGACTTAGTGTTTCCCCTTTTTTCCCCCCTGCAGATCCCAGTCCTGAAGTTTCCATTCAGGCAGATTTCCATCTGAAATAATTGTTTCATTGTGATCACATTTATATTATACAATGCAATAGTGGGAAACTGGGTGGGATTTTTGCTGTTCTGCATCTTGACATTCACACGTTCTTGTTTCATAGCTCCAAGAGTTTGTGTACTTGGCCCACCTGCTTCTGGGAAAACTACAGTTGTAAGTATGCTACCTTCAGTGTTGTAATGCTGCCCAGTTAGCTTTTTACTTCCTATGTATGCCTCTCTGTTACACTACAACTTAAATGGAAATGTTCAAGTGAGCTCTGAAAGAACTTGCTTGGGCAGTGGTAGTGATACTGCTGTCATGCAACAGAATTCTACCTGCCTTTTTTTCCCAGCTTTTTAGCAGGACTAATTAATCTGGGAGGGCTACCATAGTTACACATTTGTGGTATTCCCATATTGTGGATTGCTTCATCTGCATGGCCAGTTGTCTACCATGTCCACTGGTACCACTTAACTGGTCTTGTCAAAGTGGTATGTGAACCACAGAGAAAGCTGACCACAGAAACTTTGCAGATGATGGTGGTGTGTGCATGCTAGGAAGGAAGCTTTCTTCTTTAAAAATCTGTGCTATAGTACAGTAGATGAAAAAGACCTTATTCAAAGCTGTAGACTCTTGAACATCTTTATAAGAAACTGCTTCAAGTTACACAGATAGTCTGTTTACTTAAATGAAAGGCTAGGAAAACGCTCTGTCTTTCTGCAGCCTTCTGAAAAAATGCTTCATTTTTTTTCCAAATATTTTGACCTGTATTTTTTTTTCTTCTTCCCTCAGGCAATGTGGCTTTGTAAACATTTGGATGCCATACGTGTATCTCAGGAGACTTTGTTATTCAAGGAAATACTAGCGCTGACAAAGGAAGCAAAGGCGTATCAAGAAAGAAAACAGGTGTGTAAGAGGGTATAATTATAGTAGTTCTCATGTCACTGGAGGAGGAATTATATGGCATTCCAATCATTTCCACTGCTATGAATTGAGCAGATAAGAGTAAAGGTTCTTATACCTATGGTGGTTTGTACATTGGTTTGTGTGGATGTAGGTACAGGGTCTTTCAGAGAAGAAGGGTAACCTCTGCTAGATAAGAAGACATGAACAAAGATAAAGATGTGTGAAAGCATAGAATAGGGGCAGGGGAGGAAGACAATGTAAAGTAATGGAGGTCTTGAAAACATTAACCTTAGACATGAGCAACAGAATTGAGAGAAGTCCAGGTATGCACCATACTATTTAAAGAATGGTCATTATATTGTTAAACAAAGCATCTTCTATTTCAGCATGTTTGATAATCTCTATAAAATAAGCATTAATCTCTGAGGTCTCCCTCAGTACAAAATGCTCTGGAAAATATGTTCACAAAGAACTTTTTTTTGATCTGACAGAGCTACTTAGTTGTGCACGCTTGATTTCTTTGTAGCACAACACAAATGACTGACTTAGTGTATTAACTCAAAAGCAGTATGACAATCCACAGTTATTGAAAACCCTAGAAGCTCTCAAGCTGAGGCAATAGCAACTGACTCAGGAAATTGTTCAGATCTTGGGTTGATGTGCTCTACCCAACTCCGAGTACCCTGTTTGCTCCAGACAGGTTTTTTAATCCATTTGTGCTTCATTGTGGGCCTCCTAACTGATGTTCAAAGGAGTTGGTCGGAAGAACGTTTTTTCCAGATGTCATGACTCACAGAATTAGTTGATCAGCAATGTGATGGCCTTGTTGTTAAAGGCTAGTGACAAGTAGATTGGGGAAAAAATGTTGAAAGAATATCCTGAATACACAGAAGCATCTCTGCTTCTGATTCCTGCCCTTTTAGCTGATTCTTTTCTCCAGATGTCAAGGTGATCCATGAGTGATAGGATGGAGGAAGTCTGGTTTTCTGTGACTCTCTCTAGCAACTCCAGCAGTCTGAGTTTCTCTTTTTTCCGTCATCACCTGTTTTCATAAAAATTGAAGGAATTTCATTTCTGTGAGAGTTCCATGCTGCTGCTAAATTTGAATGAAATTGGCCAACAGATTCATAATTTGCTGAGATGGTAGATGGTGTGGTACATAGATGAATTTTTTTTCCTTAAAAAATTAGGCTGAAAATAGGGTGGTGTTTATTACAATGAAGTAGTGAATGAAGTTTGGAGATGCCTTGAGTAACATTCTTAAGGGTCTGAGAGGAAAGAGTTCACTGAACTCACTGAACTTACTGGCAAAAAGGTTTGCTTTCGGCTGAGATGACAGAAAGTGATTCTTATTGAGAATATGTACTTTGAAATCTTCATTCTAATTATTAAAGATTGTTTTGCTAGATTCATAAATTTCAACTTAGAGGGGGAGAATTTAAAACAAAAATTCCCTTTGGTTTAATTACTGTAATTATTAACATATTTCAGACTATACAGATGCACTTTCAAGGGTGTCCTGTTGGGCTTATTTGATTCAAAAAGATGGATGGTGTGGAAGATGAAAGTCAAAAATGTCAAGGCTAATCAGGTAGTAAGGAGCACCCGAAGAGCAGAATCTGGTGGTGGTTTAGTACTGTGCAGTCTGACTTTGTTTTTGAGATGTTAGATCCTAGAAGAACATTTTCAATAAATCATTTCTTTTATTCTTTTATATGAATTTGATTCTTCAGATGTAACTCCTGAAACTAGGAGGGAACTCCTGGCTTCCTCTTAATCAATGCAAGCTTTACAGTGACTTAATATGTAGCCAGATTGTCACCTCAAGAGCTATATTTTCCCTTACTGATTCGTGTCCGCTGGCTAAGTCTTCTTTTGTCATTACTCACTCCTGGTTCTGCTGAAGCAAGTGGTAAACGTGACTCCTCTAGCATGCATTAGCACTAACAGGGTTTACATGTCTGTTCAGGAACAGAACAATATACCATCTTTGATACAACCAGAGCATTGGAAAGTTGTAGTCCCGGCCAAAGCAGTAAAGTAAATGGAAAAGCAGGAACTAAGACTGTGTTTTTTGAAAGTCTGCTGTGAAGTTCATATAACATAATTTAATCTTGTTAGAGGAACATTTCATACGTATAAAGTTACTGTGGCTGAATTAACCCCAGTGCCAAGGTCGTTCATTTTTAGGTCAGTAGGCCAATGTTTACTAGACCTGGACAAATGCTGCAGGAAGGTCCACAAATGTTTGTTCACATATTTTACTTAGTTATCTTTAGCCCAGCTTTCCATCTCTTTTGTGTTCACTTCCAGTGAACATTAAAGCATTTGAGTTTTCCTGGCATAAGAATTCATGGAAGGCATATTTAAAATCTGTGATTATTCTATGAAGCTCAATTTTTAAAGTTGGACATGCAATCATTCACTAACACACACCTGGCCACTTACTAATGAGCACAGCTCAGGTAATGAATTTTAAATATTGACTGTTCAAAGCAAAATGTGATCATTCTGCATGTAAAAATATTCAAAAAAGTCAAATATTTCTGAATATTCAATAAATTTGAAGAACCACGAGCTATCAATAAATATTCCATGAACAGAAAAAGAGGCTACATTTTTTGATAAATCATTGCAAATTATTCCCTCATCTCTAGTTATTATAATGTTAATAGGAAGCACCTTCAGGTTTTTCCTATAGTGAAGTCTAATGATGAGCTATTGCGTGTTTCACTTTTCCTGTTAACTGGATAAAGTAAGAAGTTGAAACAACTCTGGTAATTGTGGGCTTATGGAATGGGCGAGCTCTTAATGCTATACTAAATTGCAGTTAAGGTGTTTGCATACTATGTAATGACTTAAAACTGCTCTACAGTTGCATCATATCCCTGTGCTTTTTAAGAAGAAATATAATAGAAGAGACGAAAACTGAAGTTGTCCTTATCTATGCAAATTCAGTCTTCTAATCTATTTCAGGGCAAGCCACTACGAAGGAACTGGTTTGGTCTTATGTATACATAAAAACCCCAGCTTTTCACATGTATTTATCTGAACAAGCTAAATCTAAACATCTATGATTTTCAAAATACTAAAACCAGTTTCTTCAAACTTTCTCTCTGAGGTGCAAACTATAAAGCAAACTAAGTCAGAAAAAAACATAGAATGTTTAAAATTAATCAGGTATGAGTACAGTTTTTCAGCAGTATGGAAACAGTGATTAAACCAGTGTGTTTAGAAAAGTGGTCTGAACATAAAATACCATGGCTTTTGGAAGGTTTAACAATTCAAGCAGCAGGTCTTCCCATTAAGTAAACTGACGTTGGGACAGGCTCAGAGCGCCTTAGATAAGATACCGTTCTGCAGTTACCAAATGTGTTATTGCAGATTTCTGGGAGGTGAAGTCCCATCTACCAGGCTCATGATATATTTATGTGAGTGCTTATGAAAGAGAAGTTGTAAATGTGCTATCTGATATGTATAAAATTTCATGATTTCTAGTTGAATAATTAGGCATTCCACAAGCAACCTCTCGAAAATGATTTTGTAGGCCACTGCTCAGTAGGAGGAAAACTGACCAGGAAATGAGACTGGAATTGAGCCACAAAGAGCAGAAGGAACTAAAACGCTGAAATACCCACATGTGTGCCCTTGACTGTTTTTGTGCAATAAACTCTCCTCAAAAGAGAGGACTAAGAATACCACTGCACTGAAAGAAGGTAGTATAATTTTGGTTTAAATTGCTTTGGCAAGTCTTAGCAGAGTGGACCCCCGGCAGTCACTAGCCTGTCTTGACGTGACACATCAAAGAAGTAAGCAAGACGGTAGCTGTTTCTGATAGCAGCGTGAGGCACCTTTGGAAGGTGACAGGCTCAAAGCCACAGACCCAGGCTCCAGCAGCAAGAGGCTGCAGGAGGCTTTGCCGCACCACCCTATGGGACCTGCTGACTTTCAAGAAACAGCAATTTCTTTCCCTTTTTCTCTTTTACCTGCTTGAATGTTGTCTTATGAATGGCTGATATTAGGAAAGGTGCTGAGAACTGGGGACAGTAGAGATAAATAAAACAAGAAAACCCACTGCCTGACTGGGCCACCTTGGCCGTTCCACAGCCAGCTGAGCTCTTGTGTGTATTCTGGAGTGCTTGCTCCACTCTAAAGTGACTTGAGTGGTAGTGTTTCAACCATTCCTGGTGAAATTGTTTCATGAGCTAATGGAGATTGTTCAGAAATCTTTCCGCATAATTAGTCAAATTTTCATTATACCTATCTACATTCTCTAGTATAAGCCTGCAGACATATTCTTTCTTTTATGATTATGCCCTTGAGACTGGTTAGAAAAAGAGATGGGATCCCATGACATATGGAACTGTGTGGAACAAAGAATCAAGCTCACATCATTAAGCGAAAGATAAGTTTTTGACTCGGGAAGTAGATAATCTGACTGCAGAATTGTTTCTGAG
Organism: Phalacrocorax carbo; assembly: GCF_963921805.1. Lineage (NCBI taxonomy): Eukaryota > Metazoa > Chordata > Aves > Suliformes > Phalacrocoracidae > Phalacrocorax > Phalacrocorax carbo. The sequence continues at coordinate 5,219,339 of NC_087530.1, forward strand.
TATTTATTTTACCAATAATAACAAAATGAATGAGACTGAGACAAGGCATTTAGTCAAGTGATTAACAGCTGCTCTGACTGGCATGGCCAAAGGTTTAGATTTTATCAAGTTTTAACTGCCTAACATGGTCCAACCAAGTTTGGCACAGAATAAAGGCCTAAATTAACAAGGTGATGAAGAAAATTCTTACAAGATGGAAAGAAGGGTATTGTTAAATTCTTTTTGTCAGGAAATTAATATAATAATGGAAGAAATAAATATTATGGGGGAAAAAAATGCTAAATCTGTAGAGGAACTTTGTTCTCCTGTCAGATAGCAAATACTGTCTTACAAAACATCTCTAGATACGGGCAAAGTAATAGTCATAGGAAGAAACAGCACTACCCATTTCATGGTCCCAAGTTTAAAAATAAACTGTCTTGAACATTAAAATGTACTTTATTTAAACTTTCTGGATGATGAAAGAGTGAGAGTTACTTGAAACTATGAAACAGATCTTCTGAAAATCGGACTTTCTGTTATTTGCTCTGTGTTTGAGATTCTGCTTGTCTCGCAGGATAGCTGTTAAGATCACTAATGCTGAAGCCGCTGACATATGAAACAGTAGTGGGTCAGATGCTTGTGGTAAAAAGGACTGCTTGCAGATGTGGTGTTCTTATGCATCTCTCTGCAGGTTGGAAGTCCAGCGCGTGTGTTAGTGTGCAAAACTGGGCACCACTTCCATGTCAGTGTGCAAAAAGCATGGCTGTAGGCTTTGTGTTCGGCTTACCTTTAACGCTGATTTTTGTGCCCTTATTAACTGTCTGATATATTATGTTAATGACTTGGGACTTGCACAGATTTATTTATTTATTTTTAAGAAGACATCTCAGTTCACCTTTAACCAGAATATGCCTGCATGGTAAAATTCCTTTTGAACTCAATTGTGAATATTCAGCCTTTTTTTGTTCTTTCTTTAGAAAATTCCCAACGCGCTTTGGGCCAATCTGATCCAGGAACGTCTGTCAAACGTGGACTGCATCAAACAAGTAAGAATTGTTCCTCAGAGGGCCGGTGGATAAGCACTTACACAACTCGTGCATAGTAGTTAGCATTCTGAGTCCTGAGCAGAGGAGGGAATGGGGGCAAATCATTGGGGGCTCTGGAGCGGATTGCTTTCTTGAACATCAGCAGAGGGAGTTTGGAGCTTTATTAACAGGATAAAGGGGAGGATGAGAGTATGCATATGCTAATCTTCTAGCACAGAGATGATCAAAGGCTGAACAAGCATAGCTTTGTTGATTGCCTGGGGCAACTGGCAGAGTTATAGTGGACAAAACAGATAAACAGAAAATATATAAAAATCAATACATTGAGTTAAGATTTTAACTCTTATTGGGGAAAGGGGGGAAAAAGGATCTAACATTATTGATATAAATTTCTTTATTTCTCATTGTGTCTTTTTTTTCTTCCTGTTTTATGAAAAACTGCATTTGATTATATTCTCTTCTAGGCAATAATTAATATGTTCACTGTTATTTTACACAAATAGGCAACTGAATAGGTTTAGCTGTATTCAAGGATGTGTGGCTTCCCCCCCACCCCCTGTGCTTAGCCTTAATACAAGTAGAGACTTTTAACATAGAACTGAAAGAGAGCTTAAGTAGATTAATATTGGTTGAAATGAATGTCTGGACTCAAGGAAAGCAACATCTCTTTTATGTGTTTCCTTTAAAATCTCAGATATTGTTATGGTTTATTGAGTCCATAATCAGCCCATTATAAGGGTTTATTTGTAAGACATACTAATCTAATGGATAAAGCCCTGCTGCTAAACAGTGCCAAAATCAGACTCCACATTATTTGATGTACTTCTTGAGAGGAAAAAGTCCGGTCCAAAGTAGGCATTATGTTCACGAAGGACTGAATAGCTTTTTCAAAAAATAGTACGTGTTTTCAGAACAGTCACTCTGTCACACCCACACCCTTGGGTCAGGGTCTGATTAGTTCTTCCTGACCTCACAGAGATATTGCAAGGCTCATAGTTTTATTAAAATCTGTTGCTTCTTAACATCATCATCATCTACCTTGTTGGTTGAATAAAGCAGGGCTGTCATTGACCTTTCATTGAATTGTGAAAATTGCTTCCTAAAACTTCTTGGCATTAGGCACTGAAAGAAACTGGAGATGCTGAAAATCTTGTGTCTTGTACTTCTTTCTCTGTTTCTGTGATTTTTGGTGTAGTCTGCAACGATCTGCAGACTGGATCCTTCCACCCATGTAAAACAAAATCGCCTTGGGGGCTGGGCCATTGCCTTGTAGATCTTAAGATGGTAATTCTGTAGCGCAGAGGTGTCCATAGGTGCAGAGGAACATCAATGATACTAGCAAGAAGAACTGAAAAAAATTTCTGCCCCTGATTGAAGGTAATGTGAATGATTGCCAAAGAAGTCTTCATGTGCTTCAGTGCAAAGTCAACTATCTTAGCTTAAACCACTGATAGAAGTAGCTTTCAGTGGTCCTGCCTTGTGTAAGCTAGTTCAGATGTCATCCACAGCAATGAACTGTGGAAAGGATAATTCAGTCAGGATGGTAAGGAATAGCTGGAGATGGAATCTCACAAATTGTTCCTGCCCGAGAGGTTTGCTAGAGTACATCTGTCCGCGTCATATTCCTGTTGTGAGCATACAGCCGTAGCGAAATGGGTAGCATGCTGGGTCTCTTTAAGCAGTAGCTTAGAACTAGCAATAGCTAGACTTTGACCTATCCCATTATCTAACCACTGGTTGCATGAGAATTTAATTTAGAATGCTACCTGCTGGTGTTTAACGTTATGGAGAAAAATCAGTAAGCTAAAACAAATCTTTCCTTGCCCAGCTAATCTTGCCAGGGCATAGAAGAGTGCATGGCAGTGCCCTTACTTGCATTGGGAAGTATCTTGCTATAGAAGTCCTCTTCATCAGTAGAGAAAGCTCTGAAGGAGCAAAAATAAGTTAATGTGGGTGATTTTTGAACAGTTCATTGCATTTTTAGCTAAATCCAGGTTTAACAAGACACTTACTGCAACAAAAATCTGCGTTATTGGCTCCCTACGTATTTACCAATGACAGTCTAGGGCTCCTCCTCCCTCCAATAAATGTGAGCAATTGTTTTTATGAGGGGAAATTAATGAAACAGAAGCCTAGCTCATCTCCAAATTATTCTAGATTTATACCAGATATAAATCCAATTGACATTCATGGGCTTGAATTCCTGCAATTTTGGAGTAACACGGTGATGAGTTGAACCCTGTGCTTTTGAACTTCACCAGTATTTGCTTCATGGGGAATTACCAAGGCATTAGGATTTTAAAATGTGCTGGCAACTCTCAACTGCGAAGTGTGGATTTTTCTGATGCCCACGCCTGCCTTCTTTCTACTCACTGTGAACTAATAAAATCTGCTTTGCCGTGCAGATGAGACACAGGATTTAGGCAAAATGCACACTGCTGTTAGTTGAAGCTCTTATGTTCTTTCTAAATCTTGCTGCTGTTTCTCTTTGAATTCTGTTCCTGCGCTGGTATGATTGAGGCCTGGGAAGACTGTGGAAGAATTTTCTGGTTCATTACGAATAAGGATGTGACCCCCTCCCCTTCTTTTCCAAATGGACCATTTTTTTTAATGTAGTAGTTCCTGTGTTTCTTGCTCCATGCTGCTTCATCTGGGAGATTGAAACAATGGTTTTCACATCCCTAGAAAGAAAGGATTAAAGACATTGGCAGAAAACCTAAGAGTTATCAATTTTTCTCTACAAAATGCCGTAAACCTTACTCCATAATTGATCTATTAATTTTGAATTTGCAAAGTAGAATTAAGCTTTTGCATTGTTAGTCACTGTGCTTGAATTATATGGGTCTGTCTGGTTTCTCTTGAAGGTCTTTTTAGCTGAGCTATTTCATATATTTATTATTTAGTGCTCCAGATCTGGTAGTATTTAATGTATTTGTTTATCTGTACTAAATTCATGCAGGACCTAGGCCTTTCAATTTGCAGGACAACCTGTTTAAAAACACGCATGTGTTGTACCATCTTGTTAATTTTTGTGGCATTTTGAATTAAAGAGTGTAGCTGAGGAACACTTGAGAAGCCAGTATTGTCAGCTCTGGTTATACTAGCAAATAAGCAGCAAAAAAAGACTATGAATGTCAACATTTTTTATGCAAGCAGTGCAATGAGATATCATGGATATCCAGCAAGTCAGGTGATTTTACGATTTACTACCTTTTCCTTGTGGCAAGATGTGGAACATGCATCTCCAGTGAAACTTCTCCTCTAGTGAATATGTTTAAAATTTCTTTAAACCTGTAGAAATGAAAGTAAGTTAGAAAGATGATAAACCCAAGAGAGAAACTGCTCTTCTGACTGCTAACAGCTAGGCTTTAGGCTGGTTTCAGTCCCCAAACACAGCTTCCCTCAGCTTAACACTAGCAGCTTCTCCAGTTTGGCTACTAGTAGTTAGCAGGTAGGACAGGGAAGATGCCAGGGTACCCCTGGCATTTTCCGTAGTTGTGGTTAAATGTTTCTCGCATGATCTCTAAAAGGTAGTAGTGGCTGGGGCAATCTGTCCTCTAATGCTGTCTGGAGGAGAGCTGTTGGATGGCAGTAGCTGCTGTAAACTAGCAAGCTGGTGAACTCCTCTTCCGTTTAGGGCTTTTATGACAGTACCTCTACAACCTCCCCAGCATGCTTATTTTTTCACATAAGTTTCTGCCTGATTAAAAGAAGGTGTGTTTTCAACAGCTGATTTACCAGTGTTTGTTGTGATATTGTTGAAGTGAGTTTTCTGAACCATCAGTGTGTAAGCAAAATCCTTTGCTCTCCAAAGGCTGCACCCACCCTATGCTTTTTTTGCCCCATGCTTTCTATAATTGTTGGTATGGTTCTAGTTTTCCTTTTAATAGCAAGGGAAGGATCTCTCAGTGACTTTTATTTTAAGTATTACGTCATGTAAACTCCGAGTAAGGTGATGAGATGGTTAAAAAGCCAACAGCTGCATAGTGTTCTGCCTATATTTTATGTTCCTGTTGTTACCACCAGCAACACTGAATCAGTGCTGGATGTGTTACAGAACTATGGGGAAAAAGCCCTTTATAAAGCTTCCCTGACATTCAGCAAGAAGGGAGTGGATGTTCTTGGTCGAGTTAAGGTTTCAGTTATTTTTAGGGAAAACACATAGTTGACTTTTCCACATTATGATTGTTATTAAAAATCTTTTAATTAATGGGTAGTAATTTGTGGTCACTAAAACTTCCTCACATTGTGTATGTCTTTTCCATTTGAGAGGGGATCTATGCATTTTAATTGCAATATTTTCCTTATGTGATTGGAAATAGAGGTAATACTGTGGATTTTGTACTTCATTGACCAGATTTACACCATTTCTCTCAAAGCATGAGTCAGCATTTTTTTTCTGTGACTGTTAATAGATTAGGAGCAGTGTGTTGGACCGTAGTACCACCAGCTGTTTGTTTTATTTCTCCTTGTGGTGTCATTGGCTTGGCATTAATTGTACAGCTTTCATCCCACTGACAGTAGGAATACAGAATTTTTTGTGCTATTGTTTTGACACTCACAGGTTTATAGATGTCACAGGCATTCTCTAAGGAGAGCATTTTTATTGATCAACAGCTCTGCTGAGACCGTGTTATGTGTTCTTCTAATACAAATGTAGTTAGGACTGCAAGGGATCTGGCGGGTAGGTGTTCCAGCATACGCGGAAAACTTATGGCAAGCATTATGTTAGAACCTGGGATTTGTGAAGCTGATACGAAGACTTTTCATCTTACAGGGTTAGTACATGTTGGCTACGTCACCTCTGACTGCTGATGTTGTGGAGGGAAATTATAGAACTGGGGAAGGCTAGTGAAGAGATTGCTACATGATGAATTTGTGAGAGAGCAAGCTGAGCAACTCTACTTGTGTCTTAGGACCATTTACAAACTAAGCTTAGGCAAGTGATTCACATGAGTAGTGGTAGAATTACTTCTGATTGGTATTAAACCGTTCAGAAAGGTAGTGGCTGTCCTTGAGAGGGAAGGCAGAGAGCGTAATGGCTATTGGTTCTTTTTGGTTTTACCTTGGCAGATAAGGGCATCATGTTGTCTCTGTGAAACTCCATGCAAGGATGGTGATTTATCTGGGGAATCTCCCTATTCATCACCTTTTTTGTTTTCCAAGAAGAATGTGGCTCTTTTTTTTAAATAGCTTTGCAGCTTACTCAACCTACAAAAATAATGTAGGCAATAAAAGGTTTCTTTCTAATGGGAAATCTGGTAAAGTTGGAGCTGCTTCCATCATCCGTGCTGCTAATGTTGATGGACTGCAGGAGCTGGGTTGACAATATTTCTACTGCACTCCTCAGTCTGCTGTTTTCTGAAAATCTCAGAAATTTTAGATCCATACTGGCAAAGCTATTACTGAAATTTATTTTTTTTTTGCATTATTGTCTGTCCACTTTCTTCAGATGGGAGTGAAAGGCATGTAATACTTTTTCAAAAGTACTGAATGATGCTGTGGAAAAATTGTGCTGAGCTTTTTTCCTAAAGGCAGCAGTATTCATGACCTTTGATCTTTATGTGTGTCGCTGAGATTTCTTTCAGATGTGCCACGTAATTTCACATTATTTCTTTGTGCTATCCCTTTTCGTTAGGCAGTGTCAATTCTGGAATCTATAATTAAAAAAAAAAAAAAGAGAGAGACTCTGAAGGTCAAATAACAAGAGAGAACTGAATACCCAAGTCTTCATTATTGAGGTGGAAAGTGTGAAAGTATGTAAGCTTGGTATTATACCTGAGAGTACTGCCAGCAAAGGAATGAGACTTACATTTGGGAATGACCTTGAGCATTTCCTTTGAGGTTCCTTAAATCTGGAGAGGGAAGTGATGGTATTGAAAGTGCTTCCTTGTTGCTGACTTTCAGCATGGCATGGGTCTCCAAGGAGCTCTTCACCTGGCATTACAGCAACAGCAGAATGCTGTATTTACAGCGGTCTTCATGTGGGAAAGGATTGAGGTTTCCAGCTGAAAGAGGGTACAGTGACCACAGAGTAAAGGCACTGTGGAATTACTCACTTCTAGCCTTTGTTCCACCCTCGATGTGATAAGGTGCAATCCGTGCATAGATGTAAGGTTACTGCTATCAAGAAGAAAAAATAGATGGCTTCTTAAAGAAACAAATTTACCATGTGAAGTTACTAATTACACTTTAATGATAGTCAGGAGGGCAAAAAAGACCAGTGTTTGCATAAAGCATGATAGGCATATTTTAAGTCAGGTCTTGCTCTGCTGTGTCTTGCTTCCTCTTGCTTCGTTCCCAAGCCACACTCCCTTTTCACATTTTTTCCCTTTTTTTTTTTTTTTTTTATCTGTGACATCTGCTTGGAGCTTGTCCCTCCTGTGATACCATACTACTTGCAGCTGTTCAGACCTCCAGCTCTGAGCTGTGCATGGGGTGCCCTGAGCATACGGCCTTTTTGATGTGTGATAAAACAGAACCAAGCCACTGGGGGTATGGAGAGGGAATGCAGCAGAATATCAATAAACCTGTTCTGAACAAAGCTGCAGCTCTGTGGTGGAATAGACATTTCACTGAAGTGTCAAGTAGATGGATAATGTATTCTAATTAGGGACTGACTGATACCCTGGAACTCAGAGACCTTTGGAAAAAAGATCCAAAATGCTAACTATTTTTGTAGCGTGTGTTTATTTTGCACTTGTTTAATGCCTTAAAATGTATTTGTTGCAGGAAGCTATTTATTGAGCTGTGTTTTCTTACATTGCAAAAACTTTTAGCTATAAAATTGCTTATTGCTTGTTTTAAGGACCTTTGAAATGTGTATATAAACCTCTTGAATTTTGCTATGCATTGTTAAAAAACAATATTCTGTGTTTACTGCCTGTTGCTCAGAATGTGATTTTGAGCAATAAGCTGTAGTGACATCAGAAGCAATGGTTTTGTGGGGTGGTTTTTCTTTGTTTTGTTTTAGTTTCCAAAACTGTTGCACTTGGAGTGGAGGAGAACGAGCCAGATTTGTAGTCTGTGTAAATTGGCATAGATTTACTGCCTTCAGACCCCTGATACCATTTCTCTCTACAAGAGGATCTGGGCCTCTATATATGTTGTACAGGCACAATATATTCAGAACTAGTGCTGAAGTTCCTAGCATACCGCTAAAATTATTGTGCTGCCTTGTCTTCTGCAAATCCCAGGGGATAAACGGATTTCTCAGCACCTGTGTGACCTTAGGCAGCGGTTCATTCTAATTCGGTAGAGCAAACATTGAGAGTGGCAAAAATGGCTTGCAGTTACTTGAGTCTCTTATTTTCTACAGATATCAGCAGGATGACATGTTCCTGAAACCAGGCTAATTAAGGAATTTTAAATAGTCTACTCTATTTTCTTGTATAATTGGAATGTCCCAATTTCTTCCTACAGAAGTTGTGAAGATATGTTTCCGCGAAATACTTCTAAAACCTTTGGACCCCATACTGACAGAGCTTCAAATTTATGTGGGAGATGATAATGATTGCTAGCTAATGCAATATTAAAATATCTTTTTTATTTCAGTACAAAGATGGTTTCCAGATTTATTGTGATATCACAAAGTTATTTTGAGATATAGCATATAGTGACCAAGGACATGTGTGGTTAAGCAACTAACACAAATTAGACAAAGTTTGGAAGATTCGGGCTTGAGACTGGGAAGTGGATTGGGTTTCAAATACTGCATCACACAGAAACTGAGTGAGGCTGCAGCTCTCTTACAGATCTGTAAATGTTTTTTTAAAGATGCTCAATCCAACACTTAGCTGGCTATAACAAGGACTTAAGGGAGCAAAAGGCTCTTTTTTCTTTTTTCTTTCTTTTGCTCTGTTGCTTCATTAGCTTTGGGAGTGCTGGTTCCATTACTGTGAGTTTTCCTGTATAATTTAAGAAAATAATGAAAGCGTGCATATTTTCCTCAGTGTTCTTGGCATTAAATCTGTCTTTAGATTTGTTTAGCCTCTTTTTTATACACAGTGTGGGCTGGTATCCTTTTGAATATTTCAAAACTGTAGAAATTGTTTTGGGTTGTTTTTATTCGAGATAGAAGTTTCTTTTTTTTTTTTTTAAGGTTGAAACATGAAAAAAAATCATTGCTACAATACGTAAGTTCCCATTGCTCTGTGGCAGTGGTATTAGTGCATGCCATTTCACAAAAATATTGGTGCTTCATGTTTGCTTTCTTCTCTCACAAGCAGCCATAACAAATACAGTGCTGTTGTGAGAGCAGAAGGAGGTAATTTTTGTGCAAATAGCACTGTTGTTTAGTGCTAATTTTTGTTTTTTTCTCTTCCAGGATCAATAACTGTTTCATGTTTTTGTTCAATAGGGATGGATTTTGGAAGGCTTCCCTGAAAATCAGGAACAGGCATGGATGCTGCAATCATCTGGCATCATTCCTAGGCATGTTGGTAAGCAGTACAAGGTTTGTGTGTGATTGCATCCAGCAGGAAAGACTAGAAGTGTTTCTCCCCAAAAATCCTCAATAAATTCAGTGCCAATACTGAAGGCACTGGAGTCACCAGACAGCAGAATATTTCAGTATGGTTCAGACTCACTCAAAAACTTGAGGTAGTTTTTGAGTGAGACTTTAACCCTGTCTTTCACACATGAACCCTTTTCTTCTTACATGTTAGAGTACTGTAAATATTTTCTGTAATTTTTTTCTGGGGGAAAAAAAATAACACAACACCCCATCCCCCACCCCTATCCCCTCCCCACCTCCCCAGAAAAAGACCCACTCCAGCAAGTGTCTCTCCCTGGGCAGCTATATGTAGCTTTGTTTCTGTTCTGGGAGTGGGGCTAAGTTTTGTTTGACTTCAATCTCTAGAAATCATCCTTTATCCTCCGACCAAAACAATTCCTCTTGTACTAAATACAAATTAATCCTTCTGTTGAATTAGAGAATGCAGACTTAGCAAACTTTACTCCACCAAGTGAAGCAGAAACATCATGCTTTTAAGCTTGACCTTTCAGAGTATGAGTGGATTCTGGCATGATTTGAGAGGAACGTTTGTTTACTGGCGAAGTGCTTATAGACAAGGCCTTGACAGCTGCCATTGCCTTCTAGAAGAAGCCAGTTGTCCCGAATTAATATAGTTAGAGGACCTACTTAGAATGTAGGAAGTTATTATGATTGTGTGGAATACAGTGTAAAATGATAAATGTCGAGCTTGCCAGTGGATAGTGAACAGAATGTTAGCGAACTTAATAAATTGTCACTTTGGATTTGATTTGGATGAGATTCGACTGTTAATGAAGAATTCAGAAGCACTGCAATAGAGTTAGGCAAAAATGTTTAATGTCTAGTACTTGCATGTATTTTTAATATAGCTAATAACATCTGAAGTTGAGTTTTGCTCACAATTATATCTGTGCAACCAAGACCTGAATGAGAATCTTAAAGCTCAGTCTGTCTAGTTAATCAAAAAGAAGACTGAGAGGAGATGAGATTTACGGTGTATGAGTACCTTAATAGGGAGAGAAGCGTCTGAAAGAGCTATTTGATACAGAGAAGAAAGTCATAAGAACAACTTGTTTGAAACCTGTAATCAAATGCACTGAAAAGAGTAATTAAATTACAATGTTTAACTGTGAGGATGATTAGCCAAAAGCAACCTAGGGAGCTGACAGATTCTCCATCTTTTGATGCTTTCTAATCAAGTTTGAACACTTTTCTGTGAGGTTATAAAAAAATAAGTTTCACCGGTCTCACACCGAAGTACCTGGGTGAAAAGTAATTGTTTGTGGTATAGAAGAGAATCATTCTTGAGCCCTAGGCTCCAGATACGATGTAAGTGAGGGAGAACCTTGTTAATTAGTAAGGATGACAGGGACAGCTAGTACTTATCGGTACTGGACTGGATTAATGTAGATTTTATCCCCCTATAATGTTTAGAAGATGGAGCAAAATTCTGATTAAAAGTGAAGTACTGTATTTGTGGGTAGAATGCTGGGAAAGGCGAATGAGGCAAATGTGCTTGAAATATATTCATCCATCTTTAATACTAGGATACATCTGAACAGTTACGCAAAGTAAAGCAACTAACTAACAAGAGCCACACTTTTTTCTTTATGTTCTTTCTTTCTTCCTTTTTTTTTTTTGGTCCTAGTTGTGCTTTATGCCCCAGACACTGTGCTGATTGAGAGGAACAGTGGGAAGAGGCTTGATCCCTTCACAGAAGGTGCAGTATGTGTTTACTCCTGATGTCTGCTAGAAACTAGAGTGTTGCTTGGTCTCAGAAACATTAATACCAGTGGGATTAAAATTTAAATGGTATCCCTTTAAGAACTAGCAGGAATTTATAATTATAAATTTAATCTGTTTGGAAAAAGTATTTGTTGACGTTGCACTATTTTCTGTGCCAGTAAAATATGGGAAAATGTAAAGCTCAGTACTGACCCTGCAAACAGTAGACTATGGCAGTACAGAATATTTGAAGGTTCGATCTGTTCATGTGGGTGTATGTTCTGCTGTGCATCTTTGTAGATCCTGGGATTTTTTTCTGAAGTGCAGGTACGCTTTTAGGTATCTTCCATTAAATGGCTGTCAAATAGACTTAGCTCTGTATTGTTTATTGAGTATCATTATCAACCATCCATCATGAAATAAAATCCTGACAAAGCTCAATAAAAAAAAATCAAGTTGGATGTCTTAGGAGTGGAATTAGGAGGGACATTCTTAGCTAAAGAAATGGCTTTTATTCGCTATAAAGGAGATCTGCTTGTCAAAGGTCTTGCTTAAGTTTCAGTCTAAGAATTTGGAGAGCTATCCCCAGTTCCTGTTTCTTACTCATCGTGCTGTCTTGGCTACACAGGTGGGCAGTTACCTTGGCCACTTCCTATCTGTGCAACTGCAGAGTAATAGTCAGCTGACAGTAGAAGTAGGGAGGGAAGTACACAGGTTATTGCTTGTGCCACATGTAAAGCTTAAGCAAAGACCTTGATTTTGCTCAGGAAACCTTTTGGAGCTGAGCAAGACCTATTAAATTATCCTCTTAGATCCTAATCACTGCCTAACTTCTAGAGGTGTACCATACAACCTTTGACTGGCCAAGTGATCTGCTGGTACAGCAACGTTTGGTGAAACCAGAAGATCTATCTGAAGAGGAGATGTCAAAGAAACTGCTGAAATATCACAGAAACTTCCCCGAGGTTTTCCAGATCTACCAAAAAGTTTTGAAATCGATCAATGCAGACCAGCCTTCAATGGATGTCCTTTCACAGGGTAAATATGTACCTTTATGGTAAATCTGATAGTTGATAAACTCTTAGTTGAAAGGTAGTTCCTAGCTGTTGGAGACAGTTTGTAGAATTAGGGTTAGCCACCACAGATGGCTGCCAGATGAGTTCTGTTCTCTCTAGTACAGCATTTGGGGCTGTACCTGGGAATTATTTTACAGGACTAGAGTAAGTGCAGATAAGTGGAAAGTCTTAGTAGCACAGTCCTGCCAAGGAGCAGCTGACTCAGTGGAGCAAATGTCATGGTTATTTTGCAAGAGTCTTTGCTAAAAGGCTGCATTGTGGGTCAATTGTTCATCTCCCCAAGGGCCAGTACCTTCCACAAGTCTGGTAACAAGAAGTAGGAGTAGTTCAAAGATGGTAATGTTTCATTATTTAAAAGCTGATTGTGCTGGTAGCTTTTCTGTTCAACATTTCTTGTTTGCCTCTGCTTGTCTGTAATGCAATCTGACTTTTAATGTTGATTCTTCAAGAAGAGAATAAGGAAACTGCCAGGAAGACCAACTGATAATGTACTTTGTAGCTGTCACTCTGTAGATGATCTGTTATATCCCAGTAATTTTGCATCTCAAAAAAGGTCTTTTTTTTAATAACAAGTGCTGCACTTTTAAGATAAACAAGTAGGAAGTTTATATTCTGAATTTACACATTAATTACCTCTAAATTACTTAATTAAATTTAAAAGTTCATATCATCATTCATAAAGAATTCATGCCTTGAATTGTAAATAAAAATGTGAGTGCCTGAATATTAATTATTATTAATTAATAATGTAGTGAGATAAATTGAAAACTGGAATGAAAAAATCCTCTCTAGATCTTTTTTTCTGCAGCGCATCAAGCAGCCAGATTTTTTTTTTAAAGAATAATTAGATGTGGAGACTGTCTAGGGGATCATTACTCCTAATTAACTTGGTTATTTACTGCAAATTAAGCATCATTTGTAAGCAGGGTGCTTTGCCTGTAGTGTTTGTGCTTTTCAATACACTGGGTTATGGAAAATGTTCAGAATAACTAGAGCACTCCTTGGGTAGCTGAGAGTTGGTTTTTAGGAAGTTATGCAGCAAACCCACTATTTTCGCTTATGCTTTTCAAGGTTTTTCGTTAAGTATTTTTATTGCTGCAGGCAGACTTAAAGAAAGAGCAGGTCTCTCATCAACATTAGTATTATTATAGATTGTTTCATACAGTTATAAGTTTGTAAACTCTTAAACTTTAATGCAATTTCTGCTAATGTATGCTAGGATATATGACATCAAATTCAGTTGTACGGTGTCGTATCCCAGTACACCTTGTGGCACTGGAGGAAGAGATGTGTGTGATCCCATGTGGTTGCAGTTTGAGTTCGTTCCTCAATACTTTATGTCCACTATCTAGAAAGAGCAGGGCTGGAGTTCAGTGGAGATGCTTCTTTATTACAAAAAGACTTTATAATGATACCAAAGTGTCTAGCAGAGGGTTCTCAGAAAAATTGCTAGTTAGTATACAGTAATGTGTTAATGATGGTAGCGAAAATACTGATCCTTCTGATGTTCTCTATCCATCCTTTTGTGTTGTTTTTTTTTTTAATATGGGCTTATGATTCATACAAGTATTAATCTAAGCCTGTCCTATTTGTTAAGCTAAAATACTATTTTTATTATAAGGAGTCATTAGGCTAGAGAGTCTTTTATTTGAACTGAAGATGTGTGGGCTAACACTTAATTGTACCCATTGCAATTAGAGAGGAAATCAAAGTCATAGGTGTGCCCATGCTGCTCTAATCACGGGTAACCATGGCAGTCAGGATACGGTGGCATGAACTTTAGTCTGGCAGTTTGCATCGACAGTCCCTGGAAAGCTTGCTTAGCTTGTGCTGAAGCTGGAGCTGCTCTCTTCACTAGTATTGTGAGCCATAAAAGGGGCACAGGGAGTAAGAGTGCTTGGCTATGCCAAATATGATCATAACTTGTCCTCACTGCCAAGGTGTGTCTTCCTTTAGCTTCTTGGTGATCTATCACATTCTCTTTTGAGATTGTAACAAAGTTCAGATCCCTATAATATGGCAATGTTGATGATGCTTCACATGTCCTGTGGTCTTTCCAAAGCTCTTATAATATGTAGATAGACCTGGATGTAGTATTTCCTACGCAATACAAAATGTAGAATGATATCCAGCAAACGGAGTGGAATAGGCCAGAGAAGCTCAAATATCCTTAATATGCTCTACAAAAGTAATGGACAAAAAAATAAAATCATTCTCGGTTATGTGTTGTATGATATTATAATTAGGCGTCTGTAAATCACACACACAGAGCTGGATAAATGTCATATTCATTTAACATCCTGAGTTTTTACACTTAAATATTTGTTCAGAAACTGCAGAAAGTATTAAATGTAATTATATCCCTCTCTAATTTGCATGGTAAAAACGTACCTATCAAGCAAAAATTACTTCTGCTAAAAACAACACGGTAAAAGAGCAATTATTAATTGAATCTGTTCTTTAAAATGGTTTGACATCTACTGATGAAAGTAAGTATAGGAATGTAATGATAGTAAGATTTCTAAAGTGCTTCTCAGTGTAAGTTGCTGACATGACAGTTTTATCAGAGTCCTGATTTTCATTGGAGTATCTAGATATTCCAGTGAAAAAATAAATTATGATCAACATGACAACCTTTTTTTGACAAAAGAGAGAAGTTCAGCAATGTTTGCTTTTTTAAAAAAAAAAAAAAAAAAAGAAATAGGGTATAAGCTGTATTTCTTGCCTGTCCCTCATGTTCTAGTTCTGACCTATGTCCAAACACGTCACCGATCAGCTGCCCCCTTTACACCACGGATTCTTTTTTGTGGACCCCCAGGCAGCGGGAAGAGCCTGCAGGCAGCACTAATAGCTCAGAAATACGGTGTTGTCAACAGTAAGTTCTCAGTAAATATCCCCTTTGCTCAATTCCCTCTTTCTCTCATTTTGATCATTTATCTTTTGCTGTCTGTCTGTCTTGCTTGCTCATAAAATTTCTCTGTTTGTCCACTGTTATGGATGTCAAATTTTTCAGGGAAGTGAAAAGTATTTCAATGAAGAAATATAACTGATAGAGCATATATTCTGTGACAAACCAGCTCTAACATCTTTTTATTCACCATTTTTTCTAGCCTTTACATCAGTATTTTTCCATGTGTTAGATTCCTGTAGTGCTATGAATTATTCTGTGGAGCAGTGGACCATGAGTAACATCTTTGCAGTTTCCACTGTCTGACCAAAACTGGGGCACTTTTAAAACAGAATTTACACTGAACTTGAATGAAGACTCAGGTTCTGGCCATCAGAAGTAATGTATTAGAAAAGGAAGCAGTTATTTAAAAGTGCATTCTCCTTCTTTTGTAAAGGAGGCCCAGAAAATTTTATATGAGGCTTGTTCATGGTTAGCATGCTAATATTAAAAAGTCCTATAATATGAATACAGAGCTTGGTGGTAGGATCACTGCAACATGCGCCCATGTTCTAGAATGTCTTCTAATAGAGGGATAGCCATCAATTATTTTAAACAAATGCCTGATACCTGTAAAAGTTGCTGATTAGTCATACCCTCTTTGTTAAGTAAAATGCACGTTTGTTTCATTAGTATTCTTTCAACCTATACCAAAGGGAAAAATCAGAGTTAAGTAGGTAGTGATTTTATTTCTTTTCGGGAGAGTCTGTCATTAGTGGAGCTCAATCAGTTGCCCAAAGCAATGCGCCAGTTTGCTGGTGTCTTCCCTGAACTCCTGGTGAAGTCAAAAGATTTCATTGCACCTGGATTTAGCTTTACACATGAATAACAACTTCAGGATCTGAGCAGTATTGTTTTCTCTTACAGGTTTAGTAGATCAGAAAAGAAATAAATTTTTTCAAGTTCAAACTTGAACCTTCAGAAAAAGCCACATGCTTTCCATGTAATTGTTCCAACTCATGGCTAGATCGTAGGTTTGTCAGTTCCGTTAAAGGGACAGAAAGCTATGAAACTGGCTACCTATCAGTTTGGAGTTCTAGGTTTAGTATTTTTGTATTTTAGATCTTTATTTTAGTGTTTTAAAAAAATACATGAATAGGACTAAAATGCTATCCAGTGACCTTGAAAATGGTACATTTAATTTATTTAAAAATCTATATTACAATCCTGGTAAGTACAAATAGAATTGATAGAATGTTTATGCCATCAGTTATTTTAATATTGCTGCATTTTATAATTTCATACTAAAAATAAGTATTTGTAGGTTTATTCAAAGCTGTATTTTTAATGTGTAATTGGCTTAATGAAAAATAAACCATGTTTGAATGTGTTAAAGAAAAATTAACTTGTTCTTCTGTTTCTGAATATTTTTTTACCTTTATTTCTAAAATGGCAAGTTTAAGTGTTTTCATCTAGATAAAAATTTGTGGGTTTTTTTTTAAGTAACGGCTATATGAGAGAGTTGCAGATCTTTTCAGTAAATACCATTACCACTGCTTTACCTGTATGTTGAATTTTAAGTATACTGTAAACAAAATATTTAAAACAGAGTCGAAAGACCATCATGTTTCAGAATAGTGTTCAGCACATACTGAATTTCCAATTAGGCCATTGGGATTGAAGCACAGGCTTAAAAATTTAATCCTATGTTTAAATAGTCTCATGAATTGGATTGAATTTAGGTGTGTACATACAAATTTTCTTAAGCTGGTGTCTATGCACTGAGTTTCTGTTATGTTTTAATACCATTTATTGTGAATATGAATTTACTTCTCCAGGACAACTAGTGGCTGTTAACATTTGTGTTCACCCCTTGCCACTTCAACATTAAACTTCATCAACTTTGTCCAAGAAATGTTCCTGTGGAATATTTTTACTCTTCGTTGCCAAACAGTGTGATGAACAGCGACAAAGCAGATGAAAGGGCTTGCTGCTTTTTCCATGAAAGTCAGTGCAGCTGTAGGTGTTGGTGCTACTGATTTCTGAAAAGGTGGAATCAATTTATGATTATTAATTGAAAGGTCATGCAATAATGTCCACAGTGACTGTTATATAATACTTACCTAAAGTGAGTTGAAACCAGGACTTGTGATGTTGTGTAACCTCTCTGCACCTTAGTTCCCTCCCTGTAAAATAAGGATCAGGACTGTTGTATCTAACTCGCGTGGGGCAGTAAAACACAATAAAATAACTTTGGTCAGAACGTGCTATCCAAGCCCAAAGTAGCAGTTTTTCATGTACAACTGCCCTGACTAAGACTTTAAATCTGCATCTCCTGGTGTTCTGTGTATTTGCAGTCAGTGATAATATTGCATTAGCACAGTTTTAAAAATATAATTCTGACATTATCATTAAATGACCCAGGGAGTCACTTCCTTGAACTGCATATTATCCTGCACCTCCAATGGCGTGGTTCAGATGCTGTTCAGCAGGTGTAACTTTATTCAGTAATTAGAAGTTTATAAAAAGTCAAAACCACTAGCATTCCCTTCAGTTATTATTTCAGAAACATATTTGATTAATATCTTTCTATCTTTCTGTTTTTAATATGTTCTTTACCAAATGTATTCTTTTTTATTCAGTATTCTCCCCTGCTCAGTCTCTTCGCTTTTTGCTCTGCTTGGCCAAAAAAAAAAAAAAAACCAAACCACATTCCTAACAACAAACCCCAAAACCTACAACTTTTATTTTATTCAGTGACCTTATTCCAGTATGCAGCTTCTGGGTTTTTTTCCTTTTCTTTGTTGCTTCCTTTTTAAAATTTAACCTTGTGTCTTTTTTGTTCTTCCTTCCTGTTAGTTTGCTGTGGGCAACTGTTAAAGGAAGCTGTTGCAGACAAGACGAAACTTGGAGAACTCGTTAAGCCTTATATTGACAACGGATACCCAGGTAGGGCACCTTGTCGTCTCATTACAAATTTGTGGTGAAAAACAAATGGAGAGTGAATTTTTCTTGGTCAGACTCTAACCTGAGTTCCATCAGAGTAATCTGAAAGTTGATTCATTCCATTCATTGCATGTGATTTGTAGCACTGCGTAACAGAGGTTTGATTTCTAAGCTCATCAATATCTTCAAAGCAAATACTTCACTGTTCCACTGAATTCAGATTTCTTGTACCCATTCCAAAATCCGTATTCCATGTTTTTATCTCTAAATCAAAATCAGAATTCTGATATAGGTATATAATTTTAAAATGTTTAAACTGTTATTTAAGGAACAGTATTATGTTTCATTTTTATTTCAGGCGGGCTATAATAAAGACTCTGCTTTTATATGTGGATTTTGACTTTTAGAATGCTTCTGTAGATTCCTCTACTTTCACGCAAATATTTTAAACTTAAAAATAAAGTTTCTTTGAACTTCATTTCTGTCAGCATTTTTGGCTGTAGGAGGGGACTACCACAAAGAACATCTAAGCATCCCTTGCTTTTGGAATGCTCTGCAGTGATTTCAGAGGAAGCATAAATACTGTAAGCTCCTTAGGGCAGCAGCTTAAACTTACCTGTTTGTTAGTTGCCGTTCACACGGATAGCTCTCTGTATGTGGTGGGTATTAAAAATCAGACAAGATCTGTAGTTCTAAAGGATAAGTTGTATTTCAGTAGGGTGGAAGAATGTTTATTTTGCCAAATTACAGTTGCCTGGAAGAGGAATTTTCAGTCCTGTTTCTGGCAACAGGCCAAGTGGTTACCAACAATACAAATACAAGGAGGCAATCTTGCTGAAGATAGAGGAATCTCGGTTAAGCTTCAATATTAATGGAGTTTTGAGCAAACCCTCCCTGAGCAAAAAAAAAATCTTCATTGTCTTATTTTTGGTGAGGGGGAAAGCTTGAAAGTCCTCTTTTTTGCGCAGTACCTTAATTCTGAGACTGAATTACACAGATCTGAAACATGAGCCTATAAAATTAACTGAAGTTCCCTTGATACCATACCAAGAGATTCAGTACTTTTCTAAGCATTTCAAAAAGACCTTTGGCAGCCTGCAGCTTTGGGTATTCTATCCCTCTGTCAGTCGCTTTATCAAGCCACAAAGTAATTCATTTTAACTCTAAACTTCATCTCTAGTGAATGGATTGCATTTATTCCTAATACAGTAACTCGGCTAGTTCAATGCATTAATTTTCTGTGGCAGACACCATATTGCTGGGACTAGGAGCTTATGCAGGAGCCATGGGCGTGGAAAGCATGAATCTCTATGGCCTGAAAGAGAAGCTGGGTGCTCTATAACATAGGCACAGAGATCTAGGAGAGGGTTTTCTGATTTAGAGATACTGCTGATAAGAGTGGCCATTTTTTAACTCAAAGGCAAGAGATCTTAGCGTATATTAATTGCAATTATCATTGAGCTTTATGTATGGAAATAAGTTCTTCGTGTGTATGTTCTGATTGTCCTGAATGTGGCTACTTGTGTAGGAAGTCTAACTCGTGTGTGGAGATCATCTTAAGCTCTGGGCCTTTTCTGTCTTTTTCATGGTATCCATTGATTTCAGAATCTTAGACGTATGCTGAAATTTCACTTTCTTCTCATCTCTGTGAAGTGGAGGACAGCCACTGTAGATACCTCACTCTCTAAATTTCACTAACGGCTGAGATGGGAGTTTGGATGATCTATTTATTCAAAGATAGGTCCTTTAAGAGCTGGCATTACTAAAATGCTCTTTGTGTGTTTTATAAATTTCATCTTAACCATTCAAGTTCCTTAAAGGAGATACCAAAAGCATTCCCAGTAGAGTAAAGTAATTGCACAGATTATAATTTTTAGCCAGTCATAAAAAATATGCACATTCTTAGTCTAAGGGAGCTGCTTTCATTTCAGGAAAATGAAACTGAAGTTGCAATTCCTTTCTTCCCCCAAATTAGAAACGATTTCAGATTTAGATTAATTTTTTTAGTATAGCATGCAAGGATAAAGCTGTACGATGCTTCTGAATGTTAATGGGAGGCATAACGATATTTCTGTGCATTGTGCTAAAAAATTCTCCCTTAGTTTTTGCTTGTATGCACCTATATTTTATTTGGTGGGACATACTACAGAATTAAGAGCTGAATAAAAGTAAATATTATATAGCAATACCAGAAATAATAAGTTCTGTCATTTTGCTAATCCTCCTCTCCCAGGAATAGCAAAGAATGAATTTACATTAGTAAACACTAACAAGAATTCATTACTGCCCTCACAAGAGGCTTGGAGAAAATGAAAGAATGTGGTGTACTGAAAAGGAAAGATGAGCAAAGGCTCCTTACTGTCTTGCTGGAGTTACAGCCAGGTTAATACAAAGGAAGGATTCTCACACTATTATTGACTGCATTCAGTTTCAAGAAAATCACGTTTGAGTAGAGATAGCGTAGTCAATAGCAGACAGTGTTATAACTGGAAAAGTAATTAGAACATCAAAATTTTAATTTCATTTCTAGTTATGTACCAAGTAAGCGTAGTTGTTCCTTTGGGCAAGGAATCATGCAAGTGATATTATCACAGAATACCCTGGAACCAAAGACGGACCATGAGAAATGTTGCACTCAAATCATTACTAGTCAAAATGAAACTAGTGCCATAAAATCTTGAGGGCACACCTCATATATTCTTAAAATGCTTGCCCTGGGGAGTCATCTCAGTGTGGTTCTCCTTCTTGTGGACACAACTGATTGCATACAATTAGTCATTTAAGATAAGCCAACAGGGTATGATGTGGTGTCATAAAAAGGCTCAAAACCCAGCTTATTCAAAGCTGACTCACTGAGTTATTGAGGCTGTCCACTGTCTATTCTGTTCAAGTTCTGGTTGACTAACTCAGAACTCTTCTTGGTTTTAGGATTCACAAACATTCTTTGTATTGCTTTTCCTGTAATGCTGCTTCGTGTATACAACATGTATTTCAAGAACAGCCCAGGCAATTCTATTATTCACCCCAGTAGGCAACTCAGTGCATTCCCATTTTCTGTATTTTCTAGTGTTTGCTGTCTCACAAAGACCTTATCTCTTGCTTTATCAAACCTCTCGATTTTGTATATGGTGGTTTATTTTGCTTAATGAAAGTAGCATAGATATTTTTGAGCCCATTAATTTTTTAATTCCCAGGACAATCTAGTCTACAGTTGGTACACACTAGATATTCAAAAATGCGTTCTCAGTGAAAAGTTCAGCAACCTGACTGCTTTCTGTCTGGCACAAACAGGGAGCTGTTCTCTGGACAGCCACTCTGAAATGCACAGACTTTTCCTTTAGGATATGGTGGTTTTCACTGAATACTGGGCAATTATTGCTGACTCTACTCTGGGCAGAAAATTACCAGCATTGGAGTCTGATACCAATCTTCTGGTCCCGAACTCCAGTTAGTTTAAATCTTGGTCAATAATGCTAAATTTAGCACGCACTGTTTGCTTGGGCAGCATAAGAAGACTTCCATTTGGAGTAAGAGGTGAGTGTAGTGGCCAGAACCCTTCCCTAGGCAGCAAGACAACTCACATACATTAATTAATTCAATTTGATTCCTTCTGAAATGTTGTGAAGAGACTGTACCATAGAGTGGTCCCTCCGCTTTGAGTAATTCAGGCTATGATGCCAGGACCAATGATGCATATTTAGATAGCCTGTTCATAGACCCCATTGGCTTCGTGAAGACCCTTACGCAGAATTCATGTCCCCAGGTTGCTGTAATTCTGAGGAGGGCTAGGCTGCGCTCTGGACCTGTCTCATTGAAAACATGGGCACGCATTAATTTAAAGTTTCATCTGCAGTATCTTAAGTTCACCATTTTAAAGGTGTCTGTCAGAATTTGATACCACGCGAGGGGAAAAATCACCCTGCAGAAAGCCTTTCTGCCCTTCCCCACGCAATGTCCCTGGTGTTTGGCCCTTGAGATATTTGTATTTTATTAATGAAAATAGAAGCAGAAGCATTTTGGCATTGCGACACCACAAAAATAGGAAAGGTCATCAGTCAGTTGAAAAGAAATTTGCATGCCATTCCGTCTGTTCAGTTTTCTGTTTTCATAGTGAAATAGCGTGGCGTGGTCACTGCTAATTAATATATCTGTTGGCAAGGCTGCATTAAATGGAGCCAAGAAAAATGAAATGACAGGAAAACAGTGTGAAGAGCAGGGGGGAAAGAATACCCCCACTCTCAAACCAGTAAGATTCTGCTTTTCAGCTGGGAGAACTGCTATTAGATTGGGTAATTGTTTTTTCCACCGAAATGAAGATTCAGGTGGTAAAGAGAGCTGACTCACGGAAGACGATAACATTGCACTGTGTTTGCAGCCTGTTAGAGTTGAACACACACAATCTGTGTTGTTTTTTCCCCTTCCTTTTTCTATTTTATAAGTAGTAATATCTGAAGCTGTCCCCAATGGCAGTCTGCATGTGGGGGGTAAAATCTAGAATTCCCTAATTTCTCCTGTTTTCTAATAAAAGCTATTACTGTACAAATGTAGATTCCCCCCCTGCCCCCCTTATTTTAAATTGGAGTATTTTTAAAGGGTGCTTTTTGGTGTAGCCTCTGAAAGTTGGGGTCCCCTGGTGATCGCGATCACAGTCTCACTGAAAGCACTTGGGGTTTTTTTGACACCAAATTAATATTCTCATCACTAAGTGTGAAGTAAAGATTTGACAATAGAGCAGCTTCCTCTTTGTTAAAAACTTGCAAAGAGTTTCAGAGTTGAAAGGCTGAGTAAATCTTTATATCTGAGGAGGTAAGCTTAGTGTTATTTCTTGTTTTTAACAGCGCTGTACTGGCGAGCTGCAAGCTGTCTGAACATTGGAGAGAGACCCTTTGGGAGCTCCGTTGGTTTTCAGCAAGTCTTTGCATGCAGTGTGTTTGTACTAGCTGAAGACAGCGCATGGCTCTCTAAATAATTTACAAGTTGATTAATAGACTCACATGGGTATAATTAGAAGAGGGAGAGACAGCAGCTACAGTAACGGGTACAGTGCTTGGGGGAACTAGAGACTTTATTTTTTTTAAAGAAACTTTCTAGGGTGCTGGGCGTTTGAAGATAAGTTGGGAAGAGCTCAGTGCCTCTTCCCTTTTGAAGTGGAAATAGGACAGTTTGAATCCGTCGAGTTTAATTTTTCACAAGCTTTAGGGGCCCTGCAGTGCAACTCCCTTTTTATTATTGAAAAAAACTCTCCATTTTTCTTTCATTTTTCACACACATGCACACACAGGCACACACGCACACACAGAGCCCAAATAGTAGCTAATAAACAAATTGATTTTCTACTTCATTTAAGTTAGTTTTATAACAACGATATATGTTCACCTATATATGCGCCTCAATCACAAATATACTGTGTAAAGCTACAGAGATATTTATGAATATACCATAGTTTAATGTATGCATTTTTAAGAAACCTTCACCTCTGTTTGACAATGCTTTTGAAGTAGCTCCATTTTTCAAGTCAAACTTTTGACTTTTCCTCTGGGACTGCTACAAAGGGGGTTTTTTATGGAAAATAGGTAGCAGTTTTTTTTCCTACTATGATAAAATTGGTGGTCAAGAGAACAAAATAAAATTTAAATATTTTTTTTCTGTTTTAGGTGTCCATATTTTAATAAAAGATGCAAAGTTGTAGAATAGGAAGTTTTATATGAAGGCATGGAGACAGTAGGTTGTCATCTTCTTGCCTGAATTTTACTTTTTTGGTGTGTTGAATCACTACAATATGATACATTACAGTCCCCTTTTCCTTTATTTGACAATCTAGAATATATTTTTCTTTATTCTATACAACGTGCAACAATCGAAATTGCTGTATCTGGCCAGCAGATATTCAGCGCTGAAGTAACACTGGGGAGACTCAGCCCAGAAAGACATTTTTAAAGGCCACCCTATTTAAGAGTTAAAAACAAAACAAACCAACAAAACCCACTCAAAAAGCCAACCCTAGAAGCCAGACAAGACATAATAAAGGTGATTTTTATTTAAGAGTCTAGTGCAATTGTTTTCTGGAGCAATTCTGGTAATCAGTGGATATGGTCCTGCCTATATAAATTTTGCCAGTCTCCTGGTTTTGCAGCAATATTCACCATTATTATTGTTACTGGAGTATCGCTAGTCCAATATTGGGCATCATAGCTCACGGGGTACAGCTGGCGGAGTCTGTGGGTTTGGGTGAGGGAGGGGGTAAAGCAGGCTGTAAGTTAAGGCGTATCAGACGGCCCCAGTTCCCATTTTTGGTCAGCAGGCATCACTGTGCGCTGCCGAAGTGCCCCAGACCCTCTCGGGTTTGAGTGATGCTGTGGCCCTTGGCCATACAGAGCCTCATGCTTGTCAGGGGCTTTTAAACAGCAAAGCACAACATAAATGCTAAGTAGTAGTATTTTCTATTTATTTTGGTCTTTATTGCTGATATTAATTGTTAACAAACTTAGAGATGGGGCGTTTCCTTTCCTGGCACTCTTCTTGCAGCACGAGCTCCTCAGCAAAGGCTGGGACTTCAATTCTGTTTGGAGTTTGGGATGGGGAAATCACATGCGTTTTTTATAAGACACAGGAAGGAAAAGCATGTTGCCTGTTGTCAGCATATGGTCTTTGGGGTTTAACATCAAATTCTGGCCTTGGCTCTGTTTCACTGGGTGCCATACACACAGAATCAGGATACTGTATAAAACAGACTTTTTTATGACAAGCAAAACATTTAATAGCTCTTGCGTATCACGTCACATTTTTGAATGTCCCTTTAACATAGCTGGTAGGTGTCAGGAGGAGCACCAAGGGGAGAGACAGGACTGGGCAGCTGATGCCACCGTTGGGGACCCGGAGTGCGCGCTGGCACCAGGCATTGCTGGTAGGGGATGGCAAACCCCTAAATGTCCTGTCTTCTCATCGCTTGGTGACTCAGTATTTGGTAGAGAAAGCCAAGATGGTTTTCACCATGTTTATGAGGCCAAATTTATTCTCTTTTTTTTTTGTCACTATCAAAAAGGGTTTTGTAGGCCAAATTCTGCCCTGTCACAAACGTTCTTTGGTGGAGTTGAACTAGTTTAAAAATAAGGAGGAAATAAGGAACCTGGTTGATAATGGAGACGATGCGTTAGCAGGGTTAGAACTGCGGTTGCTCTCTTCGCCTAGCTGTATTCTCTCTGCAGAAGCTGAAGGAGTAAAAAGAAGTAGCGCAAATATACATTTTGTTACTAGTTTCGGAAACTTTCAGGTTCGAAACATCCCTGTGAGGTAATTCAGAGTAGCTTTTGTCTCACAGGTGAGTAAAGTGAGGCAGAAAACCTAACTCAACCGGAGCCGCGCCACGATCAGTGAGCGAGCGTGGATGGGAGCCCGGGCGTGGGGATCTTGACCTCAGCGTCAGCCCACTAGGTCATCCCGTGACTCACGGATAGCCTGCGCCATTAGGCAAGCGCACGCAGGCACCGACAGCATCCCAGAGGCTATTTTTAGGGGAAAAAAGCTTTTTGTGTTTGTATGCTGGATACTCGGTCTGGACTGAATTTCCATCGCTGAATCTGAAGATGCCACTAACAGGTAAAGCAGTGCAAGGGGCTGGAATCTTATCTAGGCACTAAATGTGACCAGATGTAGATTCCTGAATCCTGATCGCTGTGAGAGAGCGTGACGTGCTCCTTGAACATGCATCTCCGAAAGCCTTGAGTTATCACGTATCATTTGATCGATGATTTGGGGTTGCACCTGCTTTAGAAATGTCATCATTTCCTCTTTAATACAGCTAACTCCAATTTTAAATGACTAAAAACCTTCAGGAAAAAAAAAAGGGTTCTAATATCTTTGAAGAAACAAAAATACTTAGAATGTGGAAACGAAATGTTTTACCATAGTATTTATTTTACCGTATTAAAATAGTTACTCCGATTCCCTCGGGAAGCCGTTCTCCGCAGGGCTGCGGACGCGGGACGAGCGAGCGGAGGCGGTGCCCGGGGAAGCGCTCCGGCACACGGAACCGCCCCGGCAGCCGCCCGTCCCGCCGCTTGCGCCGCCGCCCCCCCCGCACTTTGCCGCCCTCTCCTACCTTCAGCCACCGCACCCGGCAGCCGCTTTCGGGCGTGCCGGGGCCGCCCGGGGCGGAGGAGGACCGCGGAGGGGCCGGAGCCCTCTCCCTGGCCGTGAATTCCCGAGACCTCGGCCGCGCAGAGCCCTGCCGCAGCGGCTGCCGCCGCCCCGCGCTGCCCGCCGCGCCCGGCAGGTGGCGGTAGAGAACAGCCAATGGGGGCCGGGGCGGGGCCGGGGCGGGGCCGGGGCGGGGCCAGCCCGCCGCCGTGGGGGAGGGGGGAGGCTCCCCTCCGCCTTGCAGCATCGCAGCAAAACGGGCCCTTTTCCTCCCGCCGCCCCCCGGTTGCATTGAAGGCATGCTCGGATTATTATTTATTATTATTTCCAGTAAGCAAAACTGGCTGATGCTATGGAAGCGTAGCGTTTATGGAAAAAGAGCTCGTTGTCACAAGTCTGGTGCAAAGGTTGGACTAGATGATCCCTGAGGGCCCTTCCAACCTGTGATTCTGTGATTCTGGTGCGCTGGCAGGATTAAATGAAAATGTTCCTCAACCTGCTTGATGGGAAATCGCTGTTAAATCGTTTTCAAACACATTAAAAACAAATTGATACAGTCTCTGAGGTCCTTATTGGGGTAAGGAAATAGCATAAATCTCTGAAAGATCCAAATAAAATGTCCCATTGTGAATAATCAGGAGTTTATACAGTAATAAGATAAGCAAACCTCATGCTTTGCTAAATTTAGGATTGACAGGACAATCCAGGAAAGTAGCCTTTGGCAGTAGCTTATACTCAGGGCAAGATGTTAACTGTCAAGCACTGGGATCAAGCCTCAGGCATCCGAATTAGCTGTGAAAGTCTTCAGAGCCAGCTAAAAAAAAATCTCCAAGAGAACGATAAAGGGTAAATGGACAATATTGTCAAAAGGACCTTAATCTTTTTACAGCACAAAGCTGACAGAATTCATATCTGCAAATACATTTACGTTGTACTTAGAATCAAGGTCTTATAGATTAGAAGTGAGTCAATACCATTCAGAAGTCTGTTTTAAAAGGAAATCTATAGAGGAGGTATCAATTCGAATATGATAATTGTATAGCTTGGAGCGCTGGCAGCACCGAAGCTATTGGAGAATTGTGCCCTGCAACCTCTCAAGTAGTGTCTCTGCCTGTCAGGCTGTGCCTTTAATGTTCTGTTACTTTTGTCTTGAGCAGATGGTATGATTTTGTCAACTGATTGCCCGATATGGTTTTCTATTAGTCCTGCAGATCTATGGGTTGGGGAAGGGCCAATAAGCCACACTTTTTGTGAGAAGTGCCTTATACTTGTAAAAACCTTTGAAGCTCTGGGAAGTAAATTTATTCTTTAAATGGTCTACTGGAAGGTGCTGGTTGACAGCTCTGGAGACGGAAAATCTCCAGGTGCCCTAGACCAGAACACAGTAGTTCCAGCATGAGCAGCAGCACTTGAAGCCTCTTGTTCCCTGCACCCTTCCTGATCATACCCTTGAATTGATTGGATCACTTCTTCGGCCTGCAGCTGCTCACTCAGCTGCGTGGTCTAGACCATTAACATGGTCGAGAGAAGCTGGGAGATAAAGGAGATACGGTGTGTGGTATTGATGTTAGGCAAGAAGGTACACATGAATGAATTACATTTCTATATGGGGCTGGTTGTGGCCTCATTCCACCATGGGTACCGATTCAGAGATTTGCCGTGACCTTGGTCCACGGCTCTGTACGGCGCTCTGAGCACAGGGTATCCTGGAGCTCAGCAGCTCTGCAGCACTACTTCCAAGGGGTGACTTTTACTCCTGTACCTTGATTTTTCACCTTAATAGAGATGTGCTTCCACATCACCTAATCTGGATATCTCTTTGTAGCACATTGTAATTTTTACAAGAAACTTATCTTTGGACTTCTCTAATGATAAAGTAAAACCTCTCTAGAGCCTCATTCCCCTGACTTTCAGAGTTGGAAACTCACACAAGCTTATGTTGAAAAGGAATTGATTATTCAAAGCTCTTGTGCTTCATAATCTACTTAAAACATGTAGATTGACTGTCTCATCAGAAAAGCTCTAAATTTTACTTCGCTATATAGCCCGTTGGGTCATGTGCTTAAGGCCAGGAGACCTCTGGCTAGTTACTTACAGGCTGTGTGCCCCTCCAATTACAGGTTATTAATTTGCCTTACATTCAAGAGACAGTTCCACATGAGTGAAAAGGAATACCATACTGCTGAGTTCTTCGTTACCTACTCTGTCTGTACCACAGCAAAATAAGAATAATACTGATTTCTTTCTTCCTTTTTTCTCCCTTTTTTTTTTTTTTGTCTCTTTCCCCTCTGGTCTGTGGAAGATGTTTTACAGTTTTAATGCAGCTGTTTTAAGTGTGACTGTTCCTGTTCAAGGGCAGCTGATATACTTTGTAATGCCATTGAACAGCCAACAAGCGATGTTCCCCTATTGTGTTGAAGTGATAGGTATGTTTGCTAATCAAGAGGAGAGCAGAGCTTGCTGTCTGACATGTTTATGTTTTATTTCTCACCGTCAAGCTTTAGAGGGAGGCACAGAAAATATGTAAGCATCTATATTATTCAGTGATGTATATATGTACATGAGCATACAAACAATCTAAAGTGTGTTGCTGATATCTTCTAGTCAGTCATCGCTGAATGTAGCAAGTGTCAGGGTCACCACATATCCCCAGTATTACTCAAAAAACCCCAACCTGGCATCCCGTTAGATAAGTTGTTAATTAATCGTCACTACATCTTGTTAGATTTTTTTTTTCCCCTCTTGCGATTGCTTCAGTTTGGTTCAAAAATAGTGACCAAATAGTGACAAAGTCGACCATCAGAATTCACAGAAGGCCTTTGGGAAGTGATCAGATCGAGGAAATGCTGCCTGGTTCCCATCAAAACTGCTTTTTAATTTTCTTGTAGGCTGTAATGTTTATCCTTCCCATACGCAGGATGGAAGCAATTTGGCCCCTGGAACTGGAGAATCTCCTACAATCTGCTGGAAGCTCAGCAGCACAGTACACCGCCTTCTTTCTCTGTGCCATTGCTGGGCTTTCAGCCTCTTCCACGATTCCCTCTTCATCTCACAGGGATGTCAGCTCTAGCAGAATCCTACCTTAGTGCAGTTTTACTCTTGGGTTTCATACGAATCCCTTGCAAAACTGTCTTTAATCATTCTTTAAATGTTTCTGAGAACCCGTGTAATTTGGCATCTTTGTAAATCCACGTTAATGATTCCAGTAGAAATCATAATAAAATAACATGCATCAAGACAGAAGGTTTAGTGCTGTAACCAGAAATTCAAGACTACCAGGAAAATCCCACTGGTCTTTGTATGGAATATATTTGAGGGAAAGAGAAGGTAGGATTTTTTTTCTTTCTTCCTACCAAGATGTCCTGGGTTTGTGTGAGTTCCTGCAGCCTGGAGGGTAGGGAGAACTGCCCTGCAAAGAGCACTGAAATTTTCCTGCTATCCCCTCTATGCCTGCCTGCAGCTCAGGTCTTAGGTATCATCTGTCTAATAACATTTCTGCCTGCTGCTGCACTGTTGTATAGTTATTTTTATGAATCCCATTTTTAACAGAATGCCTAGTTTTGCATTGTCATTTTGCTCTCTGTCAAGTGTCTGGTTTTATTCCATTCTTCTCTTTTAGCAGATGGGGAATATTACTCTCCTCAACATGATTTTTTTTTTATAATGTGAAGTGGGTATCCTCAATTAATAAACTAATCTGTTTTCAAATTAATTCCCCGCTGTTTTCCTCCCTTTTTACTGGTACATTGAATCCTAAGTGCAATTCTGTTAACTCAGTAATTTGATTATTTAAAGGAGAAGTAATGAATTTCATGATAGAGATGTAAGTCTTTAGGAAATGTTAAATTTCAGGAAGCAAATGGATTCTCTTACTGCGGTTTAAAACCTGCCTGTACCCAGGGTATAAATGTACACTGATAATAATAGACTCTACTAAAACACAGGTACATTCCTGTCAGCTAGTCCTAAAGCGAATTGCATTGTTAGAAATCTGACGCACATGCTCTCCTACCAGCACTGGTATTCTTGTATGCAGATGCGGTGGCAGGGTGAGTATCAAAACATCAACATTCCATGATGTGGAGTTATGTAGCATTTTTTATTCCTTGTTTCCAGTAGAGGCAACAGTGTATTAGACATACTGCGCAAATAAAGAGAAGGGACTCTCATTGCTTCTTGAAAACTGTTTTGGCTGCTCTTTTGGGAAGTAGCTTGAGGTGGTTTTGCTGACCATTCTTTGGGGTTATTTGACACTAAACCCACACATTGCAAGAGTCCTTGAGATATTTATAGTCAGTCTTGTTGAACCTGATCATTTAATTTTTCTGTAAAAAGAAATAAAAATTACAAGATACATAGGTTTAAGTATCTTGACTGAAATATTTTACTTCAAGGAGGCTATAGTGAAAATATACAGGATACCTCCTTACCACTGTGTCCCATTAAATAGAATTTTACAAGCTGCATAGTAATTGTAATCCCAATCAGTATCTTGGTGATGTTCTCTCTTGCCCTAAAGAAAAATAATAACAGAGGAAAGAGAACTTTTGTCTCAAAAATTAGGGAGTCATCAATGCAGTAATTACAGTAGTTGAAATACATTTTGGAAATTTATTTTCAGTTATAAAAGCTTCAAGCCTTTGGGCAAATTGGAGAAATATCGCATCTAGCCTGCCGTGGCAGAACCATTGTAATCTGCTAAATTAAATAGAGAATGCTACGAAATTTGTTCGCTGTTTTAGGATTTCTTTTACACAACTCAGGTAATTATTTTTGCATTTTGATAAGATTATGTCACACACTTCATTGTGACATCAGCCCGGTACGGCTGAGAGAAAACGTACATTGCAAAATTATGTAGGTATCAGTTTTTACCACACACTTTCATTTAGTCCTACAGTTCCTTATGAGTTTGGGGGTTCCATGACAGCACAGTAAATATGCAAAGTCAACAGTAACTCCTCTCTCCAAAATCTGTCCATCATAAACAGGAACAACTCTGTGTGGTTTAGTTCCTGCAGCAGTCTAACCAGAAAAAGTAGTTTGTATCCTCCTTGGCTGCCGACTCGGCATATGAAATAAATGCCATCTTTTTAATCCTTTGCAGTCCCAGACAACCTCGTTATGAAGATCCTGGCAGAACGCCTAAATGCACTAGACTGCATGACCAATGGTTGGGTGCTTTGTGGCTTCCCAAGAGACATAGAGCAGGGAGAACAGCTGCAAAAATCACATATTATTCCAAACAGGTAAGATATAAATTTAGCGATCATGATATTACATATATGAAAATTTTGTTTATGGAAAGATATGGGTCTTTACTGACATTGAATAGCCTGTTGCATCTTATTTATTTATTCTTTCCTTAGCTAGAAAAGGGGTCTTGCTCCTGGAGAGTAGGAAATAGAGCAGTGGCCTTACAAATCCTCCAGATGGCCAAACTGTAGGAGAGAGAAGAGGTTTGTTCTTCTGGTTATTTGTTTGAGTTGCCTCTAAAGGCAAACCATAAGAAATGGATTAAAGTTTGGATTATATCAGAAGGTGTATTTTATTTGCAGCAGGAGGGAGGATCTACATCTTCTTTCTTTAGCGTTGGCATAATATCATGGAAATATATTAGTATTGCGAGGAGCTCATTATGAGACTTTTGGGTTTTGTGAAATAATTAAAAACAACATGAGAATTATATTTTATTTGAGCTATAATGAAGTGTTCAGAAATGCAATATAAGAGAAATGAGCATCAAAAGAGAACTGTTATGAATGCCAGGCAAATAAAGTGGAGTTACTCTTTACAGCTGGTTCAGAGGTGGTATGGATTTGAAATGCTGGTGTACTCATCAAAGCTGAGAGGCTTCTCTGTTCTCCTCCAGGGGTTCCTGGTTCTCTCCATACCCCTGGCTGACACAGTGGCCACTCCAAAGGCATACACTGGAAAATTGTAGTCTTTATGCTTCCAGAAAGCTTATTCTTATCTAAAAACTAGTAGTGGATAAGGTAAATTACCCACATAATTATCTAAGTTGGCAAAGTTACTCTTCTCTGTCTTCTGTGTGGCCGCCCTCGATCACCTCCCCGCTCCCGTACATGGTATAGTGGAAAGATGTAAAAGGGTAAGACTGTGTTGGAGAGACGTGCTGGTTTTGGCTGGGGTAGAGTTAATTTTCCCTTTGGGTCAGGCTGGCTTACTTGCCGATGGTGGGATGGGTGAGAGAACTGGAAGGGTAAAAGCGAGAAAACTCGTGGGTTGAGATCAAGACAGTTTAACAGGCAAAGCAAAAGCCGCGCACCCAGGCAAAGCAAAGCAAGGGACTCCTTCACCCCTCCCCGCGGCAGGGGGTGCTCAGCCATCCCCAGGGAAGCAGGGCTCCATCACGCCTAACGGGGACTGGGGAAGGCAAACGCCATCGCCCCGAGCGTCCCCCCTTCCTCCTCCCTCCCCAGCTCCGTGTGCTGAGCGTGACGCCGTGTGGTGTGGGACATCCCTGGGGTCAGCTGGGGTCACTGTCCCGGCCGTGTCCCCCCCAGCCCCTTGTGCCCCCCAGCCCCTCGCTGCTGGGGTGGGTGAGGGGCAGGAAAGGCCTTGGCTCTGCGCAAGCCCTGCTCGGCAGGAGCGAAACCACCCCTAGGTTATCAGCGCTGTTCCCAGCACAGATCCAAACCACAGCCCTGTACTAGCTACTATGAGGAAAATTAACTCTATCCCAGCCAAAATCAGCACAAGAGGGAAAAGAGAAGTGAAAATGGAGGGAGCTAGCAGTCACACCATCAAGGTTTAAAAATGAAAGTATGTGAAAACAGCAGTAGCTTTGTTTATTAAAAGTAAGACAAAATACATCTTAAACAGGAATGCCTTTCATGAAAAAAAGGGAGAAAGAGTCTTGAAACTTAGGCTAGATTCACTTAAATAACATTTCCAATGGATTATTCTTCATGTGTGTTTAGAGAGTAGGTCCTGAGTTCCTAAACACGCACCTGAGTACCTGAGATCAGTGTGAATACTCACGTGTGCGCTATGTGCTCCCTTACAGGATTGAGACCTCATCAGGTGAGGAAGAACAACTCATTATTAAATTGTACGTGTGGAAATTTGGCACCGATCCATTTGCTCAGCTTTCATTTTCTTTAAAGAGCTCTGCACATTGAATTCTGAGTTAAGAATTTGGCCCCTACTATTTTATCCAGGGTTTGAAGTAAGGGACAAAAATAGACATCACGCTACCTGATTGATTTTGGAGCTGATATTTTCCATGAAACTGAAGTAGCGGGTATGTAAGGGAGGGAGGGTGATTATAAACAAAAGGACATATTGCAGCATAGGATAGCAGGGCAGTAATTCAGTTTCAGTTGTGATGCTAGTTATAAAACACTATCTGCAGAGGTGGTATTTCTGACATCAGGAGAAAAACCTGATAGAATTATAGCCTTGAAATCAATCTGGGAATAGGATGCAGAAATCTATAAATCATATGCAGAACAATCTACAAAGTCTCATTTTTAGGAGGGCTCTGTTGATGAAATTAGATTAAAATAAATTTACATATATATCAAGTTTATTATTAAAATCTAGTCACATCAGTAAACAAAATTATTTGTGAAAGAGTATGTTACTCTGTGTTTTGAACTCAAAGTAGACCTCTTTGGCCGATCAGAACACAGAGTTATTGTCTGCTTGTCAAGTCATAAATCTATTCCTTAGAGCTAATAAATGGTTAGTGTTCAAATACTATGTTTTATCTGACTCCCACCTCATAAAGCTAGTACACATAATACTAAATTATACAGCATTGAGCAGGATCAGTCTCCTGACTCCTCCATCTTATGGAAAGAAAAACAAACCTAGTAATTGATGGTAGAAAAGAAGGAAAATAAAGTTATTTGAAAACAAACAAAATGGGCTATAAAGTTTGTTAAAATGTAACAGTAAAAAAAACTCATACAGCATCAGCCACTGCATCCAAAGAGCTGCCCTGGAACAAAAAGGAAAATAATTCATTTTCCACTGAAAAAGTAAGGTACAGGGTTTTCTTTAAATTAGAATTTGCAGTAGAGCAAAGGCTTGCTTACAGACTGGTACAGGAAAACCTGCCTGCATCAGACAAAACCTGTCTGCCAAAGAACTGCTCTTTCTGTACTCAAAGAAGACATGCATTGCTTTCTATGTTCCTCCCTATGAAGCAGTTACTGCTTAAGTGGACAGGATCCTAATCGTATTGAACTGCAGCAGCCTTTAGGGCAAATAAGAAGCTGAATCTATCAGTGGTCTCTCAGCTATCTAGTAAAAGAACGCCATTAACCGCTTAGTGCCTACAGTAAGTGGGAATCCAAATACAGTTACAGGTGGGCATCTGAAGCTCAGAACTACTAGCACAAAGGACTGAATTTAGTTCCTCATCCAAATGAGTGTAAATGGGTATTTTAGCTTTTTTTATTGTTAATGGTTGAACAACAATAGGAGATAAAGAATATAGTCATGGGTAGTTCTAACATACAGAAAACTCTATTTAATAGCTATCAAAATCTTTCTTATCCCCTTCTGCTCTCTCCCAAACTTACAGTTAAAATAAGATACAGCAGCAACAGTGTCATCTGGTACATATCTCATGTCATTAGCTTCAGCTGGTTCATGACCAGCTGTCTGCTGGTTCCAGGCCAGCTTAAGGCAATCAGCAGTTTAAGGATTCCCTGAGCCAGAGGGTCATCTGGACAACTGTCTAATAGCCCGTTTTCTTTGACTCTTTTTCAACACGCTGTTCTTTTGGCCTCCACCAAATCGTATGGAAAGGAGTTTTTCTTTTTCACTGGGTGCCGTATGAAAATACCTCACAGTGTTTTTTCCCCGGCTCCTTTCTTGTATTGAAACACAGTTGTAAGCATTCCCTGTTCATGCTCTCCTAACGCTCCTGACTTTATAAGCCTCTTGTATATGCCTGTTCAGCCATCTCTTTCCCAGGCAAAGAACCTTGGTCTGGTTATTCTTTCCTTTCCAAAAAGTCACTTCACTCTTCTGATCATCCTGTCCCCCTGTTCTCTACCTTCTCTAGTTAATCCAGCTGGCTCTTTTCTGAGGTGGGACAACCAGAATTGCATTCCGTTGTGAGGGTAGCCCTGTGTACTGGGTCTAGATACATTACCACAAACATTTTTTTAGTTTGATCTTAACTCCGTTACTCATAACTGCTGATATTTGTTTAGATGTTACTGTGAAAGATTTTGGAAGGGTGTCGTGTGTGTATAAACTGTGGTAACTGTACAGTGTCTCCTTCATTGAAAATATACTGAAAAATCACAGTGCGTTACAAATCTCCTTTGACTGTGTACAAACTCAGCAAGGAGGCTAAAGACCCTTTAGCTCAAGATCTCTGTAGTTAAAATTGGAGCCAGGTTTGTGTTAGAGTTCTCCTCAGGCTGATAAAGAAAACCCTTCCATCTGTGCCAATGGGCTCTGCTGCTAAGAGCGTCCTGGGATTCCCAGTTCCTCTGCTCCAGCATTTCCTTGGGTTTTTTTCATCTGATCTGAATCCAGGGTCGATCGGTTTACATTTCAGTATTGATTAATTTCATTACAGTAGCATCTACAAACAGTACAACAAGTGGACAGACAAAGCTGGGCAGGGGAGGGACAAACTTGAGGATTGATCTAACAGTACATATATAATGTATTTCAAATACACATTTTTCCAATACTAAAGTTTTTTCTTTCCCAGTAGAGAAAATAAACAGCACTAGCTTCCCCAGTGCAAGTTTTCCAGCAGTATTTGATCTTCAGAATGATGTGGCTGTAATCCCCACTTATGTCATCTTTTTACATAATATATTTAAAGCTTCTTTTTCATCACACTGCTAAGAACCTGTATCCAAACAGTTTAGGATAATGAGGTTCCTAATTTCTAAGGTAGAATTGGTGAATATGTTGAAAAGGGAAAAATCAGAATGGAAAAAGAAGATTTTCTCGTATTTTTTTTAACTATTTGGTCTTTACATGGGGCTTTCATATTTCTGCAGCTGATCCCAATGTGGATTAAGGATAATAAACAGCCTATTAATGGAGGCCTGAACTAGGAAATGGAGTTTGAATCAGCAGCAAAATTCAATGGCTGGCGAAGGTTAATAACTCCATTACTGTCAGCTCTATTTTTTAGCCATTTGAAGAGCTAGGTATTAGCCTTATCTTACTCCTCATTAATTGAGCTAATAGAACCCCAGTGACCCTACCATGCTGCCATTATCTGAGAGTTTACCAGACATGGACTGGAATACTTATCACTGAATATGTATTCCTCACATTCATTTTTATATCAGAAATATTTTTGTTAAAGATTGGCTGGCTTCAGGTTTCTTTTTTCTTTTCATTTCCTTGCTGCCTTCTGTAACAGCTACATATTTGGAAATTAAATGTAAATGACTTAATTAAAATCCTATCAAGGAACAAGCTAAGTCCCAAAATAGTTGCATCAAGGAAACATAATAGTGATTGAATTATTCTGACATGGAAAAATCTTACAGGGCATTTTTAAAACTTTGGCCTAATTTAAATGATGAATATTTTATATTTATAATAGATGTGTTTTTAATTGATGGCATACAAAAATCTGATGAGTAACAAAAAAGAAATGTTATAATTATATCTTCTTATTTTTTCCTCATTTTCAGAGGGGAAAAAAAAAACCCCAACCAACAGAAAAATGATGTTGTAATCAAGGTACTAAATCAGTACAAGAAAATTTGCCTGCACCAGGGAGACAGAGAAACAGTAGGAAAGGTCCAAGTGACCTATGTAAGATTTGGCTTAATTTATAAAGGAAGTAGTAAAAATAATAGGCCGACCAATTCTCTGTTTCAATCGTTCTCATTTTTTGTCTCTTCTGATTAGAAAGCAGCTCGCTCTTACCAGAGCTATTATATGGTTGCTGGTTTATTGACTGTTGTCTTCACTAATGCTAATTGGTTTCCTTTTTATTATCACTTTGCACATCAGTGCTCCCATCTCAGCTAGTCTCTTCCTCCCCGTCACGTGTTCAAAGTCAAACAGACTGACTGGTTTGGTAAAACCTAAGGGGCAAGGCAGTGGGAGCTAAAGGGGCAGGATCTTCCTGAGGTCTGTGGTGTGCTTATGAAATAGAAGCATATTTTGGAAAGGGTGTTTTAGGGGATGAATTCTTAATTGTCTTCCCCATGCCAGTGGAGGTACTCACCCTCTTATCTATGCTCGTGTTGTGGTTTAGACATCAAGTACACGCAGAGCCATGCTCTGAGGGAGCAGAACACCCTTGCCAAGTGATAAAAATTACAATTTATTTTCCCCAGCCAAAATCCATTACAGATTATGCTTACTGGGCAAAATTAACAAACCTTCCTCTCACCTGGACTGGTGAATGACTCGTCTGCTTCGCTGGGTGAGGGGGATCAGTTTAATCCACAGTTGCTATCCCTGGAGCCTTTTCCAAGCTACGATAATTCGGGCATTGTGTTACCTCTTCATGCAAGTGTTTTGGGACTTACCCTGTTCATTGACAAGGTTTTAATTAAGTCATTTACCTTTCTTTCCTGATCTGCCTCTCTTGCAAGAGGCATCACTGACCACTCCATAATGGGCAAAATATATCAGGGAGGCTCCCATTACCTTATGTGTAACAGCTGTGCCTAAAAAGGCGTGCATTGCTCTGGCACAAAGGCTCCATTAAGCAGTCATACCCACGGGCTACTTAATAGTGACAACTACTTCTCCACATGTAGTGCAAAAATCTGCACACACAGTCTTTTGCCCTACACTAAGCCAATGGAAACAGCTCCTTGTGCAGATTTCTGAGGTTAGGCATTGCTGGGAAATCCTTATCCTCTGTTCTCCTCTTCCTTAGTAGATTGTGCTCTTTTCCCTCATAACGTAACACTAATCTGAATAGAAACTATTGCTATTAAACGATCCAATAGATAAAAAATTGGATGATTGCAATAAAGAGATTATGTCACTTCTGCTGCCTGACCTATATCGGCACCATAAGGGCCTTTCTATCCTGGGGAAGAGTGTTAATATGCATCCTGAGCCAACAATAGCAAAACATCAAATGCAGTTTTAAAATCCTTCTATGGGCTTTCTGTAGGATGCTGCATTTGCTGTCACAAGCTTATTCTGCTCCAACAAGAATAGGAGGTATATTTGGCTTCAGTTGTGGGAGGCACGTATTATTTTTAGAAGTTACCTCATACAAGCTCCTTTTGATGGCTGGAGTTTGTTTGGTGAAATCCTGGATACAGCAATTAAGGAGATCTCTGATCTCAGCAAGCTTCCTAATTCTCCAGGAAGAGAAAGAAGAAAAGCTTCTACTTCTAAGTCATTATTTTTATTTTTACTTTTTTTAAGGACCCAAAACCACATGCACAATCCTTTTGTTCTTTTTGCTGCTGAAAGGAGGGATATTTTTCTGCAGTAGCTATCTCTCACAAATGAGGAGACGTTAGGAAACCTGAAGACTTTCTGTCCTGATTGCCCTTATGTTGAAACCATTTTTCTCAGAAGATGCCACCGGTATCAAGGTTGGCTTTCTGAACCCAATTCCTGACTGGAGAGAGAGAAAACTCCGTTAAAGCAGTAGAGTCTGGGTACCTTTCATGTCTTTGGCAATGGTAGCAAGTTTTAGACAAGGCAAACCAAACCAGCAACCTCTCTGCTTTCTCCACATGGGAACAGATACAGTCCAACTGTAAAAGCATTGGGCTTAATATTAATGCTTTCGGTGCTTCTTCGCAAAGTGCCATGAAGTGTCCATGCTTTCAAGGCAGAGCTCCTAGCTCCTCCTTTGGCTGCCAAAATTAGATGCCAGTGTAGGAGCAGCAATTTGAACAAGGTGACTTTGGGTAGGTGACATTGGGTTATATTTGAATCTTGAAGAGTCGAAGAACTTTGCATGATGTCAAATTCAACATTACAGGAAGCTTTCTGTTTGAATATTCGACTCTGCAGTTTGGAAGGACCTAGCTAAATCAGGCAACAGTTCAGAAACAGTCAAGCTCCTCTAAGAAGGCCTGATTTGGTCAGCTACAAGAGAGTCCTGTGCCCTCACATGCTCTCAGTCACTTCAGCGCAAAAGGCTGACTTGTGTCCCTACAGACAAAAACCTATTTGCTATGGGGTATTATTGTTTGAGATTGTCTCTAGTTCCTAGAAAAAACTGAAGATTTTTACTGAACCAAATAATCAAGTTCTCACAAGTTTACATTTAAACCTTTCCCATACTACTCAGGAAGCTGAGATGCAGGGTGTCTTGTGGTCAGTGTGGGGAACCTGCACATTTCCCTCTTGTCAGGGGAAAATATATTGTTCTGAGAGGAGACCTGAGAACTTCCTGAGCGAAGAACCAAGCTTTTAGAATCCTAATTCACAACGCTGACTTCATGGTACTAATCTCTGCAAATCAACAAGGGTTGTTCAGCGCGTTCAGCTAAGGCACAACTTCTGTTTAAGAAATGAAATGAAACAGTCATGGAAATCAAAGTGTTATCATTTAAATAGCAGTCAAGTCATCTAACCTGTGCTTTTCCCCACTGCACTCTCTTTGCTTAGGTTTTTATTCACACATTTTGGTCACCAAAGAGCATCCCTGAGAGCTCACAGGCCTGGGTTCCCTTGGGTCTCCCAGTTTGCTCTCAGTTCATCTTGTTCTCCATGACTGACTCTCGGGGTTGGGATCCAGCAGTATCCAAGGTGCTGTTTGAGTGCTCTAGCACCGACCCTGAGGGACCATCCTGCAGCGCTTCTCTGAGGCTAATATAGTTACTTTTATCGAACAATTTTGCTAAGACAGGTATGTAGGAAGAGATGCAGCTGCACGCAGTCATGCGCCATCCGTGCATTTCGTGGATTGTAACACTGATTGATCTCAGCAGGGTAAAATATGATGTGCTTCATCATTTCTGAATATTTTTCATGGACTAAAGCAGCCATTTTCAAAATTTCACCTTAATTTCCTCAGTAGTTCACACACAAATAAGAACCATATACATGCAAGTCTGATTTTGTAGGATTTAGGAGCTTTTGTAAGGAAGATACTGGTTTCAAGGTCTGACAGGAACCAGAAAAACTTTTGAAAAATAATTAGGGAGGAAAACTTGAAATATAATGGTGAGGCAGCATTTTAATTTGCATTGGGTAGGAGAACACACATAGATAAAACCGATGAGAATTTTGCACGCAAGGACTGTGGATGGAGCCACTTAGTGTCTGAGAAAGCACAGGAAAAGGAGGGCTGTCCGGTGTTGTCAGGTATCTCACATTGTGCTGATCTCTTACCATTTACGGCAGCAGTGTGGTAGCAAAAGTTGGCTGATTGTTATTCTGAGTAAATGTAGAAAGGTCGCCCTTACATCTGTACAGGTTAAAAGTGATTTTATGAAAGTCTGTTACTGCATATGCTGTCTGATATTGAGAGCACAGGGGCAGTACTTTTAGAGTAACTACATTACAAACATACACTGCCTTTGAACTCCATGATTACTAGAATTCAGGAATTCTGGAGTAAAAACTTAGGGACATGATTGTGCCAGCTGCGCTCTGGTTTGGTAGTCTCTTTGGATCTGAAGCTAATCCCAGAGTAAGTCATTGCTCAGCACGGTGTTGCTGGCAAAATTGGCCCATACTGAAAACCACAGGCAGAACAGGCATTACACTTCTTTTTCTTAGATTCTCCAAGCTGAAGATCTGGGAAGACAAGTACATCAGTCTGTAGCAAATATAATATGGCTTGGGTGATTAAAACTGTCAAGTAATATTGCATATTGAATGGAGACTAGTTTGTCATTACCATGAGGATTAGAAAGTGTAATCTTCATTAAAACATGAGCGGATTTACCGCTGTTTGCCTTGGAACAAGATATTTGCTCAGAATTTTCTAGTAAGTAAATTTAGCAAGTGCAGGGCAATTTAAGAGAGCGTAGCTGAAAACTGTCATAGCTTATTCTGCAGGAAAGATGTAGGAATGATCCCTTGTGTCTGACAGATGTGCTGGATCTAATTCTCTTGGTCTGGATCACCTGAAGTCACATAAATGTATTAATCACCATTGCTTAAACTGGCTTCCTTTGGCTCAGGTGTAAGTGGTGACCCACTGTTTTTGTGCTGCGAAAGGATCATATTTTTTGTCCCTCAATACATTGTGTTTGCGAAATTCTGTATTACAGAAGTGTGTCCTTGGTGCAGCTTGAAATACATTTTGAGTAAGGCTTTTATCCACCCCACAGATGCTTTTAAACATTATCCTTTTCTAACATGCTGTATTTCTGAGCTCAGTAAGAGCACTATCATGCTTTGCGCATGACAAAACTTATTTTAAAAAAAATTTAGTCTAATATTGTTCTGATATGAGTGTTGATTAATACCCACTGATATGCACTGAGTGAACGATCCAGAGGACAGTCTGTTCTTTTGATATAACTGACCAAAGATCAAGGTACAGCGGGTTAAAAAATAATTGTTTTATTTAACCTTCTACTAAATGCTGCTACTTTTGTGAACATAATTTAAGCTGATTTTCAGGCCATATATATAGGAAGAGTTCCTTCTCACATACTTGCAGTGAAATAAAAGGATTTGTATTGACCATGAATTTGCGCCAACGTTAAAGAAAACAGATACAAAATAAAGAAATCACGGGGTTTCTCAATCCCTTGAGTCCTCTGGGCTCTTCAGATTGACATATATTTTTCTTAGCAGT
Organism: Phalacrocorax carbo; assembly: GCF_963921805.1. Lineage (NCBI taxonomy): Eukaryota > Metazoa > Chordata > Aves > Suliformes > Phalacrocoracidae > Phalacrocorax > Phalacrocorax carbo. The sequence continues at coordinate 5,261,337 of NC_087530.1, forward strand.
GTTTGCAGTAGAACACTGAACTGCCAAAGCAAAGCGGTGGGTATGGCAAACTTCCCGTAGTTTTGTAAAGTTTACTTTCTCCTTTTAAAAGTACAGTTTTCTCACAGAATCCTGACTCCAATTGTACATTTCTAACCTCCATGGATGAGACTGCATAGGATTAACTGGTATAGGACCAAGCCCTTAGCTTTCATTCCACCATTCAAAATATAATCACAGCTTGAAAACTTGCTGCCATTTTTTGGTTAAAAATGTTACTGCCAGTCCATTACACTGAATCCAGGTTTTTAGTAACTTGCCGTTAATAAATAGCTGAAATGCATTTTGCTCAGTGATTATTAAAGAATTCTTGTATTCCAGTTCTGTAATTCTTAGAGTAAGTAGCTGTTACTCAGAGAACTCATCATCAAAAACCACAGCAAAACCAATGATGGCAGGAGAGAAGCTTGGGCCTCATGATATGGGAGAACTAGGAACAGATCCATTTCTTAAAGTCTCTTCTATGTCCTCCTTTGGCTGTATATCTGCACTGCAGACATAGGAAGCTCAATCAGTACAGCTTCCAAATTGTCCCCTCTGCAAAACCTTGAGAGTAGCTTCCTCTGATTTATTAAGCATCATGTTGTTTTACTGCTAAGTGTAGGAGAGCTCTGTATTCAGGCTGAATATTTGGGTTTAGTTCCTGCCTTCTAGAGAATTTCTCCAGTGGTCCCTAAGTTTCTCATCATGCTGTCTTCCTTCCCCCCACCCCTACCTGACCCCCCGATAGATCCCAACTGTTGTTTTACCTTGTTGATGTTTTGTCTATATTTGCTTTAACCAGATGCCCCTCTTTGCATGCAGCACTGGGACTCATCCCCTCTCTCCTATCAACAATAATTAGCCTTGTAAGACTAATGGAAGAAATCGTGTCTAATTACCCTGTTGAAGGCCCAATTATGTTATTAACATTTGTGGGCTATAAGCTAATGATGAGGAGAGCCTCTCATTTGCATAGCATTAAGTTAATTGAGCTGGAAGCTATGGGGTGGATAGCAGTGATGATAGCAGGATTCTGTTACAGAATGGATAATGATGACCAGAGCAGGACGATTCACCTGACAGGTTTATTAATTAACAGCTATCTGATTACCTAAAAGAAATGGCAAGTGTCAGTCTTTCTGAAAGAAGCTGCAGTATTTTTTTAATGAAAGGTGCTATATCACTGCTGATATTCAGGGATGATTTATGGTAATGGTAGTGTAAGCTCTTTACTGGAAGCCTACACAAAAACCGGTTCTGGGTTACTGCCTGTGCTTGCAAAAATGTGCTGCGAAGGTCTGATATTTCTGACTAAGCCTAATTCTTACCTGGTGCATGAAGGGGGGCTGTGCCAGTGAATTTGTGTGGTTCCGTGAACAGTGTATTTTGAAAACCCTTAACTGTTACATAATCTGGAAGTTTTGCTCTTGGAATAACTGGAGGATTTGATTTTGTAAAAGGCTTTTTTTCATTATGGTGATAAGCAGGATTCTGTGCTGTATTAGAGAGAAAATAACGATAAACATTCAGCTTTTCACATTTTCCCAGTATGTACAAACTGTGAGTGAAGGTGAGTGCCCTTACCTTTAACTTATTTCTAGGTACAAACAGTTCTGCAAAGTTGTCAGGCCTTGTAAGGAACAGGAATCTTTTCTATTTAAAACAGTTTTAAGAACAAAAATCCTTCTTTTTGATTAGAAGTCAGGTTCTGCCTGGTTAATTCCAAACACACAAAGGATTCAGAGAGACTGTTGTTTGAACTATAATATCTTTTAGATAAAAAAAAATCACTCTGTTTAGAAGTTGCCTGTGCAATCCATCCAAGGCTGAGTAACTTGCTACGCAGTCACTCGTTAGAAACCCACACCTCGCTCCTGAATGTATCTGAATGCCAAATGTAGCCTCCAGTCAGCAGACCTTTTTATATTTTTTCAGCTACACTGAAGAGCCCATTACTAAATCATGTGAACTCCAGACCTTACCTAGTGACTAAGATGCCCTGTTACTCCTGGAACAACCTTTGACCGGACTTGTCCCAGGAAAAAAGAGAACACTACAAATTTTAACCTTTCATAGAATGATTTTTTTATCCATTTAGGTGGCCTGATGATTAGTGTTTCAATAGTAATAGATTTATGAAGAGTGGAGACCTACAGATAAAATACAATCACCACTGTTTGGCTGTTGGAGAACTTACATGCGCAGTCTCCCCGCATTCTGCGACTGGCATTTGTTGGGTACAAAGTTGCTGAGAACCTTGCCTTGATCTGATGTGGTAAAGGGGCCAAAATTGTAGTTTACTGGATACGTACAGACATTCACAAATCACCACAGGCGCTTTTGGTCAAAAGGAGAAGAGAAGAAAAATGAAAAATCAAAGATGAAAGAAGTAATCTAGGAGAACAGCTCCTGGAACCACCTAACAGTCTGAGCTGTTTACTGGTTATCATTTGCAGCTGCCAGCAAGGATAGAGAGTCCAATCAGTTACCACTGATTGAGGGCAGCTTACTCTGTGTAGCTGTGGGCACCCGGCTGGCGTGGAGCAAGTGAGGGAGAAGTGTTTGTGTAACATTTACAAGGAGCATCTTCTATCTCCTCCCAGCACTGACAGTACAGACCCGAACGTCCATAGTTGTGTAGAAATTATCTAAAAAGGTTGTTCAGGAAACCAAACACAATAAGTGCCTTTGCTGGAATTTAAACTCTCCATCCTCCTGGTCCTGATTAGCTTTCTGTAATCACTAACCCACACAGTCAGCGTTGGATAGAAATATCTCTACTGTGTAGATTAGTTTTTCTGTAAGGTGCTCTGTAGTTTGCCACAGTGCCTTGCTGTATAAAATAGACAAACACAACGAGCCACGATCTGATAGATCAGGAATTATGTATTTAATTCAGAGCTCTGTATAGAGTGCTCATAAAAGCTTGATCATGATAGAGGGGACAATAAACATTTGAGAACATAAATATTTCTGTAGGAAATGGCTTTGTGAAACATTTAGTTGTCGAGTAATAAGAACAGAGAAAATCAGAAGAGCAGAAATCTCTAGGTACTAATCTGATGGGTTATATATGTTGCAATGATAATAATGTTGAGAGAGAATTTTTACGGGACCAGTAGCAACAAATACAATGAGTCCTGCATATTTTACTAACATCTTCATTTTCTTGTGCTTGCCCCACTTGCTATCTCTGCTGCTCCAAAATTCAGCTTTAAACCTAGACAAGCAGCGGATGAGACCTGGGGGCGCTGAGCTACTCCTCAGTTTGGACGTGAGGGTGTAAGTCCTCTGAATTTGCATGAGCTGAGTGTTTCGAGCAGGCAGGGCAAAGCCTTGGAGTCTCAGGCCATGATCTGTTCGCTAGAGGAACGGATCAAAATCTACAGAAGGCCAGGCAGCGTTTGGTGTCAGGGATGGACTGCAAGGGAAAATATAACCGTGTGAGGATTTCAGGAGAAATGATGCTTTGTCTTTTGTTTTTCTGGAGCATCCATTACTTGAATATTTAGGTGTCAGTCCAGTCAGACAGCACAAGGAAATATATTTTAGAAAAGCACACATCAAAAAGTATTTTAAATGGCCAAATTGTAGAACAAAACATTCTGGCAACACAGCTGGTGCTCTTGTCAGTCTGTAGGCTAGAAAATAAGAAAAGAAACCTGTAAGAAAAACAAAAACAACCTAGGAATAGCTAATCAGGTTAGAAGTGATGTTTTGGCAGAAAGGAATTTGAGGGCTGTAGGGAAAAATAGAATAAGATTAGAAAATGTTTGTCCATCCTGTATGACAGATGTGGGAGAAGATGTAATCATTTGTTACTGCTCTTTTTTCCTCTGAAAACAGCAGCAGCAATGAGCTGGCAGGCACAGTGAAATGCAGTTAGCAAAAGTAATGGGAGTTGAAAGTTTGACCTTTTGTGATGGAAATTTGATATGAAAAAAGGGTCTTTTGATAATTTCTCTATCCAATCAGATGTGGGAGATGTCTTGATCCTGTTTCCTCATTTGCATGCTGACTGATCTCATTTGAAAACCCAGTCATTCAGAAATATTGGGACGGCAACAGAAATGTTACAAGCGAGGAGCTGTTTTATCTGAAAGGTCTGCAGGATGTCATCTCTTGTTTTTCACTCCAGTGGCCTGATCTCTTCTTCATGATTCCATGTTTTTATTGGCAGGATAAGTTGAACATATTGAAATGCAAATAGCCCTTTCCACATCGAACCAAAATATAGGAGTTTTTTTCAGTATGATTGATTGTATCCAGGGCACTTCAAAAGCAACAAAGAAAATATTTGCTGCAGTGCCTCTGATTTCTCGACATTGCAAAGTTCTGACGTTTCCTGTTAGCAGTCATTGGCAGAAAGCGATTCCCGGGCCTGCGTCTCACCTCTGCTTTTTCCCCGTGCGAGGCCCGCGTTGATGCAGCTCGCTGTTTCTGGGGCCAGTGCGTGAGGTCATTTCGTTTGCTTACACGGACACACACACACACGCTTTGTTGTTATCCCAGGTGCTGGGTGTCATAAGTGTATTTAACGGATTTTACCAAATTGCAGAGGTGTTTAATCCAACAATGGTATAATTCAAAGCCTACCAAGGTCACATGTTGGCTTTCAACTGTGTGTATAACTGTCCAGATGATTATCTGGCTAGTCGGATTTCAGATGCTAGGCACTGCCCGCTTAGGTGAGTTTAGGATCAACTTTATCTCTCAGACAATTTAACCTTTCTATTTTCTACAACAGGCAATCCAATTTCCATTTTACTGAACCACACAGTGGGTTAATGGCAAGTTTTCCTGCTGTGTAACTGGTGTCATTATCCCTTATGTTGGAGACCGCCTGTTAAACTAACGTCTTAAGCCAAAGTTGTGTATTACTTAACCCAGAAGCTAGGGACAAACTAACAATATATAGTAGTTCTGAATAAAGGAAATTATTTCAAATAATTCTTTTCTTGGCATACTACCTTTTTAACGTCAGGGTCAAGCTATATGAGAAATCTTTCTTCTTTAGTATCCAAAGACTTTGTTTTTTCCCCCACCTGTTTCTCCACCTGAACAACCCCTAGCCTGCTAATCTGAGTGCTGTCCTGGGAAATGGGACATTCAGCTCCTTCTTTCTGGGGCTTCTTAGGCTTGCTCTGCTTTTTTTAAAAAAAAGTAAGTATTCACTGAATGTAAGTCTCTCACCTCCCTGGTGAACACCTGCATTTGACTGCAAAGATACTCTGGTTTTCTGGTTTGATGTAATTCTTTATACAAAACAGAACAATTCCAACAGGAGGGCAGAGATGGATTTTTTTAGTTTAGTGTTGTGGTGCTTGGCCGGGAGATGGTTCATAACTGGAATGTGAAAGTGAAGCTGGCACGTTTCGAGGAATTATCCTGAGCACCAGCTGTTGGCTGCCCCTTCCTAACAAAAGCTTTTCGTAACACTGGTGTGGTTTTGCACAGAGCTTTGCTTCTGGCAGACCAGCACACCCGCTTGGGTTCGCTGGAGTGGGCAGATTCGGAGGGGGCATTTCATGCTCTGCGCTGTAGGGTGGAGCACGTGAGGAGGAGAGGCGCGACCTGGGGTGTCAGCGGAGGCACTCCACAGGGACTGCTTTCCACAGCCAAATCCTGGAGGGAGCGGGTGCAAGGAAAGGGATGAACCAGATTATAAGCTTTACATAATAGGATATCTTGAAAATCATTGAGTTGGTGTTTTCACAACACTTTGAAATGTAAAGCTCTAAATTAGACAGGAGGTCAAGATTTACCACAGTGTTCCACAGGTGGGTGACAACATACCTCGTTGGGGACCCACAGAAGTTTGCAGTCTTCATCACTGAGCTACGGAAATTGCATATTTACCCAGCTTGTTCATTATTCAATAGAGTTCAGGGTCTAACCACAAATTGGTTCATGTGTTTGTGATATTTATCTGAGAGTACATAATTTCTTCAGCAATACAGGTACTTCTGTACGTGGGTTGGGGATTTCATTGCTAGAAGAATGTGCCTGTTTTTGACTGAGGACAGGAGTAACTTGACTGATAAGCCTCTTCAAATCAAGAGAATCTGTTTCATCAAATCCTGTGGCCTGTCAGCTGAGGGGGGAGTGCTTTGTAAAACAGCAGAAATTGTAAATTCCCCCATTCCTCGTGCAATAAACTGAAGTTGTTGGTATGACTAGCTGGCACGACTCAGCAGCTCTCTGGATTAGACAGAGAGCACTCTCCCAGATGGGAAATCAACCTTCTTCGTTCTCATGTATTTTAGTATATCGAACCATGTAAATTAAAACACAATGTATTATCCTTGATAACCGCAGCAATCTAGCTCCTCCCTGCTGGACTTTTTTAGTATACTTCCCTCTCCACCTTCTTCTTTTGCTCCTCAGTATTAAAAAAAAAGTGGACCAGTATTTTCTCTGTGGTGAGGTCAGCATAGAATATTAGTGTCCAAAAAGTTGTAAAACAAAAGACTATCATATGTTGCACCTTTTAATCATGTAATTGCTGAGTGACATTTAACTCTGAGGCTTTAAGTTACTCCTTTGCAGCCAGCCTTCTCCTTCCGTCCCTCTCATTCCTCCCTCCTCCCAAAGCAACCTGCTTTTGCAGAGTAGTGCTTTAACTACACTGAAGTTTGGCTGGGCTTCTACATATTACAGCAGCAACACGAAAGCAAACAATTGAAGTATTTGAGAACAATGAAATATGTATGGCTATCTGTGACAGCCCTATAAAGCAGAGCAATTAGCCGCGTAATCCGAGAAAGCCAAAGCGACCGGCAGCCCACGGTTCCCTATTAGTTAAATGCTTTTTGTACGTCCTCATCCCATCAAATCAACTAACACTTCCTTTAATTGGTTCATGAATTATACAGCTTGGCTGCATTATAATTTAATCACCAGTAAACATTCCTGGGGCCCGCTGTAAAGTGTATAGCGCTCATTAATTCCTTAATTTCAGCAGATGGAAGGGGAGATCGGATGAACGGTGGCAGTACAGAGCGCCTTGGGCAATGGAAGAAGGAAAAAAAGGTGGGGGGCCGTTTAGGTTTTTTAAGGGCTGTCAGAAACTCAATCTGTGAGCTGTCAGCAGCTTGGACCCGTTTCCCCCCGCCTCCCCCTGCCTTCACCCCACCTACTGCTGCAAGTGACTGACGGATTCATATGGAGGCTTGTCAACCCATCTTTAAACATCAAGCCAGCGGGTAAACCAAGCCCAATGTAAATTAATTCTTGTCTTACGGGCCCCCCTTTCTCTGTCCCCATGAATATTTCATGGCGGGCAGCATAAATATTAATTCTAATAGCTCTGCACAGTGGTTATTATTTCTGTTTTATGACAAATATTCATAAAATATTCAGGAGCCTTTTTTAGAACATTTACACACTTGATTGTGAAATTTTCCAGCTTCCTGGGGACACAGTAAACATATTGGGGTTCTCTTGATGGACTTTTTTCTCTCTTAATTAATACTATGCCACATTAATATTTAATCAGGTTTAGTTTTCTTTTCCCCAGAAGTGAACCCTATTACATTTGAGGATTTATTTGACAGTATTTAAACAGGGAATTTTTATTCCCTATTATGAAATTGGTTTCCTTTGACACATATATAAAATGACACATTATAATCCATTCTTTTATTCCCTCCCCTTGCCCCCAAATCATACACTTTTTGGGTGTCAGTTCTTTTATTCATTTTATTTTATATACCAAATATCCTACCAACAACAAAAGTTAGTGTTTAAATGATGGGGGTGGGGGGAGTTTAATGTAGTATTTTATAGGAACACTTAAGATTAAACATCATTTACTATAAATTTGATTCCATCTATTTAATAAGGAAGAAGAGTATAGGTTTCCTTGTTAGGAGCAGGAGGTACTAGAGGAAAGCTGCAGACGGGTAGCAAAGGCATCAGTTCTGATATGAGTTTGCTAGTGCTTAACCCTGGAGTTCTTGCTCCACTCAAGATTTGCTTTCCAGAATCTAATTATTGCAGGGGAGCGTTGCAAGCATCTAAGGAAACATGACTGCGTTTGGGGAAGCGGGTTCAGGTTCCTGACCTCGGGCCTCTGGGGCCGCAGAGGCTTTCGACTATCTGAGACTGAGTTTGATTAACCTTGCGGATAGTGGAAATCGTGCCAGCCACATTACTCTAAAGCGGTGCTGGCTGCCATCTTATTCTGTGATTCATAAAGCACCACTGGAATGAACTCCAGGGGGAATGCAAAGATGCTAGAATAACAGCTGAGAGTAAGAGGGAGGCAAAGAATAAAAATGAGGGGAGAAATGTAAAGCAGTTTTGAATGGAGGCACTAATGCATCCAAGCCACTTACTACATATGGAAAGAGTTAATATTGCCTTCTCAAAAGGAGCTTTAAAAATGCATTGAAGCCCCTAGTATGAAAACATTTGCTCTGTGTATGTGTGCCTTTCGCTGTGCTTATGTAACGTTTACACAGCCGGTAGTTCTTCAGACCACTGTCGCGTGGAACGGCTCTTGCTGCCAAAAGGCCTGGGGTTCTTTGCCGGTGTAAACCTGCGTGGTGCCGGTGGAGCTGCTTTGCTTTATCCCAGCTCGAGATCCAGTCCATTGTTCTGTAAAACAGACAGACAGTGCTACCCAGCAGGGCTGCGCCCGTTCCCCCGCGTAAGCTGGTGTGGCACCCGCTGAGACGCTGCTGAGATACCAGGCGGGTGGGGTGGGGTGCGGGAGGGACCCTGCCACCTCGGCTGTCTGGGCTGGCGGAGGCTGAGCACACCTAACTGGTGGGAGGAAAACATCTAACAGAATCATTACTCTGCACTGCTGGTGAAGGGAAGGAACATCTGCAGCTACGAAGGATGTTGTTCATCTCACTCCCCTGGCCAGAAGCCACGTCCTGGGAATAGTGCCCCACTTAGCTGCCTTTTGTAGTTATTCGGCAGAAATGCATCCATTTGGAAAGAAAAATCCAGTGTCTGGAAATAGCTTGTTATCACATGAATCATTATAGGAGCTCAATGAGAAAACATTTGTGCCGATTAACCTGTGTTTTAGTGTTTATGCAATGTATTTTCCCTTATGGTCAAAACCTAGAGGGTGAAATTACTTCCCAAAATAGAATCAAGCATCTTTCATCAGAAGATATCCCAGAATTCGAAAGACATCAGTGAATAAAACCTCCCAACAGCTCCTTCCATAAATAAGAGATAAGGATCATTTCATCCATTGCACAGACATGCAGAAGCAGAATTTAGGGTAGAAAGTGAACTAAGATCCATGTCCAGTCAGTAGTGCAGCCTCAGATCATTTAGAGTCTGGTTACCCATGGGCAAAGTACCTGGTTTATAGCTGCATTGAGAGAAACCTGAACAAGATGTGGGGGGAAAGTAGACGGGATCTATGTAACCAGTTGAATTCTTAAGAGGGGATTTGGAGGTGCAGAATGTCATTATGGAAGTATACTGTGCTCAGGATTCTGTGGCTGGGCCCCTGTTTCTTGAGAAGAGGCTTAGCCAAGGTTTCAGGTTCAAGGTGTCTTTATACTACACGAAAGGGAGCATTCTTCAGGGGAACTGATTGATCCAAGTCAGATATTTCTGGCTAGAAAGTCAATAAAGACAAGATAGCCTGGGTTTTAGCTGGGATTAGTCACTTGGATTCAAATCTGAACTTCCTTGTACCTGTCAGGTTGAACCACTAACTTGATTTGCCATATTATTATGATAATTCAATGGTGCTACCCAAGAAAAAGACATTTTTCAGCGCAGGTTCTTCTTGTATCTTGGCCAAGCCTGCCATCCCACCCCCATCTGCCTGTGGTTCCTGTATTTTTGGAAACTTTTAAAACCAAAAAACATGGCCAGTTTTAACAATGGGTCTTACAGTTTAACCGAATTCAGGACAGCTGCTAGAGATGGTACTTGTCTCTCTGCCAGTTCAGCCCATAACGCCCCCCAAGGCTTTTCCATCTTTTTGCGAGAACTGTGTTATTTCCTTCTCCGCCTGCTTTGGCTCTGTTTTATGTACCGAAGGGAGGAGTTTGCATTTGTGCCAATGGTCACATAAGGATTTTACCTGTGTTAGCCTTTTAGAGAGCTACTGCATCCATATACTTCAACTGCCTCATCTGGTTTTTTAGCTTTATATCTCAATTACAAAAATTGTAGCCATTGCATTGCCAGAACTAAGTCCTCCAGGAGAGTTATTTTCCATGGTGGATTGTGCCATAGCATCAGGTAACATTGTATTGGTATCTCCATGTTGAGTAAGATCACCTTGAGTGAGATGTTCTGTGCCTTATGAAGGGCTCAATTTTCTAGCCTTCAGTTTGACATTTTCTATTTGTCTGCCTGCAGAAGAGGGTAACTTTGTGTCCTTTCCTTCCTCTATCTTTCTTTTGCTCTCTTGTCTCTTGCTCTCTCTTTCCTGTTCTCTTTTGCTCTGATTTAGCTTGGGTTCTGTCAAAGTTCTGCCAGCAAACTTTGCTGTAACTTTGAGATCACAGGCGCATCTGATCTTCATGTTCTTTTTTTTTTTTAAAGCAGACTGATGTGGTATGTTGTAAACTGCCAGGAGCACTTGCTAATTTAGTAGTTAATGACAGTCACAGAGAGTGTTTTTCTTGCCCCTGGAGAGGTTTTAGACACAGCTGGGGTAGATTTGCCACTATCAATTAAGCACAATTTTAAACAAGAATTGGCCAGCAGGGGCCTCTTTTTTTTTGCAGAGTGAAGAGCATGAAGAATGGGAATATGGCAGCTGGTACCTGCCTACGAGGGAGAAGATATATAGGAGTCAAAAAAAAAAAAGAGAAAGATTAATAGCTTACTATTTTTGAAGTTGCAATTTCAACTCGAAAGTTTAAAAGCTATGTTAAAAGTTGCCCAGTGTTGTTTGGTGTTGTATTATTTTTTAATTCAAGCATCCTAACTTTATAGCAAGGCTTGACCTGGCCCCAGTATAGCCACAAGCAAGTCAGTAGTCTCGGTTTTTAAAAGCCAGCTAGGGAGTCAGGGCTGTGTCTCAGATATCACGGTGCATCACTTTTCAGCCTTAAATGGAAACAAGGTATGGATTCATTTAGATTTAATGGTATAGGTCAAATTTCACAGACGACAATTTTACAAAAAGGGTTTGGCTTTGGGCTCCTCCCCACCGATGTCAGTCCAGAGCAACTGTAGGTAATGGGAAGTGCCAGCAATGAGAATCTGACCTAAGTAAATAGCTCAGGTCTAGAACAGTCAACATCTGGATCCACCTAGGTCAGCCTCATAAAAAAGCTGTGTTTAAATTACAGGACCAAAACCAATGGAAGGCCATGGCTTAGAGGCAGAGCTTTAGTCCTCTTGAGACGTGAAGGCAGCTGGCAAGGCAGCAGAGCCGCCCTGAGAGGTGACTGTCAGTACGCAGGAGGAGTGCGCTTTAACCCCTAGCTCAGTGGTATCAGAATTCAGGCACACACCACTTGCTTGTCTTATGGCAACACTCATAATTTTTCCATTATAGGTGCTTTGAGTCAGTGACATTATATCCACAAAACAGGAAAACCACCACCAACATCCTCCTGAGGCCAACTCTGAGCACTGTCAATTGTTAATATCTTGGATTAACTGGGTTGGTTGCCATCTGGAACAAATGCAGCTCAGGATTAGATGAACACCGTTGCGTTGGTCAAAAAAACCTTTCTTCACTTATTGTATGGTTGTGCCACCTTTTTCCAGAAATACTGTCTCATGATCAGGCATGAAATAAAACTTCTACCACCCATACTTCTACCTCCTCCTCTCTCCGTTTGCGAAGGGAAGCCAGCGGGATGCCCTGGTGTCCTCTAGGATCTTAGATGATGCTGTCTGAATAGTCTGAAGCCAGAAGCAATTGGAACACCCTTTTGGAATGCCAGGTGGCTGGTAGGGAAACAACATTATATCCGAGCTGTTAGAGGCCTTACATATTTCATCGTCATCCAAAGGCGACTAGTTCTCATTTGACTAGGTACACAGTGAAGGTGTCACCAACATTATTAATTTGTTGGAATTTAATCTCTCTAATGTATCTGAAAGCTGTAATAGGTTAGATAAGCGATGTCAAGTACAGTGAGGAAGAGGGAGGATTCTGACACAAGATTTTTTTTTTTCCTTTTAACATTTGTGTTCACGGTTTTATTGTCTGTGAAAGCAAGCTGACAGGACTGGACCTTCTCTCACATCCCTCTCCTGGGAGAGAGAACAAAGGAGAGAGGACAGAGCTTTGCTGAGGAATCACTTGGCTTCAGTCCCGCATCTAGCAGCGATGTTGCCACTCAGTGGTACTTAGGGGGACATTTGTCCTCAGAGACCTGGGCTGAGAGGTTCTACTGACTTATAACCCACAGAGCACCAGTTTGTAAGGGGATGCCAGGATTTTTGGTTACCGCCAGGTAGATGCTGAGGCCGTGATGCGGGAGGGAGGATTCCCGGCACATGTCTGCCCAGCCCTCCCCGGTGCGCGCCTCGCGTTGCCGCTGATTGACATTATTCACCTGTTGCGGAGCTGAACTAACAGCTTGCCAACTCTGAAAGAGAAGCTGCGCTAGATGCTAATCTAGCAGTATAATGTAGTATACTTTGATATGAGGCTGTGTTTCCTTGCCTCCCTGTCTACCAATTCTGATGACATCTGTTTCATATTTCCTCTTGATAGAAGTTGTGACACATTACAACATACAAAGCCTGGCTGATCCCTAAAGCGAGCTTTACAGAGGATGCATTTATGTGAAAAACATTACACTCGCTATGTGAAAGGGGCCAAGCTCTGCTTGGAGATGAATCCAGTACTTGTAGCGAGTTCCAGTTACTGCTCTAAATGCTGGATCAAGGTCATGGGTGCAGCCCTCTTTCTTATGAGGATTTCCAAGAGAAATGCAACTAGCATGTTACTGGGACAGCTGGAGGGTCACAATTGTTATGTGATCAGTCATAGTTGTCTGAGAGAGGGACACAAGCGTAATGTTGCTCAGAAATACCTTGAGCTGAAGGAGATGTATCATATACCCAAGGCTAACACTTCACAGAGAGTGCATACATGTAAATAGGCTTTACTCATGTGAGTAAGCCTCCTGGGGCTGCATAATAGACTGTGTGTGGTACGTGTCTCCTGCAAAATGATAATAAAGCTTTCTAATTGGAAGTATTTCAAGTCTAGACGGTAGTTCTGTCAGTGTTTTTCCCCTTCATCTTTTTTCCTGCTTCTGAACGATTTTAAACTGACAGCCCTGGGGAGTGATGTTTTCTCTTATCTATAGGGGATGCACGGTGTGGCAGGGTAAGGCATCCCACCTTCCGCTGGCACAGGACCACTGGATTTGGAGTTTGTGCTGCTGTGCAGTGTATGCTGTGTGTGCCATCATACAGTGCATGTGGGGGGAAAAAATCCGTATTAGCAGCGATGCCTATACTCTCCCACATCTTCGCCCTACACTCTTCTTTAATGGTGACACCAGGCTGGATAATAAGAAGCGTCTTGTATAAAAAAGAAGGGAATCTCAGACAAGGCTTTCAGAGTTCATTTTGTTGGCAGCTTTTCAAGTGGAGTTTTTTAGGCTCTCCTGTTTCAAATACCATAATACTTTCTGAGTTAGTAACTATGAATTACGACAAGCTTTCTTGATATGCCAGGTTATAATCCTTTAGTGGTTTTGTTTATTTCAGAATATAATAGGAAGCCGTATCAATTATCATGACTGTATAAATGTTGTTCCTCTCTACTAGAATATTCATCTTGAGACATATCATCAGATGTTACCTGTTCTGACAATCACGTTTTTGTGCCATTGTTGGGCAACAGAAACAAAGGAAAACAAAATGTTAAGAGTGTAAGGGATAAAAGAGTGTTGAAACTGTTGTTCTTTTCCTGTCTTTGGAATCTCCGAGATCTTGAATGTTTTATTCCTGGCTGTTATTTTGTTACCACAGTGTGAATAGAAGTCATTATCTGTAAACATTTGAAAAGAGAGATGATTTTCATAACTTTAAATCCTACAAAGGATTCTAGTAATCTGCTATGTGCATGCCAAGGTAAAGCTCAGCCTTTCATCTGGTCTGATCCCACCCAGTCAGTGTAAAATGTTCCTTTGGTGAATGTCTGAAGCATATAGTATCGTTTGTGAGAGGCAGACAAAAACGAAAATAGGAAGCCAGGCCTTGAAGGCAGCAGCAGGAGAAGGTGTATTATAAAGAAAGGTGTATTTACAGCCTTCAGGCCATGTTTGATTGGTAAAAGTTTATTTTCATAAGTTGTCAAAGGAAGCCTTATTTTCTATTTTGTTCTGAATTAATCATCGAATGTGATCTTTGTCCAGATCTGCTTTGGTCTCCTGTTGCAGTGGCCTCTCCCAATAGCTGGGGAGCAGGGGACTCACATCTGCTCCTCCCAGCAGTTTGTTGAGAATTTTCTGCTGAAGAGCTTTTGAACTAGAATATAAAATTAACAGAACCATTTTAATGAACCAAAATGCCAAGGAAGAGTCAACATGAGATGGGCACAACAGTTTATATGCAGCCGCGTAAGGCGACTGGGGTCAATAAGGCGTACGTTGTTTCCTGGTTCTGCACCCTTGATTCAAATCAGGGCTTTTGCGTAGCCTGTTTAAATGAAATGAGTTGGCAAGTCCCACTCCATCCTCTGGTGAAAGCTGCTCATAGCATGGAACACACGCCACTGACACTGAGGGTCTGGCTTTTTAAGATGCTGAGCAACTGTGTCTTGTTCAGACTCAGTGAGAATTGCAGATTTTGATCTTAAAATCAAGCATTAATATTTCCTCTTTAGCAGGCTCAATGTCACGGGTTATGCTGTACCGAGCTGCCTTCCGTGCCCTGGTGCTGTTCTCTGCAGGTCAATGCTGGTGGAAGGGAATTGTCAGCATCCTAATGTGGCATGTGTGAAGTCTTATTACTCATTCTGCTTTAAAGGGTACAGGAGGGTAGTGGGAGATGGGAGGACTCATGCTGTGGGGCTGCGTGGGGAGGCAAGGGCAAAAGAAGTGGAAGTGGACTAAAACAGCAAGAGGAAAATCCCTTTCACGGGCACCGAGTCGTGCGCTGCTGTTATTAGGGAAGAATGCATAATATTGGCAGACAAGCTCTTTTTCTGTCCTTGACAGACACAGTAGCAATTTCTTATTTACCTTTTGCAGAATGTCGTTGTGATTGTATTTGCTAGTTGGGTTGAGAGGCTGTATCCAGAGGAAGTTCAGAGGTAACTGCTGGACTGTGAATGAGCTAGGACAGACCGAGATCGGCTCCAGCTGTATTTCAGTCACTGGTGTCCCCACAGTGCTGTCCGCTAAGGCCTGCCGGTGCACGCTGCACCACACACACTGTGTGTCAAAGGGCTTCTGCCTTGATGAGCTTGGAGACCAGACATGTGAGAAGAACCAGAGGAGAGAGGTCCTGTGCATATGCTCATGTTTTCTGATGCTGCAGTTTTGAGTGGTACTGTCACTCCCCCATTTGTGTGTGCCCTTCGTTTGGGTAAGGATTAACTCGTACCCTGAAGGTCACAAGTGATGTTCTCAGGATGTTAATGCACTTAATTTTTATGTTCTCCATAGGATATTTTTCTTTAATCTCCCCTA
The DNA here is from genome assembly GCF_963921805.1 of Phalacrocorax carbo. Classification (NCBI taxonomy): domain Eukaryota; kingdom Metazoa; phylum Chordata; class Aves; order Suliformes; family Phalacrocoracidae; genus Phalacrocorax; species Phalacrocorax carbo. The sequence continues at coordinate 5,276,960 of NC_087530.1, forward strand.
TGAGTCCATCATGGAACGACTGTCTCAGCGGAGGATTGATCCTGTCACTGGGGAAAGGTTAGCACTCGTGTCTGATTTTAACATTTTTCAAGACTGCCAGTGAGATGAAAGCACCGGACAGACTTCATAGAAATCTAAGGAAACTCAGGAATATTGTACTCTTGCTTTGGGAGTCCTTGAAAAAAAAGTTAAAACTTCCATAGCTCCCCAAGTACCAACCCTCCTACCCGCTGCAGGAAGCTCCTGGTCTCAGAATAGGGCATTTTAAAATCTTGGAGACCAAAATCTACAGTAGCAAGTAGCTCAGGTCTAACATTTTAGTGGCAACTAAATTGGTTGGTAAAATAAGGCTGAGGGAAGATGTCTGAAAGCTAGCCTAAATGCAGATGGTTTTCAGACATTCCCATGGGAATTTTGAAGGCTTCCCAGACAGGGAAAATGGAAAACTTGCTGCATTTTACTTCTCCCAGCTCCTGTGACGGTTCTGTCTGCTGTGAGATATTAATGTATTTCCTGCTCTGTAGAGCAAACTCATCTGCGTCACTGAGTCACTGTAAGATTGGGCTCTCAAATGTGTCCGTTCACCTCACTTGCAGTCACATCGCTTTGTTTCACCAGCGACCTTCAGGTTTCCTGCCTTTTCCGCCCTTGTTTTTCGGGGAACAAGTAACAATGAAATATCTTCCTAAATACCTGCTGGAATTGGTGTGGATTTGCACCTTCCCTTGTGCTCTGTTTTTATGATTCCCCACGCTTAAATTTTAAACCACTATTTTACTTTTCTAACCGTTAAATGCATCTTATTAAATCAAAGACAAAGACTGAACCCTCAAAGATTTGTCCCAAAGTGATACATGATTATTCAGACATCTCACTCGAGGTGCAGGATTAACTTGTGACACCAACAGTGATTTGCTGTAACTGTTCTCGTCGTTTCAGTAATAAGTGTTGCAGTTGTTCGGAAGAAATGAATAGTCTGAAGCAAATCATTCACACGTCTTTGCATTTCTTATCTTTAGGATTAGCCTGTTCAGTATCTGCTCCAGTTAACACGCTTCTTTCTTCCAAACTCTGGGTTTTATTCCTTCCAAATTCATTGTGAATTGAATTGTTTTAGTTGCTGTATCTAATCCTCAGCATTATGATAAACCTGCATTGCTGGCTACAGTGCAGCGAAGAGGGTGGCCTTCAGCTGTGCGCTCAGTAATCCTACTGTGGAGGGAACTCTGTGTCCACATCGTTGCACCAGCTGGAGCTGTGATGCAGTTCTGTGCAGAGACAGAGGCTCTGCTCCTCTCCTTGGTTTTGCATCTATCCCAACAGTTTCAGAAAATTTGGCTGTACAGGAAGAGGGATAAACTGGTTTTGTGTTGCGGCACAGGAGACATTTACTCAGAGGTAGAATTACCGTGGCAGGAAATTTAAATATATGTTTGCAGAAGAGCTTTTAGTGATTGTTGGGAGCCTTTAGCAATGCAGAAACACTGTCAGAATTCTTTTTGGTGTCAGCTGTCTGGGCGGACTGAGCTGGACTGTGGCACTGCTGCAGGGCTCTGGCGATGAAAATCCTCTTGCTGAAGTGCGCTGGCAGTTTGAGTGAACCTACAACTGTGAATTCAGGGAAGCCAAAATCTGGCATTTTGGAAATGAGAAATAACTAATACCTGCCTCAAAGTGAATTAACCTCTTTTTATCTTCAGCTACTATAAAAAGATGTTAGCAATTATATTCTACCTGTTATCTGCCCAGAAATAGACCGAGGGAGAGTATTTGTGTCTCCTTAACTCCTTCCAGCGATCTTTAGCAGACACAGTATTAACCCTACTTGTAGTGGCTTATCAAGAGGAAGCGTACCTGCCTTTGGAGCTTGAGCTCGTGACGATTTGGAGACTGTCAAGCAAGGGCTGTGCTTCTGCTACCCTTCTGCTGCCTGCTGGAAGCACTCAGCCACGTGCCTGCTAATAGGAAATACTTCCAAAATTTAGTATCGGTGCTCCCAGCCCTGTTGCTGCACTTCTGAATCTTGGCAGGAAAATCCCCAATGTCTGAGAGCCTTAAACATGCTTTAAGTTACAGGTCCTTCAGCAGTGCCTGGTCTCAGGGCTGTGTTTGGGCTCACTGATTCAATGCAGAAGAAAGCACTCGTTTGGCAGCTTTTTCCTGACTGATGTCCAGCATCAGCATAACATTAAACCACAGCAAAGATCTTTAATAGATGCTAAGGTTTAAAGTTAGGCTTTTTTAGATGCTTTTTTAAAAAAGGGAATCAAAGATTTCAGGTAAAAGATGTTACTTTGGGATTGGATCTGGAACAGATCTGGAGATGCTTCTGAACCTGGAGCACTGGGCACGTAATAGGGATTTCTCCACACCTTCTGTGGAGTATATATAAACAGTAGCGTCCCTCTCTCCGTGTCACCTCAAGAGAAACTCTTGGCTTTTGAGTATCCGGGATTCTTGAGAGCAGGAATGACAGATTACTTGCCCTGAAATTTCCATGCACTGTTTTAAAACACCCAACCTAGAGTAGAAAGAGGCAATTCCAAGGAACTGTGATAGGCAAAAACATGGAGTATCTTAGGAAATGGCCGCTGTGTCTTCAACTTGAGCTGAAGCAGTGGCATTTGTATCTCTTCTCCAGATACCACACTACATTCAGACCAGCACCCACACCGGAGATCCAAGCCCGTCTCAGGCAGAACCCTAGAGACAAGGAAGAAAATATTGAGAAGCGTGTGGAAACCTATTACAGGAATGTCAAGGAGCTGGAGGATTTTTATGAAGATGCCTTTTATGTCAACGCTGACCAAGACCCACATGCTGTCTTTGAGTTTATAGAAAGCTGTGTCATTAAGCCCCTTCCATGCAAAAAATTAAAAAGCTTATAATTAGTAAGGGTGACTTCTGGGACGGTTGGTTTTAAACTCTTCCCTGTCATGTTTGCAGTCCGGTCACTGCCGTGGCAGGTTATCACAAATGAAGAGGAAGTCGGGCAAGCCGTGGTGAATCTGAAGCTCACCAGGGCTGAGCAAAGCACAGAGAGTAAGAAATTGTGCTTTAGGGGAATTTTTTTCGGCTTTTGTTTTGTGATCCAAGGTACGAAGCACTGTGGCTAGGGAAGTTCCTATGTTTAACTCAAGACCTTTTTCTGATTCTGTGATTCAGTGAATAGTAGTTTTGTCTTAACTATGTAATACCCATGAAGCCAATTTGGTGCATTAAAGCTAATAGATGTGTTTGTGTCTTAATTCACTCAGTGCTCTGCACCGAAACTACGCACGCGCTACCTGTCTGCCTCACTGTCACACTCTGCTGCAAGCAAACACAAAAGCAAATAGGAAAACGAAGCTTGCAGCTCTGCAGTGCGCTTTCCCCAAGGACAACCGCAGTGTTTTGGGCCAGGGTGCAGAGGTTTCTACTCCCTTGTTAACTCAGATTGCTTAAAAAGTTCTGGCAAAACAGTCGCGCCACAGATGCGCCGGCCATCCTCGTCGCCCTGTTCAGTCCAACCCTGCAGCTGGCAGAAAGACTCAGAACAGCTGGAAAAAATATCCAGAGCCCTGGAAAACTGATTCGTCACTTTCAGAACCCAATTAAGGACATAATGAGCTGCAGGAGCAGATAGGTTACTAAATTCTCCTTTCCTTGGGGAGGGGGCTCCACCTGTGGCTGCCCTGACTGAGCTGTGCCTGGGTAGGTCGGTGCCTAGATTTTTTGCTCTGGCTGGATCTGGCTGCAGTAAATACTCAGGTAAGCCTTCCTTAACTGGAAAACCCTTGATGAAAAACACCGCGCTCTGTTAGCTGGCTGACTGTGGCTATGGAAATGCACATCCTTAATGCTCCTAAGGAAGGGACGTGATTTGCTGTTGTGATTCAGAGGAGCACTGAGTTTGATGCCTCTATTATGTCTCCCTCCATTTCTACCTTGTGTATGAGCGTGAATTCCCCTTGACCAGGGGGTGGGGAGGAATTTCAGCTTTCTCCTGGAAGCCTCTGTATCTGGGAAGATGCGGGAGGCACGTGCCTTGTCCTTTCAGAGAGGACAGGCCTCCAGGAGCCTTCTGGTTTTAGATAACTTCTCTGATCCTATTGCTGTAAATAAGTTTGGGTCTTTGTTCATGTGTGTCTGGGTCTGTAGGGCTAGTGCTGTAGGGAGTGCTGTTAGGGCTGTACATGCTTAAATTCCCTCCTCACACCTGTAAATTCAGGTGGGAAGACCCCAGTCATCCAGATAGATAGGTGTTATTTTGGGAGAGTTTAAGGTCAGAATTTTCAGTACCTTTGGGGGGTTTGGTGAATGGGAATTGGACTTCCCAGCCTTGGGGGCAGCTTTAAAAATCTCAGAATAAATGTAGTTGAAATCTAAGAAAGCCCAATCCTCTGGCAGCAGCAACACAAGCGGAGCCCTCTGTGCCTCTTGCGCCGAGGAATTCCAGCTTGTAGCACCCGGCTGAGGCAGCGGCTGCTCCCACGGCACAGGGCCCAGCCGCAAACCCCCGTGTGAAGCTGGGCAAGGGCGGTTATGGCAGTTCTACCTGTTACAAATGTGCTGTTTGGTAACCTACTTGGGCAGCTGTTTTTTATGCTATTGCTATAAAGATATGCTGTAGCATTCATGCATAATTGGGAGCCCTTCTATTAATAATACATGGGAAGCTCATCTTGCTAATATCACCTTCATCTGAGCATTCCTACTAAATATTTTGATAGATGAAATGGGTAGAAAGTGTATTTAAATACTGTTTGTACTGCAGCTAGGGTACAAAAGGGACAGTGCATCTTTAATTAGACAGGTACATCTGCTTAATTAATTTAGCTGTAAAGCCCTTTTTCCTCTTCATTCTTTCATCTATATGCGGACGCTATATTAGTTCCGCTCTGCTGGTTCCATAGAAACTGAGAAAAAGAGCTCGTCTCATTGAGATGCGCTTGGCATGTCTGGGTACGGAGTCTCAGGTCAATGGTCAACCCCCGAGGGTTTGCAGCAGGCCTGAAGTGCAGAACGTAAGGGTTAGCAGAACATGCTAATACTCATGTAGAACTCTCCCTCAGAAACAACTAAAACAATTGACATTCATTTAATTACTGTAAACGAAACAGCCCCTGCATCACTTTGCATAGTAAAGCCTGTTAATACCAAAAAGGTTCAGTGCGTGGAAGGAGGAATTAGGCTTTTATAATTGGAACGCAACACTTGAAAACCAATTTGGTAACTACGCTTGATTTTATTAGCATCTTATTCTGGCAAAACAAATGTTGAGCAATGAGAAAAACAAGGTAAAGAGGAGGTGGTAAGAACGCAGCAGGGACCAGACGTTACTTATGGTGCAGCTCGCCCAGTTCTGAAATGGACATCTTTTACCGCTCCGCTTTCCAAAGACCCTTTGCAGCGAGGGCTGCTTGGAGCTCGTGCTACACCCTCCGTGTTATGCTGTTAATTACGTAGTCCAGCAACAAGATGAGCACGGCCAACTGTTCCGCAAACTTTTGTGTCCACCTGCTCCAAACGACCGATCCTTCGGCGTGCTATGGTGGAAGGGTGCTTGACCGCCCCCAGGCAGGAGGCCCGACCCTCCAGCACCGTCTCTGCAGGGACCCCCCCGCCCCAGCTTGTGGAAGATTTCCCCTGCTCCCTCCTTTGGTTTCTCACCTTTCCCATAAGGCTTGGGTGCTGCTCAGGTGATGATGCCAGCACAAAAACCTTAAACGTAGCTGGTTTTGCCACCATCTGTTCACAAGGTGCTGTGGGGCTGCGATGGAGGAAGGGCCAGTACGGCGTTCGGACAGGTCCTTAAGCTGTGGTTGAGAGCAAAGCCAGCCTTGGCAGGTACCTGTGCCTCAGTTCTGCTTCCCAGAGGGCAGCCGGAGCCCAGCTGATCTTAAGTAAAAGTGAACCATGGTTTCGCCCCTGTAACTGCCCACCTGTGTCACAGCTGCCAAAACTGACCCTGAAACGTGACCCTTGCCTTGTCATACGTGCTTCGTACAGAAAATTGCCTACTCTCCTGTGTTATTCTGCTCTTTCTGCAACAAGAACTGTGTGATTCTACAGAAGAAAAGGTGATGTCAGGCCCCTTTCATCAAAGAAAGTTGGCTCTTCAGTAGACTTGTTTCCCGGAGCTGGAGTGCTGCCATGTGGCGGCTCGGGAGGCCAGGGAGAAGAGGGGTTGAAGCAGTGCTGGTGAGGAGAGAGGAATGGCTGTGGGGCTGAAGGGCACAGTCAGACCCCAGGTCCCCTCCCAGGCTTTACTGCTGGTGCTCTGCAACAGCGGCCACAGTGAGACTTATTAAGCCTTTGTTTTTTTCTTATTTTTAAGTGTGAAGTCTTATGCTGAAGGACTGAGCGCTTAACTACACTGCTCTTTCCTGCCAGTCTCAGCTCTTGGCACCCCACATTTCTCCCAGGAATTCGGTCCCTTAAAATACAGACATTACAAACAAGTACTTTATTTATTTATTTAGAATAAAAAAGGAGCAGGATTACAATGCTACTGTCCCAGTATACAAAACATTCATCCAGGTTTGCTTCACGTTTACAAAATGTGCCATATACACAGCAGCGATATTCACAGCAACTTTGTCAGACCCTTCCATGAACTAAGTCTCAAAGGAAAAATCCGGAAACTTAAGATGAAAACTCCACTTTGCTTTTTGTTCAGCCTGGTGGCCGCAAGGTCGGCCAGCTACAACACTCACACCCCAGAACGGAATTGAAGCAGCATGAAGAGGTCAACTAGATTAGCAGAGCAATTAAATTAAACTCTCCTCTGAACAGTTCCATTTGGATGGCTCTTGGGTTTTCCCTTTTCAGGGCTGGCCTCCTAGCTTTGTGTTAAATAAGAATGCCGCCGGGCTGGCACAGCCCTGCAACTCCTGCTGTAGGCTCTCAGCAGTGCCCGAGACCTCCTGTGATGAAGGTGCTCCAAACATTCACATCCAGGTTGATTTGGTTGATTGGGACAGCACAGGGAATTACTCCGCTTTCCGCCCCAAACTGTAGTACAGTTAATGCTAATAAGTGCCCCGTGTACTGGCTGCACTGCAGCAACCAAAACTATCATCCACAGGCAGCGGTGACACTCCTGAGGTCGCCACCCCGACCATGACAGAGCAGCGGGAGTTCCAGGTCTTCCGAGTGAAAAGTGCTAAAAACTGAGTTGGCATTAAAAAACAGTGACAGAAATAAGAATAGTCCAACTGACACGAAGGGTCTGGGAACGCCTCTAGCGTAAAGTATGAGCTGGAACTGAGTACAGCCAAAGGTTAGCACAAATTTAAGTGAGAGTACACATACGAGGCCCTCCTCCGTTAGAAGTGAAACCTAAAGCCCTGTGGGCGTTCCTGTGCACGCATACTGACCTCTGCAAGTTGGGAAAAACTATCCTGGATGGAGACTTCCAAGGGAAGGCTCGACTCCATCTTAAGGTTCCTGCACCTTCGACAGGTAGGACGGGACTCCAGATGAACACAGCCATGCTCCAGTTGTCCTTGTTTACCCGCACAGAGGGGGAAAAAGCAGCTTTCCAACCTGCTATTCATGGACATTTGTACCGGTTCTGGCTAAAGAATAAACCCTACCCGCTTCGATGTCAGCCTGGAGTATGACCAGCGTAATTTGTGTGCTTACAGGCCTGATACAGAAAGCTTCAAAAGGCAATACGAGCGCGGGATGAGAACAGACAGACTGTTGGTAACTACTCTGAGCATCTCACCTTTTTTACTGAGAACCCATAAACACCTTCTTCCAGTTAATTTAGATGCTTACTATAAATCCGAATTTTGCCATGACGACCAAAATGTTGAGGCTAAGGCTGCTATTGCCCTTACTTCCAGCTGCAAAAATATAAACTAGTGCTCTGCAGTAACAGATTTTGAGGTTTATTATATTGTTAAGTATTGGACTGCTACTAACTACGTACTTATAAGGTGACTGCCAGAAAGAATTCAATAAACAGCATGAAATCGGTTGTAAAATGCCAACAAGCACTTTATCTTGACTGCCAGTAGGAAGCAGGCACGTGGTGGTCTCTCACTGACATACCGAGCTCCGCTCCGGCAGAAAGGCAGACGAGAGGGAACGAAGAAGCACCTTCCTCTTCCTGCAGCCCCTGAAGACAATCTGCTGGCAGCACGTCTAACTGGCCTCGCACATCTGTCTCGCGCGCAAAGTTTAGATGTTGTCAAAAGAGCAACAGCTTCAGGGGTTAACCCCGACCTGCTCCGCGGTGAGGGCCCGGAGGAGCGGGGACGGGCTCTCTGCCCCATTCTCTCCCCGAGGCCGTACCTGTAGGTGGCAACTGAGACTCCAGCAGTTCCGCCTGCAAGGCCACCCAGTTTGTGAAACAGTGGACGAGTAATAAAGGAAGGAAGGGCTCAGTATCTGAGAAATTAAACTTGTACAAACAAGTCTCCTGTAAATGTTAGTTTAGGGCATAACAGCACAAGTGTGATTTGTTAGCCTTTAACTAGGCCTATAAATGTTTACATTCAGTTTTTTTATGTCAAGACACCCTTAATGAGGATAGAATAAATGGTGTTACGCTGCCCATGCTCACTGGTGATACATTAGCAAGTGGAAAAGCTGGTAAGTTTAAGAAAATCAAGGACATATTTATTACCTTATACAATTAGCAACTGCAATATTTCCTCCCTAGGAATATACAATAGGGTTTATAGGATGCGGAAACGTACAGAAGAGAAGGATGACTGAATAATGAAGTCCCCAACCCAGAGCTGAATTAAGGTAAAAGGAAGCAATGAGTTCCACTGGCACCAATTCTAGAGCAGAAGGGGTAGTTTGGAGACCCAAGATAGAGTCCTCGTGACCCCAGACTTTCACCCTAGTTCAAACGATGGCATCTAGCCCCGAGGCACCACAAAGCTGTACAGTCCAGAGCCGCGCTGCCCAACCATCGAACCTGGGCTAGCCTGGGCTACTTCATCCCAGTGGAGGAGGGATAAACTCTTGTTATCAGCATGAGTAGCAAAGCTTAAATGCTGTCAGAAGCTACTTATCAAGGACAATGGCACATTAGCTCCAGACACAGAACGCAGCATCCCTGGCTATTAATTCTCAGGTGCAACAGCAAATACCACAATTAACCCTTAGTCTCTCTGCTGGAACATTATTCTTCCTCTGGAGATGAGGCACCGGGAACAGCCATGGCGTTACCACCAGATGGCAAAGCAGTTGTGGACAGCCTTAAACTACTCACTTGGTTTGAAGTATCTCACCAAACTTAGGGCAAAAACTTAGCGAGATAAACACTGATTTTGTGATATTTATTCTGTGAATACTTCACTTTATGTCTCAAAACTGACTGGGCCTTCATACTGGATAGCTTGGCTATGCGTTAGTTTGAGAAGGCAACTCAGTGGCAAAGTAGCACAAGGATCTGGCAGCAGGTGCTCGTACCTTCCTCACCCGCTCGCCTTCCCCATGTGGGATGAAAGCAAGGGGTTTGATTATGCAATGTGAGGGCCAAAGCATCAAGGTGCTGCTGCAGCCCTGCAGGTTGTTACAGCACTCCAACAGGAACGGGACTAACCTCCATGCTCCTGGAACTGCAAGTCATGAGTCCAAGATAGACAAAAGGTTTCCGGATGGAAGTCTCAGCTGGTAGCTGGGCAGAAAAACCCAGTAAGATCAGCATCAGAGGTTAAACGTTACTGGTCTGAGGTGTGCTATACCAGTCAAACCTATGCTAGTTAAAAATACACTTAGGGACTAGTGATGGTTTTTTTTTTTAAAAAAAGTGAAATCATAATACCTCTTTACCTGTTGTGAATGGGTCAGGGTGAGGAGTGAAAGCTTTGTGCTAAAGGATCTCCACTGGCATGCAGACAGATCCGCCATCATTGGCTTTAACCTTCCATTCTCCCAGCAGGCATAAATCAGGTTAAATAAACTGGCAATGGTATACTGAGTATCTACTGCCTTGAAAGACAAGGAAAATAAACATTAATGCTGCAACATTAATGCTAGGTGTATCAGAGCTTCTACGTCTCTAAAGCATTAAAACTCACTCCAGGGAAATTCAAGAGAACTGCAGAAGTAATGACCAGGAACTAACCTAATGCTATCACGCTAAACCTTTTGGTCAGCCAGACTCAAGCATTTCAAGCATTTCAGCAGATCTGGGTATTATGGTTTCTACCCCAACGTCAAGGAAATGGTCTTTGTGCTTTTTATTTCTTTTTTTTTTAAAGCACTTTCACATGGTTCTGGAGAGCTCTCTCACCTTTCTATAGTCGGGTGAATTGCTGAATCTGAACACTTATGGATGAGCTGGTCAGGGCTGCCTGCACAGGACTTGCAGCTTCCACTTAAAATGTTTTCTCTACCACTGTGTCCAAACCTGCTGTTCAGCATTGAGGTTCCGTTCCCCCCAAACCCCATCAGCACTGGGAAGGAGAAGATAAATGCTGCCCCAGGTACAATACCTGGCCTCAAACTACGCACGTGTTGGGTATCAACATTACTCTTGGTTTTACTAGATGCTATCACGATCTACATTTTCCTTCTTTGCAGACAGACTGAAGTAATTTCAATTTTTCAATGCACAGCAATAAAAAACTAAACATTTCTTTAATACAGTTATGGTATCACTTCCAAGGATATTTACAAACAAGGCTAATTGTTTTACAGATGAATGTGCTTCTGCTGTTCTAGTCTACTATGTTAATATTACTCTCAGTCAAAGCACTATCATGCTTAGTGCCTGAAACACTGAACAGGAAGGATAGCTGACTTGTTTTAAGGTTAGCTGAAAAAAAGTTTGCGCCTACTGAGGGTGAAGGAATGTTAAGAAAATATGCATAGTCATTAAATCAAGGGAACTTAAGCACCAGTCCAGACATGTGGTGTTGGAGGCTGATACTGCCAGGGCAATTCCTTGATTTCTCACATCGCTATAGAGGGCTTCGTGCCCGGTTAGAAGTGTTGTGAATCACAGAGAGGGCAACACAGCTGAGTGTCCAGATCGGTACTAGGAAAAATGTACATACATAAACTTTGGATTATTTGACAACATGGATTTAAGTTAACAAGACAAACAGTACCAAATAACCAGACACATTTTGGAGGTATTATTCCTCTAACACTGCATAGGAAGTTGAAAAAGATTCTCCTGCTCTCCACAGGAACCAGATGCCAAAGAGAAAGATGGGGATTTTTTTCTGCTAGGACAGTTAGAAGGCAGAGTAATTTTCTGGGCTCAGCCATGCTACATCATTAGCATATTTATGATTTATGAATCTCTTGATGAGAAAGTCAGGGTTATAAAGAACAACATCACCAGACTCTATGACCACCTGCAGAAACTTTAACATCTTAGCGATAGTGGTGTTGGGGTTTGGGGTGGGGGTCTTTTTTTGGGGTGTTTTTTGTGTTTTTTTTTTTTTTTTTTAACTGTGTTGTTATGAAAAGAGAAACTGTCAGCTGGGAGTCATTATTTGTGTGTCAAAGTTCTGTAAAACTCAACTGATGTATGAGAGAGGCTCTCAATTCAATTGAAAATAAGGATATTTGGTAATAGTTTTGGTAACTGAGTTACACTGGAAAAGATTACTCCTGTCAGTAGAGGGTTGAGTGAAACACAAGGCATTTACGTTGGCAAAAGCTACGAAGTAGTCAGAACTTAGTTCAGAAAAAGAAAATGGGGCAAGAGCCTTGGACCAATGGAAATTTTATATATATATATATATTAGTGCTTAATCTAATTGCTATTAGTTTAATAATTATTACATTTAAAAATTATTCTTACTGATCCATATTTGACCCAAACAGCCAATATTACCCTTCTGACTCCAATGCCGTTATAACAGTTAAGAGGCAGTTATTCTTCTAGACTTTAAGTGAAACTAACATAGTGGCCAATTTCTTTCATATGGCTGTAACTGGCATATGTTTCACTCTGCAAGAAATTAGAACCACAAATTATTTTGATAGTTCAATATTCTGCAGTAAGTGCCGGTGCTTGTTAAAAAGCAAACGAGAGCACTACAAGCTGAAGCCTTCTCTACCCACCAAGACCATTCAAGAGGCAGCTCCGCTGTTCCCGTCCTAGCTTTTGGGAAATGGCACAGTTGTCGGGCAGAAAGGACAGTTCACACCGCGTGCTGACGACTGGAGTTCCTTTTCAGTAAAAGGAAGCGTGTCCAACTGCTGATGCTCCAATGGGGTGCATTTCCAAACCGCTTTTTAAACTCGCTCTTCCAGATGTACTCCTGTTTCTGGAGCGTGGAACAGGCTCTGGATTTAAGGAGTTTCTAGAACCTCTGATGTTCTATTTACAGGGTCACAGACAATGTCTTCCCCCTCCAGTAAAGTCTGTACTCCTGTCCTCTGTATCCTTCGAGCTTATGCAGCAGAGAAAATACTTTCAATCTTTACATAGCTTTTCCCTAAAACACAGGAGAATCACAGAACGTGCAAGGTCCTTGCAATAACCTCTTGATCCACTCAGGATCTGCAAATAAGAAAACAAGTTGTTTAGAGCCAGAGGTAGAGATTAGCACAGGAACAACACCCAAGGTGGACAAACTAAATAGTAATCCTGAAACAGTTCATATTTATTCACCATGCAGGATTAACTGAGAATTCAGAATAATTCAACTCCATTAACATCTTGACGTTTTAAGTAATGCCAGTTTAAATCCCACTTCAGCAGGGGACAAAATTAAGGTGAAACAGTCCATGCTATATCATTACATACTCATCTAAATAGCTCTATAGGAAAAAAATGTAAAAGATCACCATGCCACAAATGTAGTGTTCTCATTTTTTTAGCTGAAATTAGATCCTTTACATAATGCAGTCCTTGGTTCCTGTTTCTTTGTCCCTCTCCAATGTAAGGAAATGAAGCTTTCAGCTTCTCTATACAGAGGTTTCATTCTGTAGTTGATCCCTAGTGCTGACTAGAAAACCCACATATAATGGGGAGAGGGAAAGAAGTATCACCTACACTTTAAGACAAACTGTTAGAGTACTTTGCGCCTTTTTTTTTTTTTTTTAATGTACCAGTTGGGAAGAAAACAATTTTCTTGCACAGCTTGTCCTTCCTCAAACACTGAAAACGCAAAGGTTGACTGGCCCCCACAGCCTGCCATTACTGTCTCTGAATGATGGACTTAAGGAAGGTTTGGGACCTAAGCCAGCAAGCTGCCAACTATTTCTTAACCTGTGCTGGATCAATACAACTTGCACTGAAATACAATGTCAGAGACCCTCAGCTCTTGCAGAACTGGATGCTAATGTATTCAGCTTGAATATAAACTAACTGTTGTAGCACTCCAGCACAGATCATATGTTTACCCAGCTCTCGTTAAAATGTAGTATTTATAAATTAATTTCTGCAGTCACTATTCTGTAATCAACATATGCCACTAATGGATGACAACAGGACACCGTGAAATGCAGCGTACTGGTACTTCACATGGTAACTGCCTAAAAGAGAAAAAGTTAGTGAAACAAATTCAAGGCATTTTTTGCAGATAAAACTTAAGAATAAGTAATCCTGCCCCTTTTGGCCAGAGGAACAGTTTACCTTCTGGGCTTGGATGCCGTGCAATGCTGTCGTGAAGCAAACACCTCCTGTATACCAAACTCTGACAGGACTGGTAGGTTAGAAAGCACCTGTGGAAGGACAAGTAGTTTTATCAAGAGGCTCAGGGTTTTACTGTTTCGTGACCTGCCCCTGTGCCCTGACTGGAGGCTGGGTTCTGTTCCCAACAGACCTTGCTTTCTCAGAGTAAGGGCAGTAATAAGCCACATCAAACACAAAAATTAGTAATTTATTAATTCAGGTAAATGAAACCTCACAGGTGTACCCAGTTACATATGGTCACAAGAATGAGAGGCCAAAAATCAATATACCATCAAAAAATGTTTCATCATTGGCCAAAAAAAATCAGCATAGAGTAGAAGAGGAGAAAAGCTTGGGGGTTACTGCCCGGGGGAAGAACCACGGTGTCTTCAAGGCAATGACTATTTAGCCAAACTAGCACGTAATATCTGTTAGGCAAAGGATTTCCTTTGTGACAGACTACTGACTTGGCAGCTCTCCAGGGTCAATCACCATGTACCCGGTACATCGATTTTGGAAGATTTCCTTTTCTAGATGTTGCAGAACTTGTCTGACTTCTCAGTTGGCTGTTTCCAATGATTTTTCTGTTAAACTACTTTGTTTTCAAATGATGAAGTAGCTAGAACAAACCCTCCTTCAGGTGCTGTTCCAAAGGATGACTTGTGCTTGGTTTTCCCTCGCCTATTTTGTCCCTGTCCCCATCCTCCCCCTGCTTGAAGAGAAAAAGCTAAGACCATCAAAAGCATTTTATTTTAAAAACAGTGCACTGATTAAGAGAACCACATCCAATCTAGAGTGCCTTCTCTCTCTCATGGAAGAGGACAGATAGCAGCCAGCAAAAATTGCTATTAACTGCAGCACGGATAACATGCTTCATGACTTTTTACTCCAACACTAAGAAGTGTTTTAGGTTAGCTATTTAAGCATGTTTAAATTATCCAGAAGAGGGCAAAAGTCTTTAAGAACCAATTACCTGAGCCAAATATGTCCATTGGAGCAGACTGCCTGTTTGCGATCAGTGAATGGCAGGATCTCTTTACACAAGCTGCAGTGCTCTGGAAAAGTCTGTTTGTTCATTTTCTTTAAGATATGCCCAATCAGCACCTGGGAATACACAGCAGTCAGCATTGTTTACAGCAAGACAGCTGCCTACTGAAAGGTGGAAACGTCTCTCAGGATATTGTGATTTCACAATATGATATGGGATGCAAAGATCTATGCTTTTTACTAAATTCAAAGAAATAAAAGCATAAGAAATATAATACACTGATAAGTATTAATTTATTCTCATTTTATTGTCATCTCCTGAAGATTTCTGTCCCCCAGTAAAGGGATACAGAACGTAAGCCCAATAGCGTTATGTTAAGCTACTTCCAAATTTTAAAAGTACTGAAGAAATTGGTGTCATACCACTTTAGAGGATGCCACCGGCCATTATAGCAATGCTTTCATGTTCTCATGCCTATCACAATAGATGTGCTAAAAAGAATATTCCTGCTCAGAAATTACCTGGATGCATGTCTTCAGCAGTCATCTTAAAGTATACGTCATGTTTATAGTAGAACATTTATGTGATCAAATTTGTCTTTGACATTTCAATAGATATAAACCACAGCCCAAGGACCTTTAAAACCTGACAGCAAACTGAATAGATAAAATAGAATTTGGAAGTCAGCTTTTAATCACTACAAAAAGAAGAATCTTGTTTATGAGATAAGAAAAGCAACCTCTCCAACCTGCAATTCATAGTAATTAGATGCT
Organism: Phalacrocorax carbo; assembly: GCF_963921805.1. Classification (NCBI taxonomy): domain Eukaryota; kingdom Metazoa; phylum Chordata; class Aves; order Suliformes; family Phalacrocoracidae; genus Phalacrocorax; species Phalacrocorax carbo. The sequence continues at coordinate 5,292,309 of NC_087530.1, forward strand.
AGAAAGACAACAGCCGTTCTGCCAGAATACTTTCCTAGTGAATTACTGACGGCCACGCTGCATGGCCGGCTTGCTTGTAAGTCCAGCAGAGAGACCACCACACTACATCAGTAATAGAAACGTGCTTCCTTCCTCTGTCCTTCTGGATGCAACGTAAAGGTTGATTTTTAGACTTCAAGTGATTTAAGGACTTTGGTACTGAAAAGACCAGTTCTCTGCTCATACAAAGAGGCACAGAGACGTCTGAGACATTCTTGTCAAGTCTTAAGAGCTGGAGGCTGATGGCAGAGTGTTCCCACTGAAGCTTCCTTTGTCTGACGTCTATATTCAGAAAACTTCATTGCCCAGTGTAAGGTTCACTGATCACTTGCTTCCTGACACAAACACTTACTCTACACGTTGAAATAGTTGGGATACTGTCCTTGCAGTTATGTTTTTATTTTGGTAGGGGGTATTGCAAGTTTGGGAAGAGTTCCTGTCGTGGCCAGGCGTTCAGTTATGCTTATCTCTTGTAGTTCAATAAATGCAAGCATACCTGAAGGTTCAGGCCATGTATGCTATAACAAAGACATTCAGTCAGCTGGGTTAACTGAAAGTCCTGCATAAAGTTCTGAATCACTGGATTTAACTCATAAAACACAATCACTTTCTTAACCTCTGTAACTGACCTTTCCACTGAAGGCTCACAGCGCAGTGACGAGACCTGATGTACCACCTAAACAGTCACAGTACTTTTGTTCATAAATACTTCAAGAAGTGACACTGCAACTCTTAGAGTCAGAACTGCAGAAATCACTGACTAGAGGAAATACCTCCCAAGTTTAGTTTTGTAGAGATGACAGATTAAATAAGGTTAGCCATGAAAACAAACATCCCTCTCAATCAGTACATGTTCTACACCCACCAACAGCAGCAGAATAACTGTGGTCCTCTCCCTTGTTCTGCAAAAGCTCAGGCATGCTTATTCTTTATTGCACCTGATACAAATTTCAACATCTGCATTTCCATTCCCTCCTACTCCACAATTTCAAGGAAGGACAACCTAAGCTGTGTGCTCTATAGGAGCTGACTGGCAAGGATGACATGATTACAGTTCTCTTTCCCACCCCCAAAGTTTTATTTTCACTTAAGGATATGGAGGGGCGAGAAAGAAGTCACTCGTAACACCGAATCCCCAGAGCATAGAGGTGCACTTACGCGTGCTGTTCTGTCATCATAGCCATCATCGGACATTAAGAAGTCACAGACTCCTCTGGTGGGAATACTGGTGTTTTCTGTAATCCATGTGTGTAGATAAACTTCTCCCAACACCCGTTTCATGTGCTCTCGTGTCAAGTGCATTTCTACTGCCTCAATTTGTGCCTGTATTTCAAGAAGCTTTTCTTCCATTGGCTCGCGGCCTCCTATGTCACTTGACTGAGGAACAGAATCATCTGCAGTGTCATCTATGTCCATACCTTTGCCTGCGTTACATAGGCTCTGCTTGCTGCCTTGTTTAGAAGTTCCCTCCTCTTGGTCATCTTCAGTGCTGCCCATCCCAGGGGAATCCGATATCAAGATTTTTGCATCCTCGTGTGAAGGTCTCCACATGACCTCTGAGGGAGCCTTCTGCATTGACTGGTACAAAATCCTCAGGAGAAATAGCTTAAACCGCCAGAAGTACGTAGAACCGCAGCTCTCGATCTTTTTATCCAGTGCTTCCTGTAAGAATTGAGGAATATGCTTATCCTTCAAAATTTTCCAGCGCACAAGATCTGTCAAGTCCACTTGCCGGAAAAGGTTCTGAACAGAAGATTCCAAGAGCTGCGCAGCTGCCTCCTCAAAAGTCTTAAGGGTTACAAACTGAACTTGGTAGTTTTTGTTAACTGGGTGAAGACCGTTAGTCATGCCCTCTGTCGTAATAACTGCTAAGTACGCACCGCATGGGCTAACTGCTATTCCGTGAGTCCTGACAGAGCCAAACACTTCCGAGAGCTTAATCAGCTGGTGCTCAAACTTTAAAGCAACGTCTGTGAATATCGGAATCAGCTGCCTTACCTTTCCATCACTGGAGCATGTATACACCGTGCCGTTCTGTTTGTCTGCAGTCATAGACACGATTGGCAAAGAATGAAGCCCTGTCACGTGGGAATTATGGACATTCAGACCCGCTTTGGATATCAACAAGAGACACCAAAACACATAAGCTCCTCTGGCAGCCACCACTAAGCTACAACTACATTTCTGGTAGGGGTGGTAAAGAGGAATACATTTGATGCTATGCACTGGTAACTGGTCCATTTCTTGCCATAAGACTACGGGTTGTCTCAGCGTAAAGTACCCTTTGACTGCTTTTAGATTGACAGGAAGGATCTTAACCGGTCCAAAAGCACTCCCTACAATAAGTCCACTCATCTTTCGGTTGTTATGTTCATATTCCCACCAAGACAACACACTTGGGGAATTTATTCCGGACTCTATGGTATTGCAAGAAGTAATTGATTCCTTACCCAGAAATGGAAGCTGAAATTGCCAAACTGCAATGTTACCATTTTCAAAGAGTACTGCTAAGAGCACGCTACCGACATCCCGGCATTCGTTGTTGTGCTTAACCTGCTGAGTGGTGCAGATGCCCGACCACTCCATGCGCACCGGAGTCTGCATGCTGTGCCTTCGCTGAAATTCAGAGAAGTCTCCGAGCTCTCCCCTAGGAGTGTCAGCTTTAGAGAGCTTGTAACTGGCTTCATACAAACGCTCCCCGTAGATTTCTGTCAGGTCCACCAGCTGCACCCACTGCAGTCTGTTGAGGTTTGCGTGGATGGTCAGTCGATTGTCCATGGTTAAAGCGGCAAGCAGGCACCTTCCATTCGCGTCACAGCCCAGTGGCGACCAGCTGGAGTACTTGAATCCTCGCATAGGCGGCAATGACTTCCCCTCGGGATTGAACACTCGATCTAGCATAAAAGACTGACTAACCGTTGGATCCACTGAACTTGCAAACTTTTCCTTACATTCTGCTACCTCCTTTTTTGGACCAACCTAGACGAGAACAAAAAGAGCTTTTAAAACAATTGTAGAACTTTTTTTCAGAAAACTTTCCTGGCATTAATTCCCACTTGAAATAGAGCATCCTCTATCACAACCTATGCTACGCTAGTCCAATGGTTAATTAACCTCACTCTTAAAGACTTAAGCTTCATTGTTGGCCTCAATTTGTATAGTTTTTACTTCCAGCCACTGAATCTTTCTCTGCTGAGCCAAAGGGCCTGTTTTCATACTTCTGTTCTCAAGTGTGTACTTAAGGGTACTTGGCATAACATTCGAACTGTAAAGCACTTAATATTTCAACTCAAGTTATTCCATATTCTCGGCATTGTTTTGGGAAAAAAAACCAAAAAGATCTTTAATGACAGAATTATTATTTAATAATATATTCACCCAGGGTTGCTACCCCTCTGTGCCAAGGACTGTAAAAAGTCACATGCCCCCCTGAAGCCCAAAACAGTTCCTGCTGCAAAAACATTATAGCTGAGATAGCAAACACTCTCTGCAACTACCTGAAAGGAGGCTGTAGTGAGGTAAGTGTTGGTCTCTTCTCCCAAGTAACAAGTGACACGGTGAGAGGAAATGGCGTCAAGCTGCGTCAGGGGAGGTTTGGATTGCATATTAGGAACAATTTCTTTACTGAAAGAGTGGTCAGGCACTGGAACAGGCTGCCCTGAGAGGTGGGGGAGTCACCATCCCTGGAGGTCTACATGTTCAAAAAACATGTAGATGTGGCACTTGGGGACATGGTTTCGGAGGCCTGGGGGTATTGGGTTGATGGTTGGACTCGATGATCTTTGACATCTTTTCCAGCCTTAATGATTCTATGATTAAACTGAGAAAGACTTCCACTTAAAATTTTACTGAAATAACTGTCATCGAAGTACTAGAGCCCAAGTGATTCTTAAAAAAAACAGCTAAACTTTAGAATCACAGAATCCCAGGTTGGAAGGGACCTCAAGGATCATCTAGTCCAACCTTTCTAGGAAGAGCACAGCCTAGACAAGATGGCCCAGCACCCTGTCCAGACGACTCCTGAAGGTGTCCAACGTGGCTGAGTCAACCCCTTCCCTGGGGAGATTATTCCAATGGTGACTGTCCTCACTGTGAAAAATTTCCCTCTTGTGTCCAATCGGAATCTCCCCAAGAGCAACTTGTGTCCATTCCCCCTTGTCCCCTCCATGTAACTCCTTGTAAAAACTGAGCCTCCATCTTCTTTGTAGCTACCCCTTAAGTACTGGTACAGGATGATGAGATCCTCTCTAAGCCTCCTTTTCTCAAGGCTGAACAAACCCAGCTCTCCCAGCCTATCCTCGTATGGCAGCTTCCCAGTCCCTGGATCATCTTGGTGGCCCTTCTCTGGACCCCTTCCAGCCTGTCCACAACCTTTTTGTGTAGCAGGGTCCAGAACTGTACACAGTACTCCAGGTGTGGCCTGACAAGCACTGAGTAGAGCAGGATGATGACTTCTTTAGCTCTGCTGGCAATGCCCTTTTTGATGCAACCCAGCATCCTGTTGGCCTTCTTGGCCCCAGCAGCCACTGTTCACTCATGTTGAGCTTCCTGCCCACCAGGACCCCCAGGTCCCTTTCCACAGAGCTGCTCTCCAGCCAGGTGGATCCCAGGCTGTGCTGCACTCCCGGATTATGTTTTCCCAGGTACAAGACCTTACACTTGTCCTTGTTGAACTTCATAAGGTTCTTGTTAGCCCACTCTTCCAGCCTATCCAGATCTCCCTGCAGAGCAGCTCTCGCTTCTAGAGTGTCTACTTCCCCACTCAATTTGGTGTCATGTGCAAACTTTGTCAGGCAACACTCGATCCCGTTATCCAGATCACTTATAAACATGCTAAATAACAGTGGGCCCAAAATTGATCCCTAAATCAGAATCCCTAAAATCCACCTGATACACAAATGCATCAGGCCTTAACATTACTGGACTATAGGCGTTGTTCCCCCTCCCCTTCCCCTCATGTTTTTAAAACAGACATCAAATACAGCTTTTGGGGCAGGAGCGGACGGCGGGAGGCGGCCCCGGACCCCTTCCCCGTCCGGGGGGAGGCGGGGGGCGGCGGCCCCGGGCCCACGGCTCACCTTGAGGAGGCAGGCGGCGGTGGGCGCGGGCACGGCCGTGCGGTGGATCACCATCTCCTGCCCGCCGCTGTGGACATCGCTGAGCTGCTCGAGGACGGCGATGCTGCGGGCCGTGCTCACCGACACCCGGTGATCCTCCGACCAGGCCAGCGGTTCCAGCCCGCTGACACCGTGCTGCAGCCTCACCGCCGGTTCCCGCCGCACTGCCGTCAGCCGGAACCCGGCGCTCGGCGCCGCCGCCGCCTCCTCGACGAGCGAGTCGAGCCCCAGCGGCGGCTCCTCCTCCCCCGCCGACAGCAAGGGACTACCGCTGAACTCCGCCGCCGCCGCCATCTTACCGCCGCCTCACCGGCCGCTCGGGCCGCAGCGCGCATGCGCCGACACCGCCCTCCGAAGCCCCCGGCCGCCCCGGTTGGGGCTGCCCCCGCCGCCGCCTGCGCCGCCCCGCCGCGCCCGGGGCTGCGGGTATCGCCGTGCCGAGCGCCCGCGGCGGGGCGGCGGCGGCTGGGGACTCCGGGAGAACGGCTGTTGCCGTGAAGGGGGTTCGCCTCGGCGCTCCGTTCGCCTCCCCTCCGTCCTCGTGGGCTGCGGCCCGGCCCGAGGGGCGGCCCCGGGGCCCTGCGGGAGGCGGTGGCGGGACACGGCCATGGCGGAGAGCGGGGAGCTGCTCCTCAACCTCAGCTCGGCGCCGCGGGGCCGCGGGCCCGGCGCCCCCGGCCGCCGGGTAGGTGGGGATGGGAGCCCGGACCCAGCCGGCCGCAGCCGCCCTGACGGAGCTGAGCGGCGGCCTGCGGCCGTGACTGGACGACGGTGGGGGGATCGGCTGGGGCTGGCCCGAGGTAGCCGGGGTGATCGGGGGGGGGGGGGTTGCGGGATGTGGTGTGTCAGCGCCTAAAAAGTTTATAAAATCGGTCCTTTGGCTGTCCCCCCGCCCCAAGACGGGGCTGAGCCCTGCACAGGGGTGGCTCGGCAGGGAAGCGGCCCCGGCCGGCTCGGGCAGGGGTTGGGGAGGGGGAAGGCTCGGCTGGGAGGGTGAGCGGGAGCTGGTGGGTACCAGATTCTCTAATCTCCGTAAAAGCGGGGTGCTGCGGGGTTGCTGTCCGCTTTCCTCACGTTGTCAGCGGGTTTGGACGTGGGGGCTGGCTGCTGGCGCCGTGGGTACCGCGCCGGCAGGCCTCTGCCTCGTGTAGGGCTGCCCTGAAGTGCTGCCGGGGAGGGGAAGCCTTGTGCTGTAGGGAAAGCATCTAATCGTGGGAGTGCTGTGAGCTGCAGGATTAGGTGGTTTGCTCTTATAAGTTTGGAGAAAGAAGAGCAAGAATGGTTTAAATAGAGGTTTTCTTTTTTAAAATTATTGTTACAATAATTCTGGGATGTTTTGATTCCTTATTATCAGCTTTTATTGTTAAAATATTCTTGAAAAGTGTGCGAGTGTTAAGTATTTGCCAGGATTTACCCCAAATATAATGGGCACTTTGAGGTAGGGCAGCACCACCATCTGTTTTCTGATAGTGAACATTAAAGGTAGGAGGTTTGTTGGTGGCTGGTTGCCAAAAATGTGAAGAAAAAGAAAAAGTAATAGAGCTTAAAAATCATGTTGGGAAAAATAACTTCATTGAAAAAGGGCGGGGGGGGGCACTGAAGAGCTTTGGGGACAAGAAGGGGTTGAATTTAATTTTCTTCTTCACTGTTCCTGGAGGGATAAGGGGAGAGCAAAAGTTTTTCTTGAGATGATTGGAGGATCAGTAAAATAAACTGATTGCTGCAGAACAAGAAATAAATTGCTCAGAAATGCTGAAAGTTGGAGTGAAGTACAGGCCATCCCTCCTGGCCACAGAAAGAAGGAAGCCTACAGGGATGGGTTTAATGTAATCATGAGATTTGCAGAGCTTTTGAGAGAGATTTTTAAAGCGTGTGCTGCTCAGTTACTGGAGTAGCTAGATGAAATCCTTTAGAGATGAGCACTACATATGACTTCAGATTCCTATTTGCATTTCAGAAGCATTCAGAGGTCTCAGGCATGGTGGTGAGTCTGTTAGAGTAGGAACTGTCTAGCAGCAAAATTCAAAGAGGTTTCTTTAGTCATAGGGTTGAGGATTCCAAAAATAAGGGATCTGTCTGTGGGCTGATGTTTGTGTTCAGCATGATACCATGTTGTTAATTCTCAGTCATTAAGGAATTCTTGCTCTCTGGTTTGTTTGTTAACATTAAAGCAGTCTAACACTCTGAAAAGAAAGCTCCAGCCACCGCATGGAAACCCACCTTTAAAACGTAAACGTAAGACATCAATAAACACCTTCAAGAAACGTGCTACAGAAGCTGACAACAGGGAAAAGGGAAGTTCATCACAAAAATCTCTTCCTAAGAAGCAGTTGACTGACAACCAAAATGAAAGCCAGAAAAGCAAACCTTTCATTAAGACATCCAGCCTGTTTAGAAACAACCCTGAAATCCCAGAAATTCACAGGTATTTTAGACAAATGTGAGGAAAAAACCCCTTTCAATGCCTTGAAATTCAGTGTCTTGAACTTTTCCCCTTACTTGGGCAAAGCAGTTGCTTGGTACATGTAGTTTCATTGCTGTTTGCATAGAATACCATTGTACAATTTTTAATGACACCATGTGCTTTGTTTTGTTTTGGTTTGTTTCCCCTAACTCAGAAAAGCAGTACAGCAGGTGCAAGAAAATGTATTCACTACGGATTCTTTTAGTCAGTTGGACCTCCATCCGCATCTGGTGAGTGGCAGGAAAGCTGTGTATCTTGAAACATGCCTTTTTGCGCGGGGGTTAGAGAGCTGAGAGATGCACCTTTATTCATGGTGACTTGGACAGACTCGCCAGCACTTTGCCTGATTTTGTTGTAGTCTCGTAGCTCAGTGTCCTGGCCAGTGTCCTGACCCATCCCCAAGCACACAGTCCCAGCATCCTTCCATGTTTGCAGCTGTAGTACCAAAAAAATGCAGAAGAGTGTTTGGGAGTGCAGCATTTTAAAAAGTCTGATATTTCATGAGGTACCAGCAGAGGTGTAAGTCTGATTAACTAAAAAGTCTTTTGAGGACCTGGGAATTTTTACAACCAGTCGCCCTGGGCCAGTAATGGAGAGAATAAGCATCAGTCTTCGGGTTTTTGCTCTATCTTGTGCTACAAAAAGTAACAAAAGGAAGAGTTTGACAATGAAACCTGTTTACTGCTCTTTATTATCTCTCTAGATATCCACAGTAAACACTGTTCTAAAGATAAGCAGCATGACCAGGTAAGAAAACTGGTACAAAAACTTTGCACTTCACTGCCCCTTAAAGCCAGTTATCTGTGATTGTTTAATTTTATGTAACTGGTTTGTGAAGACCACAGTACATGTTAAGCTGCCCCATTTGCCGTAGGGTTTGCTGCTTTCAAAATTTGGGATGAGAAATAACTTGTCAGTTACACAGCAAGTCAGTTGTCACAACTGAAGGTGGAACTTGGAGTCCTGCTTTCTAATTTGGTACTTGCATCATAAAATCATCTTTTTTTATCACATCTGATGTGTATCTAGTGACTTTCCATAGAAGTCACCTCTACTGATGTAGCTACACAGCAGAGAGAAATGTGTGCAATTTGGGATAAACAGTTTTGAAGCTGTCACTGTATGTTAAAACCTTAGGGTTCTATCCTGTGTTGCGTTCGTGTTTCCTAACCTGTTTTGTTTGTTACACAGTGTTCAGAAGCAAACAATTCCTGTGCTTCTGCAAGGCAAAGATGCTCTAGTGAGATCTCAGACGGGTTCAGGTCAGTATTTAATTGTCAGTCTCCTTCCCTAGGGCATATTAAAATGGAACCCAAACACAGAACCAAAACCACACGTTCCCAGTACAGCTCATATAAGTGACAGGCTGGGAAGCCTGGCGTGGGACGGCCGTGACACAGGCAGATGCTGTGCAAACTTGTGTAACAGCGCAGTGGTGGGACTGAATGTTGATGTGCAGCTGCCAGCCGTTGCACGTGGGCCTGTTCCCAGGCTCGTGCTGGGGATGCAGGTCCAGGAGGCCAGCAAAGCTAAGCACCACGTGCTCTTGCTGTATAAACTTATGTGCTCGCTCTACAGCAAACTAAGTTTGGATGTCTCATTTCTTGGGTGGGTGGGGATATTTATTTAGATCTTATTGGGATTCCACCACCTCTCTTTTTTTTTTTTATTTAACCCTTTGGTGAATTGCCTGTCAATCTTCTGTTCGTGAAACTTCACTTAATTAAAACCTTTCTGGACTTTGACCTCAGTTTAGGAATGGTAGAATGAATGGTACTTTAATTTTCTGGAGTGCTGTAATGCCACTTCTTTATTTTTTTAATGAAAAATCTACCAATTTTCTCCCTTTCAAAAAGGTAAAACTCTTGCCTATGGGATTCCACTTGTACAGTCTTTGCAAGGAATGGAATCCAAAATACAGGTAGGTGCAACAGAATCCAATATATTTGCTTTTGATATTAAGATTAATAAAAATAAAATCCAGCTCTTATCCTGTAGTCATCGCTGTCTCTTTTTGAAACAAAGGTCAAGCAGTCTCTCTTCCCCTTTATTTGTGCATGTGGTTTATGTGATCCTCCTCTACTGTTGAGATACAGGTGATACAAGAACAATGTTACAGATTCCCCGTTACTTCACCCAGGAGGCTAAATTGTAAATAGATTAAATTGTCAAGTTTGGAGAAGGTTGGGTGCAGAAGAGGCAACTGTCTGGAAGCTGGGAGAACTGAAAACAAAGGTTACCGCCATGTCTTTAGGAGTATTAAGTTTCTAATCTTTGACATGGAATGAGATTTGATAATTGCTCCCAGTTTGGATCGTCTGGTTGACCAGAAAATGCTGCTGCAGATCTGACACCTCTTGTGTGTTTTATGGAAGGAGATCATCCTGACTTTCCTTATGGGTTGAAATGTTTCCAACCCATTCTGGGTTGTTACTTTCTGCAGCTGCTACCTACAGATTGTTGCTGTGCATCAACCATGAGAGTATTTCTGCAACTCAGAAATACAAGAGTGAAATAATGTGTGTGCGGAATAAAATGTTGGGTATGATTGTGAGCAGGTTTCCAAGCAGCAAAGAGAAGGCAATGCAGTATTGATATTTGAAAGACTGGATTGGTTTAGTTTTAAGGCTGGGAGGGGGAAATACCCCAAGACATTGTGTACAAACTTGTACTAAAACCCTTCAGAATCCATGTTGTTGGCTAATAACAGTTAAGCATGGAATTGCTCTGTTTATCAGTGCTAAATCCTTCTTAGCAGACCTCATCTTCTCTTTTTGCAGCGCAGTGATGGGCCTTATGCACTCATATTAGTCCCAACGAGAGAGGTAGGTGGCCTTTCTTCTTTCTGATTCTGGCTGAATCTGAGTGTTTGAACACTGATTTTAACATGTAGATGTAGGTCCACCAGCGACTGTCTTAGGAACCGTTGCTTCCTTTTGCTCAGATCTTGCCCTCACAGAAAGAGGGTTTGCTCTCTGGGCGTGTGTTGTCATTTTTGTTCAGTGCCATACTGGAAAAACTCTCCAGCTCAGTGCTTGGGAGGGAGAAGCTTGCCTAGCTCACACAGGGAGTAGGTAAAAACCAATGAAATCAGCTTTGCATTATCTGTAGGTTTATACAAACGTTTCGTTTTTAAAACACTTTTTTTCAAATCCAGAAGTGAATGCAGAAGATGAGGCTTCCAAGCGTTGGTTTCTCCACTGAACTCTCTTGTATTTGATTTATATTATTTGCAATTGCAAAGGCAATTTCAGAGGAGGGTATCAACCTCTTTTTTTTTTTTTTTCCTTTTTTTCTTCATATGTCAAATTATAATAACTTCCATGTGGAGAATTGATTGCAGGTATCTAGTTTGGGGCACAATATTTTATGCAACCTGCAGAGCAATATCTCAGCTCGGTTCTGTGAAAGGAGAAAGCTCTGAAGCTATTTAAATTTTTACAGCAGCAAACTTACTGCCTCTCTGGGATGCTGTATGAATACTAAACATGTAGGAAACAGTTCATAAGCTTGTTTAAAGGGCTGCCATTGAGAGTACTTATGAAGATAATTTGTAATTACGGTTGGTATTGCTTTTACTCAGTACTGAAAGCAATGGCCTTTCTTGAGAGCTTGGCAAATAATAGTATGTACCATGTGTAGCCAGAGCATTTAAAATAGCTTTACTCCCATAGCTAAGCCCAGCTCACATACTCATTCCATGAATGAGTCAGGGTGGCTCCATTGCCTTTCTCAATCAGACAGCACATGGAACCCAACTGCTAAATGCTTCTTACTGACCAGACATTTAGGTCTGCAAGCTCTGACATACCATCTCTGTATGGTCTTCCAGTCTGGTGAGTGGGAAGCGCAGAGATGGAAAGATCAGTGGTATGGTCGCTCCGTGGGTCAGGTGAGGGAATAACGGGGTCTGCCCTCTGGGCTACATTTCCTTTTCATAGTGGTTTTCTTCCAGAAATTGTACCATTTTCCCTTTTACTCATCCAGTGGAGCAAAATTATCTGTGGCTTCAGCTTGGTTTTGCCCTGGGGCATTGACAGAAGCCAGCAGAAGTGTCTGTTGTCCTGAGAGCTGGCTGTGGAGCTGAACCAATAGAGAGATTTTCAAACAGGTCCAAATATAATAAAAGAAGGATTAGGCAAGAGAATAAAATAATAAGCAGCTTCTAAAAGAAAAATTAAGGATGTATTTAGAATTCTGATGATATACATAACTAGATTAGCTTACAGATTTTTGAGCCAAAGAGGCTTATAGTCTGTCTTTGTGGTCCAGGGACTTTTTCAGAGCTCACTTTCTTCTGTTGATTCCCATAGCTTGCACTCCAAAGTTTTGATACAATGCAGAAACTACTTAAGGTAAGAATTCAATGCTCTTGTGTTCTTATTCCTTGAGCCTCTTGCTGTAAGATGCTAAGCAGCTTCAGTTCCTATGAATTCAACTGGATGTTTAAGGAAATCCAGCATCTGGCGACATATATGGTCCTTAAAGATAAATCTGTCTGTCTTTAAACGCGTGATTTCCCTGTGGCATGTTTTAACCTATTACATAAGCAATTAAGTGATTAATTATGGCACCTTAGTTGCACGTGTTTTCATAAACAAGCGTAGTTGATTGTCACAATGTTTTGTTTTTAGAAGCACCTACTGTTGTTTCAGTCTGAGTTATGGATGGAAACTCTCACAAAAACGAGTACCGTTCTGCTGAAACTAATACTAGACAGATGGGTTTTAGATGGGGAGTAGAACTTGGTGAACTGCTTTGCCGATTGAATGGCTGGAGAAATTAGAAGGCTTTTAAAATCATTAAATGATAGTCCTTTCCTTTTAACTGAGGGGGGGTATCTTACCATGGGACTAGAAGGTATCTAAGTTGTTTATCTGATCCGTATTCCCACTCCTCTGTTTTCTCCTTGAAATAATAGGACACTTTCCAAATCTTTTTTAGTGCTGAAATTGCCGTGTAAAATTTTGTTGTGTCGTGCTGAGGTTTAGAGTACTTCAATCTTCTTCCTTAGAAGTTGGAAGTTATTATGAGTGGGCTTTTGACGTACTTCAAAAGATGAAGTTTGGACTGACCCCCTTTAATTTTATTTTGTTACATATAACATGTAGTAACCATCAAGTCCAGTGTAAACTGCTGCAGTGACCCAAAGCAGATGATTTAGATCGTGGTCTGACGGGACCTTGGGAGGGCTGGGCGACGGGAGGGTGTCATATGGTTATGTAATTACTGAGAGAGGAAAAGGCTAGTTGAGCTGCTCCTGGCACAGTTCTAATGCCAACTGCTGAGGTTATATTGCCTGGATCTTGCCTGGACATTTTCCTTATTTTAAACCTTAGAAAGAAACTCTTTTTGTAGAAACTATTTTCGTGGAGCATTTCTGGCAAGCAGTGACCCGTGCAAACTTAAGCCTATTTACCAGTCACGCATTTGTGCAATCTTTACAAGCTATGCGCTGCTTCTGTCCTGCATTTCCTCTCGAGTGAGGCGATGGCAGTACTGTGCTTTGATTATCTCCCCTGTAAATATTGGGCAATATTGGATTCACTGAAGGAGTGGACCTCATTAAAGTAAGTGGCAAAAACTCCTGCCGACATCAGTGAGACTGACATTTCATGTTCACAGACATGGTGACTGCGTGCATGTAGGTCTGTGTAAGTGTATATAAACTTTATAGGTCCTGTGTTTCTCTTAAATTTTCCTTAGCCGGCAGAAGATATTGCTATTTCTTCATCTTGCCTTTAAGCATTGTAGCTTGTCTTTGAACATTTAGGCTACATGGGGAGAAGGAAAAGAAATATTATGTGATTGGAAGTGGTACAAAAATTATTGCATTTCTATCTTCCGAGATGTTGTGGGAAGCAAGTTACATGGCTAGGACTGAAGGTGCTATTGATATGTAGCTGTGGGTGAGTGAGTGCACGTAGAGCCTATCTGTTAGATCAAATCAGATGCATGCTGCTGTCAGCCCCAGTCCTCTCTCTTTTTGCCAAGAAACATCATTTTTGGATTAGGGTCTGTCTCTTTACTGAGAAGAATCTATATTGGTCTTGGTTTTGCTTTCTGTAGCCATTTGCCTGGATTGTGCCTGGAGTGCTAATGGGGGGAGAAAAGAGAAAATCGGAAAAAGCCAGGTAGGAAGCCAACTTCTTACATTGTATTTTGGGTTCTTCTGCTCTACAGCATTATCTGTTACTCCTCTTTAGAGAGCTTTTCTTACTGAGAGAGAGGATTGTGAGTTTGGATCAAGCTGTGATCCCCCTGGATCTTACACAGACACAGCAACTGGGTCAGCAGGAAGTTTTCAGTTCCCCCAGCTGGATCTATTTCTAAAATGTTGATGAGCCTTCTGAGAAGATGATCTCTTGTGTCAGTATTTTTTTTTTCTCTTCTGACAAACACCTGTATTTGCTTACCACCAAGTGCTGTCTACAGTTATTTGTTATGGGGGAAATTGCTTTCTGGAGAAGAGATTTCCTGGTGTTAAAAATCCCTCTTTTCCCTTTTCAAGAATTGAATTGTAAACTGGTAATCTAAACTGGAGTTTTAGTTTTTCTGTATATAAGCATACACAAAAAGAACTTTACTCTTGACAGTAAAAAAAGTACTCAGTTAGAAAAGGAAAACCTAGCTTGGCTGTTTTAGACTTTTTAAATAATATTTCTTTCCACCCTGTCCTTACCACTGAGTATGCCTCTGAGTTCAGTGGATAAAATGTAGCTGTGCAAGAAATTTCAGTTTTAATCAATGAAAAAGTCCTGTCCCTGCTAATTTTACCACGGCCATGAATTTTTCCTCTGTAGGTTCTACTTCCTCACTCTGGGTTCCTATTCCAGGCTTACTGCTAATCTGTATGTTCCCTTTCCCCTTCCCCTTCTTTTTTGGTGGTGTTTTGTTTTGTGGGTTTTTTGGTTTTTGATTTTGTGGGATTTTTTTCATCTAAACAGATTACGTAAAGGAATAAATATCCTCATTTCAACTCCTGGTCGCCTGGTTGATCACATTAAGTCCACAGAATGTATTCATTTCCGTCGCACTCAGTGGCTGATCATTGATGAAGCAGACAGGTAAACTTCCAAGTGTTTAGATATGGAAAATAATTATGATATCCTCTGCATCATAATTCACTAAATATTTAAAAAAAACTAAGAGAATGCACACGCGATCTTAAACCATTCATGCTTAGTGGCCTCAGCCAAGCACCAGATGTCTGTGATTAGCAAGAAATGTCCCCTTTGGACAGATTATTGTACAATTATTCATTGCAGAGATTCTCGCAGTATCTTCTGACATGTCTGACCCTGGCAAAAGTTGAAGATGGAACATGAAGCTACATGGGCCAAAGATCTGATCAGCTCTAGCACTTCCCCTATTCCTAATTGGCTCATGTAGCATTAAGACATTCTCCTTGTTCCTTCCTACAGCATCTTACATCACCTCTGCTGTTTTTGTAGGATCCTGGACCTGGGCTTTGAGAAGGATGTAGCTGTGATACTCAATGCTTTAAATGCCGAGAGAGACTCACGTCAGAATGTCCTGCTGTCAGCCACCCTCACCGAAGGTAGGTTATAGACAGAGGGTGTCTCTTTTAGCTGAATAAGGCACAGGCAACTGCAAAATAGTTGGTTAAGTCTGATTATTTTACAGCCCAATCTGAAGCCATTAGCAGAAGTGGGATAATGCCTGTTGATTTCTTTGCGGTTATGACACTTGTCCTTCGTTACTGGAATCTCTGTGTGTGTATATACTTATATGGTCCTTACATGTCTCACAAATTCCAGAGCAAAGTCACTGTGAACCTGGGAAGTACTGATTTGTTTGTTTACTTTGCAAATATAGAATTAATGCAGAAAGCTAACGACAGGACAGGATAGCTGTTGTGTGATTTGCTCAGGAACAGACAAGTCAGCTGCTGCAGCAGGAACTGAGCCAGGCCTTATGACTCCTGCATTCTTAAGAGTGAAGATCTGTTGGGTTTTTCCCATGCACACAGTTAAAAAACAGGACTGCCAAATGTTGTCTGTCTGGTCAAGACATTTATGTAATGTAAAATAGCACACTTGGCTGAAGTGGTGTCTTGTGCTGCTTTTGGTGGAGTCCACAGCAACTAAGCCTGGCTAAGCCCTGAAAAGTCTGAGGTTTGTGGAGATGTTCTGTCAGTGTCTGAGGCATGGCTCATTAGTTCCTTGCCCTTCGCTGCTTTTCATTGGAATTGCGTTAGTTGGTTTTTTTATGTGAATGTATCATCACCCTGCCCAGCAGCACCCCAGACCTGGACCTCATGTCTTTTTCATTTTCTGTGATTTAGGAGTAACACGGCTGGCCGATATCAGTTTGAATGATCCCATCAGCATTTCCATAGCAGATGAAACCCAGAAGGTGCTCAAACCAGCATCACAAACAGATAGACAAGCCAGTAGTTCATCGAATTGCATGGAGCAGGAAAACTTTGCTGTTCCAGAGAAGCTCAAGCAGTATGTCATGATGGTCCCCAGCAAACTGAGGCTCGTCACGTTAGCAGCTTTTATCCTTGAGAAATGCAAGGTGAGACTCTGTTTGCATTTATATTACCAAGCAGACCTTTGCCCTTTCCAACGCCTTTATCTGGTACTCTGTCAGGGATGACATGGATAAGATCTGGGGCTTTGAAGTGCATCGAGTGTACAGGGAGCCTTGTGTCTTTCATGCTGGCAGTGAGATAACTCTGCAGCATGTGCTCATACTTCTTTTGTGGGCTCAGTATTTGGTGTCAAACTCAGTAATCCTTTCCCGGACAATCTTATCTCTGGAAGTGGAAGCCAGCCAGATCTTATAATGATCAGGAAATTGGGAGAGGCTTGTGGAAGTGGTCGTGTGCAATTATCTTGCTTTTCTCGCAGTTTGAAAAACACCACAAGATGATCATCTTTTTCTCCAGCTGCAAACAAGTGGAATTCCACTATGAGCTCCTTCTAAAGGTCCTTTCAGGAGGACTAGAGTCGGAACAACCTGAGGGTTCATCTGTCTCCTCTGCACACTTACAGTTCCTACAGCTGCATGGCAACATGGAACAGGAAGTAAGCATTCTCAAAATGTCAGGATACAGAGTTTTATTCCTTATTCCCTGTGATTTATTACGTGGTTATTTTGGGGAGGAGGGCAGAAGAGAGGACAGAGAGTCATTTCACCTCTAGGGGCCTCACTCTTCCATCTGCTAAGGAGAATAAGAATATTGTCCCACTTCTGGAAAGTACCTTGGTAGCTGTATCTGAAAAACACAGCTGAGGAGGCAAGAGGTGTTACTTCAGCAGGCTGAGGCAGCCGTTCTGTATTCCCGGTGGGTGCACTTAAGCCGTTTATGCATCCATGGTTCTCTCTCATGCAGTCAAGGCAAGTTTTTAATGCCAAAGGAAAACCTAATCCAAGCCCAAAATATTACTACCCAATAAGTTGCCCCCATTATATGAGGATGGAGCAGTTTGTCTTTGGTTTTGAAGAACAGTGTCTTGACAGACTGATCTTTTCCCTGAAACAAAATAATAGCAGTATAACAGTGATTACCCTGAAACAGGTCTAGGTTTTAGCTGGTTAGGCCTGGGTGATGAGATTGGAGCTTGCTACAGAGGGTTCAGAGGCCAGGAGAAGAGTGTCAAATGAACTGTCACTGCATTGTTTCTCTCAATAGCTGAGGGGCTTCCCTTGAAAGTTCAGCCCCCAATCCTGCCCTTGATCTGAACTGCACAGCAGAGATGGTAAATGAATAGAGCTCTTCTGATGAAGCAAGAGGTGAAGAGCCATTGTTTTTCTCACTCATTCCCATCCTGCAGAGACCAGAAACATGTGCTTTGCTATCCCTGCAGTCTGGCCTTTCCTCAACCTGCCTGCCTGAGCGAGTGAGCAGGCCTGGTCTGGCCCAACTCTACCCTGACCAGCTGTTAAGCCAACAGAACACCACTAAGTAGCTGGCACCAGGGGAAGGGTTTTGCCTTTTTAGTACCCAGTGTGTAATTAGTGCTTGATGTCTTCAAATTAAGAGCATTAATGGAGCTAAATTGTGGATCCCATATGGTACTGCTGAGCACGGCTGCTGTCATTGTCAACAAGATACAGCGTGCTCTCTTCTTTAATTTTTGTCAGCAGAGGGTTCAGTGTGTCGGCAAGGCCCAAGTTTCCCTTCATTCCTAGAACAGTACCCCTAGCTGGGAGTCACGTAGGTAAGGTTTCTTCTATGTCATGAACATAACAGGACATTAAGTTAACTCCTAGCTTGAACTCTGAGGAGGAAGGCTTGAAATATGGAAACAAGGATATTTTGGAAGGAGGAAGCAAAAGGGACAGGAAGGAAATGAGTATGGCGTTTCTGAGGCCAGAGACAGCCTGAGCTCTGAGAAGGAAAAGAGTAAATGGAATCAGACTGGTGTGTGTGTGTGTGTGGTGGTTTCCCACAGCTGAGGATAGGGAGTGTAGGGTGGATAGGTGGTACTGGCAAGCGAAGACCAAATGCTACTGAGGCCTTTGGTTACTAGTGCTTAGAGATCGTCTTGTGTGATAGCAAATATCATTGTGATGTAATGTGGGTTGGGGAATCAGTTTCTGTTGCTTTTATCAAGGAAAAAACCACACCCCAAAGTAGTTAGTTAAACTAACTGGAATGTGCTTAGGAAGGTTTTGGGACTGACAAAGCAGGAGTCTTTTGAAGATAAGTGAGGAGCCGTACCGGCAGGTTCCTGCAGTTCTGGGGCTCAACAGCTGAAAGACTGCTGGTGGGGTAATATGGGATCTGGGGGCCGTGGACAGCCCTGGCTGGGAGCCTGAGCTCACGCTACAGGTGGGGGCTGCAGGAGTTCTGCTGGTGCAGACCAGCGCTGAGGACAAGGCTGGGGAGCACCTGCCTCTGACACTCATGGGAAGGAACAACCTCCATCCCAATGTCAGCGGCCCTGTTGGTGGCCCTCACCAGTATGAGGACTTTTCTTGTGGGAAGGCCATGGGAGGGTGCCCTGGGAGCTCTGTGGCAGCTGCCTGTGGGGCCCAGGAGTCCTGCCTCCTTGCCCCCTTGGGCAGAGGTTTCTGGCCAAGGTCTCATCTTTCCTGTCCTGTTACTTTGAAGACTTATCCCGCAACTGCTCACGTGAGCAACTGTGCAGTGAGTGTCTCGATACTTAATAATTACACCATCAGTCCAGGACTGTCTGCATGCTCTGTTGGGCACATGGTGAAGCTGATCTCTTGTGATGTGACTATATCGCTGTGTCAACAAAATGGGCTTATCCTGCCCATCGTGTGACTGGGCAGACAGCAGTTAAGATGTCCAGCTTTTTCTTGCGTTCACAAAAGCCTGCGTTGCCCATAAAGTTGCTGCTGCCTAATCTTTTGTGGATTCCCTCTCCATGTAAAACAGTTACTGCTTTTTGATGTGCGTGGGCCATGCTTCTGTGCAAACTGTGGTGGTGTTGGCTGCTTTGATTTGACCAAACTCATTCAGGCTCGCCCCAGAATGCTGTGCCTTCCTACCTGGGACCACACCTGTATGCCATAGATTTTTTTTCCATTTGCAGGAAGAGTCTGACTGAAACTCATGAAGTCAATAAAATTCCTTTGCTTTTGAAGCCGTACATGATATACTGAATGAGGCATAGTTGTTAAATTGTTACATTAGCTAATCTGCTTTACGTTTGATAGTAATGTGCATAAGCACTCTTTTAATTTTTCTGTTTCAATCCTATAGGAAAGAACAGAGGTCTTCCAGGAGTTCCTAAAATCCAAGACTGGCATCTTGCTTTGCACCGTAAGTAACTAGAGTCCCTTTGCAGCTCCATGCTAATGGGCCTGTCTGGTATCTAATGGTAGAACAGAGGATTTGGCACTGAGCTCTACTTCCAGCTCACTGTCTGACCTTGAGGAAAGTCATCTCCTTTTTCTGCATCTCACATGTTAAATAAGGTCTGGTGCCCTCTTTGCAAACCGTTATACAATATTTTGCTGCAAGGTACCATATACAGAAAAAGTGTATGTCTCGTACAAGAGGCCTCTAAGTATTCTGCATGGTCTGATATCTGGAAAAATCTGTTCATTTGAAGCTGGAAGCTTGCCCTCTACATGCAGTCAGTAGAACGCAATCCTAATTTGTAGTGTGCCCCATAACTGCCAGGTAAATTGGATGTAACATGATATTTCCCATCTTAATGACTACCCCAAGGTTAAAAACAAAAACCTGCAGGGATGGAAGGGAAGCCCAACCAGAGAAGGTTGTCATTAGAAATGTACATGCTCTGCTGCTCTCCATGCTTTGCCCTTCAAGCTTCCTTCAAGGGTGCTGAGGAAGAAATTCTTGTCCTCTAGTGAAGTTTGCTGGCACCCTTGTGTTGTGGTGGCACCTTCCACTTCTCGTTTCTGACCTGTCGGTGCCACAGCTAGCCTGCTGCAGTGGTGCAGAAGGCTGCACGATTTGCTCTCTAATAGTGGCAGCTGTTGATCTGAAAATGTGTGAATCTTGGCGATTTCTACCCACCGCAAACTTGTAAATTACAGCGATCGGGAGTAATTAGAGCTGAGAAACCCTCTCCAGCTCTGAAATGACTCCTGTTCTTGCAGCACAATATTCTTAAAGGAAACTAGTTGCAATTTTTTTCAGAGTGTGGGGGCTGAATTTTATCTTATTTTATGCCTGCAGTTCAATCTAGGACTGCCATGTATGTAGGAGTGTTGATTTAGCATTGCCAAATTATATATTGTATCACCTGTAAAATTGTACTCGTTACATGCTAGTCCTAGTCCTGCTTGTGTGCAACCTTCCAGTGATTTGATCAAGGTCAAAATGCATCTTTGCAATGTGTAAGTGTAACTGTAACTTGGTTTCCCTGTATACAGAGGTAATACTTAAGTGTCTCACCTGAGGAGGATAGCAAAGCTTAAATCGTTCAGTGGTGTAGGTTAAGTGTTTTGAAGATAAAAAGTGTTTAGCTATTTATTATTTAGGATTTACCAAACTTTGTTATCCTTCATGCACATTTTATCTGTAACTGAGAAATTTCAGGGGCATGTCTTGTTACTGAAATTTCAGTTTAGTGAGTTTGGAAGGACAGCGAGCGCTCAATTTTAGACAAAGAGAAAACAATCATTCCAGTCTCTGGGATATCAATCAGTTCCTGGGTGAGACCGTTTGAAGGGGAAATGCAGCCAGTGGCAGGAAAAACCTGCCAGCAAACATACAGCTGTTGACAAAGTAGGAAGAAGAATAAGTTGGATAAAGAAATCCCAGTGGATAGGATCCCCCTCTTGATGAGACACTGGAAACGTGCTTTGATTTCCCGCCACACCACAGACTCCATACAAGTGGATGTTGAATTGTGGTGACAAGGCGAGTAGCCACATGTCAGCTGAGCAGCAGCAGTTGTGTGTTTGCTCCTGACTGGTCATAAATGGGTGGTAATGTGAATTAACCTAGATTGCCATGAAGAGGGTAGTGTAAGGTAGTGCATTTATTGTAGCCCTCCTTCGCTCCAGTCTAAGCTACTTTGCATTTACTGCAAGGCAGGGATGCAAATCCTGACAGTTAGAGTTACTGTGGCTCAGCTGGCACTCGGTTAGCACGTTAAGCACAGTAAGTTGTGCATCTGAGTCCAAAATCTCTCTGTGCTTCAGCTCCCCATCTGTAAAATGGGGATAGTAGTACTGTTCTATCTTACAGAGATGTTGGGAGGACAAATGCATTGAAACCAGGAGGTGGCCTGTTACCACAGTAATGGGGACCATATGGACACCTTAATATAGAGATACACTTTGCACTAGTCCCACATTACAGGTGCCTCCCCAACGCAGATGTCCAAAGGGCAGCCAGGCACTGTGACCACCTCCTGCCTCTGAGGGCATTGCTTTTTCTGACGCTTTTCTTCATATCAGCAAAAATGTTTTGCAGAAAGATGGTTCTGTTCTTTTCACTGCGAAAACCCGTTTTGTGCCCACAAAATTTTGAAACCTGGCTCACAGAAGAGCAACACAAATAATGTTGCTGTCCTTCCCCTGTCCCTTATGCCATGTTCTCCACCCATCTTTCCGCTCTAGTAAGCAATGGGACCTGCTGTTCCTTTTATTAATTTGCTCTATGTCATATGTATATTAATATATTCCATAAAATATTTTTGCCAGACAATATAAGCTGGCAGACAAGAAAATAGAGAAGGGCCATGTATCTCAGAGGGTCTCATCCAGATTTATTTCTCTCTCCTTCACTGAAGTTCTTTGCAGCTTCCTTTGGGATGTGCCTTTAAACAAGTTCATCTCTTCCAGGGAGAGAGGAAAGATCATTTGGAGATTGTTTGCTGTTTACTCAGTCACGCTAACTCATCTTGCCAGTTTTCTGGCGGCCCCAGCCAAGAGCTTTCGCCTCTGACAGCTTCTGTGCTCTCTCCTTCCTCCTCTGATTACGCAGCCCAATCTGTCACCCTGCCGACGGGGGTCTCTACCCTGCTGATGGCTTTCCACACTCGGCAGTAATGACTTTTGGCAGGCCGGGAAGGCGCGAGAGCTTCTTCCCCAGCTTGGAGAGCCGTTAGGCCCTCTCTGCCTGTTAGCTAAAGCACTTTGTGAGGTTCTTTGGTAAATAAATGAGTCATTTTAATCCAACTGACAGCCTGGCACCTGAGCAAGCTGCCTTCCATCTGTACTTCTAGGCCTCATGTAGGCAGCCAATTGTCAAGCTCAGGGCCTTCAAGACCTCACCATTGAGTGTCTTTCAAAAGCAACTTTAGCAATTTCCTTTGCCCTAATTAGATTGTGTGAGAGGGACTGAGCAAACCAAGGCCCTTGCAAAACTTTTGTGGCTGTGTTGGTTCTGACCTTCTGCAGCAATACGCGTCGCTTTCGGTGTGGCCTCTTTGCCCTCCGTTCCCTTGCACCCACCCCTGTTACCCCACCGCCATGAGCACAGGCTGGTAACATGAATTTGTTAGAAACAGAAATTTCAGTGTTTCTGGGGTGCTCAGGTGGATTGTACCTTGATCTTTGTGACTTGCAGTCGGGATGAGGGCAGGAACATAGTTAAGGCTTGAGATTATCGTGTTTGCATGGCGTTTGGGTTTTCTTTAAAATTGCACTGGTGTAGATTATTTCTCCTTCCTCCTGTGAGACGGTCACTTAATTCTCCCTTCTGTTGCCCATTGAAAGGAATCAGCGGTGACCTGCTGAGGTGTCATATTCTTGATTTCTCTGTTATTAAGGAATGGTGGTGTGAGGTCATGCATGGAAAGGGGAATGCTGTCTGGGGCAGTGAAAAAAGGAGGAAGAGTAGTATGTTGGAAATCTACTGGGCTTCTTGAAAGAGCACTGGCAGCAGGTTAGTGCTTCTGTGTGTGGAATAAATGTAGTGCTAGTAAAAGTGGGTAATTGTTGCTTGAGCTGTATTCTCTTTCCTGGTAAGGTGACCCACAAGTATTTTTCTAAAGATCTGAGAAGCAAGAAGCTCGTGGGCTCTGCCAGGAGAGGAAAGCAAATCAACTCAAACTTTACATCCTAATTCTGCCTTGCTGCTGTCTACTAGGGTCTTTGAGGAAAAGGAGCTCAGGAGACGCAGGTGGACTTGATACTGAGGAAACTTTGAGAGTTTGCAAAACACTCCAATTGCCAGTAAATCCCAAGACACCTCGGAAAGAAAGCCAAGTTAACCCCAGGAGAATAGCTGCTGCTATGTGTCAGTAACAGCTGAGTGGAGTTGGTGGCATTGTGAAAGCAACAGTGAATACAAGGCTGATGATGGGAGAGAGCCTCCTCCTAAAACATTGTCCCTGGCTATTTATTAGGCTTTCGGTTAACCTTTTCAACTTCCCTGTTTGCTTTGGCAAACACACATGAGAACAATACTACCTGCAGCAGTAGTTTCCCAGTCAGAGGTGCTGAGAAAGGGTATCTTAGAAGAGGAGGGAGAGTCCTGATGGATGAGAAGGACTGCTCCTGCCCCTGCTGTCTGCTTCTCCTCCCCGTGTTGGAGGTGCCTGCTCCTGACCACAGTGACAGCTTGGCTATCTCTTTATTTTGGGTAGACTGACCCTATCGCAGAGTCGGAGCCCTCTCATCAAACACAGCCTTTCCTAGACTACTGGGTGGGAGAAAGAGCACAGTATAGGAAAAGACCAAAGACTGTCAGCGTGGAAGTACATAACAGAGCCAGCCAGATCGGAATCAGATGTCAGCACTCCTGTCTGATCGTGCTGTAGAGTTTATAATCTTGTTATCCTGGTAACTGCTGTACACGTTCCCCGACTTCTCTTGATTTATTTTCTCCAGCCTCCTTTAAATGGCTTTTTGTACATCTGTTCATTCTGACTCTGGGAACAAGTCGTTTCTTAATGAGCGCGTTGGAGCGAAAGTGTATATTATTTCAGAGTGGGCGCTGTGGAAAGTGTCTCCTCTTTTACTGCAGTTGGAGCCACAAAGCAACCTGGCTAGTGCTTATGGGAAGGCCTTTGCTGCCAAAACATCAGCTTCCTAGTCTTTTAACGTGTGTGGGAGTTGCATGAAAACACTTCAGTGGGTGGCTGACACATTTTTAGTACATTAAGCTCCTGCTTACGTTCTTAATATATTCTATTTTGCAACTAGCTAAAAGATACATGTGTTCCAAAACATTTCCTAACAGAGTTAAACCTGCACACCTGCTCTGCTATTGCGCGTGGTGAATGTAAAATCCAAGGAGTATGTGAGGACATTACTAATGAACAGAAAATCAAGAAGGGAGATTGAAATGTGTTTGTACTCTCTCTCCATTTTGAACAGTATTTAAACTCTCTTTTCTCTTTGAAAGGGTATGGTTTTTAGCTATACTGGCTGTGGATAACTAAAGGGTCTCATTCAAGTCCTTCTCCAAGTTGATGGGTTTTCTCACCAGCTGGCACATCAAATAACACTCCTGACAGCAGCTTCAGACTCTCTTCTTCAGGGCTGAGTTTTGTTTCTCCAAATCAAAGCCAGGCTGGTGAAAATCTAAGGGATAGCTGAAGTCCCCTCTCCTCAAGCTATACTCCACCTTCCTGCAGATTCTGCTGAATTGTTTGTTGGCCTTTTATCATAGGGCCAGGTGACCTGCAAGTCATCTGCTCCTCAACTTCAGACCATCACCTAGGAAACAACTAATTACTTGTAGGTGGAGATCAGTGCATCTTTGGACATTCCCCTCAAGGCCTAGGGTCCTTGGCCATTTGCTTTACGGCCATTTTCCTTTTCATCATAAGCAGCCTGGTTTTAGTTCTTAGTCTTGCTGTAGAGAAAGGTGAGCTCAGAAACAGCGTTGTCTTCCAGAGATTTAATTCCGCCACTGTCACTGTTTGGGTAGTAGGTGCCTACGAGCAGATCTGTTTCCATTAAAGAAACAAACTGAAGAACCAAAGGTATCGCAACCATTAAGACAGCTGATTCTGTCAGGTATGATGTAAGGGGACTGTAGCAGACTGCTGTAATTCAACACCACTCTCCTGAAATAGGTGTTTTTATATCCTGCAGGATTTGGGCCATAGTAGTGGATGGTTTTTTATTGTATTAGTCTGTTAATAATATTCCTTGCATTTTAAACCCTCAACATTATTTCTGACCTTCAGTTCATCTCTCCCCTGCACTGGGCACATAAAATTCCTACCTCCGTAGCCACTTGTGTCCTCACATAATTGCCATCCCAGAAGGGTTCTTATTTTGCTGATATCTTCAAAGCATTTTTACTAAAATAATTTCCTTATTAATTTTAAAGGATGTTGCAGCACGTGGATTAGACCTGCCTCAAGTTACATGGATCGTACAGGTAGGTTTGCTGGGTGTATATATGTGTACGTATGTATTAAGTGCAGTCTTGCTCAGATGAAATCCCTTTCCAGTCCAGACCTTCCTTCTGGTTTGCTGGTCTTTGTGCTCATGCCTACAGGTGTGGGAGATCCACGAGTTCCTGACTGTGGGACGGGGGACTCGAGGTTTTGCCAGGATACAGCATTTCTCTCATATCTTTGGTTTTGATAGTCTGTTTTCCTCTTCAGTAACTCCAATATTATCAGCCGTGTAATAATATTCCACTGGCTGGGAGGAAACACCCTCCATTCCCCCCCACAGGAAGCCAAATCTTGTGAAGTCTGGCCGTCTCTTTTGCCGTTCTAGGTTTCTATTTTTCTGAGCTTGCTGGGGAGGCAGTTCCATGAGGAGTTTAAGTACGATCCTAATGTCAAACATTGCACAAACACTATTGAGCTACTCAGTGACCTGAATGTTTCAAGTGAGGCTTTGCTGGGTTGGGGCTGGGTATCTATAAGCATTCAGCTTTCAGCAGAACTGCACAGTTCAGATTTTCCCTGGGAAAAAAACAAAAACAACCAAAAAATCCCCACCAAAACCCAAACACTGCTGCATTGCTGTTGACAGAAATATTGTCTTTGAAAAAAAAATAGAAACCAAGGGAGAGGGATTGAACCTTAAAAATAGCAGCCTGTCATTTCAAAGAGGAAGCTGAGAGCATGAAGCAGATTTCATTTTTATAAAAGATTTATAATTTAAAAAAAAAAGGTTAGTTGAATTGAGGAGAAACTGAGCCAGAGATTCTCGTGTATCAAGTGACACCGGGGTAAAAGGAACAGAGCACAGAGCCTCAACAAAGCTTTTTAATTTCTACCTCATCCCTTCAGGTAACAAATCTGATTTTAATTTTGTATTTTCAAAAAAGAAAGATTTTGTAGCAGCTAGCTAGTTGAAGAAGGCTGGGGAAGTGAAGTCTTTAATTCCCAGATCTATATATTAATATAATTTAACCAAAGATATAGTTGCCAGTGCAAGAACGCAGTGCAAATTACCTAAAGCCCTGGGAGACTTCTGTGTGTCCAGAAGGCGAAATCTCAGCTGTCCTGAGAGCTGTGTCCAAGAGCAAGGACCTGCAGGGAGCAATTAGATTGCTCACAGCATCTTACTCACACCTCTAGCCAGTAGAAACTTTGCCAGAGGGCACAGGTATAAACACTAGAGTGGGCTTTGGTTGTTGGGTTTTTTCCAGTTAAACTGCTGAGGGCTCATTTCTGAGCAGTATCTCTGTGCATGTTCATTTTTCCAGGAAGGAGAGGAGGGGGGGAAGAATAAGGGGAGGTTAAAGGGAGGGAAATATGTCACCCTTTAGCAGATCTTGCAAATGGCTGGGCAGTTCTCATTCCCAGTGAAGTAAATGAGAGGCACCCCTGTATTGGGGGGGCTTTAAGCAACATTTTCATAGTGCCTGATAGTTGTACGTGGGAAGACAATTGCTACCCGTGTCATGTGCTGCCGAAAGCACTCACTCCCTCATCTCTCTTAGCTGGTAACTGGATAGAAGAAACCTATCATTTGCTTTAACCAAAACAAAGCAATTTAGCCCAACCCCAAATTTGAATCCATGGTCTTTTATGGCTGTTCTCCCAAATGCAGGGCAGGCAGCTTCCCACTCCATATGGGCAGTCCTGGGGTTGTTTGGTTTCAGGTCTTTGTGAGTTTTTTGGGTTTTGGCTTTTTGGTTTAGTTGGTTTTTTTGTTAAGGGAAGCAAACAGGTTGCTGACATGCCTGTGTAGAAATAAAATGTAAAAGGCAAAGAGAGACACTGAAATGGGGAAACTGTCCTATTACCTGAAAGCTGGCCAATGTGTCACATTCACATGTCAAAAACCCGCTGTGGCTGAGGGGGCTGAGTGATGGTTGCAGGGACGAGCCCGATGGGCTCGTCATAAACAGGCCAGTTCTGAGGGAGGTGCAGCATGTGGGTTTTGCTAAGATCCCTTTTGTTTCAGATGAGCGGGCTGTGTCTCGTTTATAATTAACACGCTGTGTTCTGTTAATTCCTCCTTCCCCTTCTCATGTTCCCTTTTTGAAGTATAACGCTCCAGCTTCACCTGCGGAATACATCCACCGGATCGGGAGGACGGCTCGTATTGGCTGTCACGGGAACAGCCTGCTTGTCCTGGCGCCTTCGGAGGCAGAATATGTCAGCTTGCTGGCTTCTCACAAGATTAAGTGAGTCAGAAACGCGAACAAAAGTTTCAGCTCATCCTTGCTAATTAACCTTCCATGGCACTTTCAGCGGGACTGTGTCTCGTGCAGGTTTTAATAAGAATTTATTAATTCTTGTGATCCAGGACTGGCCCCAGACTAGCAAAAGGAGAGAAGGAAGGTGTGTGAAAATCATCAGCCTGACAGATTGTGCGTGAGTGAGTGTGTGGTGAGGGGCAGAGAGGAGACGATAGTTAGAGATCCTTTGCACTCCGTTGTTATCTCTCTGGCCCTGGGTTCAAATCGTGGCTATGCGGAGATCACAAGTCAAATGAGCCTGTCAAACACTAACTGGCCATCTGCCTGCATAGCACCATATTGTCAGAGATTGTGCTTTCTCTTCAGGAGAGATCTGGCGGAGAAATAGCTGGGGAGCTGTGGGTTATATCTGGCAGGTAATTGGCCAAGATGTGTTGTGTAGGTGGCTTGTGACAGGAATAGTGGAGGCTTTTGCAAGCGGCAAGTGCCCGGTGTGGTCCTGGAATGCCATAAGGGACCAAAAGTGGGGTGTGCTTCCAAGCTAGCTGAGAAAGCTTCTCTTACACTGCTGTAGCTCGGACTTGGGAGTAGACAGTAATTAGAACAAACCAGGCTGGGTGAGGACCAGCCCAAAGTGCAGTCAGCTACCTGATGGCCGACATGTGATGAGATTTTAGTCCAGCTCTGCTTGTGCAATCGTCCTTTTGTGGAGAAAAACCACAACTTGCTGCTCAGCATTACTAGTCAGGAGTGCTATCAGGTCTCAAGCCTCCTCGGCAGTCAGCTGGATATATGTGACTCCCCTTGCTCCCCGCATGGCTGTCTCTCGGTGTTTCAGAACATCAGCTGAGTAGAGTCCCTTTAGTGTTGTACTAGTGGTGATGGAGGCCTGTAAACTCATGCACAAATTAGTTCTCTTTTATTTCTTGTGTTTTTGTCGGGTGGAGCTGCTTGGAATCGAATTTGGTTTTGCATCCTTGAAACAAACAAATGTTGGCAGTAAATACAGGCTTATTCTAGGCTGTGAGCCATTTAGTGGTCTAACAAAGAGCCATCCATCATCCCAGGTAACTATCTATTAAGCAGACACCAGCAAGACGTGGAGGGCTAAGCTGACAGGGTTTTTTTTCATGTAACAAACAGCACTGACATTTAAAGGTGAAATCCCACATAATTGTGAATTTTTAACTCCAAGTGGAAAGTTCTATTTTTCTATTTTATAATATTTTGGAAGTGTTGGAAGGAAGGAGAGGGAAATTTCCCCCCCCCCTTTTTTTTTATTTTAAATGTTAATGCTTTTATCTGATTTTGTTGGTTTTTAACAAGTTTAAGGAGCAATGTCACTCACACTGGTAATTATATCTGCTAAGGAGACCTGTTGTTGAGCTAGCCACCGTTCTTCAGGAATCTGTAGAGGACTGTGCTGAATGAGCGGAGGGAGGTTTACATGAATTTCTTTTTTCTCCACTTCTCAAATCTGTAGAGCCAAACAACTCTGGGGATTGTCTTTTCTTCTGTGTTTTATGTTCTTCATAAAACCTGCTGCCCTGCAGATAAGGCACTTGCCAAAAAAAGGAGTGTAATTTGCCTTCCTTGACCCCCGTCTTCAGACGGAAGAAAATGAGTGTCTAATTGGCACGGGTGGGCGATTCGGCCCGTTCGCAGTCGTGTGTCCCCATCTCCCTGCATAGCGCATGGTGTGAGAAGGGGCAACGGGA
The DNA here is from genome assembly GCF_963921805.1 of Phalacrocorax carbo. Classification (NCBI taxonomy): domain Eukaryota; kingdom Metazoa; phylum Chordata; class Aves; order Suliformes; family Phalacrocoracidae; genus Phalacrocorax; species Phalacrocorax carbo. The sequence continues at coordinate 5,321,640 of NC_087530.1, forward strand.
TAGAACAGAGAGCTGATGAATTACGGAGAAGATGCAGGAAGGCAGCTTGAAGCTAAAGGCAGCAAGTGCCATCAGCACAAATTGCCGTTACCCTTCATAAACAGAGCATTATGGTGATAATCCTGACAATTTAATTCAGTGCGAGGGCGAAAGACAGCATGTGTTGGACTGTCACCGATCCTCTTAAGCACTGATAATTTTTGTTTCTTTATCCTAATTCTTTGTAGCTTTTGACTTGGACTGCACAAGTTACTGGAGTTTGCTTTTTTTTTTTATTCCTTGCTTAATTTTTAAATCTTTTGTTTTTTTGTTGAGGATGAATGTGTGTTGTGAATTTTTTTTTAATTTGTTTTTTCTTTTTAAAATGAAATTCCCGCTGGGTTTATTGAAATGTAAATACTTCATAAAATATGTATTTCTAAGAAGACAAAGCATGAGATGGGTCCCTGCAGCCTTCAGCTGGTGTAAACGAGCAGTGCCGTGCTGATTTACGTTGGATGAGGATCTGACCCAGAGTTTGGTTTTTTTTTTTAAGCCCCTCCACCCACCCCAGCATGCATGGGAGTAAGTCCAGAAATGTTGAGAGTCGGAAGTAATGAGAGCAGACGTGGCTTTGTTCCTGGATGCAAATCCACTTCGGAATTAGGGATGACTGCCTTTGAAATTGGAAATCGCTCGCAATTAATTTTCACCGGTACCTGAAGCCTCTCCTTGGCTTCCACTGTGGAAAAGCAGCGTTAGCCTTTGCCAAAACGATCTCACTTTGGCTCTGCTGAGATCAGTAATTCCCGTTGGGGCTCAAGAAAGCCGCATGCCTCTCCCTGCAACTTTCTTTTCGGTCTTTGTGTGGCTTGAAGTTGTGGTTCCTCTACCAAACTGTAAATGCATACGTGCATGGACACGTACACTCGTGTTTTCTGTACATTTCCTCTTTCTTTTTTTCCTTTTTTTTTTTTTTTCAAAGGTTAGACTCCAAAATGTTCTGTCTTGGCTCTAAGCGTAACTAACAGATTTTCCTTCAAAGGGAGGAGGCAAGAAGCAGAAGAAAGTCAGTGAGGTTCGCTTTTTTTTCCCCTTATGTCTCTCTTAGCTCCTTCAACTGCAATCTAGCAGCGCCTGCCTCGACAGCTATCAGATAATTTCTTTATCTCCTAACGGCGGCCTAACTAATTTATAAAGGAAAACGCATCACCGTGAAGGCACGAGTCATTTCTCTCCCTTCTCTGCGGTTGTGCTTGCCCCCCTCCCCTGCTCCCCTCAAATGATGCTCCCCGCTGTGAACCAAGTTCACATATCTGTTAGGCTGCGAGCTGGCAGCGCGCCAGGCGGGAGGAGGATCGGAGAGGGGGTGACATCCCAGACAAATCAATGTCAAAGGTTTGACGTTTTCATTCATAGCGGTGTCAAAGCAACCTCTGGGAGGGGGGCGGGGAGGTATACTTTTCGCTTGCTTAAGTGGTTGCCATTTATGTTTTAATTTACTTTCATACTTTTGAAAAACAAACAGAGAAACCTTTAGTTGTCTTTTTATGCTCCATTTCCCTTTCTCCCCCATCACTCCCCCGCCTTTCTCTCTCTGCATCCTCTGCCGAGGAATCTGCTACATCAGGAGTCCCAGCTGCACAGCGATGGGGCTCGTCTCCCACGTAGGATATCTTATGGCCACACCAGCCTGTACCTTCCAGGCTAGATGGCTATTTCTCTGGACCGTCTCATTTCCCGTCCTTACGTTGCGGTGGTGAGCTGGCTGAGGTTGAAGAGGCAGATTGCAAAAGTAAAGGTATTTGTCAGTTTAGCTGGGAAGGACTGGAGAACAGGCAAGGATCACGGCATCCTGTTACACAGTATAGCCAAGATTTATCCGTTCCTCCTAACCAGGTGTTTAGAGATCTTTGTGTGAAGAGAAAGGGGATATCCTTGTTAGAATTTCTTTCTATACTTTACAAACTGAAGAATATCAGCAGTGCTTCCTTGCAGAGGCCGCATACATCTTTCTGACCATCTGCGAATCAGGAGTCTGAGAGCTGTTGGACCCCCAAGATTTCTCTCTTCCTTAGACCAATGTAACCCCAAATGAACTCCTTGGCTTCCACGCAGTAGTTATGATTTATTCTGGTATAAAAGGAAAATAATCTCTTTTCTAGAGATTACTTTTGCCCATTGCTGAAAATTTGGGCCCACACACTTCAGCTTTTATCATCTGCGTAATTCCCTTGGAAATGGGACCCAGTTTGGATGCAGCTGTAATATTAATGGCCTGGAGCTGCACAGCTGTTCCTGTATTGTGTCACCTGGTGTGCGTGTGCCCCACAAGACAGTGTTAAAGAGGAGGAAGAATTTCTAGTCTCCTGTAAAAGCACCTCTAAGTAGGACCACTCACTTCAAAATGAAGCAGGTTCGTCAGTGTTTCTAGTATCGGGGCCATAACAGTACCCAGCAGTGTCTTGCAAGCAGGACTGGAGAATAAATCATCTGGTTGAGTCTACAAGAGGAATGTGAGTCGACAGAATGAAAATAAATGCCCAGTGTGAAGCCTGGCTAGGAGAGCTGACTGAGCCTCCTGTATTTAAAAAAAAATGCTATGGGGTCCCTAATGGGCCAGGCTTTGGCTTTACACTTCAAATGAGAGGGAAGGTGAGTTCTTAGAACGGGGAAGGAAATCAAACCGTGCATTTGGTGTCAGAGGTGGCTTTTGAAGCTGTGAATTAATTGAAGGGTGAGTGTGTCCATCAGGAAGTGTGTCTCTGAGCTTTGACCCAAGCAACGTAGCAAGAGGTTGGGATGATGTACGGTCTTGTGTGAAAGGGGATGATGTGACCAGAGGGAAGGAAGCTGCGGGAGAGTTGGCTTGATAGGAAAAGCTCCTTGGGATCCTGTTGTTACCCTCTGAGTTTGAGTCACTCTGAGAGGAAGGAGCTATTTCTTTATGCAGCTTTAGTTTTAGCTCTTTAGTTTAGGAAGTGTCACTAACATGGGTGGAAAAAGAAGCGTGTAAAATCCAAGCACCTAGTTCCATTGAATGAGGATTGAGCAGTGTCTCTGATTTCAGAGGATCGGGAAGTTAAATTGTGGGGAGAGACAAGATGTGGGAGAAGTAGCAAAGCAAGCAGAGCACATCTTTCCAGGCTGCACGTGTATGCCTCAGTCAGTGTTGTTCTCACACTTGCACAAGCAACCGAATGCAGACACCTGCTCCCTGCCCATGGCATTTAATGTACATTAAAATGTTTGACACTCTATGGGTTCAAAGTGGAGGTTACAGATCTTGTTGTTTATCGTTATAAAGCCAATCTACAAGAAGCATTAATGTTATGAGCTGCTTCAAATCTGTTTTGAGTTTCTTTTAGTGGAAAACCTAACCAAATGGTTCCCAGTTGTCTTGGTGCTTCTCAATGCAAGGAAAGAAAAATTATGAAAACAACAGAAATACAATTAAAAGCTTAAATTTTTTCTTTAATCAGTTACTCTAGAATTGCAGTGTGTGGTGGTGGCTTCTAACGGCAACAAGATTGTGGGTAAAATTGTGTCTCTGTTGCAGTGAAAGCACCAGTTCAGCTGGGGTCAAGATTTTACAGTAGTTACGGTTTTAGCGTTGCTGAGTGAGTGTCTGGGGTAAGACCTTGTGTATTTCAGGGATAAATTCTTAAGTTGAATGTGTAAATCTCAATCTTTTTGCTGTCTGTTATCAGCCTGTGGCTTGTTACGCGCTGTATTTGAAAAGTAGGAGAAAAGGTAATGTTTTGTCTTTGTTGCTTCAGTGTTTCAGAGATAAAGATGGAAAATGTATTATCCAGCCTGATGAAAGATGATCGCTTCAAGTTGCACAGACCAGGAAACAAGGTGAGTGTTTCTGCTGATTTGGGATTGCTCCAATTTTCATTTACCAGTTAAGCATCATAAGCGTTCCTCCCTTAGCTTCCACCTTCACAACACGAGGGTTGGGATATCCACGTCAGGCAGTGCAAATAATTATAGAGCTGCCTTTTATTACAATTGTCCAATCTTTAAACTGTTGTCCCCCAAAAGCAGTTGCTTCTAACTCTTCAGCAAATATTTTTGTAACTGACAGTAAAGGTTTCTGGCTGCGAAAGCTCTGTGGTTTTTTTTCCCCACAATGTTTCTGGTCTTCTTGGCTTTTCTGTACAAAAATACTGTTGGAGATCACAGATGACACAAAACTTCTCTGAAGAAATACGGAAAATGTATTTGGTGATGTGTTACGTAGGGGTTTTTTATTATCTGTATTTACTTGGAGCCTAAAACAAAGCTTACTGGGTTGACAGGTATCTTTTCATTGAGTTCGGCAAGCTTTGGGTCTGCCTTCAAGGTGCTAATTCACAGAATTCAGTCATTTGCAATTGATGTCTCATGCGTTTCTGCATTCTGGCAAATTAAATCCTCCAAGAAGCCTCATTTTGAATGGAAGTCAAGAATGCGTCAAGCATGATGCAGCATGCTCTTTTTTTTTTCTCTTGTTGCTGTTTTGCCTACTCGTTCTTTCTGTTATACCATGTATGAGCCTTCTCGTTTCCTGCGGATGACTGTTACGAACTGTGTTGTTCTTGGTAAACAGGCTTTTGAAAGATGTTCAGTTTTCCTACATGCCCTATATTTCACAGAAAGCCAGATCTGTGGCTCATACAAGATACAGCTCTATTTAAAGCTCTCTCCCATCACTGCACAGTTTTTCACTGAAATCAGCCTGTAATGCCTATATTTTAAATGTCTAGAACATACCTAGGATATGACCTCGTAACTCGTTCAACAAATATGTAAAAGTTTAGTTGTGCTTTGTTAATGCAGAAATTATTTTAAATAGTTTTTCCATGTATAAATAGTTTCTTTTTCCCCTGAATGTGCTTAAAGGTGGATAGCTTTGGGTTTGCTTTGGGGAGTTTTTCGACAATTACATATATGCACAAGTTGCACCTTAAATTTGTTGCTGATGTGGGACAGAATATTATCTGTTCTGGGCTTGAGGGCAAGTGTTATCTCATGAAAAGTGGGCAAAGAAGAGAACATGTTTTTTCTAGGAAATTATGATTTGGCTTTTGAAAAGTGGCAGGAGAAGTTGCTGTTAAATGTTGTTAAATGTCAGAGCCCAGTGCTTGCGGAGGTTCAAAATGGTTGATCCATTTTGAAAATTCTCACCTAAATATCTCAGTGCCTGTTTCTGCTTGCCTTTGGAACAGCAATTTTAAAAAGCTCACAAGCCTGTTTGCTTCCAGGACTGATCACATTGGTATTTCCACCATGCTTTCAAATTGTAAAATACACATTTAAGCACAGAATATTCTAAATACTCCTCTTTCATCTTCCTCCCTTTCCTTTAAAAAAACCAAAAACCATATTTGAAAGTAGCTATTACTCTGCTTTTTGCTCAGCAGTGCTGCCTGGGCATGCCCTGCCATGCTGGGTGCTGTACATGAGCACATGTGCAGAGGAGCTGGTTCCTTTCACATGCAGTCAAAGGTGGGATTGAATTCCTCTCTTCCCTTTGCCATCAAAGTGAACGGGATTTTGGTGTTGACTTCACTGGGACTGAGATGTATCCACTCTGGCTGTAGGATGGTCTGAATCTGCTGCAGGAACTTATAAATACAGAACAACCTATTTTTATGTGACTCAATCTGAAATGATTGGGACTGAGAAAGAGGGTTTCTCTTTATGGGAAAAAAATCCTATATCACTTAATGGGGATGAAATTACAGTTCTGTCAATATCAAATAGTCTTCTTCAGGAAGTACTTGAAAAATATATTAAATGCAGTTAAGGAGTCATTCTGTTTGTTAGCTTTGTACTTTATTTCCATCAGAGGCTCTATAAGTGGTCTGCAATGCATGCTCAGAAGCTGCAGGGACATGCTTCCAAGTTTTCCGGGGGGTTAATCTATTAAATTCTGTAAATTTGCTGTAAAGATGGTACAATAAGCTGGGAATGCAACGGGACATTGCATAGGGTAGAGAGTGATCGAGGACTTGTTATGAGGAGCTGAACCTGATCCATCTGTGATGTTGCCATTCGAGAGAGCATTAGTTTTGCTCATCAGCTCTCCATGCATTGAGTCATGTATATATTATAGTCGTGCACACAGGAACCTCATTATAATGCTCTTCAGTTCTCGTTGCCTCAACTGAAGTCCATTATAAGTACCACGTTGGAACGAGTATTTTTTGGGGCTTCTGTGTGCAGCCAGGGAGCAAGCCGAAGAGCCTGTAAAATGTATATTTTATATTTAGGTGTATAAAATATATATGTGGCTATGTCTGGGTGTGTGAATGTTCACCTGCCTACAAAGAGAATAAATTTGATCTTTCAGCTTTTATGGAGGGGGGCAGGGGGACTTGATGAGTTCTAGAGGTGTGTGGAGGTTAGTAAAAAGTTGTTATTAAAACAAAATCCCTCATTTTGTTTTGAAGTATAATGGAAGCAGGAGATGTTACAGCCTGGGTTTTTGGCTTTTTTCCCTTGTTTGGTTTTTTGGGTTTTTTTTTTCCAGTTGCTTTTTTTTTTTTTAACTGTTTTAAGAAAGAACTTTTCTACCTCAGTCTAGTTTGCTTGTGTTTCAATCCCTTTTCCCATTAAAATATTCTCTCAATGAAATCAGAGGCTTTCAGGACTTATCCCAACCTCTCAAACCTAAAAGCTGCAGTCTTTATAATCAGAAGTTTCTTTCTTTCGAAAGAGGTCTGTATGTCTCTTCCTGGTGTAGTTGGCGGTTGGGAGAGTCCCTCTGATGTCTTGAACCAGTTCAGTAACAGTGTAACCAGGCCCATTTCTTCTTTTAGCTTGGAGATGTTGTTATTGATCGCAGTCATTATGCTAGTGGTGAGGGATCTGCCAGAATAGGCTCTTACAAACGCAAGGTAGAAAAAGTTCTATCCCACTACTTCTCCATAATGGCAATAATACTTCTTACTTAACAGATGAAACCTTCATCTAGATGGAGCGTAGATCAAGCAAGCCTCTGGGGTAGGCTTTTATCTTTTGGGTCTTGGGAAAATGTGTAAGGTCTCAAATTAATTGTCCTGTTCATCCGAACCAGGATACGAGCAGGATTAAAGCTTGCTTGTGTGAGTAGAGCGTACACGACGGCTTCCAGTGCACTTCCAGTAGCACTGTTTTATTTGATCTGTCCAGACGCTCGTATGGTGTGCAGGTTTTATTTTCACAGTTTGGCTCTGAGTCAGTTTAAATTTAGATTATTTTTTTTTTTAAGATGAACCTCCCTGGAAGGCAGGAATCACAGATATTTTTTTTTCATGCCCATTAGGGGGCAATTTTAAAATGAGATCTGTCTCAAGGGGCTAAAGGGGATAAAAGACAAGGTGGAGATGGGAGGAGGGGAGAAGCTGTGTTCCAAGTATTTTATGTTTCCTGCCATTTGGGTTTTTTTCATTTATTTCTCTTGGACTGACCTCACACTTTGGAAATTATGCACCTAGTTTTTTATCCCTCATTTTTGTCTTACTTTTTTTTTTTTTTTCCCCTCAGCACCAGGAAGAAGAGATGCCTCATTTTGAAACCTAAAGGGGGGAATAAGAAAAGTCCTTTGTAATATATTGCCATATTATCACTAAATCCCCTGACAGTTGTGACACAGAAGCAAGTCACCTGTCACTTAAGCTTGAGGTCTCTTTAATTTTCTCCTGGAATTCGCACCAGGCTGTCTTTAATTTGAGGCCTTTATTGGAATTCTGAAACCTTTCTGCCTCCCCGGTGCTCAGATCTATTCTGAGTGCTGTTACAGAATGTATACAATAACCAACAGAGGGATTCAGAGGGGGCTGAAGCACTGTTTATTTAACACTCTGGAGGGATTTTCGTGCTTATTCGGTCCTGGCTACCCGGCTTTCAATATCGCTTTGACAACCGTTATGCCCTTCTCATTAATTTTAAACAGTTAAAACACAGGAAAAAGAGAAAAAGTTTTCATTATTAAAGTGCTTTACTTTTTAATAACAGAGGATTCTGTCCGCCAGGGGAAAGGGCAAACCTCACTAATTTCACATTCATATTAAAAAACGCTGGGAAGGTGACACTTTGTGCTGCCAGGAGGCTTAACAAAAGAAAAGTGATGGGGGCTAGGAGGAGCAGGCGGGGGGAGAAAGTTTTATGTTTCACGTCAATGGAAACTTGTTAGTCACAGCGATGAGTGTCCACTTCGGGGAGGCAGCTCCACTTGTAGTTTATTAAACCTTTATAGAGGCCCCTCAACTGGAGACTGTCTCAACTGATTAATAGGCGCACATGAAGTCAAACTAAAAGGCATCTGTAAAACCGGGCAGTGTGGTGAGTCTTGGACTGGGAGGCGGATAGAAGAGACCAGAAATCTGGGAGACTCTTCACGTAGCCTTAAAATGCCCACCATTGTCTTTGCTGGAGATGCAGATGGACAGTGAGTCCAGGTGGTGAGTGAGCAGGAACTCTACTCCACATGTGTTTTTGCTAGTCCACATGTGTTTGCTTCGTTGAAGAGTAGCCCGGTGACTGGAAGGTGTGGCATCTTGAGTTCAAAAGAGGGCACTGTGCAGGGGATTTAGACTGTATTTGGGCACTGTCTCTGGGCAGATCTACTCTTGGCTATAGAGCGGTAGATCTGGGGTCAGCAAAACATTTTGCGTAGGGTGCCAGCAGCATTGCCTGGCTTCCGTGATCCCCAAGGTTCGCGGTGTCAGTGTGATATGGTTCCCCTGGACTGGCAGCAGTGCAGAGGTGATGCTCACAGCTGCGGGGGAGGGAGGGTTGTGCAGCATTAGCATGCAAATCTACCGGGGAGGAACGACAGGACTGTTGCCTTGGCACAGGCCTAGTGTAGAGTCATGGGAGCTGGATGTTTGTTTTCAGTCAGCCCTGTTCAGATGAGGGGTTGACCACTATCAAGTTACTGCCTTGGATCTGGCACTCAGACTTGGATGCTGGTTCCTGCCTGAGTAGCTTTTGAGAGCAGTGGCCCTTTCTTGGGAGAGGTTCACATCCATGGTTGCTTGGCTTTGCACTTTGCTGTCAACTTTAGATCGAAAATTCTCTTGTTTTCTTGTCCGCATTTCCTTTCTCTGCCTAATCCGCAACAGTACATTAGAGAGAGATGGCCTCTTTTCTCCTCCCAGTAACAGCTTGCCCCCAGGCATGTTTGCTTTCCATTTCCTGAACTGCATCCTGCAGTGTGATCCTGGGAAAGCTTGAGCACGTGCAAAATTGCCCTTTTGGTCTAAGGAAGTTTCTTCTGTCGTGCCTTTGGTCCAAGGGGCTTGTCTTATTCTAGAGGAACCATGTGATGGCAGTTACTGCTAAGTATGACTTGTTGACAGTGAGAAAACTTCGTGTAGGCGTCAATAGTGAGAAGTTCATTTAGTTGGCTTTGTTCACAGGTACTGAATTTGGTCCATTCTCCGGAGCTTGGGGGTGAACGTAGGTCTCCTGCCCCGCAGGTGCCAAGAACAGGCCAGGTGTTTTGGGGAACTGCACAGGGAAACTTGCAACATCAGTCTAAAACTGTTAGTGTAGAGTCTGGGGGGAGTTATTCCAAATAACTCCAATGGAAACAAGCAGTGGTATCTGGGCTGTTGAATCTGGAAGGAAAAAAAAAAGAAAGAAAAAAAATGAGGGGAAAAAGATACGTGATAGATGTTAGAAAACACAAAATTAAAACTGATTTGCTCTCCTCACCACACAGCGCTCACTGGCTGCTTTGACTTTAACATCTTTATCTATAATTTTTTTTCTCTAGTAATATTGAGAGGATTACCTTTGTTGGCCCCTGGGTGGTTACTGTGTGATTTTACTGTTATTAAATCTATTGTAAACTGCTTCATTATTCCTGACTCAAATTCTCTCTTTCCTCTAATCCTCCCACCGCCCTTGTAGAAATCCTGTGGCACAGACCCTCAGGAAGTCCGGGAGCGGGCCACTGTCTTGCAGACAAAATTTGAAAATTACGTTCACTCCAGCGAGGGGACTGTGCGGTGGGCAAAGAAAGGTCAGTGTGTTTCTTTTCAGTTTATTCCAGAAGGGCTCATATAAGCTGCCAAGGTTTTTCTTCTGGGGGAGAGCTTCAGGGAAAAGGCCCAGAAGAAACATTTTGGGGCCATTGGGCTCTGTAGGGGGTTGAGATGGGCCCAGAAGGCTTTGTGATGATATTAAACGTTAATTTCTTGCATTCCCTTATTACGTGCAAATGAGGTTTAAACTTGGCTTTCGATAGGATTCACATCCGAGGGCTCTGACCCAATCGCATGAACGAATAGATTATGTGTGTTATCCTGGGAAGGTCATGGGTGACCTGCTTAACCACATCCTGGTGCGATACCCATTAGATGCCTTCAGTTTACACCAGGGATGAATTTGAAGCCTGTAAGACAGGATGCCTTAGGAGCATCTCTTAACAGGCAAGGATCTTAGTGGAGGTTGTTGTGTGGAATGGGAAAAAAATGAGAGAGGGGGCAACTACTCAGAAAGGCAGGAGAAGAAAAACTGGGATGGATTTAATAACAATTTAATAGTTGTAGCTAGGTGCAAATCTGGGATTTGATCAAGGTGCACAGCACTTGCTGCTGAGCAGCACAAGAAACTTCCCTTCTGCTTCTCAGTTTGGAAAATCCAGAGGAAGGGGAAAGATTAAAAACTTGTCAGGGATGTGGTACGAAAATAAACACTAAGCAGTCTCCTGAGAGGAGCCAAAAAGGTGGTGCAATGTAGGCACCCCACTTCTATGTACCGTTCTGTTGCCCAGTAAGGCTGATGCGGGTGCACCTGAAAACTGAACAGCTGTTGCACAGGGAGTGCGGGAAGTCAGGCCCCAAAGGTCCTTGACAATTACTTGGAATTTGATTTTTAAATATTGAGACAAGTCCACAAAATGCGAACTCTCTACGCAAGAGACCAAACCACTCTTGCTCACAATATTAGGACCAGACCCTTTCCCCTTTTTATGAGTCTCTTCTTCCCACATCTGTCCCTTCCTGATCGTTTTCTTTTTCAGCTCGTTTGTCACTTTGATCTGAGTCAAATCCTGCTCTCTAAGCTTGCGTAGAAGTCCTGTTGATTTCAGTTGTGCAGCATTTCCAGACAGGTTTGGATAAGAGGGGTCCTGAGGAGATGAATTTTAGTGGTCTGCATCACTTCTGTTCACCAGTATAGATACCTGCTGCACGTGTGTGCGTACCAGTGTGGTACAAGTGTACTAGATGTACTAAACTATGTAAATCGCATACTAAGGGGTGCAAAACCAAATGGGGACATCGGCCTTTGAGCTGTACGATGTCATCATAGAAACCAGATACAGGAAAGCTGTTCCCAAGATAGAAGTTAAGTTTGGTATTAAAATAATTTGGAATCATGAGAAGTGATTGTCCAAGAGGTCAAAGATGCTGGTTTTTGCTGAATGTTGTACTGACTTGTTAGGTGATGACACAGCAGAATGACTAGAGCTTGTAGTGTAACTACCTGCTTAATCCAAATTATTCTGCATGCTTTTAATGATGCATGGCTGCGTTGACGGGCAAGGTATTTGAAATCCTACCGTTTCGCGCTTTGCTCTACTCCCCGCCACTGCACATCACTGTACTGATTCTCACCCCCTTCAGACAGTTGCAGTGCTGTTGGTTTGGTTTTTTTTTTTTTTGCAGGGTTTCAAAATACCTTTCTCCTACAGTGAAAGTGTTAGAGCCTTGCTACACAAGCGACTTGCTTGCACCTGTGTTCAGGTGTGTTGTGCTACTTGACTGGGGTAATTACTTTTATAGCTGCACTTTTAAGTCCACAGTCTCAAAGCACATGATCGAATATGATCGAATCCTTGATTCCGCATGGATGAGCTTCTTGTTGCTCCCCTGGGATTCCTTATACCCCATGTGAACTTCTAACCTGAAATGACTATGACGGGGAGAACAACTGAATGGCTCTGGTCACACTGAGGAAACCGCTGTGGTTTCTCTCCGTACAGCATATGTCGCTGTGCACAACCCCCCACGCACACACTTGTTGCTGACCTCAGCACTAATAACCTTTTTAGCCATGGACAAGAAGTGCAGAAAATATATCAGGAAACGCTGAAATGTTGTGCATCCCGTTTATCTTGTACGGGAGCACTCCACCTCTTTTTCCTACTCTGCTATCTACATATGCAAATTTTCCACTGCTGAGTGGCTTCCATAAGCCCCCTCTTCCTCCCCTCTGCGCCAGGCGTCATGAATAATTAACATGGCAGCTGGCTTTTGCTTTCATGGCAGACAATCAATTGGAAACTGTGCCAGAGATGCATTTGTTTCTCTTTTTCTCTTTTTCACCATTTTCTGACCTAGTCAATGTTAATAAGCAGTGTTTTGACTGCAGCCCACTTTCAAAAGGCGAGTGGCTCCCTGCCCGCTCACCCCTTCTGCCTCTCAGTCCCGTGTTTTCCAAACTCAAATCAAATGGTTCAGTGAAGGTGCTGCCCTTCAAACTTGATTGACTGATGAACGGTGAGGAGGGGTACGGCCGGGCCCTGCTACCTGAAGGACGGATCTCCTGAAGTGTGGAGTCCCTTTTGGGAAATGGAGGACTCTCGTCCAAAGGGTCGTGTGGTGACAGGTGCTCTGTTTTGGAGCTGTGGGGACAGTTGGAGCTCAGGAGCCTCGTTCCTTCATGCCACTGAGGTTACAGAAAAGATAAGGAAGCAAACCCTGCTTTTCTCCTCTGTGTTTCTCCATTTTGTAGCCGATAGTTGAGCATATTGCATCATCCCTTCTGTCCTCAGCAGGCTTGTGTGGAGAGGGGCAGCAGAGTTACAGCAGCCCACTGCTGTGGCACAATGCTTGAATCCATGGCGGTTTTGGTGCATCCTTCCTTCCCGTGTCCACATGCTCTGCACGCTGGCACAATGCCTCCACTGGTTTATCCAGCTGTGCGGCTGAGGCTGCGCTCGGGGGCCAGCGCTGGGACCTAGCTGCGAGCATGGCGAGCAGGTTATGTCACCTGTCTCGCTTTCATATCTCGTTACCCTCTTGTCCCCTGTTTAAAAAAAAAACAACAAACCAACCTATCTAACCTCCATCATATGTAGCTTTTTTTTGTTTGTTTCCTTTGACTTTCCACAATTACATTTCCTTTAGGAAAGCGGGGATGCGCAAGTGCAAAGCACAGTTCTAAATCCGCTCTCTTACACGAGTGGAAGTCTGAATCCCCCCAGCAGGCCAGTATATGTTGCCTTAGACTCATGTTGGTGCGGCAAAAACTTAACAGCTCAGGTGGTTTGCTTCTGTGGCATTAAAATGAGATAACCTTTATGTGAATTATGGCCTGACCAGCACCGTTACCAGTTGCTTTCATAAAGCTCTATGTCTTTCATCACAAAATTATAAAAGAATTTCAACTTTAAAAAAAAAAAAGCTTTTAATATCTGGCTGCTATAATTGGACATAAAAGCCAGAAAACATGACTGTGGCAACGCTGAGAGGTCTAAAGACCTGATAGTAAAGATTTAGAAGAAGAATCTCACCCACAAAGGTCTTAATTTAAATCTCATGGGTGCTGTAGTGAACGTTAGCAGCTCTGAGCTCCTCAGAGGTAAGACAGTTGCATGAGCTGAGGTTTCAACCTGCTGGTACAGCAGGGCTGTTAGTTCAGCTTTGGATTAGTGTCTTGCAGCTCTCCCTGGTTTTGCATGCTCTGACTCAGGACTCGATCTGGCAGTTGTCTGTCAGGACTTTGGGAGGAGGGGGCCTTTGACACGTTGATGCTCTAACTCTGATCTGGGGAGTTAGTACCAGCAGACTTCCCTATCTGAACAACTGTGGGAGGTGAGCTCAGCCTTCATAATAACAGGATCTTTAGTATCAACCATTTCAAATGCTGTGAGAAAGACAGCTATATGAGCTCCAACGGGACCAAATTCAGAGCAGGAGCAAGTTTGTATTGTTTCTTTTGAAGAGTTACACCTTCTCATGGCAGGTGAGTTTGTGATTTATGAAAAAAAAGCAGCAGAATAGGGGTTTTGAGAGCATTTGAGCTGGCTTGTAAGTCCTCAGAAGGATGGCCTTCAGATGAGACACCGAGACGGGGTATTTGGAATTTAGCATTCTCTTTTTGGGAAAACACAGGTCTCCTGATGCTCAGATGCCTCTAAAAGTGTAGCGTGGTGAAATTGGGAAGAAGGTGCAAAGAACTCAATCTTTTCTTCTCATCGATTGGGAAAAGGAGTTCGCTTTACTCAGTAAACAGAGCTTTGATGGATTCCCTGGGTCCTTCCAGGAGCTGATCTGCTAAAATGACATTTTTATTACTGTTCATAAACTCCAATCTCCGGCTGCTGCCAAGAGATTAGACATAAGCTGTGGGCAAACTTGCTGGTCCGGTGGCTCAACAGGCAAGGGCAGGAGAGGTTAGAGTTTAGAGCTTGCTGCTGTCAGGGGTTGAGAGGCAGAGAAAGATGTAGGTGGTGGTTGGAGTGAGGGCTGGGGGGCACAGGAGGTTTTGCAAGCAGACGAGCAGCAGGGGATTGAAGGGAAGCATTTTCTGAGCTGTAGAGTTTCCTTACTAAAAGTCCCTCTATTCCCCATTGCAGAGAGGACAGCCTGGGTGTAGTTAATGTTCCGGATATGTGGGGGAGCAGTTGTAGTGTTCATATTAGTGGATGATCGTCTTTAGAGCAATGAGCCCTGAGGGAAGGGCATTACAGGAATATAAAGATGTGAAAATTCGCACGCAATTCTATTATTTTTCCCTTTTGAGAAGGTGAGCTCTGTTCTCAGTATAATGATGAGTCAGGAAATCCATCTGGCTCTTAGATATTTATAAGGGACTAGCTAGTAACTGGTGAAAAATGCATGGACTGCTGGGACTCTAATATCAGAGGAGTCTTCCTATGCCATCTCCATGCTTCCCTCTCTTCATCCCTGTATCTCTATTCTCTCTCTCCCGTTATCTGCTACCATTTGATGTCAATGACTTCTTGTGAGATGCGCTGCAAACATCACCCTTTCTGGCAGAAGGGGCATCCTTGTAAGAGGCAAACCTGATGCAACTTAACATAGCTTTGTTTCAGTTCCTAACGCTTCTCCACCACCTACCTTCTCCTTTTGGGATTGTACTAGTACTATACAACCTTCACCAATTATTAACATACCAACCTTTTCTACCAGCTGCTGACCAGAAGGTGTCGCAAAGGACAAGCCCAACGTCCTTTCAGCTGGAACAGCTGAATCTTTAAGAGTGTGTGTGTGCATATATCTATATCTTCCTATGTAGAAAAAAACGCAGTAGCAAACAGAATTAATTTTTTTTTTCTTCTCCCTCAGCACTGCAGTCTTTCCTTTGTGCCTATACTACCTATCCCAGGAACCTGAAGCACATCTTCCACATCAAATCTCTCCACCTGGGTCATGTGGCCAAGAGCTTTGGCCTGAGAGATGCCCCCCAGAACCTGACTGCTCTTCCAACTGCAGGCTCAAAGAAGAAAACCAAACCAAGACAAAAAAGGTAGGCCAACTTGATGCTCCTGAGCTGAAGAACACTGTGTGACAGGCTGTGGTGTGCTTTGCTCCTCATGGTTGTTGTGCTTGCTCCAGGAATCATAAAATGGTTTGGGTTGGAAGCGACCTTCAAAGATCATCTAGTCCAACCCCCCTGCCATGGGCCGGTCACGTGTGATTGTTCCTGACAGGCTAAATCATGTTCAGCCATTGGCTTCAGTTGCATTGCTCTCTAAGCTGTTGTTGTGTTACCCTTTTTCTAATGCCTTTAGAGAGCCTAAAAATTACCTTTGTTAAACCAACTTGGTCGAACATTTGAGTGGGAATTCAGTTTTTAAAAAAAACAAAAACCAACAACAAACCAACCCAAGCAGCTCACTTTCTAGTTTGACTTCTGATAAAGATGCTCTTCTTTTAAGGAAGCTGCTAAGCATGGAGACGCACCTATATAGACTAGCCTGAGTTTTGCTGCAGCTTTTCCATTTTCTGAGCACTTCAAGAACACCATCTTCTCTGAGTCTTTTGAGCAGAAACAGCCTAATTTATACTTCACTGAAGCTATGCTGAAGGATGAGGAAGGGTACAGGCAGTGTTCTAGAGCGACACACAAGACTTCCCATACACTGGGGTGGTTCTTTCTTGCACAGGTCTTGGTTGCTAGAGCTCCAGCAGCAGTCCTGTTGTCATGGCCAAGCTCCACCGTAGAAACTGCCAGATTTTTCCGTTCACATCCCCACTTCCAGTTGCATGGTCTTACAGAGGGCTGTGATTCCTGGCTCAGAGTCAACTGCAGTAGCAACTATTTGTCCTCATCCCTGTCTAGGGAAGGGCTCTCACAGATACAGCTGTGCTCATAAGTACTTGCTGTTGGTGTAGGGCATGGGATGATAAAAACATGATAAAAGGAAATAGCAGAGAAATTAATATTTTTCACTTCTCAGATTTGATGTTGACTGTCGTGCGTGTTATGAGCAAGGCTGTATGAGTGCTGATTTATCTCACAAGATAGTCTTTTCCTTACTGGCCTTGAGAAATACCACTGCATCAGGAGCGAAGTATTTGTCTTACTGTCTTTAAAGAGCTTGTGTGGGCTCCTCTGGCCTTTTTTACTACCTTTTCTACACTAGACAGGCAGTCCTTTGTAGGCTTTCTACAGCAGGTCCACCAGCAGCTTCCTGGCTGTCAGATTTGCCATGTGACAAATTGTGTCCGTCTTCTCAGAATGGTCAGCTGCAGCTTGGACTACTGATTCTTCTCCCTAAGAAGACACTAGCTTAGTACCTGAAGGGGAGGACTGCGGTATTCTTTTAGTTGTTAATTATATGATTGACTGTAGTTATATAAGTAAAGCCCAAATCAAAGGCAGTTCTGTTGGTAGAAATGATCCTTCTACAAACTTGTGCTCTGCTGCCTGTAGATTTAAGTAGTTCTGGCAAAAACATTTCTGCAAAATCATGTAGTATCTCTCCCAGGAAGAGTCTGTAGCCAGCCTAGAGTTAGAGCTCTGTCCCCTTTGGTGCGTGGACAGGGCTGTTCCTGGATACTCCTTTCCTGTGTAAGGAATTTGAGGCTCCCTGATGCTTCTGGAGGAGCAGAGCCCTGACTCCTCTGCTTGAAATGGACCTGAAGGTGCTCAGTACGTCCGATCCTAGCCACTTTGAGTTGGTTCCACAGGATAGATAATCCTCTCTTTTGAGCACAATGGCAGGATACAAACCTCTGGCTTGCCAGTAAAATCACTACAATAATTCAAAGGAGGAAAACCCTTTTTCTTTCATCAGTATCAGTTGTGACTCTTTCCATGTAATTGTTGCTGCAAACTCCATTAGCAAACGTTAGCCGTGCGATTAAAGCACTAATCCACATAATTGTTCCTGGGCTGGTGACATCTCTTGCACATGTACATATCTTGGAAAACAAAACAAAAAAAAAAAGGCAAGGGAAAGGGATTTTAAAATAAAAAGTTGGAGACCGCATTGTCCTGCTTTGAGAAGCCACCAGGGACAGGCCACTGATCTGCCTCCTGCTTCAGCTGACCCTCACCAGCAGATGGGCAACAGGATGGGAAAGCCCCTGTGAGCAGGGGATTTAATGGAGCTTTATTTCAGGAAGAATAGCCTGATTAGCTGATAAAGAGCATGTAAGATGGTATGGGGTGGGCTTTGATGTCTTGCTGGCCCAGCAGGGTGTCAAGCTATGACTGACAGTAGCGTGTCACAGGATTACTTGGCCTGCAACAATGCCTCTCTCTGTTCCTGTGATGTTGCTACTCTGTTAGAGCCACTTTTTCCCTTGTTACGAACCTCTTTTAGATGACGTTCCTCCTCCCCAAATCTTCATCCTATTATAGTCAGGCAAGCTCAAGATACAGTAGGTAGTTTATGCACAGGATGTGTGGGGTTGGGGGCTGTGGAGGTGTTAGAACAAATGGCCTGAGAGTGATTTGAAGGCTCATTTGCACGTGGATCATATAATTGCAGCTCAGGGAAAGTGGGCAGATTTTGCACAGGTTCGTCACGGCTCAAGCTCCAGATTTCAAATCCGGGAGCATCTGGAAAGTTAAGACCCTGCAGAAATAGCCAAAGCTGTGACGTGCAACAATTGTTCTTGCCTGTGAGACTTCTTTCTAATCAACTTTCTCTGTGTTTGCTTAGAAAAAAACAAAGAGTTAAGATACATTAGTATTTATAGGATAGTTTAGAGAAAGTGAATGTAGATTCAAATTCAGTCTCCACTAGCATAAATTTAAGATAGTGCTGTTAACTTCCAGAGAATTGCTTTTGATTTCATACTGACAAAGCAGAAAGCAGAATTTAGCCTGCCATTTAGAAAACAAATGGTTTTTAATTGTAAAATGCAAGGCTTGAAATTATAACAGCATAGTCACGGAGCAATCTTTTTAATTATATTTCTCATGTGATACCATGAGTGTTGGTTGTCGTATTACACATTGTCTCCAAACATCTGATACTTGTTTTTAATCAGTCTGCACACTAAAGCCTCATCTCTCAGCACCTGCCCAGAGAATAAAGAACAGGCAGTCCAGGTTGAAAGTGGGGTAAAGGTAATCATTAAGTGTTTCCTTAAGAGGACAAAGAAAACTCTTCATTTCTTTTGAAGTCTCCTTTTGTGCTTAGCACCTCCTTAGAGAGCCTGCTTGGGGAAGGTGAGCCGGGAAGACAGAGCAGCCAGGTGTGTGATGGTTCAGTGCTGAAATGTGGAAGCAGCCCTCTCCTTCTGAATGCACATGTAAAACTTTCATGTATTTTTTTAAATCTCTTTGTGCAAACCAACTGTCCCCTTAGCTGTAGTGGTTCTTACAAAACCTGATCTGAAGGTGGAAAAATAATTGCTTGTGATTTTTTTTTTTTTTTTGTAAAGTTGAAATAGTGTATTTAGGTAAGAGATGAGCACATAAACCAGATACTGTATATTAAGTTACAGTACATCAGTTTAGTAAGTGCCTGGGCTCATGCTTTTACTGAAGGGTGGATGCAAGGAAGCTGATCCCACTTCCATTGAGGGATTAAGTGTCTTTCGTTCACTGCAGAGGAGCAGCATGCACAGGAAGTAGCTGACATGCCAGATAGACATGTCTTTTGACTCTTTCACAATGCAGATGCCAAAGACCTATTGCCATTCCACAGAGCATCCCTGTGCTACTCAATCTTTTGCATTTTGCATCAGTGGGGTTTTATGGGACTCTGTGGCGACTGATGGTGTGTTTCCTCCTTTTGAACTCTGGCAGACTGGTGTATGTCCCTGAAGGGTTTTACTGTAATGAGGAGTTGCAACTTAATTTGCCTTGTTTGTGAATTCATGGCATTACAAAGAAAGAGATAAATCTTGTGAGTTCGAGAGATTCTGTGGAACTCATTGCTACGGGATATCTCTGATGCCAGAAATGCTCAGAAAGGTTTCATTTAGTAAGAGTATCAAGTATATTCATAGTTGCTACAGCATGTGCAAAAAGGGAGTATAAAAATTAAGGTGAAAATCCCCTCATGGTTTGAAGTTTAAGTCCAACCCTTAACTAAAATGGGATCAAGAAAAGGTGTCCAGGATGCTTCTTTTTGAGGGGATTGATTTACACCATTCTTACACTGCCATTGCTCTAAATATGGATGTCATTGTGCCCTTAAGGTTTTGGCTGCAAGATTGTTGTGCTAATTCATTCTTCAGCGTGTAGTGGTCAGGTGGAATTAGACCCCTGCTGGGAAATACACCTGTAACCCTGTGTGGCCTCCTTTGTATGGCTAGGGCAGCAGTCTCCTTTGGGTGAAAGGTAGTAGCCTTTTACCTTCTTTCCTACGTCGTATCCTTGATTCCACTTTTGAATATCTTGGCATTGACAATTTTGGAAAGACTAATGCTTCTATTGACAGGGCTTGTGAATCAAGGCTGCAGCTGGGTCTCCCTGCACAGCAATTGTCTAATCATTAGAAGCAGTTTGCCTGCCAGTTTTTACATGTCGTTTACAGCTTTCCTAATATTAGTCTAAATTCAGGTTTGGAGTTCTACTCACTGGGAATTTCACTTAGTTTGGGCAGTGTGCTGTAGAAAGCCAGACTGGATCTCAGATAAGAGCATGTATTCATGGACTGGAGTGCAAATGGATGCAAAAATTAGAGTGAGAGGCATGGCTGCTGTGAAAGGAAACATCACCATCACTCTTCATTAAGGCAGTTCAGGGACCCAGATGAGTCCTGCTTACCACATCATGATGTTATAAAAAAGTTCTGTTAGGAAATTAAAGTTTCATAATTGTAAAATCCATCTGATTGTTATCGGCATGCAGCAATGCCCTTTATTACTGTCCTGCTCCACCACAGCCACAGCACAGAGCCTTTGCTCCATCTTTGAGCGAGCTAATAGGGCTTGCACATGGAGCTGGAAAACCCTCCGTGCTGTCTGGTACACACCAAAAAATTGTCAGTTCTCTAATTGAAATATATTATGCCCTTTAGGGTGGGAAAGAGCCTGACAGAAGCAAGAATCCTTGGAGGTTCCCAGCCTCCCAGTGGTGCTTTTATCCTTTCTCCATAGGGTAAAGACCAAGGGATGGTGGTGAAAGTGAAACTGTAGGGTTTTGTCTCTTTCTGTGTAGCAGAAATACAGTTGACTTCAGTAGGGGTAAGGTGGGTTTACTGTTTAGCACATCTCAGCATGAAGACTGCTCTTCTCTGACTGTTCTGGAACAGCGCTTGATGCTCAGTCTGGGTAATAATTTTCCTTGGTCTTCTCAAGCTAGCGTTTGCATCAGCTGATAACAGAGTACCTGGGCCATCTGTTGACTTGTCGAGAGCGGTGTAGGATTGCTGATGAATTTCTTGCCCCCAACTCTGTAAAAAAAAAAAACAACAACAGAAAAACCAACCCAAATAGGGTTGCGTTGGCTGCAGATGGTTCATCCAACACTGTAAGTAGAAAAAGCAGGTGTTGCAGCAGCCTTGGCCCAGAGGTAACCCAGCTCTGCTACTGGCACAGTTTCAAAGAGCTGTTGGAGATGCTGTCAGGCAGATTGATAGTGCAATCCATGTTGAAATGTTTTCTGATAAATGAAACAGCCTACTCCTGTCTCCTCCAAAGACACACCATGAGTTCTGGGACTGTGCGTCAGAACTTTATACTTTCTTCCTCAGCTGGAGTGATTTGGGAGCCTTTGGTTGCTGCAGATGCTGCGAGTTGGCTAAAGGTCACTACACTTGCTGCACTGCAATGCACCAGGGTTTCACACAGCTCAAGACAAAGGAACAGACAGCAATGCCAACCAAGTTGAAGGAGACATCTCTAAGAACAAGCCTGCTCACCAGTTAGGTAAAAAGACCAGCAGAGACATCTTCTGAGCCATCAAATGATATCCAAGAAACCATGCATGTATGTGTACCACTGCTCTGGCACGTAGGAGGTTTTGGCTTGGAGATCAGCTTGTGATTCAGCTCTCTAATGAAGCAGATGTGTCAATGAAACACACATATTAGAATTTTGAAATAAGAATGAAAACTGGTGTCAGATACTCATTCCTTTTCTTACTGTTGTCGCTTGGTCCTTTCACACCTGAATGTTTGAGAGTCTCCGCATCCAGGATCATGATTTGTTTATTCCAACAAATTCAGTCTGATGAAATCAGCTGGTGAGACTTGATCACTCTTACAATCTTATCAGTAATGTTTGGGAGATGAATGGGATGTTATACAGAAACTGAACAGTTTGTGTATGCTTTTCTTCCTCTTCACTTGTGCCTTGGAGCTGTCCCACGATCTCAGCTGTGTTGGACACCCTCAAAGCTTAGTTCAGCATACTCGTCTTGGGGTTTTTTTGCCGTGGTATAGCCTCTGTTACTCTACCATCTTGTCGCTAGTGATTGTGGAATTCAGTGGATGGTGTCTTCAGAGCTCGCAAAGCCACCGATCACCCAAGGTGTGTGGAGGTCACACACTGAGTGTGTTGAAGGTGCATTACGTGTAAGCTAGGTGGGACTCCTGTGGTGAGTTAGTATCGTGTGGCAGAGCAGAAGGCAGGGCTGGAAACAGCAGAGATGATTTCAGGCTAGTCACCTATGCTGCATTCACCTGTGGGCTAGAGGGGTTTTTTCATTATGTGAAAAGATTTCCCATTAATTTTTTCTGGTAGTCTTGAGCAAAGCAAAGAGTTGAGAGTCAAGGGGCCAGGAAAGGAAACTGGTCCAAATCATTCGGATTTCCTCTGAGGTGGGAGAGTTGGGCAGGACCCGCACCCCCGTGGACCACCATGGCGTCTGAGCGGGGTGGGGAGGGGGAGCAGCATACTGGGAGAAGCTCTGCAGGTGGAGGTAGAAGGAAACAGAAGCAGAGGAAAGAAGGATTTTATTCACTTGCCTTCGCTGGATACTTTCTCTCTTGTTTATTCCAGATGTTCCTCTCCTGCCTTTGCATCATTCAGCAAGACTCACAAGTTTCTCATGTTTAAAGAGTGAATAAAATCATTCCAGTTTTTTGGAGGAGGACAGAGCTTTTTTCATCTTTAAAAGTTTGTCTCTGGCCTGGTCTTTCCCAGCCTTCCAGGATGTAACAAAGTAATCTGGGGACAGTTCCCCTCTTTCCTTATTGCCTCTCTGCTGAGGCTCTTGGTACCAGCTTTTGTGATGTTGCAACTTAATTACAGATGTGCACAGGCAGCTGTAAACCTGGGTCGTTTATTCCTTCCTCTGTCTGCGTGAGGAGGAGGGGAGCTTTCTCAGACCGTGCCAAGAATTACTAGGCTCTCTGCCTTCCCTTTCTCAGTGTGCAAAGACAGCATCTTTCTCTCCCCTTGATAACGAGGTGATTAGATAGATCTTGGGTGATATGGGTTTTGCCCTATACCTGGAACATAAAGCCCAAAGCAGTAGTAGGGTCTAGGGTTAAGCCTTGCAAATGAAGGGATGATGTGTTGCCCACTTGAAGTTAGGAGGTGGTGCTAACTCATCTCTGCTGGCTCCTCTGACTACTTACCAATTCCCATCTGTCTTTTATGGGAGTCGTGATACCCCATATCTAGCATGAAAGAGTAGTAGTCCAGTGGTGCTTCTGCCTGGCATCCAATATGTCACAGCACTCAACACCCAGCGTGCTGGACAGTAACACAGAGAAGTCAAATAGCTTGTGTTCAGGGACAGGTTCTTCCTAACTCGCGTGTTGGGGCTGTTTCATTTTCTGAGTTATGACTTCTCTATTCCTGTCTCATTTTCCCCCAGCTAATAAAAGTAGATATTTTCTCATCCATTTGAACATTCCTTTCTCCTTTAAGCCCTGCTGAAATCTTGGCGCTGTAGCACATTGGGATGAGTCAGTCATTAGTGAACCTTTTTTCCCCTGCAAATTCCCCTTAGCTGCACTGTTTAGTAGTTCCCCACCTAAAGACTGACTGTTGTGTTTGGAGGGAGGGATTTAAAGGGCTGCGGATTTCTCTGCCCGTTATTGACACGATGTGCCCTCATTAGGCCTCAATAAAGCGTGATATCTAGGCATGAGATCACAGAAAGAGATGCTGACAGTCCATGTGTTTATCCAGTGAGGGGAACATGGGTTCTGTCTGTGTTGCAAATGCATCTTACAGTTGCAGCCTTTTCTGTGAAGCTTTTTGCCACGGTATCCAGCATCACCACGCAGCTCTTAATTTAACATCACGCCAGCCTTCGGCAACAGGGAAAATGCAGTCATCCCGGGTTACGAGGTGGGAGCATGGACAGGAAAGCCAAAGAGAATAAATACCTTGCCCAAGGATGCTCAGAGGGCAAGTGGCAAGGTCTCGCTCTGTTCTCCTGGGCTTTGTCTCATAACCACAGGGCGCCTTTCCTTGCCGATGTTATCTTGACTGCCCTGGCAGAGCCCCAGAGGCTTTCACCAGTTGAGCAGAAAGGGGTATTTACAGGTTCACAACAGGAATCCGAATCCAGCCAGGGATCCTGACCTGGTGCACTTCTGGTGTGCTGTCACTGCAGACTGTTGCTGTTGCCTGCGGCTCTTCCATCTCATGGTTAAACAGGGCCTTGACAGCTGCTTTTCTTCTCTCAGTGATCAGCACAGGTTCCACAGCACAGCTCCATTGATTTTTGTGGCCCTGGTTAGAGGGAGAAACCTCCCTTTTCCCTGCATCCTTGCTTTTCTCTGTACAGCTGATCACCACAGCAGGGTGTATTGATTTACTAATTGGGCAATGATTTCATCTGATTGATAATAAAGTGTTGGACAACCTCCCTGCTGAGCTGAAACTCAGCCCGGCAGCTACTGGTGGATTACTTGTCCTTTTGCAGCAGATAGTTCCCTGTTGTTAAGTAAACTGATCTGTTGCTTGGTAACCCTTGAAATACTGTAGTAAATGCTTGGAGACATAATGAAAGTGTCAGATAGAAACTTTATCAAGTGATGGAGGGGACTGAGCAGGGGATACAGCTGCCCTACCAAGTTTCTGCAGCAGAGCTGGGCTGGATGAGGGCACACCCGGCCTGGCACCGTGCAGGCACCCACAAGCATCCCTGCATTCAGGGGGGCAGGTTGACAAGGCACGTCTGCTGTGGAGGTATTGCAGGTTCAGCTTTACCAACTGCACGTTTGCTTCAGTAGCTGTACGGCCGCTTTAGAGTTAATTCTGTCTTTTTGCCTCAGTTTCTGTGGGTTCAAACCAGGTGGTGGCTGTGCATCTTACTTCTCCGGTATGTCCAGTCTCTAGCCCTTCTGCCAACACAGAGCTTGAATGTTTAATTAGTGTGAGAATGGAGACTACAGCCAAGGTAGCAAAGTCTTCCACCTGTGTCTTCCAGGCTTTCCCTTCTAGGGAAAACCACCTTTCAGTGGTAATCATCACACCATCCTTCTTATCATTCCGTTCCATCCTTCCAAACCCATTCCAGCCATGGAACGTGCACAGGGATGGAAAATAAGCTGTGGAAAAGGGGCAAGCAAATACACCAGACAGCCGAGAGTTTGGTTCCCTTTCCTTCTTTGTGTGTTAGGGCTAATGAATGGATTGATCTGCTCACTGCAGCCAAAAATGCTTCCTCTCCTGCAATGCCCAGCACGGTTCTGGACACCTGAAGGAACTCGGAGAGGCAGTGCTGTAAAGCTGCAGCCTTTAGGGCTGCTGAGGTCCACGTATTGTTGTAAATGCGAGCTGGCATGGATGTGGGGCTGCCGTCCAATTCCCTCGTTGTGTTTAGAGGAGCAGGTAGCTTTCTGTTCACTTCTCTGGCAATTATTGAGATCTCTTTCTGGTCTTTATTACAAAGAGGAGAGTGGGATGCGCAGACACCAATAGCTGTGAATATCCTGTTGTTCCCGGGATCATGGGAACATGGGAGGGAGCGATGGCTCCTGCACTGAAGAGACTGCAGTTTAAACAGATAAGCGAGGGTGATAGCAGCAACGAGGGTGAGATTTGCCCAAGGTCATAGAGCAGGACGGTGGCAGAACTTCTGGTGGAAAAATGCTGAGTGGGTTTTTATATTTATAGCTGGCAGTTTAGGGCTACAGGGAGATCCATGTTGAGTGGCTGGGCAGAATGCAGCTACCTTTGCAAAAGCCAGTCTCTGGAGAGGGGGGCTGTAAGGTGCGTGTGATGTCTGCAGGACACTGCAAGAAAAGAGTCGGTTGGGTTTAAACTCCTGACACTGGTGGGTTTTTTTGCTTGTTTGTTTGGGTTTTTTGTGTTTTCAAGCTCTGGATTTAAGCTCTGTTTATAAAACGTTTCCATTGTTCAGTGTCTTAAGGCTGTTAGGAGTTTTTTTTATTATTATTATAATTTTCAAACTGCTGTGTCACCTAATTCATCAGCCTTCAGCACACAACCTTCCCTCCTTCTCCCCGCCACCCCTGCAAGAGCATTTGTACAGAACAAAGGCTTGCTTTTAAAAACGGCATGATATTTTGCCACCTTTGTGAAAACCTGTCACAACAATATCTAATTTTGCATGAGACAGAATTTCAAATCAAGCCTTAAGAAAAGGAAGCTGTTCTTCTGCTAATGCACAAATGTCACTTTCCACAGCTGTAAAATAAGTAACCCACCTAGCAGCGTTTCAGAGAGAAGGAAATCTAATTCCTCTTCTCTTCCCTCTGCCCAGGTCTGACCTTCTCAAGAAGACCCACAGCAAACACCGCCTTGCTGAGATCTTGCGATCTGAATATTCCAGTGGGATGGACACTGGTGTATCCAAGGTCAAGAAGAAGAAAAAACGGAGAAAACCTGGCAACCAGCAGATTCCAACATAAGCCGGGACCTTCCCATCATTGGCTGCAAAACCTGCTTGAGCGCCTCAGCCGGGGGTCAGGGTGACCTGCCAAATCAACTGAGGAGTGTTTTAATTTATCAGGCGAATATGGGAGGGATCTTGGGGATCTTGGCCTCCTCCCCCTCATTCCATAGGTCCAAATGGGATCGAATCCAGGCGTGTCCTGTTGCACTGCTGCAATTAAATGTGGCTTCCTGAAGATGCACCGCGTTTCTATGGTGGTTTTTGCAAGAGAAATAAAAAAGGTTAAATACGGTTTTCAGAGAAACGTGTTGTCTATATAACATGAAACTGAGACAAGTGTACTCCAGACAGGGGATGCTTTCCTGTTTAAAAGACCTGTAGAAACACTCCACAATCTTTTTGCTTGCTTATTTTTAACCAGATAAACAGTAGTGGCAGAGGAGGAGTTGCAGGAGCACGTTTAAGAGGAGAGGGGAGGCTGCCCTTTCCCCTCTCGGTGCACAGTGGGGCACTTCTGCTCCCATCTGGGGTAGCACGGCCACCTTGCTGCCACCTTCTCTCCTGTCCTTTGTGCACGGGGGCAAGGTCAACCCCAGGACACCGCTCGTTAGTCAGATATGGCCACCCATAAGGAGTCTTCCCGATTTCCGTGCAGGTGGTAGGATTGTGAAGAGCTCTTCAGTGTAATGATGCGTGGTCCCTTTGGGGTAGAGCTCACGGGCACAAAACTTCATGTCAAAACTCCTGAATTTGGGAACAAACGTTGTCACTGCGGGAAGGAGCCAGCGTGGAATCCAGCAATCTCCAAACTTCTCCTTGCCTGCAGCGTATTGTCATATCTAATTATATAGCGCAGAGTATGTATGAAATGTCTCACCTCTCTGAACATTAAAGCCTTTGCCAGCTCTTGCTGACACCCTCCAGTAGTAACCCCAGCTTTCGGGGCGCTCTCTGCTTTGGCAAGGCCTTTTTTTGAGCATGTCCCAAGCTTGTGGATTTAGCTTCTTGTCCCATTTGCCTTTTTTCTCGGTCTTCCTTCTCACCAGAGAACTGGGATGGCTGAGAAAAGAGGTGTGGTATGGCCCCAGACAGGCCGAGGCTGGCCCTCACTCGCCGTTGCCCAGCCTGTGAAATGGAACCCGAGCTCTACTGAAGGCCGTGGCAAAACTCCCCTTTGAGCTGGGGAGGCGTGGGGGGCTCATGGGGGGGAGCGGGTGCTCCCCAAGGCCTGCGGGAGACCGACAAACTCCCGCAGGACCTACAGGTGAGCGCCCACCTCTGTCTCCCTGTCTTCCTCGCTTCTTCCAGCACCTCCTATAGCACGAGCGCCAAGCAGTTCGTGTGCGAAAGCAGTGCAAATCCTTACCAAAACACAGCTTTCTGCCGCCTGCGCGTGTCCTCCTCGAGGAAAGAGATGAGGAAGAGCAACCCACCCACGAGCCAAGCCGGGCACGTTGCTTAACGCAGGACCAGAAAGTGCTCAAATCCAGCTGCAATTTCAGGTGCCGGAAGGAAAACCAGTACTGAAAAGGGAGTATAACCAGATGAAAATGATAGCCGCTTTGCGAATGCAGAATTGAGGGCACCTACTTTGGGCTGTAGTGAGTCATACTAAGGGCTGTAGGGGGGAAGCCATCAGCCCAAAAGTATTTAATTTCTGAAGTGAACGTAACTTTTGAGAACCAAGATTTTTTTTCCTCCCAGGCAATTGCCAAACATGCTGATTTTGCTGCAATACTTTCCTGAACACTTCAAAAAAAGATGTTAAAAAAGCTCCAGTATAAAATTAACCATGTATTTGCAGAGAGAATGAAGGTACTAACATTTATTAGATGAAGATAACAATAAAGCCCACCTGATTTTGTTGTGATTACTGTTTGGAAGAGCAATCAGGTTTAAGGCAAATGTCAACTTAAACAGCAAAGAAACCCCTGAGGGTGAAAATGACTCAGAGAATGATGCAGAGAGCGTAAGTTTGGGAAGAACTGATCTTGTGCAGGAGGGGAAAATACATGACCTTCTCCTGGCTGACTGTCACGTATGAATTAATGGGGACTATTGGCAAATTCATAATAATAGGAATAAAGGCCAACAGCACATCAATGAGAGACATCAGGAAATCTCATTGCCATCCATATTAACTGGGCAGGTAGCGTTACAAACGGTTCTGGCGGATAATGTGTTTTAAAAAAAAAAATAGAATGGCTTTTTTCTTTTAGCTTCATCTTTTAGCAGATAGCTCTGGATTACTTGTGTGATTAGGGAAAGGGAGAGGAGGAGATTGTTAAACACGAAAGAGAAATTGTTAAATGCACACACTCCTGAAGCTAAGCCGAGTTTGCTCTTAACAAACTTGAAGACCGATACACAAAATGTGGTTGAATTGTAGCTGGGTCAGCAGGAACCACCTTCTGCCCTTATTTACACTTTGGCAGCTCTAGGTTGGCTCCGGGCCGGCTTTGTCCTTGTGCATCGCTCAGTTCAGGGAGAACCTGGTAAGTTTGGAGTCAATTGCTGTTCGACCCAAAGCACCTCTTCATCAGGGCAGGGCAGGGTGCGGTGCTTGCGGTGGAGCAGGGGTGGCCTGAGCTCCCTCGGCTGCAGCAGACACAGGCATTGTGGGTGCAGAGGCTCCCAGGTTGCTCGAGCACCCGGGCGCTGGAGGAGCTGCTGCAGGTCACGGTGGGTTCCCTTGGCACGGCCCTGGCATGGAGCAGGTGGACGTCACCCTGAACTGCTCCGGGATTTGCCCCCTCTTGCTCTGAAGTACGTGGCATGCGTTGCGAGGGTCTTGGCTGGCTGGGAGGTGCCTACGCGGCGCGTGAGGGCAGGGAGATGGGCTCTTGGCAGTGTTCGGTGAAACTGCGGCTTCGTTTGGCTGCACCAGCGTTGGCTTTGGGCAGGTTTCCTTTCACATCTTCATTGTGGTGAACGGTAGGGGCCTTGCTGTCCTGCAGCTTGAATTTTTTTGTGTTTGGTGTGGAAATAGTGGCACTCTGGAGCTTTTATATGAAGCTACTTGGGAGTCAGACCTGGACTCTTCCTGGGTTTGCCTTCCTTGCTGCTTCTCTGCTCCCTGCTCTCATGCCTGGAGTCCTGCCTCTCCCAGGGGATGCTCTTGTGCCTTTGCTCTGCTCTGTTCTGGCTCCATGTCCTGCGCCAGTGACAGGAGCCCCCATCCTCCTCTCCTCTGCAGCCAGAGCATCTTGAGTTTACACTCAAGGCTTTGGGATAGGAAAAACCGAGGAGGTCACCTTGATACAAGGGTCACAGATTAAGACCTGCCTTCCGTGTCAGGTCAAACGCTCAATACCTTAGCACTGGTAGCCCACCACTGAGAAGCACCTTTAACTAAGCAGGATAGAAAGCACCAGAACTTCCCTATTTACAGCAATTTATTTTCTCCACAAGCCAGGGAAGAGGATGGGAAAAGGACCAGTTGTTCTGGGCTTTCCATTCTGGCATAATTTTGTTTGGTGTTCAGACAAAACTGTAAAATATCTCAGCTAGAAATAATTCTGCTGATTTCATTGAGTTTGTGTGTGTTGGCATGTTCAGGGGAGCAGCTTTCGTTCTTTGCCTGTTCCCGGCGTAGTGGTCCTGGTTAAAGCTGTGTCAGGAGCGGAGGAAGATGGCCCTCAAGCCACATAAAAGCCCAGAAGAGGCTTGAGAGCCAGGATTGTGTTTGGCCCCGGCAAACCCACTGCACTGACCGGTTTGTGTCTTGGATCCAGTGCCTGGAGCTGACAGAAACCAACTACCAGCAGCCTGTCTGTTGGAGTCTTTATACCCTGGGAGAAATTGGTGGAGCAGAACTGGTGCAATACTCCAAAGGTTTGCTTACTGGGACTGGTGCCCCTTCTCAACTATGCCATTTTTACTGCTTCATCTAATCTCAACCCAGCACAGCCTGTCCACCCCTGAGAACTTGCCAGGACCATGCCCGTCTGGCACTGGCTTCTGGAGATGAGGGGATTTCCAGCCCGGTCTGGGGCCGCTGTGGGTGCAGGACCAGTGCTGGTGGGTTCTGCTGTTGGACAGTGGGGTCCCAGCTCAGTCCCTGCACACGAGCTGGTCCTTCAGGAGCTTTTGGGGCTGCTGAGGTCTTCCCACACAAGGTGCTGTTCACGCAGCAAGCGCGGTGCTCTCTGACCAGAGCCTACAGCGTGGGGCATCTTCCCTAAAGTGATTTATTTTGAAGCTTGCCTTGCTTGAGATCTCCCTGGAGGAGACGGCTCCGGCCCTCACTTCTCCTCTGCCCTCTTTCCTTCCCAGCCAGACCCAGCACAGCCATTCCTCCTTCCCAGAGCAGAGGTTTCCTTGGGGCTCTGCCCCACTCTCTCCTACGGTCCCTGCAACACAAGCTGGACTGTGTCACTGTGCTGCGGCGCTGGCTCAGCCCCGCTGTTACAGAGGAGTTTCCAGCTTCTTCCAGATGTGAAATGGCAAATTTCAATATTGCAATTACAGACGTGTAACGAAGCCTTGTACTTCATTAATGTAAGAGGAGGAATCTGCTACGGCTACAAGGACAATTAAATATTAGAGAATGTCTTTGATTCGCATTCCTGCTGTGTAAATGGGAGGAAGGTTGCTGTAGGCTCCTTGCCTTTGCGCTCACAAAATGAAAAGCACACCCACTGCAAGTTGTCCTTTGATAGATTTTTAATATGATTTTAAAGAGTTTTGTTTGGTCTCATTCTTATTCAATGAGATTAATTTAAAGCACTTATCCCCTGGGTTTAAGTCAATCCATGTAGGATTTGGGACGGGGGTTTGTTGCCCGGGAAGGGGGGTTGTTTGCAGGCCTCTCTGAAAGACTCCTTTCCCACTTCATTAACCCCGAGCTGGGAGCGACCCCCCCCCTTCCTCCTCCTCCTCCTCCTCCTCCTCGCCCCAGCCGAGGCCCGGGGATTTACCAAACTCCCCCATTCACATGCAAAGGAACAGCCCGGTCCACAAAGGCCGGGGGATCTCGCCTCCAGGCGTGGCTGTGCATTTGGCCGAGCCGACAATAACCGGCCCCACCACCCCGGGGGTGCCGGGGCAAAGCCCCCGGGGGCCGGCGGGGCTCGGGGGCGCCGGGCTGGGACCCGGCCCCGGGGAGCCGGGAGGTGCTGTGGGTGCCGGGGAGCGGGGCGGGGGTGTCTGCAGACAGCCGGGTCCGCCGGCTGCAGAGGGTCTGGGGGGGGCGGTGGAGGGCCGGGGGGGGGGCGGAGGGCCGGGGGGGGGCTGAGCCCGCAGCCCATCTGTCGGCTCCCCGAGAAGGCGAGCGCTGCCCGGCTGTCCCGGGGACCAGCTGCCGGGCTCGCTGGCCGCGGCCAGATGAGCGACACTTTGAAAGTGTGGAAACAATCCATTTTCCAAAGCGATCATTTAAAGCACTTAGGCAATTATACACTTAAGATTAGCGTTAATAATTCACCAGCGCCGCGGCTATCGCCGCGCCGGCCAGCATCGGGCCGGCCCCCCCCACACCTCCCCGCCGCCCCCCGCCCCGCATGCCTGCACTGGGGCCGGGGAGGGGGGGAGCCCCGGGGGGGGGGGGACACACGGACCGAGCCCCGGGGGGGGCTCCCTGCGGCCGCCTGCGGTGGGAGGTGGGAAAACTCCTGTTTGCTTTTCCCTTTCCCTCGGCGGCGGCTGATCCGCCAGAGCAAACAAGCGGGAGGGGAAGAAAGGGCCGGCGGAGGCGAGACCCGTTTGTTTGTAAAGAAGTTTTATTTCCACATTTAAAAAAGGGGAGGGAGGGGGGAACCGGGAGCGGGAGCGGCGGCCCGAGCCCCCCCCGCCCCCCGCGCCCCGGCCGGGCCGGCCCCGGCATACAGACTGACAAGAATCACTTACACAAATACGCCCTCAGGGTTCACAAATAAATAATTCATATACATTTTGCGCACCGTATTTACATTTCGCCGCTTTTGGGTTGTGGGGTTTTGCTTTTTTTGTTTTGTTTTCGGTTTTGTGGTTTTTTTTTTTTCGTTTTGCTTTTGTTTTGACTCACGGACGTCCCGAAGTCTCGCTGCGGCGGGCGGGGGGCAGCGGCCCGGACCCCCCCAGCCCCCGGCCCTTCCCGGCGGCGGGGGGCCGGGGAAGGCGGGCAGAGGGCCCCCCGGAGCCGTCGGTGGCAGCGGTGGCTCGGGCAAACCCCCCCCCGCCCCCCGGAGCAGCCGGTCCCTGCCCGCGCTCCCGGCGCCGGCCCAGGCGCGGGGGGGGCAGCTCTGCCGGCTCCCCCGCGCTGCCAAACCCGCCCTGGCTCTTGCATTCTTTATATATATTTAAAAAAAGGAGGGGGGGAGGTCTCATTTATATATATATATATATATATATTTGGGGATAAGCGGGAGTCTGTCGCTTCCTCGCAGCCCCAGAGGCGCGGTGCCCCCCTCCCCGGCCCGGGGGGCGCCGGGGGGCTGCCCGGGCGGCCGGGGCTCACCGGGGCTGCGCAGCCCGGGGCAGGACACCGGGCAGCGGGGGCAGGGGCGGCGGGGGCTCGCTGCCGCCCTGCAGTCCGTGGATGAGGATGCGGGGCACCAAGGGTCTCTGTAGAGCCGGAGGAGGGGCGCTGGGCCCCCGGTAAAGGTAGAGAGCGGCGCCGGGGTCCAGGTTGGAGACCAAACTCTGTGGGTAGAAGTAGGGCGAGGGGAACATCCTCTGGAGGGCTGAGTAGTTGCCAGCCTCGGCCAGCAGCTCCAGGCCCACCGCCGTCTGCCTTTTCCACTTGGTCCTGGGGGGGGGACAAGTCGAAAGGGTGGGGGGGTGTCAAGGAGGGAGAGATGCTCCAAAAGCCGCTCCAGTGCTCTTTTTACCCTTTGCACATCCCTTTTCCCCGGGCTTTGCTCTCATTGCGCATCCCTTCTCCCCGCCGCTGGCTCCCGGGGCCAGCGCGCCCTGTCCGGCTGGGCTGGGCTGGGACCAGTCCAGTGCTGGGGGATGCAGACCCCCATTAACCGGGCGAGGGGGTCCTATCTCCCCGGCGTGGGCGCCCCCGGAGCCCCCCCCCGCAGCCCCAGCCCGCCTGAGCTCCGCTGCCGGAGTGTCAAACCCTGCGACTAACATTTCGGTGCTTTCCTGGGGTGTAAATTCCGATTTACAAATTACGAACTGCCTGTGACACCTCGGGCGTGACCTGCCGGACCCCCCACCCGGCAGCCCCGCCGCGATGCTCCCGGACCCGCCCCCCCCGGGCCGGCGCTGCCGGGGTCCCGCGGGGAGACACGCGTGGGGCAGCGTCCCGGGGCGTTCGTTTGCGGCGTGTATATATATATATATATATGTATATGTGCGTGTGTATATACGCACGTATGTATATATTTTATATATATATGCATATATAGGTGCATATAGCTATGTGTGCACCTATACGTGTGTGTGCCGGGTCTGATGAAGACGCCCCGGGGTCTCGCCCACGCCGGGCCGGGCCTGGGGGGGGGTGTGGGGAAGTGGGGCTGGAGACTCCAGCCCGGCTCCGGCGTGCCCCTGCGGGAGGGATTTGGGGAGAGAAGGGGTGAGGGCACAGCCCCCGCTGCCCCTAAATCCCCCCAAAAGCCCCGACGTGTTGCTGAGTGGCGGATCGTTGCGGATGGCGATGGAAATGGGGGAGACAGAAGGTTAAAACTCGGGGGGGGTGGGGGAGCGAGGGGACGGGGGGGCTGCGGCCGGGGCCCCCCGTTTCGGGGCGGTGGCGGTGGTGGGGAAGCGCCGACGGGGACGGCGGGATGGAGCCACCGAAGCCGTCACACGTCTCCAGACCTTTTTACAGATTTGTCGCTGAAGCGCTAAACCTATTTCCACCAGTAAATTATTCATCATAATAATAATTGTGTCATTACTGTAAGGGGTGTTAATTATTGATGCCCAAAGCAGTAATTGGTATCTATTATTAATGGGCCGATGTGTTATGCTGTTGTGTTTAGCTGGAAGCCCGCTTCTGTCTCCCCGCCTTGCCGGGGCACGGATTGCACACACCCCCCCCCAATCTGTCCTGCCGCCCTAACACTTTTCTCCCCCTTATTTTGGGGTGAAAGGCCCTCCCGGTGGGGTGAGGGGGGGACACTCGACATCCGCATCTTTCCCGGTGCCAGGAGGGACGGGGCGGCTGCGGGGTGCAAGAGCCCTGCCCGGTTCGGGGGTGCGGGGCCGGGGAAGGGGGCGGGGGGGACCCCGGCACTGCGGGCGGGAGGGAACGGTGCATTTTTACCTTCTGTTCTGGTACCACGTTTTCACCTGCGTGTCGGTGAGGTTGAGGGAGGCGGCCAGCTCCATCCTGTCCTGCACGCTCAGGTATTTTTGCCTCTCGAAGCTGCGCTCCAGCTGGGCCAGCTGATGGTCGGTGAAGGCGGTGCGGGCTTTGCGCGGCTTTTTCAGCCGCACCGGGGGGCTGTCCCGGGAGCTGGAGATCTCTCGGTCCCCTTCTTCTTTCACTGGGCCGAGAGGGAGGAAGAGAGGCCAGGTCAGGACAGGAAGGGAAGGGAAATACCCTCAAAAGAGGGACGTAACCCCGAAAGCCGGGCTCAAGCGCCGGATCCGGCTCACGGCGCATTGGCTTTGCAACCCCGTAAATTTTAACCCCGGCTGCTCACGGGGAACTCACGGGGTCCCCGAGCCGGGCCCGGCTTTTCCCCCTCCCGAGGGCCTGGGAGCGGGGCTGGGGGGCCGGGCTGTGCTGCGGGTAGCCCCCGCATCCTCTGCACCCCTCATTTCTCACGGGGCAGGATCCTGCTCTGGGCTTATTCCCCCAAACCCAACAGCTTTTTCGATGCTTGGATATTTTTTCCCTTCTTCTTTTCGCTCTTTTTTTCTCTTAAAAAAAAAACAAAAACCACACCAACCAACCAACCAAAAAAAAAAAAAACAACACCCAACAAACAAAAAACAACCGAAAATGAAAATCGTGAGCCCACATTTTTTGGAGGGGAAATTCGCTGGGGTGTTGCTGCTTCTCTCCCTCCGCGGAGAACCCTCCGTCCTCTCGGGGATGCTGCCGGGGCATGGACCAAACCTCCCCTCTCCAGGGCTCACAACGAAATACCGGCGAAGGGACTCCGCAAGCCCCTGGCCCCGCCGTGATTTATATTAAAAAATACCGAATGAGACGGGCTGGAGGTGGTTCGTTACCGCGGTCGGTACATACGCACCGGCAGAGCGACGCGGAGATTTACGCCGCGAAACATTAGTAGGTGATGGGGAAATTTCCAAGCAGGGGAAAAAAAAAAAAAAAAGAGGAAAAAAACCCCAAACAAACAAATAAATCCCTGTTTGTGCTCGCCTGCTCCACCCGCCTGGAGGAGAGTCTGTAGCAAAAAGGCCTCGTTTATACAAATCGGCGGCGTTTGGGTTTTTGGGTTTTTTTACGCGGTTTTATGTTAAATTCGGGGTTGAGCAGGGACGGGGCTGTAGCCGAACGCGGGCTGATTTCTCACTGCAGGAACACAATAATCCGGTTAATTGAGCCACCGGGGAGGGAAACTCTTCAACCAGAAATCCCGGCTCCGGCCGAGCAGGCAGAGCCCAGCCGGGGACGAGCCCTGAACAGGGGGACCCGGCTCCCGTTCCCGGGAAAGCGGCGGCGCTGGGAAGGGGCCGGGGCCGGCCGGGCTGGGCGGGGTGTCCCGGCCCCGCTCCCTCCCGGGAAAGGCCCCAAAGTTTTTGCGGAGTTTTTTCGCTGAGGAAAGCAGCCTCCGGCCCCCCCGGGAAGGCAAATCCGCCCCCGGGCTGATCCCGGCTCCTAAAAAAGTTCCTGCTCGCCAAAGGGCGAGCTCGGCGGCGGCGGCTTCCCCGGCCGGCTCCGCGTCTCTCCCCCGCCTAGTCCTAGCTTAAAAAATTATATACATATATATACAAAAAATATATTACGGATTTTGGGGCATTTTGGCATTGGCCAAACCCTGGCTGCGCCGCCGAGGGCTCGGCCCGGCCCCGCAACCCCTTCGCGGGGTCCTTCGGAGCGTTTTGCCCCAGGAAAGGCGAGCTCCGACGGGAGCGCGTTGGGAGCGGGGCCCTCCCCGTGAAACGGTGGGTTTACCCTCACCTACGCGGTGTTCCTGCCTTCATTTAAGCAGTGGTTTCCTTCTCATTTAAGCCGTGTTTTCCCCCACATTTAAGCCGTGTTTTCCCCACATTTAAGGCGTCTTTTTCCCCACACTTAAGCCGTGTTTTTCCCCACATTTAAGCCGTGTTTTCTCCCCATTTAAGCCGTGTTGCCCTCCCCGATTTAAGGGATGGTTTTTCCCCCCATTTAAGCCGCGTTTTTACCGCGGCTGCCCCGTGGCGGGGGCAGGAGAGGAGCCGAGCGTAGTTGGGATAACGGCCCCCACAAAAAGCCGCCCCCCCAGCCCAGTTCGGCTTTGGGGGACGCGGGAAACCCGCGCTCCTTCTCCTCCTCCTCCCTCGCCTCTTTCGCGCCTCGGCGATTTGGGGGAAGGAGAGAAAAACTGAAGGAATTCGGGGCGGGGAGGGGGGGTGTAGGAGGCGAAAACAAAACGCCAAGGTGGGAATCGCAGCTGTTTTGCACCCCGGCCCTGCAAAGCGGCGGCGCCGAGCCCAGCCTTTCTCCCGGGTCACTTCCAGCCCGGGCCCCGGCCCCGGGCTCCGGCCTTCGGAGCGGCCCCCCCCCGCCGCGATGTCCAGGGTTTCCCCCCGCCTTTGGAGGCTCCTTTGGGGGACTATTTTACCTCCATGAACCGGGTTTCACCGCGCGGCTCCGGCCGGGCCGGGGGTGCATTTGCAGCCTCGGCCCACCCCCCACTTTTTCTTGCTAGACCACCCCAATCCAGCGGCCCCGTCAGGACCCATGGCCCCCTCCCATTCCCGCCCCCCTCCCCGATGAGTACCCTCGCCTTCCCCTCGCAAACACCCAGCAAACAATTTTCCCAGGTGAAAGTTTTTTGCAGGGGTGACGGGGGCGGGATGGGTGAGGGCACCCCGGGATAAACCGCTCCGGGGGGGGCGAGGACCGACCCCAACCTGCCCCCCGGTGCTGGTCCCGTGCCCCCTGCCCGGCTGCCGCGGGGGTGCGGGGGGGCCCGAAGCCCCCATCCCGGGGCGAGCAGCCGCCACCCCCTGCCCCGCTCCCCTCCGGCGCCGGGGATGCGGCCCGGGGCTCCCTGAGCGTCAGGCTCGATTTTAAACCATCTCCAAAATAATAATAGAAATAACAAGAATCGAAACAAACCCCGCCGACTTGCTTGTTCGTTTCTCACTGGAGACGGGGAAATACCCAGTAAATCCGTGATTTTTTTTTATTATGGTTTTCTTGGGTTTTTTGTTTTGTTTTTATTTTTTCTTTTTTTGCTTCCCTCCCCCCCCCCCCGGCAGAAATCACCCCCGGTTCTCCTCTCCCGTTCCCCGCGATAAGGAACGAAACAGCCCGGAAACATCCCAGCGGCTCCCGCGGGCGCCTTCGGCGAAGCACCGACCCCTTCCACCGGGCCGACCCCCACCGAGCCCCGAACCCCCAAGTTTTCCCAAGTTGGTGACCGACCCCCGCGGTCATTCCGGGGCCGAGCGGTGCCGCCATCCCCGCCTCATCACAGGGGCTCCATCACCGGGGCTTCATCACCGGGGCTCACCGGGGCCGGCTCCGCAGCGAGCTCCGGGAGGCTCCGGGGCCGCCTTTGCGGGGTCCAGGGAGGTGAGCGGCGCTTACCTTTGTACTCCGAGTCCGAAGAGGAGCTGCTTGTGGTTTTTTCCATTTTCTCCCTAAAGTCCTCGCCGGGCTTGGTGGGGATCCTGCCCGCCGGCTCCTGCCCGCCGTGAGGTCCATTGGTGCTGGAGTACGGAGCGCAGGCGGCCAGGGGCTTGCAGTCGGCCAGGATGTCTCTGATGAGGAAGGAGGAGGTGACGGTCCGGGACTGGGAGGGAGCCGAGACCTGCCCCGGCTGGAGGTGCGCATCCAGGCCCTGCCGCGGCCCCGCCGCCTCCAGGCACTCCCGGCCCGGCGAGCGGGGCGAGGGGCAGCCGCTGCTGCCCTCCGAGGGGGGGCTCAGCTCCAGCGGAGACCGGCCCTCGCCCACCAGCGGGTCCC
This sequence comes from Phalacrocorax carbo, assembly GCF_963921805.1. Lineage (NCBI taxonomy): Eukaryota > Metazoa > Chordata > Aves > Suliformes > Phalacrocoracidae > Phalacrocorax > Phalacrocorax carbo. The sequence goes on from NC_087530.1 coordinate 5,359,825, forward strand.
CCTTGGGCACGGCCGGGCTGCCGGCTCGGTGGGAGAGGATGGAGTCGATCCCAAACCCGGTGGAGCCCTCCATGGCCCCCGCGAGGTGCCGGCGCTCACACGGGCATTGGAGGGGAGGGCGCGGCGGAAGCGGTTTGATAATGATAATTAACAATAACGGGGGGGGGCGGGGGAGGGGGGAGCAAAAGAAAAAAAGGGGGGAAAAGAAGGGAAAAAGAAGGAAGAAAAAAAAAAAAGGAGCAAAGTTCAGCCTGGGATCCGGGTAACAATTGCTGCAGGGCTCTCCGAGGCGCCGCGCGTTAGATCCAGGGCTGCTCCGTCTTCAGCATCGCGCCCAGCTGCACTTACAGACAGACAGACAGAAAGGGGGTGGGGGGGGAGAAGGAGGCAGAGTCAAACTTTGGCCGCCGAGGGGGTGGAGGGGTGGGGTGTGGGGGGTGGGGAGGGACGGACCCTAAGCTCACCCGGGGTCCGGGCCCCCTTACCCGGGCAGCCCTCCCTCGGCCGGAGCCGCGCGGCGGGGCTGGGGGCAGCCCGGGGGCGCCCAGCCGGAGGTGGGGAGGCGGCGATCGATAGTGAGGCTTCGCAGCGCCTTTAACCACTTAATGATCCAGAAATCAATGGGGAAGGGCGAGGGGAGGGCGGAGGGGGTGGCCAGCCGTCGGGCCGCCGCCGAGCCCCCCTTCCCCGCCAGCACCTCGGACAGCGCCGGGGGAAGAAACCGGAGTCACTCCGGATCCGTCAGCGCATTCAGCACCTCGGACAGCGGCGGGAGCTCCGCGCGCCCCCCCTCCCGGGGGGGCAAAGGGGGAAATGGGGAGAAAAAAAATGAATTTGTGCCACTCCGGCTTGGGGACCCCAGCACCCCCACACCCCCTCTACCCCCTCCCATCCCCCCCCGTGTGAACGCGCCCATTGGCCGCGAGGCGTTTTGGGGGATGTCACTCCCCGGCGGCGGCACCTTGCAGCTTGATTAACGGGAATTAATTGCCGCCCGGATCCCCGCGCTTTCCGGGCGGTTTCCGCCCTCTTTTGCTGTCATTATCCCGCTGATGGGGCTCGTAATGGGGTGATTAGCCGCGGGGGGGGGTGGGGGGGGGGATGTGGAGGGGTTGCTGCTTTCTGCTCGCCTCCCCCCGCAATTAACCGATCTGCCGGTCCCTCCCAAGCAGGGAAAGTTTTGCTGGGCGTTCAAAATAATAATAATAATAATTAAAAAGGATTAAAAAGAAAAGGAAAAGCACAGAAACCCTCCCTAAAGCCCCAGCGCAGAGGCGCCCTTTCTGAGCCCGAGGTGAGCCTCGAAGCTGCGAATTTCGTTGAATCCCTCGAAATGGGTCGCGAACGACCAGAGAGGTCCTTTAGGGCAAGGGGACGCGGGGCCACCAGGCAGCCCCCCCCATCCCCGCTCGGCGCGGCGGGGCCGGGGTCGCTCTTCCCGCTCTCCCAGCGCCGAGCGGCGGTACCTACTAGTGCAACTGGGAAGGGACCACGCTCAGGGCGGATTTTTTCTGCCGTCAAGCCCGTTTCAAATAAAGCCCCGATGGCCCCAGCCCGGGCCGCCCGCTCCCTGCCCGTTTTTCCCACAGACAACAAGTTTCCCCCCTCCCGCCCCTTCGGGGTTTTTTTGTTGCTGGAAAGGGAGAGGGACCGGCTCACGCAGGGCTCCCACCTTTCTCCCGGTCGGACTGGCTCCTGCCTTCTCCAGGGTTTATTTAGGGGCTTTTCCTGGGGGTAGACCCTTCTCCGCGGAGATGAGGAAAATGTCCACACCCGGGTGCGTGGAGCTGCGCCACTTTAAAGCGATGTCGTTGGTTATTTCTCCAATACTCGATTTCCTCTCTTCCCACCCTCTTCCCGGCCAGGCAGCTGCATCTTGTCCCTCTTCCAAAGCCTCCCTTGGCCGGCAGCTTGGAGGCGATCGAGGAGGGGAGACGACCCCCCCCACCCCCCCCCCCGGTGAAGCCCGGCTGCCAGCTGTCGGGCAGCGGCGCACGCAGGGCCCCCCGCACCTCCTGCCCTCGGCCCTGCAGGCTCGGGGCCGGCTGGGATCGGGGCAGCGGAACAAAAGGGCCTTATAGGAGGATAAGACCAGAGACAAAACCAGCGTCAGCCCCGGTCCCAGCCTGCCCCCACCCTGGCGGTGCAACACGCCAGGCGCTGGGGGCTGCTCGTCCCCCCCGTCCCTGGGGGAAGGATCCCCGCTGCTGCTCTCTGCCCTCTCTCCCTCCCAGCACAGAGGTGCTGCCCCAGTGCCAGGGACTGGGGGCCAGGCTGAAGGGTTTTCATCTCCTGGGGGCTGGTTTTGCAGCATCCGCCTCGCCAGGCAGGGCTGGGCCAACAATCGCTTTAGGCTGGATCAGAGCAACAGATGTGCAGGAACTGGTCCCAGTGAGAAATGGGGCAGAGACCCCGATGAGGTTTCCCAGCTCTCTGCAACATGACTGCGCTGGCTCCCGGGCTCTGGCAGCATCCCTGTCCAGCCAGTGTACCCTAATGGGGACTGAGATCGGCACTGGCATCAAGACAACAGCATGGAGATTGTGTCTGGGACCAGGAAAGGGACCAGAAGAGGGAGCAGGGCTGAGAGTGGGTTCAGAATTAGGCTTTGGATCAGCTGTGCAGGGACAGGTCTGGGCTGTGGGTCTGCTGCCATATCTCCTCCTCTTGAATAAGAACTCCACCTTCAAACAATTGCAAGGATGTTTCCAGATCAGATCCACTCTCTGACGCTGTGCAAGGTTTTGGGGTGCGGTGGGGGGGGGGTGTGTCTGGTCCACATCCCTGAGCAGATTCTATATTGTGCCATCCCCAGCCAACGCCCTGGGAACAGAAACTGTCACTCCTAGGCCACACTTGGAGCTCCCAGCAGCTACAGAGGCACTTGCTACTCATGTTCTAATGTCAGTGTGGATGGCATTAATTAATAAATAGTAATAATAATAATAAGTACTATTATTATTAAGTTGTTTCAGAACTAGACTCCCCAAGGCAGAAACATGCCCGATTCTGCCCATACCTGCTGGCCCCTACACCACTGGACGCTGAACAAGCAGGGTCCAGATGATGTGACTGTGGCTCCTAGCACAGGCAGGAAATCCCCCGCACAGACCTCCAAGCAGTCCACACTACCCTCCCTGTGCGTGTCTGCCCTTAAATCCCGTTGCCTAGGCTGTTCCTGTTCGCAAATACATGGGCATGCACCAGACAAGGAGAGATCCCTGATGCCAGCTGCGTTTCCAGCCACCTCCTCATAAGCCCCCTCTCACATCCCAGGCTTGGCTCTAGGACTCTAACAGCTTTGGGAGCTGCCACTTGTCCCACCTCATAGGGTGCTGCCGACGGGCAGGGTCAGGCTCTCCTGGCATCAGTCGCCAGCGCAGGTCTGGCCTTGGGGCCGTGGGGCAGGGCTGTCTCCAGGCATCCCCAGAGGCTTAGGGAGAGCCCTGATGGGGCTGGGGGTTGTTACCTCCACAGCTGGGCCAGGGGTCGGAGGGCAGGGGCTGCTGGGCTGTGGTGATGGCTGTAGCAAGGGTTAGTCCAGAAATATCTGCTGGGGGTGCACAGAGCAGTACCCCGAAAGGGCCCGGCTTAGTGGGGACAGTCCCCGGAGGCTGTTGCACTGAATTCCTGGCTGAACCCAGCCTGGCTGCTCGGAAAGGCCGTGCCCAGGCCGGCGCAGAGGGATGCTCAGCAGCGCCGGGCGCCGGTGGGATGCTGCCGTAACGAAATGAATACCTCAATGACAGCGAGCGAAGGGCAGGGTGGCTCGGGGCGGGGGCTGACGCCGAAGGGGGGGGCACAGCCAGCCCGAGGGTCGCAGCGGCGGGGGGAGCAGGGCCCGGCGGTGGGGAAGCTGCAGCAGCGTTAAAACCCCCGTTGCCAGTGGGTGTCACTGCAGGACAAGGAGCGTCCGGCGCGGAGGGTCGGGACCCCGGCACCGCGCTCCCCGGCCGGGGTGGGGGGGAGCGCAGGGGGACCCCCGGCTTGCGGCTTGGCTGTGCCCCCCCGCCCGCCCAGTGAGCTTGGCCACGGGCTGGGGGCGGGGGGCGAGCCCCAGGTGGCACCTCGGGTCGGGGGGACGAGGCCACCCTGCCGGCTCAAGCTCTCGCCCCGCGGGAGGACCGGGCGGGGGGGACATTCCCCACCCGGGGTGCGGGTGGGTGCCGATGCAGTGGGGAGTGGGTGCCCACGCTCCCACCCGACAGGCCACCCGACTTGTAAGGCTCGGGCCGTTTGGGGCACGACTCTGCCCAGGATTTCGGGGTGCAGCGGGGCAGGTCTGTCAGCTACAAGCCCCACGGAACGTGCCTCCTCCTGAATGTGCTTTGCTTGACTTGCCTCTTGCTTTTTGGGTTTCTGGCCTCTTTGGTGGCTTCTTGGACCTGTCCCAAATCAGCAGGTTTGCATGGGCTTGGCTCACAGCACGTGTTTGCCAGCCCATTTCCAGCCACGCAGCACTCGCCGGAGCTGCCTCCTTCCCTCTGCACGCCCCAAGGACCCAAGCAGTTGCTGCAGGTGGGCGCAGATGCTGCAGCTGGGCCCAGAGCTGAATGCGGCTCCTGCCAGGCAGCAAAGCAAACCTCGTGCCTGGCTTTCTCACATGCTGGTAAACAATGTCGTTTTTAGCAAGACAAGTCATTTAAGGCCCAGCTTTGTCCCTCCCTGGGGAGGTGGGAAAGGTCTTTGGTTATAATCCACCTCTACCAGCATGGCAAGCCCTACTGTTATCTCCTAGTTATTTTAGATGGGTTTTATTTAGAGGCCTGTACTAAAAAGGGTGATTGGCATAGCAGGGTTTCCTGTGTGGAGCAGGTGATTTCTTTCCTCCCCCAGCCCAGGTGTGGGCAGGGTGGAGTTTCCTACAACTGCTTCCATATACAAAGGGCAGGCTGAGGCACAGACTGCCCTTCAGGAGGGGATGTGAGAAATACCAGAGCAGTTGGTGTGGAGCCTTCCTTGTCCTGGGAGAGGTAAGAAAAGCTGCCCCTGCAGTTTACTTCATTTTTTTGTGTCTCATACAGCACAGTCTGATGTTGTGAAGGAGGGCTTTGCTCTTTTAAAAGTTTGACTGGAGATGTGGGGGGCAAGCCCTAGGCTCAGCATGGCTTCTTCGTGTTGTTTGGCTGCTGGTGGGTGTGTGTAGGAGGGCTGGGCTAGCCCCAGTACTGAGGGTTGTGGGGCAAAGTCATGCTGGGCACATCCATCCCATCTGCAGTGCTTGTTATTGGCCCCTTATGAGCTGGGGATGCGTCTGGGGCTGCCCAGGACAGCAGGTCTCACCCCCTCGGGCCATGGCCCTGAAGAGCCCAGGCCATCCTGGGTGAGCATACCTGAGCTCTCTGAGTGCCAGTGGGATGATGAGTACAAAGACTGAAAGCTAATGTCAGACTTAAATATTTATCTGCTACAATCTGAGGTGCAACAGTAGCTGTGAGAAGCAGGCTACTTAGGAGTAATTAATTATTCCACTAGCAATCGTGGGGCTGCACAGTTAAAGCAATCACAGGTATTCCCAAGTGGTATTTTCTTAAGGTGAAGCACCCTGTTGGGAGGAGATGGCTTTTAAATGTGTTGGTACCTGTCTGAGCATCTGCTGTCACCTCTTGGTGGCCAGGCTGGGGTTCGGGTGCTGTGACACTGAGTTGCTGGTGGCAGAGTTTGAGTTTGTTCTGCAACTGCTTGGAGAGGCTCATCCTTGAGGGACACCAGGCACCAGCGGCTATTGGAGGGTAAGCGTGGAACTGGCTGGGGCCATCTTCAAATGAAGGCATCGCTCTGTGGTGAGGCCTTGATTTGGCAGAGTGCTTAAAGCAGGTGTTTGGATGCCTTCATACAGGCATGGGCTTTGCTGAAGTGGGCACTGATGGGGAGCTTACTTGGCAACAAAATGAGACGGACTGATGGATTATGAGATATTATAGACTTAATATTGACTTGGGATATGGTTGCATTTAATATATTTGTTCAGAAGAGACAGTGAAGGAGACTGTCCTGCTTTCCCTCTGGGGCCACACTGGTGCGAACACTGGCCTGTTCTTGGTGTGCTGTTACCTTAATTACGATGAGATGTGCAGTGATCAGACTAAAATGTTGTGTGTCTGACATGAAGCAATGAACAGGCTGACACAGAATCATTCCTCTAATATTTGTGATTTATTTGGCTGTAGCTGCATTAGCATAATTCTCTAAAACTAGAGAGAAAGCCTATTGTCTATGGCTATCACAGGGTCTAAGGGCTGCGGTGCCCAGCACAGCGCTGCGGTCCTCGCTGCATGGATGCTCTGGGGAACGGGACCACATCTCGCAGGCACGTCTCAACGGGAGGCACTGAATACCTTTTTACGAGCATCACGGTCTGGAAAAGTACTGAGATGAGGCCCAACCTATAACGAAAGGAGCAGATAGGCGATTGGTTACCGCAAGCAGCCGGCCAAAGAAAATAGGTTGTAGCACAAACAGGGAAGAGGCTGCATATTAGCACAGGGGGTTTTGCCTGTCTGGGAGACGTTGCTCCAGCTGAAATTAAACACTTAACCTGTTTAAAATGAGGACTAGTTTTCTGATTGACTTCCGGAGGTTCTTATTCTGCTCTAGTAACAAGGTCCTGACATAGTAGTCTGACTATGGTGTGTTGGTTGTCTGATGCTTTCAAATGCTGGCATGCCTGAAATAAATATGACTTGTTTTCTACAACACAGGACTTGTGTGCTTCTCTGAGGGGCCAGGATGGGCTCAGAGCTCCCAGGGAAGGCCCTGCCAGGGTCAGGGACTCTTGCAGGACCTGCCCAACAAACACTCAAGCAGCCTCTCCCCAGGAATCACCTTGGAGATGGGGAGGGAGTGAACTAATGCCCATGACAAATAAACAAAGGGGAAGTCACCCCAGGGGAGAAAGGTCCCAGGGCCCTTTGGGGTGAGCGGTGGGGTTTACGCACAGCTGCCTGCAGCAAACCTATACCGCAGATGCAGAGTTACTGAGATGTCTGGCTCTGTGGATAGAGTGGGTTTACCTGCCCCCACACAATTCCTTGTGCCTTGCGTGGATGTGCAAGGTGCCTCCCGCTTCCCCCATCCTGCTCGGGCTGGCTGGATGTCAGGTTTTGCATATGTAAAAATACACAGCAGTCTTTGCCCTGAAAAGCTTGCAAGTGATCTCATTAATCAAGACAAACAAAGTGTATTTAGCTATTCCCCCTCCCTGGAGGAAGGCGTTCAGGTACTTAAATATGCATTTGAATGCCTAACTTCAGACAGTTGTTTCTGGATGTCTTTGCTTTCTCACAAGTAGCAGCAGCGACATAACCCCTCTCCAGGAGGGGAGAGGTGGGGAGGCAGAACCAGGGGCTGCTAAAGGAGGTGGGCAGCCCCTGGGTGCTGGCAGGGACAATCCCCAGCCCGGCCAGCTCCAGCCTCTCATTAACAATGCAGGATTTTTTTACCCTCCGAGCTGGGATTGTTAGAAAAATCCAGGTAAGGAGAGCTGAGCTGCTTCCCTTGAATGTGCCTCTGCCTTCCCCATCGCGCTCCCTGCCTGCCAGTGCTGGAAACTGGGCAGGGGGAAACTTCTGCCTGGGACTGGGTTGAAGCCACAGGGGACAAAACAGCAGTCTTAGTACAAAGCTCCCAGGTGAGAAATGGTGCACTGAGCCACAACTGGCAGTAATCAAAATTAGCAGAGCCCTTGACAAAGTTGTGAGGGATGCTAGCTTCTGCCTGCAGCATGAGTAAGTGGGAAGCACCAGGTGTAGGACAGGGGACAAGTGCTATTTTAAAAAATGAGAAACCCTCTCATAATAAGGGACAGTTGAGAAGTATGGATTAGTCCCAGGCCAGTAATTAGAGTCAAGATAAGGGTGTCCTTGGGTCAAAGGTCTTATTATGACAGTGACTGGTGTTGAGAAGTCAATGCCAGTGATGAATCCTCGTCTCTGATTCTTCTAATTCATATTTTAAATGATGAACCCAAAGGTACTTCCTCCAGAGACAGCTGATGATCTTTACCATTACTCTGATGTGGTTACGGGCTGTTATGCCAGGACTTTGTCTGACTGTGCATTTGGAGCATTGGCTGTAGCAGGACAGGAACATAGTTCGTAGGCACAAGCTGGGTGATTTTCCTTGCAGGGTGATGGAGCTGCAATGGTTTTCAGCTCCTGATCAGAAGCAATGTTTTGCTGTTGTTCATTGCATTTGTTACTGACAAGTTAAAACCTGCAGGACACTTGCAGCTGGGATGTTGTCTAGTCAGTGCTTGCTTCAAAGAACTAGAGGAGCAATAAAAAACCCCCTTTCCACTCCTAAAACTTAAATATGTGTTTGGGGGTTATTTTCATTTGGGTTTCTCAGTTCTGATCATGTTTGGAATCAAAGGGCTGTAAATGATCGCTTGTCAAGCATTAGTACAACCACACGTGGGTTGTAAGCAGAAGCAGGTCTATTAACGGAGGACTAATAAATCACGTGAGATGCAGTAAGGCTGAGCTGGTACGGGGAAGGCAGAGCTCCTGATGACGGCAGAGCACTTACCCCAGAGTCTGGGATTTTGTGGATGCTGTTGGTGTCAGGCTTGTGGACGCTGGGGTGTGTGTGCTGTAGCTGCTGGGCACTGTGAGCACCCGTGGGTGGTCAGTAAGATTAGCTTCTGGGGAGGGGAGTAAATGAGAGTTGCGCTGGGAGGGGGGGAAGTTTTAACTGATATAGCTGGATGAAATGGCTTGCGATGACTTGGGGGGGTGGTGCGTAGAGAATGAACTCCTGAAAAGGGCTGAAACAAGTAATAAGTAGCAGTGGGCTCTCCTCCTGCCCGGGAAGGATCCAGGCTTGGCTGCAGGGAGACGTGGCTGTGCCCGCTCCTCTCCCAGCACCTGCCTGGCTCTGCCCGCCTGCTCAGAGGCAGCTTCCCAGCCCTGTACGATTTTTCACTTTAACAACAAAGCCGCCCCTAGACTCAACATAGTTTTTTCCATCATCCATTTGATCGAATCCTTTTAGCAGGTGACAAAACACTTTCTTGAGCTCTCTTTACAGGAAACCAATCTCTATTCCTTTTTCAAAACCTCCCTCATTTACAGGAGTCTAACAAATCCTGGGCCTTTTAAGTCCTCTCCTGTTTGGTGGTGGTATCCCCCCCCGCCCCATTTGTAGGTTTTTCATGGGGGAGGAGGGAATAAAACACACAATACAGAGAGGGGTAGGATGTACACACTGACGCACGCCATGCCGATCATCCCTGTACAGACAAAAACCACGCGTGCGCACGCACATCGAGATGCAAATGATTTCCGTCAAGCTATCACTTGTAAAGCTTGACAGAAAATAATGAGAAACACTAAATCTTTTATAAGGTCAACACTCAAGCAGCTGTCAAACAAGAAAAGAATTTAGCGAAAGATCCGCAAAAACTTCCATCGCCTCATTAAATCCAACAGGGCCGAGGCCCGGCGTGGTGAGGAGGCACCGGGGCGCCTCCGTTTTGTGTCAGTAATTTGCGGCGGAGGAAGAGGGAAGACGAAACAGCCAGCGCCGAAGGGGCCTTGGGGGAGGCTGGGGAATCGTTAGTGCGCCAGGAGCGGCCTCGGCTCCTAATTGGAAGCATTGGGCATTATCAACGGAGGATTTGCCTCGGCTCCCTGACAGCTCTCTAGGCCTGGAATGATAGCCCACTTGTCAGTGTAAAAGACCATTAAAAACAAACCATTTTGATTTAATTGGAGGCGGTGCGCTGGGGGCCCAGGTGAGGTGCTTCATCAGCTGATGTTGGCTGCTGATGCCTTTTTCCCCCTGTATTGATGGCTTTTTCTTTTCTCCCCTCCCTTTCAAAAAATGTCTAGGAAAGAGAAAGAGGTGCTGAAAGATCCTTCACAGCTGCATTGAGAGTGGCTTTCAATAGGGTTGTCAACAAATGCCATGACAAGTTAGAGGCAGGTATTTTTAAAACAGACGTTATTCTGTCCAAGATGAGCTGCGCTCAGAGGTGTGTGTTGGATTATTAGGGTTACAAATACTGTGGCTTTTCCTGGCAGTAGCACTCTTAACCAGTTTAATGAATGAGGTTGATTTTTCTCTCCCTACCTTTCTAATTCCAACAATGTCGGGAAATGCAGGACAAGGGAGTCTGGGCAAAGTGATCCTTATTTGAAACCTTCCTGGGTCTGAAGCAAAAAGTGCTCAGCAGTTTTTAGCGGCTGTATTTAATGCCCCATGGAGATTTGGGAACTCTTTTTTTTTTTTTTTTCCTGAAACAGTAGGTAGCACCGAAAGCAATGGTAGGTGCTCACCTGTAACCCAACCTGGTGTGTGTGGTTTTACTCTACCGCAAGCCACAAGGCTTCAAGCACCCCAAATTTGTTCTTTCACAGGTGAGTATCTCCCTAACAGCAACGGACATTGCTTGCCAACAGTTGCTTGTGCTGCCTTTGGACACCAGGGCTCGGATGCAGGTGGAGCCTGCCCTGGAGACGGCCCCGCCTGTAAGGCTACACAGGGAGGGGTGGTGTTATCTTGTGTCAGGAGATGTTGGAAAGCCATGAAAATGGCAGAGGGATGATGGGTTACCTGTCTCTGAGGGAGACACGAGGAAGGGCTGAGCATGGCAGAGGGCAGCATTAGGGTGTGGTGGAGAGGCTGAGTGTCCAGGGCATGTGCAAATGCATACTGGGAAAAGCTGGACCGTGGAAATGCTTTGCTGTGATTTCAGCACTTGCTTTGCTGGAAGTTTCGGCTATCAGGCAAAATAAGAAAACCTGCAGAATCTGCAAGAAAGTGTAGTGATGGTGGCTGGGGCCTGGAGCCTGCGTTTAGTCATAGAACGGCTGTGGTGCGGGAGGTGACATCTCTGCTGTGGTCCCAGTGGACACGTGCAGGGATCACGTTCAGGGTAGCTGGGTCTCTGCTGCCCGTTTGGAATCCTGCAGGGTGCTGTATTTTCTGTTTTCATTGTGCCTGTTGTAGGCAGGGCAGCACTGAAGGCCAGCAGTGCTGCTTTGGATTGTGTCCCAGCCCTGCATTGACACCAATTCATGTCACTTGGGCAACTGAACAGCCATCAGGTAACAATGTTTTGGTGGTTTATCTTTTTTTGGTCAGCCAAAATCCCAGCTGAAGGGAGGTTTGATCTGGTACCATGGTGACAGAAAGCTCTTGAACTCATTGCTTTATTCTTTAAGCACTATCTAGGGTCCAGGAGACAAGTCTTATAACACTCCATGAAGTTTTGCTGTCCTCACACCTGGGAGGATAAATGCCATATCTGAAAAGCCAGCCCGCCACGCGCTGTGCATATCAAGCCTCAGTTATTTAAGCAGAGTCTATGGCTTTTCTGACAAGACAACAGTTGCAAGATTACATGAGCTGTGCTTGTCAGTTCAGCTCTTTAGACAAAAATAGAGGTAAGGCATTAAAAAAAAATGTGGAACATTTTTGTGTGTGTGTGTTAAACCTCAACTGTTAATTCTGATGAAGGATCAGGCTGTGAGCAGATATCGGATCCCTGGTGAGAATCAAATTCTGGAGCCCAGAATTTTGCTGCAAAGTTTATACAGTGGGGATTCCTCTAATTACTTTCAGTGGAAATTTACCTGACAGAGCTTTCCCAGGTAACGCAAGGCATATGCGGGAGAGCCGCTCAGCCGTTGACAGAGCCTTTGATTTTGTGCCAGGTTGCAAATTAAGTCTTTTGCCAAGGTACCCGAACACTTGCTCGTCAATTGCTTATCGCTTATTCATATCGCGCATCGAGTGCAGCTCGTTTCATCTGCTCAGGAAGGCAGCACATGTTGACAAAAGTGTTGTCCAAAGTTGCTGCATTTTCTTTCCTCCTCCTGTTTGGTCAAGTAAACAAGACTATTCTTCCTGGAAAGCCGCCCTGAATGTCTGTGCAAGTTGGAATTCTCTAATGAGCAAAGGCAAAACCCTGGTGTGTGTCAGTGACACGTGGTGCATGGAGCTATTTTGACACATGGGTGAATTCTGTTCTACATCACTGCTGCGCGAGGTATCACTACCAAAATCCTTGTGGGTTGACTTGACAGAGTCCTGGAAATATATTGTGGAGTGGCCAGTGTTGAGTTACTGGTTTAGATTGTGACTATCAAATATTCAGATGGAGGTAGGTGGAGCCTCACCCTGGGCTGGCACAGGCAGGGCTGTGGGGTTGCTGTATTTTGGCAGCTGCACCCTTTCCAGAGTTTGGTTGACACCAGGGATGTCATTCTGCCTGGGCCAGCATGATGCTAATCCTGAGTGACGTAGGGATGGGGCACATCCCATGAACATGCAGACAGGAGTATTTATTTATGCCCGTGCTGGGTGCCTGAGGTACATCCCTCGGAATGCAGTCCCACATCTACAAGTAAATGAAGTCTTGGTGCACAGTCACAGCCGTGCTGGCAAAACCTGAGCCCAGGAGTCATGTCACTGCAGGCAGAGCAAGGCAGAGGCTGTTTGCCTTGGGGGGTGACTGAGGAAGATGAGGGGAGTAGAAGCATCTTGCTGAGGTGAGTAAGGAGTTAACTTCTGTTTAGGGTTTCTTTTGTGGCATTTTTCTTGGTGGTTTTTTTTAGTTTGTTTTTTGTTTAAATACTTCAATTCAGCAACTTTCCCTAATGAACTGCCTGTCAGGACATGACTGGCTCCCTGCGACCTGTTTGTCTCAGTGAGCTGGAGGGCCCAGGAGACCATATGCCAGGTTGGTCCTCCAGACCGAGACATGGAGCAGGAGTGATCACCCGGCATGGGAGAGCCTGTAAATCACCCAGTTAGCTTAATAGCGTGGGCCATTATTCTAAAGCAGTGGGGCTGAAACCTAAATCCAAATGAAAATATAGTCAATTTGTCTATACTTTACTGAATGAATAACTATGTAATGTCATGCAGCCCTGGCAATGCAGGGAGCAAGCTGAGGCAATTAGCAGGGAGAGCAAAGCTCCTTTGTTTTCTTCTCTTCCGCATCCTCTGCAAGCTCTAGCATGGTCCCAGGCGATAGTCTTGCAGGGACTGAATGGGAAGTCCAGTTTAAGAGCCAGTAGTGGCGTCCACACCCTGTTTCTGCAGCTCTCTGTTAAGCTGACAGGATGGGAATAGAAAAATGCTCCATGTTGATTTTTATGGGTCTAAAGGAACAAAATCTCATCTTCCTGCTGCCCCCTGCTTTGGGTTACAAGCATCTCGGTAGCTGGGTGTTTTGCATCACTGCCCAGGCCCAGGGCAGGCTAGACTGAAAGGCATCGTGCCAGACAACAGGCAATGATTGAGTGACAAGAAGGATGAGTGGCTTGAGGACACGACATACTCCTGCATCTTGCACCAGCCTTGGTCGCATGGAAAAGTAGTCTAAAGTGGGGCTGTGGTCAGGGCAATGGCGTCTCTGTATATTCTTGCCCAGAGCTAGAAGTTCTTCCCAGGTCCTGAGCATCTTCTGTAATGACCAGAGCAGGGCAGTGTCACTGAAGGCTGAAATCACATGCAGATGGGAGTCTGCTAATAAGCTTTCTGTAAAGTGATATTTTTGTCGTTGCTTTTCCTGTTGCTTTTTGCACAGTAGGATGAGGGCATTATATGCATTTAAAGTAAGTGTTTTGGTAAAGTGCCTACAGTGGTCAGTGCTAACTGCTGGCCTCCCCAGGCCACTGAGGCTTAAAAAAAGCCATAAAGTAGTCATCCACCACCACAGAAGAGCCTGAGAAAGGTTTCATGAGGACAGAAACACAAGAACAAGCTCCCTCATGTCTTTGAAGCACCGCTCTCTGTTGTAAATGATGGATTGCTAGAGTGATTCCTGGAGTCCCTGGGTTTGGTTGAAAGGCTAGGCCAGTTTTTCTTTCAAGACCATTCCACCACCACCTATGTAGAACCCAACTCTACAGAGATGGTTAAAGCACAGTTTGGAGGCTACCAAGTGTCTTTGGGCACCAACAACTTTCTCTGCTTTTAACTGGGTAAATGTTTGTATATGTTCAAGAGAACTTATTTTTTTCATGGAGGAAACCATGCACTGAAACTCAACTGAGCAATGAATTTCCTGATCCAAGTTCGAACATGGGCTGTGCCTGTTAGATCTGCAGCTGGGGAAAGGCAAACCTTCCACGTTAATGTAATGAGAAAGGAGGAATAAGAAAATCTGCAGAGGCTCTGCAAAATGAGCTGTCCCTCCTCCGAGGGATGCTGCTCCTGGGAAGGAAGGGAAGAGGAGAGGAAGGAAAAAGGCAGAGAGAAGAAGAAAAGACTTGCAGGTTTGAGAGCCATGGCTGGGGGAGGAACCCAATCACAGTCATGGATGAAACAAAAGGGAAAGCATGAAGAAAAAACACAGGCTGAAAAATGAATAGTGATGGAAAGGTCTGGGGTGAGAGGAGTGCTAAAGAGGAGGCTTGCCCCAGTATCTCGTGTGACTTACACAATCTGTTTAACAGCGATCGGTCATGTTCTTTCCCTGACACTAGCCGCAGCAGCAGCTCTGTGCTGACAGGCAGCGGGGATAAATGATTACTGACATATGCTAATCGGACAGTCTTAGACAGGATGTAAGAGGAATATATCAAGGTGGTGCAAAACACATTTCTTGGTCAAAACTCTCCAACTTGTACAAGTAAATTAGCTTCAGGAAGTCACAAGGCTTCTTCGTTGTTTTAAGCTGCGGTTAAAAATCAACAGCATGGCAAAAAAAATAACCCCATCAGAACAAGGGCTGGGGTGGAGGGCTGAGAGGCTCTTTGCAATAGTATCTATCAATGCCAGATATGATTTTGGCCACGTAAACTCCCTGCAGGGTTTCAGTGCTTTCAGACTTTCTGGTGTCTCCTTTCCATTCCTCTTGCCCAGCTCTTTTCTCTTCCTTCCTAAAATGCCCCCTAGCTTTCCACTTGAAGTTTCCCTGTAATTTACACCACAAACAAAGCTAACGAATTCAAACAAGTACCCCAGAGCACAGCAGGATGAGCAGATGAATTCAGGGAGATGTTGAGATCCCATTGCTAGAACAAGAAATCTTCTCCTTGGCTCTTATTTGGATCAATTAAAGGACATGTCATGCACATCTGTAACCTGGCTAGACCCTTTGACAGTCTCAGGGTGAATATTGTCAATCAGGTAGTTTAGAGAGGTATCAAGAGTGCAGGCTTCCTGGAAATCTGTATTTCTTGGGGTGAAAATGCTTCTTGAAATATCTGGTGTGGTTTGAATTAGTTATGGTGAGAGCTGATAAAACGGCAGGCTACCAACATGCAGGTTTGGCTGTCCTGCTTGTGCAGGGCACTTGCAGGGATACCAGCAGGGAACAAAGGCCACCTCTACTACCAGGGAGATACAGAAAGATGCTTCTCATCTGGTGAAGCACACAATAAGTTAGAAAATAAGTCATTAAGCCCTTATCTGGGCAACTGCTGCCTGTATTCTAGGGCTTACGGCTGCAAAAAAGATCCCACCTTGAAGTCCAAAAGGGGCTGATGTTTGAATACATGCAGTGCCAGAGAATTTTATGGTCTGGGTCCCAGGAATCTCTGAGGTAAGAGCCTTGTGTCTACTTTCACTGTGCTAAGGGTGTTATTAGGGCATGTGGGCAAGGTTAGGAGGTGTCCCTGAGTTCAATCAAGTGCTCCATACCTTTTCCAAGTGGGGCAGGTGCCAGAAGGACTCCTCCTTTGCAGGTAGTGGGTGTTTTCGCAGAAATGTGGTGCGAGTTTCACACACTTTGTTTTTCTGTAACCAAAGGTAACCAAGAATGAGTTGAAATGGCTGCATGGCTATATACATCAAGTTGGTGTCATGCAACGTAATGACACTGGGATGAGCTGGACTAAAAGTGACTTTGGACTGATGATCACAGGTGCCCGATATGGGCTTCCAGTCTGGGGTTTCCTGGCTGTCTGGTGTGTGATGCTCTCCTGACCGATTGCAGCTCAGTGCTTGATAGTCCCAGCACAAGCCAGTGCAAGTACCTGGTGAATGTATTGGCCACTGCATGAAACCCTGGGGAACCTGTCTGCTCTGTGGTCTAGAATGTAGGTTTGTGTTGCTTAACTCTGTAATTAGTGGCTGCAGGCCTCAGGAATGTGATGGAGGGAATGTAGTGATTTAAAACATCAGTCATTAATAGATAAGGTAGGGATGCACTTTCCAACATCCTAGGCTTGTGTATTCATAAAGTAACTGCTAATTAAGAACAGTGTATTCTTGCACTTCAACTATAAAGCATAGTTTGTGATGGCAGTAAGCCCATTGAAATTGGTCATTACCATATTAGCTCGACTCTTCTTTGAGCCATTAACTAATAAAACAGTCATTGGCTGCTTTTAAATGTTATTACAATATTGGTATGTTTAACAGCACAGCGTTCCACTCTAACAGCTGCTGCGGGTGCTGGCATGAACCGAACCACGCCACGCCAGGATCAGGGCTGGTGATGGTCCTTTGAACATTTGTTGGCTACTCCATTGTTTTGCCCACTGTCACAGGTAACCTGAGCAGAGCTGATGTTGTTCAAAGGACTATCTGCAGGGCTCCTGGCATGAAGATGACATAAATACAAGAGATAATTTGAAACCTAATTCTCTGTTATAGCAGGGCCTTTTAGTACTGTGGCGATGCAGAGAGAAGCAGAACCTGTTTTAATTGATACCAGGAGTTCAACTGGGCACCCTGTGACTAGAGGCATATTGATGCAGACAGATGCTTAATGATGGCTCTGTGGGACAGGTGCCTAAGCCTCTTGAAAGGCCTTGGCCAAAGCACTGCTGCCCTGGAGAGCTTGCTCAGCTCTTGTGTATATCTTCAGATACAAAAATACTTTTTAAAAAAAACCCACAACTTTCCTTTTGTCTCTAGAATACTTTCATGCACACCCATTGCAATTTGCACATCTAGTGTTCCCTCCCGCAGCATCAGCCCACAGGACATGCTCTGGCTGGAGCCAGCTCATCTTGGCTGGGAAGCAGCTGATCTTTGTTAGGCTTCACCAGCTTTCCAGTAGTCAGGGAGGATGGTTTCCTAGCTGAGGCCCCTCTCCATGGCTGGGTGAAGTACCTCCATTGTGGGGTGGGACAGTGGGGTGTTATGCCTGGTAGCAGTGCTGTGCACAGGAAGGAAAAATCACCTTTTTCTTTTCCACTCGCTGGGCTGCTGTCAGCGCTCTCTGCTGCTCCATCCACAGCTCCTTGTATTTGTGTTGGAGGAGGTCAAAAAAGGGAGTACAAGGCCTGGAAAACATTGAAAAGACCACAATATAATCTCCAAGGTTAATGCCTCCCTTTACCTTCCCATGCCAATGCCCATCTCTGCTCCTGGAAAATGTGACTGGTGAGAACATGAATAAACCCTCACACTGGGAAAGGCTTTCTCTTCCTGGAGAATAACTGCAAATGAACGTGGTTGTGCAGGCTGTGCACCACAGCCTGCACATGCTTTGGATCACCTGCAGCAGGGCTGTGCTAGGGCATTCCTCAGAATGGGCACAACTTATACCTCTGCATGTAGGGCCCATACCACCACCTCTGTTCAAGCCCCGGTGTGCTGGAAGGACTGCAGAGCACCACAGACTGCGGCTCAACCTCAGGCCCTGCTATGGCTCCAGAAGGGCATTTCCCAGCTGGTACCTGATGGTGGCTAATGAAAGTGCTGAGGAGGTCAACATCCAGAAGCAGAGTGCTGGGCCTTTGCATTGCCACCCTGCAGCTCAGAGGAGCATCTCTGGCTCTGACCAGCTGAAGGTAGACCTGCTGGGTGCCCTCTAGCCTGACACAGCCGTGGCAGCTGCCTGGGAAGAACCACTGGGTGCAAAGTGTGTTTTTCTAAAATAACATTGCTTTTGCTCTTAAAATACTGTGGTATACCAAAAAGCTGCAAACAGCTGCAGTGGTGGGTTGGGTGAGAGGAGTAAGTGCTGTCCTAAGCAGTCTGAATCGTGATAAAAATGGACTTAATGCAGATGGTCAGGTGTCTGCAGCAGAAAGGGGAGCTGAACTGCTGAGCCCCAGTCTAGTGCCTCAGCTGCACAGACCATATGTATTTGCCCCTTGAAAGGGGGTACCAGGGAGCCCCCTGGCCAGGAGGGGACAGCAGCACAGAGGAGCTGCAGATGACCATGATTCTAGGAAAACAGTAAAAATGAAATGCAGTTGCTTGTTGGCCAGTGTCCTGTTCAGCTGTTCTGAGCTGGTATTAACCTGACCAGCTTGTGGCAGAGCTGTAGCCTGAAATTGTTGAGCCTTGCTCCTTGCAAGGCAGGATACTTTAACTTCATCTGGCACCCCGGGAGGCAGAACTGGCAGTGGCAGCAGCAGGGTTCTTGCCTCGAGGACAGTGTATCGCTTATTTCTGTAGTCGTGCTGCTATTCTTTTCCCCCAAGAAGCAAACACTTGAAGGTGATGGAGGACCTTGAGCTTAAGTTTTATTGGTCCTTGTCTTTGCACACGTTGCTGGTGGGGGGACACCTTTCTCATCTCTGCAGCAACCCCTGACAGTGGGGAGGCATCAGCCCCAGCTCTGCGCCCACCTGTATCCTGCAGTGCCTTCAGCTGCAGCTCCCATAACAGAAAGAGAGTGCCTTCCCTGCCTGTCTGAACCAACTGCAAGACACCGGGGACTTGGGCTAACTGCTGGGCTGCCTCTGGTCCACCAGCTCCACCAGGAGGTGGCTGTCTGCAGAGAGAGGTTGTGCACCTTGAAGTGAGATGGTGCTTCGTGGCTTTTAGCAGGAGTGAGTCCAAAATTGGTAGCAGCCAGCTTTTAGCAGTCTGGAGGATCTTTGATCATGGAGGGTGTGAGCAGCGCATATGCAAATAGTAACTCTTCTGTTTCTTGTTCCTTCACCCCTGTGGTGACTTTTATTACTTAATTATTGCACACCACATGCTTCAAAACAGCCTAATCTATGGTCGTGTTTTCTAATGATACTAGATGTGCGATCCAGCAATATACATCCCAAGGGGGTATTCATATCAGAGGAGATATCCTTCTGCAGACCTCCTGTTTCATAGATCACATGCTGCAGGGCTTTTCAAGGCTTTGCTTACAAATCAGCTGTGCTGCTCCAGACTGTTATCTGGAGACACCCTGTGCCAAAGGGGACACCGACATTTACCCTTTGTCTTCCCCTCTTCTCCCTGCTCCTTCCCTTCCAGTTTGGCATTTCACACCGATCAGAGCTGGGCAAAATATTTACAAAGGATAAAAATGTGGCAAACCTGTGGTCGAGTGTCCTTTGTCTGGGTGGGTCTCCAGTCTCATCGCATGGTGTAAATTTTGGTAGTCCTGGCACAAGCGCATGGTGAGCTTTGCATGTGGGCTGTTTTCCTTGGCCTGTCCCTTTGCTTTCCAAGGCAGGAACTGTCCTGGTGTGCAGGAATAGCAGGGAGGGACTCGGGGAAAACATTGAGCCTTTGTGCGTAGTGTTTGATTATTGAGTTTTGTGGCAGCTGAATGTGTTCTCCCCTCTCTATGGAGGTGACTTTTACCATCTCCAGTGGACCAGCCAGTTGATGACTGATTAGTCCACAGCTGGCTTGTAAGTAAATGCTTGAAAGGACACATTTGGGTTGATGCTCTTCAGAGTTCCTTCCCTGCCGTGTGATTAATCGCATTTAAGTCCTGATCCAGCAAAGTATAGAATCATGCCTGGAATAATGCACGCATGAACTGCCTCTTTGGAATCGGTGGGAATGACTTGTGTGCTTAGTTATATGTGTAAGCTCTGGTGGGGCTGTGGGATGTGAGGCTTCATCTGGCTTTTCTTGCCTCCTTTGAGAGAAATACTGCAAAAGTGGGGAAGAGCGGGGGATATCAGGTAACACGCTTCTATGACTGAGGTTACCAGAGGAATTTCGGTAAGGCAGCTTTTACTTTGTAGGTCAAATGCTGATCTCATTGAAGCGGATGGGGAATTTTGGCCCTGATATCGGGGCCACTTGGCACTGTGACAGTTTTTCTCATTTGCAGCTAGCCTTTGGGAAAACGTCCTCTTGCCTTAGTGTTACTTAAGGACAGGAATGAACGGCTTGTGTGTTCTGTTTCCTTTTGTCACCCTGCCCAGATGTCAATCCTCTGAACTGGGAGGACGTTGCTGTTATCTGCAGATGCTGTGGGCAGAGCAGAGGAAGCATCCGCTGAAAACGCTTACTGTGGATTAAAACCCATCTTGTTCAGAGTAACTCAGATGATCTTGTTTTGGCACAAGCACCCTGCCACAGAAAGGAAAGGCAAAGAAGTTCTGATAGGATGTAACAAATTATTTATAATTGTGGAAAAAAATAATCAGCTGCTTCCTTTTATAGTCAAATAGTTGGAGCCACTTCTAATGTTGACATTTCCTAAATATTTTAAAATTTATCTATGCACATTTTCAAAACTATTATCCCTGAAACAGTTCCTGTCTCTTTAATAGACTCTCTCTCTAATTTACTTTCAAGAGTCAGGGTACAGACCTATTTTCAACTGAAATGACAAGCGCCTGCTAGCTTGGTTATACAATGTGGTATGCTAGCCTGCCAGAAATCTCCTGGAAAAGAAGCTGCAGCCTCCTAATAGGCTATTTTACTCTGAAAACAATGTTAAAAAGTATAATAAAGTATTAACAATATTAAAATAAAACAGTGTAGGCCTTAAATGAGCTACAAACTAGTTAAAT
This sequence comes from Phalacrocorax carbo, assembly GCF_963921805.1. Taxonomy (NCBI): domain Eukaryota; kingdom Metazoa; phylum Chordata; class Aves; order Suliformes; family Phalacrocoracidae; genus Phalacrocorax; species Phalacrocorax carbo. Next base: position 5,380,443 of record NC_087530.1, read on the forward strand.
CTATTCTATTCAATATGAGGCCTCAGTGCTTTGCAGCTGATACCTCAGAGCTGGGATTTATCTAAAATGAAGGCACCAGGGACATGCAAGAGAAATGGTAATTATAATTTGCAAACATTAGGCTGACACTTTTTTGTGTATGTGTGTATAAATTCTGACAGCTGTGATTTGTGCCATGCCAAATAGTGCTCCGCTGAGCTGGGAAGGGCTCCCTTTCTGGCAGGCCATCCTCAGAGCAGCAGCTCATTAAAACTTTGGAGAAGGAGAAGTTGCCGAAAACAGGAAGGCGTCAGAACCATCTGAGGGACTTTTGGTACACGCATGTTGAAAGGTGTTTGAGAAGAGAGCCTTGGGTCTGACAAACTGGAATTTTAGTACGCCTCTCCGTTCACAGTGGGGCAAAATAATTGGTCATCAGTGACTACTAATTTGGTTTAGTAGCCAGAGGCGTTTTTTTTCTTCCCAGAAAATCAATGACAGTGCCGAGGTCTGTTCAACGTGATTCAGCTCAAGATGGATCCTCATTTAGCTCTTGAAGCTTCTTCCACTGGAGACAGCTATTTTGTCAAAATGAAATTAAAATCTATCTATAATACTCGGCTCAGGGCGCGGCACCCGTCAATGCCATGCTGCTCTTGAGGTTTCAAGGTTGTCAGTCTCCCTTCAAACTTATTTTCAAAGGTTTATTTAACAGCTGAAAAAAAGATATTTGGCAAAAATGGATACAAAGGGCTTTTCTCAGGAAGGGGGTTTATACCAGCTTAAAAGGTGCAATCAATTTGATTGGTAAGTTGCATTGTAAAAGGGTAAAAACTTGACTTGTGATTGTCGTTTTCTTGTATTATTCAAAAGCATAGGGGTTTGTAAATATTTCAGCGCAAACTTCAGCCCTTGGATTTTCTGGGTAGCTCTCCAGCCAGCACAGACAGCTCCCGCAGCACTCTTCCAATGCTGGTCAGGACGGGCTCCGGCGGGGAGCAGAGCGAGGGAGCAGAGGACATGTGCAGGGGCATTGGCCGCCCGGCAGCCCTGCATCTGTTTGGGCTGTGCTGGAAACACAGCTTTAATTTCAATGGTAGCTTAGTGGCAGCAGGATCTGGCCCCACATGGGTGTGTATGCAACAGATCATATAATTGAATTTTTACAGTTGTGATATTAAAACTGTTGCAACACCACTGCCTATCCTGAAACTTTAAAACTTTCTTGAAAGGTTAATGAGGCCATAGAATCACTCAGGTTGGAAAAGACGTTTGAGATCATCAAGTCCAAACAAGTTCTTGCTGGTGTCCTTCCATCTGCAGTGATCTGCTTTTGCTGCACAGCCAGGATCTGTCTTTGGGGTCTTCAGCCCACAGGGGAGACAGCTGCAGGGGGCATCACCTTTGTATTCCTTGTGTACTTCATGATGGCAAGGATTTGTCCTGTGGTATTGGTGTCCGTATACTGATCTTCCCCTGGCTTGTGGCCGGGACAGCCAACCAGCTCCCACCACCTCAGGTTGGCTTCTTATTGGGAACCAGCTTGGTCTCCAGCGTCTCTGGAGTGCGGGGCTCCTCGGTGCAGCCAGCGCAGATTACCTTCAGCAAATAAAGCACAAGCTGGGGTCTGTGATTCCACTCGGGGCCTTGGGGTATCGCCAATGCAGGCAGCAATAAGGCATTAACACTCAGGTCCCTCTGCCCTGAAAGGGGGCTGATAGCACAGGAAAACTCTGATTACAGCTCCCTTGTACTGCTGTATTGTCTCCCTTCTTCCCTTGTTACTGATGGGCTGGAGCTAGCAATCTATCTACCATTAATTTGTCTCTGTGTAGCCCAGCAGGAATCTGGGGCATGATTACAGCTCTGGCCCTTGTGTGAGAGCCGGCACGGCCCCGGCATCCCCCTGCAAACTGCCTGGCTCTGCCTTGCCTTAATTGTTCCCCTTTGGCCAGTGGACCTGTCTCTTCTAACAAGGGCAGCGAGGAGGGCCGAGGTAATTGAAGCACTTAGCCACACTCCCAAGCATTGCCTCCTGCAGCTAATTAGGAAAGAGGGCCGCTGGGCTCTTCGTTATTTCTTTTAATTGTTTGTGGGTTTTGCATAACAGTGAATGGCAGAAGAGGGATGTGCAGTTAGTGGTGAATTCTTGACTTTGAAATTTGTATAAAAGGTCACTTACAATTTGTTAACGCTTTCACAAGAGTGAATTCAATTAGCGGCTCCGGCAGTCCCTACACACGTGTTTGTAAGGAGAGGGAGAGATGGCAAAACAAGCAGGGTGTGAATGTAAAGGCTCTTCATTTTCCTAAGAAGCTTGTGGACTGCGTGGTAAAGTTATAGGCCCCTTACAGCTTTATGGTCGTCTAAATAGGTCCTGGCAATAAACCCACGAAGAGGCCTGAAAGATCATTTTTAAATGATCTCCACTTGTCCTCACTTTCCATTAACCACTGAAGAAAATAATAAGAGAAAAATTGGTAGAAAACACTCAGGGACCAATTTTTTTTTGCAGTCTTTGGGCCGGCAAAACTGTCAGTTGAAATAGTGGGTCTTTCACCCGTGTGGCAGCTGCAGGATCTGGGCTGTCGAAGCACTGATTACTCTGAATTTCTGAAGTTTCTTTACAATCCTTGTAATTTGGACGAGGAAATAACAATATAAATTATTTCACTGTGGGCAGCCAATGAGGCAGCGGCTTCTTGTAAGTGTCAGAGGATCTGTTATTTTGCTCAGAGGGCTCGTATGTATAGAACAGTAAAAAGAATAAAATCCATTGTAAACATGCACTTTAAAAGATTTATCAGATGCTCATAGCTGTACTTAGGAGTACACACGGTTACAAGAGCACCAATTTGCTTTACTGTTCCCTCCCAGGCCCAGAGTGAGATGTATACTTGGAACAGTCCTAAACGCACACATGGAAACACGTGTCTTGCAGTGAAGATACCGAGCCAGCTCTTACCCATTACATACTGGCTTCACAAGCTGGAATTTGTGCATTAGCATCAATTCTTGGGCTGGAGATACCCTTTGGCTGACTTAATTGAAGATAATTTAGATTTGTCTTCAACACATTTGTCTAATGACTGGAAATCTGCCATTACCCTCTGAGAAACTCGGGTAGGATGTGATTATGGGGCAGAGCTATTCTGCCTGGAGGTCTCAATCCATGGCTGAGAGTGAACAGTGCTCAGCCTGCAGCCATCAACGAATGCAAAATGTCCTGATGAGTAAAAAAAAAAAGAAAAAACCCCCTACAATGCTGAGCAAAACAAATCAAAGAGCAAGGTCTTCCCCTTGACCTCCATCCCATGCTGGAATCTCTCTGGCTGGGTGGGAACACTACTTTGTTTGAAAGGGAAAGATGTCAATGAGGGCTGAAAACCTTTGCTTTCACAAAAAGGATTCTGGGGTTATATCCCCTGACCCAGGTTTTCACTGTGCAGACTGCAAAAGCAGGAGTTTGCAAGGGAAAAAGTCCACTTGTGGCAAGAAGCCGTTTTAGATGGTAAAAGTTTTGGTAGAAATTTTTCAGCCAGCTGTGATCAATGGAGATAAACCCACGGACAACAGCCAGCCTGTGAGAGAGTAAATTACTTTCCTATTCAGTGTAATGCAACTGGTAATAAGGGATCTAAATCTCTATTCTTTAGATCTTTTTTTCCCAGCTCTGTGGCTGACGTGCAGGGCCTGAACCTTATGCCAAACCATGACTGGGCTGTTTATTTTCTCTTAATCCGGGAGCCTGAAGTAGTCAGAAACTCTTACAACTGCAGTAAATAATGACACTGAAGGAGAATGGGTATCTTCATGGTGCACTTAGGATTTCTTTTGTTTGTTTGTTTTAAAGGGGGTAACAGGTCTTTCTGCCCAACCAGATGCTGCAGCCACCTGGGCACAAGGCAGCACGATCCAGGCAGATGCGGCTGGGAGCTCTGCGGTAGCAAACGTGCACACAGCGGTGCGAGCACGTACCCAGCCTGGAATGTCTCCAGTAGAAGAAAACGATTCTTGAAATAGAAACTCTTATCTTAGCAATGTGAGAATGGTGGCAGAGACACAAAGTGCCTTTCGCTGTGGAGCTGGTTAGAATATGCAATTATCTGAGCTGATGAGAGTCCTACATTTCTTTAACTTGGTTGTATTTCCCTGGTGCCTTCAGCCTGACAGTGGTTCCAGTCACTATGTTAGGTTTTTATAATTTGTTTTGTCAGTACTCAAATATTCTAAAATTTTTGTTTGCCCCAGTCTTTTGGATTTTTGTGTGGCTTTACACTCTCTCTATTTGTTTGGCTTCCAGTGATCGTGGATCAGATGTGGGCTTGCTATAATATTCCTCTTTCTTGCCTGTCCAGCTTTTCCTGGTGGGTTCTTTCCAGGAACAACCTCTGTTCTTCAGTCTTGTTTCTTGACATATCTTTGCAGCTGGTTTACAGCTAGACTAGCTTTTTTTCCCCCCAGGGCCATATATTAATGACCTGAAATGTTCTTCGAGTGTCTCAAAAATGAATTTACCACTGCACTTTCTGTGCCAAAGACATGCTGGAAATATCGAAGTACCTTTTGGGCAGCTTTCTAAGCTTTGTTCTGGCTGTGTGCAAACATCATGGACACTTTGGGTGGAAAGGCCACTTGCAAAGCAGAAGCATGAATATTGAAACCTCCCTTCTTGGGGGAAGGTGAAAACTAAGGAGAGAGCAGTCAGTTAATACAGGAAGCTGCAGGGATAGCCAAGGTAACAGCTGAGCTGCTAAAGGCCAGTGAGACAATTGTCAATAGAGCATTAGGACAATTGCAAATGACACAAGAAAAAGAGAAGGCACTGGATAACTGGTGCCCTTGGCCAATTGTAACAACTTGAAGAAGAGAGATTGCAGTGACCAAATGCTTTAGAGAGGTGAGTCTGCTGCAGGAACATGGTGAAAGCAGCTGCCAAAGGATTAAGACCAGTTTTAGAGAATGGGAGGTGGAATGTTAGGAGGAGATGAAGTTAGAAGGAAAATGGGATGTAAAATTCAGGAAAGGGACGGTTGAAGCGAAGGCAGACGGTAGGGGGGACCCGGCAGGAGACATGGGGATGACAGAGTGCCAGGGAAATCTTGCCAGCACACCCAAGGTCAGCCCAACCTACAGGCCAACTGCCAAGTGGATGGCAGCACGTCGGAGGCAGGGTTGTGGCCATGCAGGGTTTGTAGGAGGTACAGGTGTAGGATGGCAGAGAATGGCGCGTCTGTGCAGTCTTTGTGTCCAGGAATATGTTCTGGGACGTATTATGCAGAATTAGGAAATTTGTACTACTAAAAGGCAAATGAAAGCTTTTCTCAAAAAGCGGCCTTGGAAATGCTGGACAGTGTGTTCATGCTGAGGATGCACTCTGCACTGCTAGCTGCTGGGGAGAGAACTTGTGCTTGGGGTACCAACTGTGTGCTGGTGTGTTTTGGCTTCAGACTCCTTGTGTGACCTTGTGCAAAACAATGTAATCTAAAATCTAGCTGTAGACAGCATCCCTACCTTTGTGCATACTTTTCGTTCCAAAAATGACAATTTAATGTCTGTTAATTTTAGTGCATGGTGAACTTCAGTCAGAAAGGTGGTTAGGAGGATAAATGTGGGTCTGACATCTGCTGGGGTTTCCAAATGCACATTGAATACCTAGATGTATTGACACCAGTGAAGATCCTGGAGGTCTTCACAGACCCTCTGTGTCTTTAGATCTCCAGTGTGATCAAAACCCAGCCCACTTAGTGCCCTGCATACTCCCTCTTGTAAAACAAGGTCATTACACAAAGACTATGGGGGCTCAATATACCTGCCAGTAGCACTGTGTTGTGGGGTTATTTTAAATGAAAGGACCTAGGGCTTGGGTCCAGGAGGACAGCAACCCTAATCTGCACACATCTTGCAGCTATGTCATGTGTCACACACAGAGCATGTGAATGGGATGGGGTTAGCTCCTGGAGGGGAGGAGTTGCCAGTGATGAGCATTTTCCTTGAAAGGAAACTTGTAGGCCTGTTTGTGGTGGGGCTGAGGGCTGGGGCAGGTGAAGATGAGTTTGCAAGCACTGTAACGTGGTCGTTACCCCAGTGCCTGCGCTTGGACGTGTGCTCTCTTGCAAATTGTGGCTTGCGCAAGGCAGCTCTTGTAAAGATCAGAAGCTGGAGCATGTATTGCGGGAGCCTCACTGGAGGAAGCCCCATGGGGAGGCTGGGACCCTACCACATCCTCGTTACCGCTGACCTTGGCACGAGCACTGCCTGCTGATGGATCGGCTATGGAGCTGGACAAGACTCTGGGGAGCCACTGTATTATCTATTATCGTCCCATCAGTGCCTCCCCTGACCCCTCCCAGCTCCGAATGCCACAGGCATCAGGGAGGGAATAAATCTCTGTCTGATACTGAGAGAGAGAAGGGAGCGAGAGCAGGAAAAAGGAAAGATGAAAAATGTCCTTTTTATGACTCTCACAACAAAGCTGGCCACATGATTCGTAGCAAACATTTCTCTGGGAAAAGGGAGGGAGAGAACGGGGGGGAATCAGCAAAAAAGCAGAGCTGCTTCTCTCCCCTGGAAGATGCCCACAGGGAATTAATAGAGGGGTATGGGTGACCTTTGAAGGTAAATATCCCAGGAAAGGAAAGAGGCCACAAAGCTTCAAGAAGCTCACTCCAGTGTCTGACGCTGCCGTGTGAAATGCTCCATGTATCACATGTCCACCATGAATGGAAAGCAGAGGCGTAAGCGATCTGCCGTGCTAGAGGGAGCAGCGAGGCCAGGGTGTGATTAATAAGGCGCTAATAGCAACCACAGCATTTGTGTTCACTTCTATTTGGGATGGTCCAGGACAGCTTGTACTTGTGAGCCTGGGGAGAGCTCCTGACCTTGGTGTCTTTAGGAGACAGAAGCCTTTAGCAGTGCAGCCCAGGGCCTGAGAAGGGGATGGAGGTAAGTTGTCAGGGCTTGAGAAGCCCCTTGGACATTACCTGCTGACAGCTGCAAGACCACAAACATGTTCCTGTGACAGCTGCTGAGCTGTTTGGGCTTATAAACCCCTGTGCTGCTGTTCCCAGGGAGGCAGCCCAGCCCCAAGGCTTCGTGCTGGCACTAGCTGCAATTCCAGCTGTACAGAGGAGCTGCAACAGGGGTGGGGGTGCAGAATGGGAGGGTTTACTTTGGCCCAGAGTATCGCCATCATCCGATAGGGTGGCTACAGCAACTTCCAGTGTGATGGGAAGGCACCTTTGCTCTCTGGCCTTCTCAGCACCACTGTTTGTGCTGTGCCTTGGGCTACAGAATGACATGCAGGTTCTGTTCTTGTCGGAAAACTTTACTGCACCTGAGATGTTTATCAAAGTGGACATTTCTAAAGGCAAGCAAGTGCTTGGAATCACAGAAGACTGTATGCCAACGTTCTCTTCTGCCCCAGACAAGCATGTGTCTTAGTTACAAGTGCCTTCCCAATTAGCAGCACTAAGAATGCAGTTGTACAGGGCTTAGAAAGCAGAAGCAACTTAAATCCGTTGACAACCAAGTCATTTTTAACAGGGCAGGCCTTGCTGAACCTGGTCAGCTGTGACTAGGGACAGGCTTGGGCTGGTGTTGCTCACCATAGCTGGTGTCTTTAACTTGCCAGTCATGGACGTGTGTTAAATTCCCACTTTTACCGAAATGGCTGTAACAATTCCTTGGTAATCCCAGTAATTTGATTTTGTCTATAACATGCTTTTAAAGTAAAGAGATAAATACAATCAGTCTGCATAAAAGGTAGCTATTATGGAGCAGGCAAGTTGTACAATAATAACTTTAAATTAAAAGCCCTTTCCCACTACTTCTGCTGTTGTGGGGTCTGCAGATTTTCCTTAAAACTTTTGAAACGTGCCTAGACTTCTTACATGCAGCCATTTAACCTCCGTTTATGAAGAAATAAAGCAAAATTGATGTTGATTTTTGTCTACATTGGGGGATACTTTTGCAACATAAAAGCCCTTTTGCCTGCAATTTGCAGAGCAGCCCTGTCACATCGGTGAGGGCTGATACTGATAAAGATAAAGCTTTATAGCTGGGGCATTTGCAGCTAACAGCAAGCTAATGCTACATTTTCATTTTGATGCAATTAATGTTAATGTCTGCTACGAAAATTGTCATTAAATACCATTTTAAAATCCATTCAATTTGCATATGCAAAGCCCATTTACTATCATGTAAAATACACGGTGCCGTTCATCATGTCTTTTCTCTAGAATTTGTAGCTGTTGTTTTTCTGGTAGTGATTATTATCCAGCTCTTAAAATGAAACCTAATGTCTCGTCCAGACCTGCACAGAGCCAGAAAACCCTCTGCACTCCAGCAGCAGCAGCAGGGCTGCTTCGGAGCCCCTTCAGAGGCTTTGAGCACTTGTTTGTGTTGAACTCACACTGGCTTTTCCGGACCGCCGTGCCCTCCAGCCTCCCTCACACTCCTATGGAGGACAGGCAGTGGAAGGACCTGGAAGTCAGGCTAAGCAAGGTGCCAATGTTCTCCCCTGCAGACTCCCTGTTGCACAGTTTCCCATGATAAATCAGCACAGCAGGCAGCTGGGAGCTGGTATGCAAGGGGGATGTTAAATGGGTCACTTCTAAATGCTGTACCTGTTTGAATCTCAGGCAGGGCTCATATATGTTGGATGCTTTATTTAAATCTTCTGGAAGATGCTGCCATGCAAAAGACCTAACTCAGTGTGAAGCCTTAACCATCCTGCTGCATTGCAAGGGATGAATGGATAGGCTTATGCCCTTCTGGAGGGGTTGCTGGGGGAGCAGCAGGCACCAGCTTCCCTCCAGCCCTTGGGAGGGAGCCCAAGAAAGCGGAAGAGAGAGCAGCGGAATGCTTCTTTGCCTCTATCCTGCTGTACTACCAGTTTCTGCCCAATGCAGGGAGCTGAACTAACAACTGGGAGAGTGGGATAAAGAACTTGAACTGATCCTTAACTGCACCAGAGTATTTCAACCAGTGTAAACAGGTAGAAATGCTGTTGCTCTGATCTTTTGACCCTGGGAAGCCATTATTCTGGCTTACAACTCCTCATGTTCCTTTAAGTTAAAGGATTGGCACTGAAGATATTTTTAAGAGGTTCCAAGCCCTTAATCCCAGAGGTGAAAGGGGAATGTATTGTGGCCCGTAGATTAGATTTAGGTAGTTGATTATCTGACACACAGGTGCAATCAGACATGGAAGTGATGCTGTGACTCAGTTGTAGCATGTCCAGGTTCAGGAGACTTCTGTTTTGGGGTCTCTGCTAGCTGAGATGTGGGGGAGATGCAGATGTGTGTGCAACAAGGGATAATCTCATTCTGAGAAGGGCCTCAAGCCTCCTTACCGTGCTGTGATGCCATAAGTCAAGTCTGCAGGCACTTTAGGAGGACATCTCTTGAAGCGACTGTTTTCATCATCTCTGCACCGAATGTCCTTGGCCTTGTAGTATAAATTAAATTCATGGGCTGTGGTATAACCGGCCTTCAGAGCACCGCGGTTCATGGTGATGAAGTCTCGGGGCATCTTCTGAATTAAAGGAGTCCTGGGCTTTACTGTGTTCCAGTGGCCTATCGCTGGAGGTGGAAGGAAACAGGAGAGGCAAAGAGAAAAATATCAGGCATCTCATGTAACTCCTATTTGGGAAGGCAGGCTGATGTTTGTGCGCCATGCACAAGGGCCTTGTGCGGCTCGCATGCATTTTGCATGGTTTCACTCTGGAGCCAGCTGCGTATCCTATCCCAGTGCATTTCATATGGGGACATCTCCCATCTGAATTGTCTCCTCACCCTCCACCCTGGCTTGCTCAGCAAGCCTCATTTTGTGGGGGTAATTGTCCCTGACAGCACAAATTAGGAGCTCTTTCTCCAGTTATGAAAGTGGCCATGTGCATTACGCTTTGCAGGTGCCATACCTCTCTCTGAGCTCTGTGTGATCCTATAAAAGTTTCCAATATGATAAAGAAGCTTCACTAGTCACCAAGCAATTCAGGTGATACTAGTGAAAGCAGGTGAATGTTGGGAGTTCTTCACCTGCAGCTTGAGAACTATTGAAGAGTACAGGGATGGAGAGTCCCTACTACAGCAGGTCTATATTTTTAACGGTGTTGTCATACCTTCAGGGACTCCTCCATCTGTCCTGTGGATGTACAGCCCGTATGAAAAATCAAAGCCTGGCAGGGTGTAGCAGTTTCTCAGGGGCTTCCCCAGTTCTGCCTGCAGAAGAGCGAAGTTAAAGGAGAAGCATAAAGACATTTCCTGATAAGTTGAAGTCCCTGAAAATGAAAAATTTGTAGCAGAACACAGCCATGAATACCAGCAATGGCTCTGGTTCCACTTGGCATGGGTTTGAATCCTACTGTGTGGACACAGCAAGTGTGACAGTGTGAAAGGAGAACTCACAGCCATAAGGTTTCACCAGAGCTGAAGCCTAAGGGATGCTGAATTTCACGCAAGTTTTTACCTGAGTTATAAAGTGACCTAGCCTTGCTGGAAATGGGGATCCTGACTCAGTATATATGGACTTGAAATCTTGTTTGGTTGATTTCCCCTTTGGCTGGTGGTGTCTGCTAGGGAGACTCTGTAGCTAGTCTTAACCTTCCATTGAGTTGTTTCATTTTCAAATTGTTCACCCTCCCAGAAAACTGGCATAAACTTCCCCAAACACAATCATGTCACCACTCCTGCCTGGAAGTAATCAAGACGCAAGGCATGTTGCAGGGGGAGAATAAGGGGGTTGAAGAAAGAGGAGCAGAGCCTGGGGTTTATAGCACAGAAGAGAACTTGAGCTCAATAACCTCATTTCTATTTAGTTTTAAAATGAACTCTTCCCCAGCCCATGTGTGTCCCAGCCTGGTGGTGTCTGTAGGATTAAGTGACCTCCCTTCACCCCTTTGTCTCTATCCTCCCATCTCCATGGTGAAGTCACTGCAGGATGTGTGTGTCTTGAAACCTTATTGCTGCTTGAAAGGGAAGAGGTGGAGGAGGGAAGGGGCAAGAGCCTGGCAGACGGGGTCTGTGTGTTCCTGCTAGGGGAAGCTGGAGCAGGGTCAGGCAAAGTCCCCTGGAGCCTTAAGGCACAGTGTGGGTGCTTAGGGACAGATTATTTTCCATGGGAAGAGTGTTGGAGGAGCTGGGGTGGGGGCTCGTAGGTGTTGGCAGGTGTCGTTGGGAGAAAGAAAGTGCTGAAATACTACTTTAGTGCTTCTCATGGGTGAATCATTGAACATTAACATTGAGATTACCATTATTATACTCCAGAGTGAATGCTCTCCGGATTGCAAGATGCTGAATCAAATACAGGCCTTCCTGCAGGGACAGACAGAACCTGAAAATGAACTGTCTCCAACTTACCAGCGTTGCAAGTTGAGGCTGCACAGCCCTTGATAAGGGACGCTGCTTACCGGAGTTGCTTGTACAGGAACATCATCCAAACCCAAATTTACATTCTGTTCCCAGCCAGCACTGTGCAAACCCTGGCCAGGCCATCGGAGCAGCCATGGCTCGCCTGTCACTGCCAGCCTGGTGGCCTCTTTCCAATATGCTGTTAAAGGGTATTAACCAAGATGCTGCGGAGGAGCTTCAGCTGTTCTGCATCACCCTCAGCTCAGGCAAAGCTCTCACTGAGCCAGTTTTGCCTGGAGAAGGAGGGTTAATAAACCCTGCCCAAAAGAGGCACTTTTCCAGAGGGCTCTGTGTTGAGGTGTCTAGAATTTGTTCATAATTCCTCCAGCTTCTTTGCCTGGAGCCATTTTTTGTGCATTGTCTTTGGATTTTCTCAGCTGCCATCTTTATGTGCAGCTACACAATAACTTAAAAGCACGCAGTGGCTGTGGCACCGGGCTCCTCACCAGCATACCCAGGGTGAGATCGTACCTGCTTGAGTGAGCAACTTGTCCGTGTTGTTGACAACAGGTCTGCTCCTTTGCAGATCCTGGCAAACTGGCTGTAAGCTTTGCCAGTTTGTGAGCATTGGGATGAAATCTTCTGTGCCTGCAAGCCAGTGCAGTGATGCTTTTGGGTAAATCCAGGGTCTTGCTTCCCAGGTCTGGGAGGGAGGTGCTTCATTTTGGTCCCATTAAATCCATGCACTTGTGATGCTATAAAGCATGTTGTGGTATCCTTGTGACTTTCGGGACCACAAGTTCACCAGAAAATGAATTTTCTGCACTTGCTAAGATCTTGATAGATCTGAAAGCCCCATCAGGCTCCTTGCCCTGTGCAAGGCTATGCATCCGTTTTTGCAAACAGACCTTAGTACTTAGCTTTTTGAAAGCAATCGACTCAGCTACCTTATACAACCTGTGCATAACATGGCTGCTTTCCTCCGGCCGTCTCCCGTGAACCTCTAGCAGGGGAAGGGACTGTCCCTTGCAGATGTGTCCAGCGCCAAGCACGATGGGAGTGAGTGGGCTTTTAATGCTACCGCAACTGAAATATCACACGGCAGTGCTAAACCATATGTGCATGCTGCGTGTGCGTTAGGGAGATCGCGCAAAACGTATAAACCAGTGCCAGGGATGATAAAGTAGCTTTCATTGCTGATCTTTCTCCCGTATTTACCGGCAGTTGTACGCTAGCTATTTTTAGATTAGTTGTCACTGATATACAAGGGAAATGGTGTAGCGTTCTTCAGGTGCATGAAAAAGGCTTTTTCCAGCGGTCGTGTTCTGATTCTGCATCAGCTAAGTGAGGTCAGAAATCTGCTATGATGGCGAAGGTGTGGCAGATGGGAGAAAATTGCTGAGAAAATGCAGGAAAAGAGAGAGGTTTGTAACCTGTGGCAAAGATGCTGCCACTCTTTTGAATGCAGAACTCTGTAGGATGGAAGAAATTATGGGATTTAAAAATTCCCTTTTGCAGAGCACCTGAAGTTAACACAGTTGGGTATTTACTCCATCGCAAAATGAGTGCACGCTGTTTCCTTTTATGATCGGGTGGCATTTTACAGTCACTTTGCACTGAATAAATAAAGCTGAAGGCACTGGATAATTAATTAATTAAAAAAAAAATCTGGTCCAATATGTTGAACATGGGGAAAACCTGTGCCTGAAGAAAATCAATGGACTCAGAGGACTCTGGTTGCCTGCCAACTTCTTTTACCCACAAAAGCAAAAGAACGGGAAGGAGGAGGCAGGAATGAATCTTGCTCAGTGTAATCCAAGGCTACAGTCTTTCTCATTCATAAATTAGCAAAAGGCTGTTGCAACCTCATGGGCTGGTTTCATTTGTTTGTCCTGGGGCATTGTAGGTGTGCGGTGTCGTAAAGCTGTGGGGAGAGCGAGCCAAAGCTGATGCAGAAGGTCCTTTTTTTTCTTCCCCAGCTCCAGCACCGTTTCCTGTGTTCAGGTTTAGCCTGTCACAAAGACGCTTGGCTGGAATACAGATCTGTCTGACAGCTGGGCCCATCAGCAGACAACTTCATTAAACCTCATTAAGATGTCATTTCTCTGCCTTATTTCCCACCTCTTGGCTCTAATTAAAACCATCTCTCTCTGCATCCCAGGCAGTCCTAATTTTCTCTGGGTACCTTCTGCAAGTTTTCTCCCTTTACGACCTCAGTGAGGAAAATCTGGCATCTTAAATACTGTTTACCCAGCCTGTTTGGAAAAGAGAACTCTGGACTTTTTCCTGAAGCGTTCCCAGAGCATCCTGCAGAGATCATCACCTCCTCCCAAGGCTGCGAGAGACCTGTGCCGAGGCTTTGTTTGCTCTCTTAAACTGTGTTTAAGGACTCACCTAACGCATCCTTTCCTCTTGGCCTGAATAATTTTCATTGTTGGACCAGGTGTGTCTGTCCTGGGTTTGCAGGGTGCCACGCTCAGACTGGCCACACCGCGGCAGTGGGTGTGATTGATCAATGGGGATACCATGGTCAGCCGAAGAGAGAGCGGTGTGGGGTGTATCAAGCTCCCTGGCCTTTGCCAGGTAATTTCTGATTTGTGTAGCCTTGGGTTTGAGCCCTGGATTTGTATTTGAGTCTCCAACGGTGTTGGAAAATATTCACTGTGAAGGAAGAGGAAGGTTTGGAAATGGGTCTCTTTGTAAGAGGTGGGTGTGTTGCAGAGGTGTAAGGAAGTACAAAACCTTTAAAGATTCCTGGTTTAGTTGCAAGACTTATTTGTGTTTCATCCCCTGGTATTTACGGCCCACTGGCACACATTGCATCAATTTTCTAAAGATGACAGAGACAGCAAAAGGGGTAGGAGACATGTCTGTGTGGAGAGGTACAGTGAGAGATGGAGGCATGGATTTTTTTAATCCCTGCATATAAGGCAGCACTTCACTGGGAGGGGATGCTGGGCAAATCCATGAATCCTCTCTGTTCCATCTCAGCTGGGGTTGCCCTGTCCCCTCCTTGATGGCTCTGCCCTGTGGATGCCTGCAAACCCCGTGCTGGTGCATTTTCAGCCTGCCAGGCCCTGCTTCCTTCCCTACCTTCTGTTCCCCTTTTCATTACACCCCCTTGTACAGTAAAGCCTCCCGTCACGCTGCCATTACTATTATTATTGCAGATTTACTGCACTTGCAGAGTGAAGTGATTGCGGTGACAAGGCCCAGCATTTTTCCCTCCTTCCCCCCGCGACAGCTTGAAATCAAGCCCTTCATTTGCATTTACATGATCTTGCTGTGCAGCTTATGAGATCGGGAGATTTATTTGCTACTTAGCTTGATGTTTGATTACACTCTAAGAAGGCAGTGAGCTACAAAGTGCAGGGATACATCAGAACTGAGCTACTGAAAGCCTCTGGGGGACAGTAACTCAACATCAGGTTTAGGTAGATGAGAAAGGGAATGTTCAGTGTTTTGAGAAAGGCAAATTTGATCAGATTCTTTTTTTTTTTTTTTTTTTAAAGGTGGAGGGAAAAACTTACTTTACCTCTCTTTCACAAAAAACGGTTGGGAAAACAAGAATGTTGTTAAAAAAAACACACCTGAAAATCTGGATTTGTTAGTGCAGAAGAAATCCAAGCAGGGGCTGGTGGCTGCTGGGCTGCCTGCCGCTAACTGCTTGTAACTTCCACTCCCAAGAAGATTATTAATAATAATAACTTGGCACTTATCTTCGAAGCTTTTCATAAACATTAAAGATGAAAGTCAAAGGAAGTTTTGCTTAATGAAGGACCACAAAATATGGCCTTGATTTATGAAGCTTCAAAACGTGCCACTGAGCATTAATCCTGCTCTAATAGTGGGGAAACTGAGGCAGGGAATTAATGTGCCTGTGCAGGACTGCAACGGGAATGGAGCTTGGACTGGGGAGAGAAGCGGACCGTTCCAGCACTCTGCTGTGTTCAGAGTGGGAGACCAAACTATTAGTGTCCCACAGTGGTGTGAGCCTTCCAGAGAAAAGGGTGATGGCTGGGCAAGCTACTGCCCTTGGGGCCAGGAATGGTAAAGCTCAGGGATCTTACTGTGAGTTTAACTCCTACCCCAGGTAGCGTAGGGACACTGCTGACCCAGAATACGTCTACACATGCAGCCTGCACTAACCTGTGCTCCTGACTGACCTGCACTGGCAGCTGTAGCCTTATTAGCCGGAAACCTTTGAGTGTCAGGTCTAAATTTGAAAGATTTTCCCCTCTAGCAGCTACGTGTTTTGTAACGCTGGCACCAGAGGACTACGAGGACAGGTGGGACACAGGCACCCCTCTCACTGGGTTAGACACCGACGGCGCAACTGGGCTGCAGGCAGCAATTCCAGCCCAGGGTTCTACCTTGCCAACCCTAGGCACCAGCCTGCCCCTTCCCATCTTCTCTGCTCACAGTGGGGCCGTAATGTCGACAACCGAGGGCTACACGCGTGGGTCCCTGATGCAGAAACCCCACATCTAACGGAAACACACCTGCTATCTGGTACAGTAGCTTCGTGTGCGAACAGTTTGTACTTAGCTTTTAGTCTTGAAAATTGCCATGAGATATGCTATTACAATTAATCATTAAAGACTTAAGAAAGAGTATACCCCATTACATAAAAGACTCCAGTGATGATCTTTATCCAACTTGTAAAATGGGCAGCCTTGATGCAACTGAATAATTTTGCTCTCATCTGCACAAAATCATGAATGCAAGTCATACTTTGAGCCTGAAGTGAACACTGCGAGACCAGCCTATAATTACCAAAACAGAAAAAAAGAACAGCATTTTCTAATGAATGACAAGCCACTAGGTGGAAATCTAATTTGGTCTAATTAAGCAGCCTTTGTGAGGATTTGTCTTTAGATGAAAAGAGGGAGCCAAAGAGATCTAAATGCAAATGAACTCTATCATTTTGGTTTTAAAGGGCCAGACAGATATGAAAGTATTTACGTACACAATACTTTCATTTGCCTTCATGGGTGTATTCACCTTCTAGTTTTCTGTTGAAATATCCTGATTGCCCCAACATTCTGGGCCTCTGAATACTAGTCACTCGTTATTGAGTTAGTAGATAATGTGCTGTTTGAGGGGCAATTTTAGCAGTAGGGTATTGCAACTGTTAAAATTACCTTTCTCTGAAACAGGGCTGCTCCTTTCTGCTGTTTGAAAATGGTTTTGGAAACAAGAATTGCTAGGGAGTCAGATCCCAAGTCTGCCGCCGTTGCTGTGTGGCACCATATAACTCTCGGGTCTTTGGGGGCACCTGCTGGACCCTGAGCTCCTCCTCAGCACCTCCCTGTCAGTATGAATTACTTCAGCATTGACAAATCACCACCACCTTGCCCAGTTGTGCTATTTCTGCTGATTCTGCTGACAGTCTCAATGCTGGGAGCAGGCAGCCCAGGTACAGCCCCAAAGGCTGAGACTCACTGAGGTGTTTGACTCTAATTGAGATGGAATTATTGAAAATGATCATCTCCTGCTCTGTTGAATCTGCTCCTGACTTTAAGATAAATTTGTGTCTGAGTGAGGTTTTGTGCCAGCACTGAAGGTCAAAGAAGCGTACGCGTTTCTGTAGTGGGTGTCACAGCTTGTGAAGTTCACATCAGCCTCTGCTTGCTTGCAAGCCCTAAAGCAGCGGCGCGGTCTGTAGTCATAAGACAAAGCCGCTGGCAGGAAGGACGGGTTATTTGGGCTAAATGAAGACGGGTGCAGTTTACAGCTACCACCAGACTGAGGTCTTACCTGTACCTGATCTTTCTTGAGCTACAGCCACCATTCGCCTCTAAGAGGCGGAATGAGCCTGGGAGAGATTCGAGGGCGCGTGCCAGGGAATGCTTCTGCTCAGTGTTTTTTGGGTTCAGTGGGAGCACCGAGGTCCAGCTGAGGGCAGGATGTGGGTTATTTGATGATTGGGAGAGAACATTCTCTAAATGTTAATGAGATGGGACAATGTTTTTTAAAAAAAACGTTTCTTCCCCTTCCTGCAGTTACGACCTTTTCTCTGTGTTTCGTGCTTAGTAATATCTGTTCCATAAACCTCCCCATCTGCTGCTCCAAGAAAAATCCCCTTATGTTCTCGGGGCCAGATGTTGTCCCAGATTACATCCAGCACAACTCAACCTAGTGAAGCTGCTGTTTACACCGTGTAACTTGCTGCTGGCTCCTTCAACTCCATACAGGTAGTTTTAATTTCCTCCTCCTGGATTTCTTTGGGTGCTATAGAATATATTAGGCTAAACGCTGCCAGCATAGCATCCATATAAGTCACAATGACATTAAAGGAGTTGAATGCAAGTAAAAATTTGACTGTGGGCCTTTTTGAGCAGACTGAATTTGGCCACGTTCCCTGTATAGCAAAACAGTTCCCCAGTGGCACAGACCTCTGATTCTTAGGGCCAAATTCAATCCCTAGTTGCAAATGAGATATTGGCTGCCTTGAGAGCTACCTGTTATTTCACATCAGAATTTGCCTGAAGTCAATACACTTGTGGTACCTCCTAGGACAAAATATTCAAGTATTTCAGACTAACAGACAACTTGTTAAATTTGGGCAAACCTCTGGTTCAGGAATCTCTCAGCTTTCACTCTATGAGAAACTCTAATCTCTGATCACAGATGCAGGAACTTACCAACTTCAGTCACCTCATGTACAGAATAATCTCCATTTTCATTAGAGAATAGATAAAGTTTTTGCTGTCAAAAAAGGATGCTGTTTCTTTAATGTAATAAAACCTCAGCAGGACAGAACATCTTTACTAGACTATCCCACACTATTCCCACAAGAAATCAAATATAATCCTATTTAAGAAGCTTTAAATAATTTTGAGCTTTCATATTGACTTATTAAAATGCAGCTTAAAAAACGCCTTCCTTGCAATCCCTTTACAAGGGTCAGGGATATAAAATTTGAAGAAATATGATTAGTAGATCAGTTGGAAAGATATATGCGGCAGCTTCCAATTTTATTATTTAAAATGCCCTTTTTGGAAGAAAAGGTGATTCTGTAAAAAGTGGCACCCTCTCCCTGATGGAATCTAGTCCGCAGGGTTTCTAGTTCTCTCTCTCTCCTGCATTTGGCACCCAACACATCTGCCAGGTTTTTCTTAGACCTGAAGAGCCCTTGCAGCTGGGACAGAAAAGCTGGTTTCTGTGTCCTCATACTCCAGTGAAATAGAGGCCTATCAGGCCGTAAGCACAGAAGCAGCAGGTAGCACTTGTGTCCATTCCTCGCTCAGTGCAGAAGACAAAGTGATGGTAACCGAGATGCAAATATGCCACAGAGGGCAGAGCCATGGCAGTGCTGTGAGCACAGGTACGGTTTGGCCCACAGAGCCTTTCTCTTACTGCCTGGAACCTTTGAGGGATGACGAGCTCCTGTAACTTTTCAGATGTTGGTTGGAGTGGGATGAGTCCCTCTTTCACTTTCTAAACACTGTGTTGGAATAGAAATGGGGGTCCTGTTGTGCTGACTTGAACTCTCTGCAGGGTGAACTGTATCTTATCCAGGCAATGGCTGCAGACTGCACCAGTGCATCCCGACGGGTCCAGGCAGAAATCTCCTTCCAACAGACTTCAGTCCAGTTGCCCATGAAGTCCTATTGACTTCAGAAGAACTGGGAGTATAACCAAGAGCGTTTTGGGGCACACGGCTAGAAAAATTAACTGGAAGGTGCTAAGCAGAGAAAATTGAGTCAGTTACGGGTTATCCTGAGCTTCCACTCTGCAGCTCTCCTGGGATTAGCTGGGTTGTATGGATGTAAATGATGAGACAATTTGACCCCCCGCTCTTGAAGTGTATTAAATACAATGAAGACCCAAATCGTGCTGTCAGTAAGACAGAGCTCCCATTAACCACAGAGGGTCTTGTGCTAATGCGAGAATCTGCCTGAATGATTTGCTCTGTCCTACAGCAAAATATATTCAACATGCTGAAATTTAACTGCAAAACCTAGTGAGCAAAATCATACCCTGCCCATTACACTTACAGCCAGTTACTGTGAAATCCTAATGTGTCAGACTTTCTCTGGGAAATAAGGTAACTAATAACTTTGCTCCTGCCTAAGGCTGGACTTTGGTCAAGGCTGTCAAGGCTTCTATGATTTTCATGTGTTTTTGAAAAAATATCCATGATTTTGACACGTTGGGACTTGTGTGTGTGAGCAAGCAGGGAGCTGTAATAGCTGAACTTCCCCGAGAGCTGCACTGCTCAACCTTGGGCACTCTGCAAAGCAAGAAACTAAGTGTCCTGAGCCCACTTGTGCCTCTATGCCTTCAGCTCCTGAAAAAGTCAGCCAAGTGTGACTGCTGGGAGCATCTTGCCCACAGTTTTTTCCTGTGGCAGAAAAAGAAGCAGTGACACCAAAGGCAAGACCAGAAAGCACTGGAGAGAGCCTTAGTCGCCCCTGGAGCTGTCGTGAGGTTTTTCCCTGCCCTGCCTTCCTAATTTTCTACATTTATGACAATAATTGTGAAACTGCACTGAAACAGCACTGGGAAGTTGCTGCCAATGGTTAAAACTATCATTGCCTATGGGTTGATCTTATTAATGGTGCCAAAAACATGATAAAAGTTATCTGGCTTACAAATTAATGCTCATTATCTTTGGAAGATCGATCGATCTATCTATCTATCTATCTATCTATCTATCTATCTATCTATCTATCTATCTATCTATCTATCTATCTATCTATCTATCTATCTATCTAAAATTCACCATAATCCTACATCTGACTCCCTCATTGCTTTCCCCACCAAATTTTCTTGATGCAATTTCAGCTCTGTTTTGTTCTATTGTTTTTCTCTGCAGTCCCATATTTTTTTGAAAAGGTGGAACATAAGGGGTCAGATACTGCTCAGGTGACGTACATGAGTAGCCCAATAGCTTTCAAAGAGGCTACCTTGTGAGGCAACCAAGAGTTGGCTTGAAAAAGTCACCTCATAATTGCATCGTATTTGCTAAATCAGATGTTTCACGTGCTTTAGAATTCTTTACGTTTCCTTCGTGCTCAGCCATTACAAAAGGCTCCTGCTCTGCTGGAGTTCTGACCCATATTTTCCCTGCTGCAGTCCAAATTTGGTTGCTAAAAGGTAAAGGGAGAAAAATCTCTGTCTCGCCACATCTCTCCCAGCCCCTGTTCAGCTGCTGTGGTATTTTCCTTCATTATGCTGCTGCCTCAGACTGTAAACCTCTCTAATTTCCTACATCGCAGCTATTTATTTAAATGCTAACTCGCATTATGAAGTGATAATCCACAAGCGCAGGAGATAATTTATGAAGCATTTAAATTAAGAGGAGCAGCTAATTGGGAGCATGTGTCTTATAAGCCTTGCTAACACCAGAAAACTACAAATTAGGGAGAAAATGGACGATATTTTTATCTTGCTTTTTTTCTTTTGTAATGCACTGAGGAAAAATATTACCATACATCACACAAACACTGCTGTTCACAGAAGTCTTCTTTTCTGTTGTTCGCTTCATAGTTAGTCTAACACGCAATGCTCTCGTTATTACAAATTCCTCATTATAACACACAAAATAATCGTTGCTCTCAGAGAAGGTGGAGCGAGGTGGGGTTTTCTGTCTCCAAATAAAGTGGAATAAATTTTCCAGGAAAGGTCCCCTTCTCAGCTACACACATTAATTTAAAAGAGCAAAGACTCCCTTGTTATATAGGGATGTTAAAGTGCATTTAATTTAGGACTGCATTGTGCTGTAAGAGTTTTATAGGTTTTTGTTGAAATGAGAATGAGCATAAATGGCTGTGAATCAGAGAAAAGCAAATGTGCTGTGGCCTCAGGGCTGGAGAGAATGTGTTTCGGATGCCCTGTTCAGATTTTGGCACCAAAGTCACAAACATTGATTTCACCAGGCTTGTGGTGGTTTATTCATAGAGATTAATACTGACCTGAATCTGAATACTGATGTGGCCCATGGTGTGCAGTTCCCAGGGTACAGCTGTGTGACAGAGATGACTCACTAAATGCTGCTGGGATGGGCTGATGGGGAAAGGAGGGTTTTGAAATCTAGGCCAAGACAACAGCACTGGGAAGGTGGTAACCATCCCCAGCTTGAAGTTCACAATCACGCACCAGATTCCCGGGGTTTGCTCTTGGAGGCGGCTGCCCCAGTGGGGAAGGTGCAACCGTGGGTGTCCTCGGGAGGCAGCCGCTCTTGCCTGTAAGCGTAATGCCCCTTTGGTTGCTTTTTTGGATGTCAGTGCTTTGGTCAGAGGAAACGGCTGGGATGTTCTCTGTAGGAGTGAGAGGGTTTCTCTGCACTCCCCAGAAGCACGCTGGGCACCCAGAAGGTTGCATTAACACAGCTCAGAGGGAACTCATGGGATGTGGAGAGTGAAGCTGACTGTAAGGATCACCTTAATATATAGCCCTCTCCCAGCCTTTGGCAACCACTTTAGAGTAGTTTTCAGTACAGTTGTGTGAGATCTTTAGTTAGGATCCTCCTTTACCAGGCAACCAATTCTTGTGGGTCTCTTGTGTGGTTACTGGAGACATATTTGCAGTTAAGAGTAAAATATTGTGTGCACACCCGGCCTTGCAGGGTGCTTGGGAACTGCAGTGAGGTCCTTGCACGGAGGATGCTCTGGAAGCGTGTGTGTGTACTCAACCCCTACATGTGACTGCATATGCGTGCACTGCGTGCCTAGAAAACACGTCGCTTTAATCTTCGCATTCCTGTTTCTGCTCTTAGAAATCTCCCTTTACATATATCCTGTCAAAAGCAGTCAGCAAACAGGCTCTGGCATTATTGGAGTTGCTCCTCAATTCGAAGGAAACCATAAATCTGAAACTTCAATCATATCTTTATGATCATTCAGCAAACAGAGATGGAGGATTTATTCAACATGGGATAGCAAAGGGGAAACTGCAGGGGGTTATTGCAGGAGATATTGGTTTAGCTAAGGCAGAACTGCTCCCTCGGGCCTCTCTACGGCCGAGCCAATGAACAATGGCACCAATGACAATAACAAGGCAATTATGGGGAAGAGGGTGAGGAGGGGGTAATGCTTTGTTAAAGATAGAGGTAAGATTCCAGCATGGTGTCTCTTTTGTGTGCTTTCAAAACTAAAGGATGGTGCGTCTGCCTGGGGTGGTCTTATTAGGAGCTGGTGATCCTAAAAACACAGCAAGTGCTTCAAAGAGGCTGTAGCTTGAGCATAATTGTGCTGCTCTGAGGAGGTTATGAAGATTTCCTCCCTAATTAAATAGGGCTGGCAATAGGTTCCCCTAATCCATCCTGTACCCCAGGGCAGGAGATAAGTACCTAAACCTCTGCTGGCAGAGGTTTGTCTCTGGCTGTAGCTGATGTTGGGTTTTCTGCATTTACAACTAACGCTTTTTCCTGGAGAGGACTCAGGGGACCTCCTCTTGCTGGGGGAACACTCAGTCCTTCACCCCAGGCTGGCCAAAGTGCTGTGCCACAAATGCTACAGCAGCCCTTCCACCAACTTGACCTGGAAAGGCTGTTTTGAGATTGCTCAGTGACCTGGTGCCCAGCCATGAACTGCTCCCAGCTTCATATTTTAGATTTTATATTTTTTTTAACAGCTGAAGCCAACTTTCAAAAGCCTGACCAGAAAATTAAGCCCAACCTTTAGGTTTCAAATACAAAAATATTTTTGAATACCATAAGCAGGCACGTCTGTGTCCACTCTCATGGGGATCAAACTGGGGCAGCGCTGGAGGGGGCTCCTCCTGCGGTACACCCTGACTTGAACCTGCAGTGACACCAGGGTCAGCCATGCCCATGGGCCTCCAGCAACAAAGTTTCCTGAATGCCAAATGGGAACATAAAAGCTTTGGCACAAAGGAGTGCAAATCTTCACAGGGGAGCTGGATCCTGCCACTGCTGCCAATAGATGGGACTTGCATGAAATTTGCATCTTTTCAGGGTGTGTTATAGACGAATGTCTCTTTTTAGAAAGATGCAATTGTGCAAAAGCAGGAACTAAGTGATCCATCCCCACCTGTCCTGCCTGCCTTCCCCTTCTTCTGGCAATTTTTCCTCCCCCCCCCTTTCCCTCACGAGCCCCCGAGCAGTTTGTTTTTGCCTGCAGAAGGAAGCTTGAAATATTGCAAAGGGGGTACAGGCAGCGCTCCCTGCGGCCTTGCCCCTGATGGCACGAATGCAGACATAAAATAACCCAGCGCCATCAGTAACCTGTCGCCAAAGCCCCACTACGAGGTGAGAGTTTTCCTCCCTGCCGTGGCTGTTAGCTGCAATGTATTTCTCCCTGCACTAAGCACCGTCTTTCCCAGGGCTGCATTACAATGATTTATAAACCCCATTTCTGGGGAAAACTAATAGATCAAAGTGAGGAGAAGGAGAAGGAGACATGAGCAGCTGGAAGAAGATATTGGAGCATGAAACAAAAACAGAAATGAAAAAGTAGTTTGTGGCACTAGTGAGTTGTTCTGTGCTGCACTTCTATTATTGAAAAATAACAGGGGGAATCTGTATTTTAATCCATTTTTTAAAGAGACATTCAAGTAATCTGAAAAGCTCTTCCTAGAGCCAGCTTGCTTTTGTGTGTTTGTGCATCTCTTGGAGAACCAAACACTTATTTTGCTGTTTACTCCTTCCCTGTCTATTCCTGTGTCATTTTTAGACTTTCCATGTTTTAAGCAGCACCTGGGTTTTCTAACAGGGTAACAGAACGCATCGCATGGAGGATTGATGCTCAGCTGGACCTGAGCCTAGGATGTGCTTCTTCCTGAGCTGAGACCTGGTTAGGTTTTACAAAGGGATGTTGTGGGCTGAGACCGGGGTGGCCAGTGAGGTGCTCTGCCTTTGTTTCTGTTTCCTCTCCTGCAGACTGGGGATGAATGGACAAGATTCATCATTTAATTCTCTGCATCAGTCACGTTACATCCCAACTGAACTGAGCCAGGAGTACAGACCAATGCTCATCTCTTAGTTTTACAATGATTAATGCATTAGTGTTTGTAAGAGCTTTGGAGATAAGAAGCTAATTGGGCTTTTGTGTGTGTTCTGCTTGTCTGGTTCAGCCACCAGACATCCCTGACTTCAAACATATGCACTGGTGGAGAATTATTATGAAAATAACCATAATCCTTGTGCAGCACTTCATATATTCAGAGGGCGGCACAAACCTTCTATCTACAATTTCCCCACATGGCGCGTATGTAAGTGCAAATGTTATACACAACAGACAAAATGCATCAAATAGGACAAACAGCAGATTTGGTGGAAAACAGACGTGTGTGGCAAGACTGCAGGGGCTTTTCTAAGAGATTGTACAAAGCCATGAGATGGAAGCTGATGAATTATCCCTAGGCATGTTCCAAACTTGTCTGAGGTTTGCAGGTTTCCATTCAAAGTATTTTCCCTACATTCCTGTTGTTTGTCTTGTTTAAATTTTCACTCTCCCTGGCAATTTTCTGCTGCCAGCTAATGCTGCAGCATCGTGTTAACTTTCGGCTGGCCGGTCTACCTTGGTTCCTGATTTCTGTTGCATCCTTTGGTGTTGGTAAAACAGTGTTCCTGGAGGAACACAGGTGCAGGGATATGTTTGTGGACATGTATAATTGATACTTCTCGCAGATAACACAGGAAGCAAGCACATGTTGAACGTGCTTGTGTGTCTGCTCTGCACAAGGAAATTCTGTGCTTGTTCACACAGAGGAGCAGTGTGGGCAACGAAGCAGTGTGTTTTCCTTTTGGTGACTTGTAAAAACGTGGCCTGGAGAGGATGCAGCATCTCGGATGGCATTCAGGAGCAAACATCCATGATGTGATCTGCTTTCAGCTACTTTTCATGACTACTGATAAGTGAGTTAAACGTTGCCCTTTGCAAGATCAGCACCTGCCCATTCAGTCAGCCTGACGTGACCACCACCCTCGCAGCTGAGCACGACTTTTGGCTCAGGGCTCTGATCAGGAAGAGCTGAGTGAGTTAAAGTGAAAATGCCACTCTTTTTTTTGCTCATGCCCTGTGCAACACAGTGTAACACCCTACTCGAAACCGCTTCAGACCAGAGAAGTCAACTTGCTAAGACGTTCATCCCCTCCTCCTTTTGGTTATGCAGCCCCGAGCAAACATTGTTCCATTGAGCCTTGAATCTGGCACTGGTGTCGTAGCTGGTACCTGGCACGGTGACACACCAGGCAGCTGCAGAGGCCCTATTATTTTCACTGTATGGATCTTGCTCGCTACTGACCTGAGCCTGCTGCCGCTGCCTCTTACATAGCCCTTGCTCTGGTAGCTGCCAGCCGCATCCCCTATTACAACAGGCGGAAAAAGCTGTCCGTGCTCTAATAGCTATTGTAACCCTCCTAAAACTATGACAACATCTTTCTTCTGACTCCCTATGGCCCAGCTAGTCTTTACTCTTCTTCTGTTCCCTGTCTGCAGAGAGAGCTCGTAGAATGAAAGACAGCTAGGAAGGCAGGGAGAGCCGAACGTGGACTAAGAGCTGTCAGAGGAATATGAGAGGAGAATTTTGCCCTATAAGCTTTAATAAGGTGGTGGGTTAAGAGAAATACAGCTAGGGAGAAAAATGGGGAATGTTCTCTCTCCAAATGGGCACTGCTTCAGTTTGTAAAAGCACCAGGGATTCCCCATGTGGCTTAATTTATTATTTTCCCACTCGTTAAATGCCAAAACAATAAAGCAAAATCTATTGTTAGCTTTAAAATGCAGGTGATTTGCATATGGCTGTGATAGTCCTACTGCTGCCTTCATTTAAACTCAGTAAGCCGAGGTACCTTTAAAAATTATTACTTGTTTTACATTTAATATACTGAACTATGTTAACATAATATTAAGGGGCTGACTTCACAGCTTAATTGCTGATCACGTAGAAGGCTGCTTTAGCAGAAGCATTAGTCTGGCAGTGCTGTACGGCCTGACGTGAGAGTGGCTGGAATAGCAGCCTGCACAAAGGGGCTGCAAGCTGCTCCTTCCCTGCTGCGATGCTCCCCCTAAGAGCACCCTGGAACCCCAGACTCATTTTTACTCCACTCTTGGTTTGCTCCCTTGCACTGGAAGGTATTTGATGCCCTATTGCAGAGCAGTGTCTGTGCAATACAGCCAGGACATAATTGTACCTGTACAAAACCGCATTAGAAAATCTGGTGGGTTTTTTCCCCATTCAGTAAGCTTTTGCAGAGGGGAAGGAATGCACCATTTCCTGGCAGAGCTGAACAGGTACTGCGCTTCCCAGCCCCAAGTCTCAAACCTTGCTGTAGAGAGATTGTGCGATTCTAGTGTTATTTTATCTTCTCATTTTCTTCCTTCCCTCTTTGACCCTTGCTTGTGTTTGGCTGAATGTGAAAAGGGCAGGTATTGGGAAGGGGAACCAGGTCCACAAAGGCTCTTAACCTCTCCTTGAATTCAGAGACCCCGTGACGGTATTTGGGTCGATATGGTTGGCTAAGACTGCAAACTGGTGCTTGGGAAGGGTGAATTGCCGCAGTTTCCTTTACGCCTGTATTTTTGGCACACTGAACTGCTGGGCCAGCACTCAACAGCAGGGCGTCACATTAAGGAGGGAGCTTCTGCAAATGGCTGACTCGTACTTGATCCCCAAACCTCCAGCAACAAGGTGGCACACGGTGCTACCCTTCCTGTCCACTGTGTCAAAAATATAATTAAGGTCTAAATACTGCCCAGAGATGTGTCCAAAGAAAGAGGCACTCATAGGCTTTTCAGGAGCTCAGGAGGTACCCAAGCGTTACCAGCTTCTCACAGCCATGTGTCTCTGACTTCCACACGTGGCTCCAATTTGGGAGTTCTGGACTCCTTAAAAAATTTGTTTTTTTTTCTCAGTTAAAAAAGCATATGGATTGACAGAGATGTGCACCAAGTTCTAGCCCTCTATGATTTAAAAGAGCAAAGTTATAGGCCCCTGAAAATTGAGGTTTGTAATAGAAGCACTGGCAAACCCTTAACTACAGAGAAGCTACCAGGCGTTGCAACAATAATTGGGAAGGGAGGGAAAAAAAATCACACTGTGTTTTTCAGTGCTTAGCTAAGAAATACAACAAGAGAGTTTATTGCTTGCAAAACACAGCTGCACTGCCTCAAATTGGATGGAAAAACGAACCCTGATAATTTATTACGCCCCTAAAGTCACAAGAATGTACCCATAAATTACTTTTTTGGAGGGGGAGGGAGGTGGTACCACTGTAGTCCATTCTGCACAACCTACTTATTAGTATCATAATTTATTATTATTATGCCCTGCTGCAAATAGAGAGGCAGATAAAACTCAAATCTATTAAAACAACCGCTCCACTTTCTCTGAGCCACTGAGGGACACCATTCCAAAGGAAATGAGATAAATTACTAAGACGAATGTATGAGTCTTGCATTACAGCACGTAGCTTGTATATATGCAAGAGCAGGAGGATAATTCAAGAAAAAGAGAGTCGTGTTAAGTTTTACCATTCAGGATTCAACACAGAGGGACTGGAATAATATCAAGTGGTCAATTAGATATTTCTAATGTATAGATTTTTTTCCCCGAAGATCCTATGTGTTAACTCAGAATGAATGTGCAACGCTGAAATAACTGCCCTGCTTCTATTGCAAATATACTTGGACCAGCATGTATTTAAAAATATGCTTTACCCAGCTATTATGAGTAAGCAGACGCTATACTGGTAAGTCTGAAAATTACATCGATAGAACATATATATCCAAGTGGTGCTGATTAATTGCCAAGTTGATTTGAATTTAGGGTTGGTGAAAGACACTGCTTTGCAGTCCCAGAAGGGCAAAGTGGCAGAGCCAAAGGTGCAGTTATAAAGTTCACCACATGCTTCCGCTAAGGGGTTTCAGATAAGTCAGCAGGAATTTTTGTAGTATTTTCCCGTCTCCTCGTTTCCTTCTGGGGTAGTCAGCTGGACCAGCAGTTTTTAATGCTATCCTCCCCAACCCTGCCATATGGATGGATTAGCAGAAATGATAATTGTATTGGGAGGTTATTGCTCATTGCCCTCTTCAGGACACAGGTCAAATGCCTGTTAGGCAATTGCAAAGTCAGGATGACTTTGGTGCTCTTGGCCGTAGTCACTGGGGTGTAATGGAGCTCTGATTCTGGAGGCTGCTGGTCCAGAATGGGTTTGGGTACGATAACCGCCAGGTCTAAGGATAAACCTCGCAGCAATCTTCTTTCTGCACAACCAATTTGTGTTTTCAGTTGGTTTTGTTTGTTTTTGTGTTTTGTTTTTTTTTTAAAGAAAAACGATGCTTATGTAATAAAAGTTCATACTGGACTTTTCTAAGTCACGTAAAAATTGCACAGGTTCAGCTGGCTTCACTTTTATGAATGCTGGGGATTCTCAAAGCAGAGTACATGAGACACAAAGCCAGCGAAACCTCAGTGGTCCACAGTGTAAACAAACTTAATGAGAAGAAAAGAGTCAGCAATCATTTCATCTTCCCTACAAAGCCTGCTGCTCTGGTCGGGAAAACAACATCCAGGCCATGCAGCAGGACTCCGAGACTTTGTGCTCTTGCTACAGAGGGTGGGGCAACAGGAGGGATTGACAAAGGAGGGAAACGAGGCCACCTACTCGCTGTGATACTGCAGATTTTCGTATTTAGACTGCCGGTGGCCTGCATCAACCTGCACATCAGATTATTACTTCTACAGTCCTGCATGCTTGTGGCAACTGCTTGTTTTGCTGTGCCTCTCTTGAATGATTCTCTGTGTCTCTTCATAGTCCATGTGTTGGCCTTTCTTGTGTGGGGATTGCTTTTCATATTGATGGTTGTGGTGTGTGGGAGTTAAAAATCAAAAGTAAATAAAATTATTTACTTTCTGACCTAAAAGGTATATGAAATACATTCATAAAGCTATATTTAACCTTGCCCCTGCTTTGGGCTTGGACATTTGCTCCTGTAACTTATCTCTTAAATTGTTTATGTAAGAACATTACAGAAGAGAAGGCAGGAACTTGTTCCACTTTCATTTGAATGTCAGTTGCCAAACCCAACACTTCTAGCTTTTTCTTTCTGGGCCTTTGTTCAGATCCTAAATATCAGAGTTCCCAGGGAAAGCTGAATCCAATTGACAAGCTGTGCTTTGTAAGGGTATTTCCTTCAGATGTGGCATTTGCCTCTCTGGCAAAGCGCAGTGCTACTACTCGGGCTCTTTTGGCAGCTTTTCCTCCTGCTTTTGCCTTTCCCCAGGGAAATGCTCTGTCTGCACGGCCTGGCAGTTTCTAGCATTTAGTTTGGTAGCTGGTTACCTTCCTCGTGAGGTTCTGGAACTGCCTGTTTACAAGCAGGAAGGCAAAGAGGGTCCAGGACACCTCCTTCCAGGCTCAGACACGTGCCTAACATGCAGTACTTAGTTTCTACTGTATATTGATGTTCAGTTTTTTCCTAAAAGAAACCTGTGGTTTCCCTGTATCGGAAGCTGTGGGTAAATCCCTACTGTTTCACAACATCATAGAGAAGCCCCAGGGCTGGCTGTGCCTCTGTTACATTTTTAAAGAGGCAGTAAACAGCATGCTTTTCTCTGAGCAACAGCTGCCTTTCTAATGGTGGATGGTGAAAGACTGCTGCAGAACTGAGGCTCTGAGATTCACTAGCTGCTGCTGACCTCAAGTGTTGCCTGAAAGCCAGGGGATGATGCCACCTCTGATGAAATACAGCATCATTATGAAATGAAAAATAAGAACAGTAGTATTGCCAGGGAGTTTTGCATCAATTAGATGGACAATAAAAGCATATCCATGTGTGACTGAGAGACATGAGATGGGTGATATTCACCTGCCTTTTCCAGGTGTTGTAGGAACCCCTTTATGTAAATGAATTGTGGCTGGGTTTTCAAGATGACTGGATTTGGAAGATCCAGTGGCACAGCAAGATGGATGCTTCATATTGTATAAAATAGTCTGTTGCTGCTGGTCACAGCAGTTACATTCTCACTTTCTAACATGCTGCTTTCTGCACTACAGGTGATGTCGGGCAGCTCTTGTTCGAGCTTGGCTAGGATAATTGAGAAATTCTGTGTGTACTGAGAGGCAGGACTAGACAGCCTGGCATCCCCAAATCGGGGACGCCTCTGACCCCAGGCTGTACATGGAGAGGGGATGTGCCTGGAGAGGGCAGCTAGGAATATGGAAAGCTTGATCTCAGTGAGCCATTTTGTGTTGCTCTAGGATACATGTTACTGTTGAAGCCAAGTTTCCAAGCCACTGTTTCCTCTTCAAAAGGGAAGAGGATGATAGGAGCCTAAGCGGAGCAAGGGTAGTGAAATTTAAAAGTATTATGACACACATACATTTAATATTACATCACATGTAAGGGAACAAGCACATATGATCGCAATATTACAAGATGAATATAGGTCCTACGACATTAAATTTAGTGCCTTGTGATTGATGGTCCTTTGTTTGCAGGTTTTCTTTTATGTATATATTATTTCTGTAGGATAAGCATCTTACCAGCTAGAAGAAACATACAACTTTTTTATTTTCTAGCATGTAATTTCTGTTTGATTCACAGCTAATAAATAGGTCATCTTGTACTTTCAAAATGCCAACATGCAGTAATTCAGTGAAATGGAGACTCTACATTAAAAAGCTGTCAACCTCAGTGCAATTTTCCTGCACCCTACGCTCTGGAAAGATACCTTGTCACTCACGGTTCAGCTCTGTTTTCCTGAAATATCTCTTCTTCTGCATAAATAATGAATATAGTTGCATGAGAATATCTGGCACAATGTCTCTTCTTCCTCCCACTCTAAGGAGCTGCAGTACAGCTGCTGTATTTATTGGCTGATCTTCCCAACAAATCTTACTGAAATCACAGGTGTGGTAATAGCGTGGCCCCCTCCCAGCTGGAGGCAGGTGTTCTCCGCTGTGCTAACCCCATCCTACCCGCCTGGCTCAAGTCGGGGAAATGCTGCCTTTAAAAAAGCCTACTTCTCAAAATGTAAAGGCTACATGACACAGAATAATTTAAAACACTTCCTCGCTTTCACTCTCTTTCCATTTCTAATGGGTTATGCAGGTCTTGGACAGAAAAGGTATTTGGCTGAAGCAGATTCCAATTAGGAGTTTTTAAAGTTAATTCTATTCTTTTAAAAAAGCTAGCTATAAAACCCATCAGATTACTAAACCTGTCTCCTATTTCACATGATTTACAATGTTTTTTATGGCTTTCTCCTAGTAGCCCACTAGAGGTAACACAAGGATGGCAAAACCTGGTTCTGCACCTCCGATT